>NC_080385.1:57953724-58696198 GCF_014773155.1 Arachis stenosperma | reverse complement strand
CTCAGAAGTATACATGAATTGGTTGTTTGCAACCATGTCAATGAGTTCTTGAGCCTCTTCAGGCGTTTTCGTCAGGTGAATAGATCCACCTGCAGAATGGTCCAATGACATTTTCGAAATTCAGAGAGACCATAATAGATATATCTAATATGGTCCATTCTGAAAACATGTCAGATGGACATCTTTTGGTCAGCTGCTTGTATCTTTCCCAAGCTTCATAGGGGATTCACCATTTTTTTTTTGAAGGTTGAACATCCACTCTCAGCTTGCTCAGCTTTTGAGGAGGAAAGAATTTATCCAAGAAGGCAGTGACCAGCTTATCCCATGAGTCCAGGCTATCCTTGGGTTGTGAATCCAAACCATACTCTAGCTCTGTCTCTTACAGCAAAAGGGAAAAGCATGAGTCTGTAGACTTCAGGATCAACTCCATTGTCTTTACAGTTTCACAGATCTGCAAGAACTCAGTTAAAAACTGATAAGGATCTTCAGATGGAAGTCCATAAAACTTGCAGTTTTGTTGCATTAAGGCAACTAACTGAGGTTTCAGCTCAAAGTTGTTGGCTCCAATGGCAGGAATGGAGATGCTTTCTTCCATCAAACTTGGACGTTGGTTTTGTAAAGTCACCAAGCATTCTCCTTGAATTATTATTATTTTCGGCTGCCATCTCCTTCTCTTGTTCGAAAATTTCTAAAAGGTTGCTTCTGGATTGTTGTAATTTAGCTTCTCTTAATTTTCTCTTCAGAGTCCTTTCAGGTTCTGGATCAATTTCAACAAGAGTGCCTTTATCCCTGTCCTGCTCATATGAAAGAAGAAACACAAGAGAAAGAGGAATCCTCTATGTCACAGTATAGAGATTCCTTTATGTTAGTAGAAAAAGAAAGGGGGTAGAAGAATGAAGAAGGAGGTTCGGATTTTTGGATGAAGAGAGGTGAAGAGAAGTGTTAGTAATTAAATAATTAAATAGAAGAAGAAAAGAGAAGGTGAATTTCGAAAATAATTTTAAAAAGGGGTTAGTGATTTTCGAAAAATTAGAGATAAATGTAATTGAAATTAAAAATTGAAACAATTAATTAATTAAAAAGAATTTTTGAAAAGAGAGGGATATTTTTTCGAAAATTAGAAAGGGAAAAGTAGTTAGGTAGTTTTGAAAAAAAATAAGAAACAAACAAGAAGTTAGTTAGTTGATTGAAAAAGATTTGAAATTAAATTTTAAAAAGAAAAGAAGATAATAAGTTAGATGAGATATTTTGAAATCAAATTTTGAAAAAGATAAGATTTTTGAAAAAGATAAAATAAAAGATAAAAAGATTTTACTCAAAAATTTTTAAAAATTATTCATTTCACTAACAAGAAACTACAAGATAAGATTCTAGAACTTAAAGATTGAACCTTTCTTAACAAGAAAGTAACAAACTTCAAATTTTTGAACCAATCACATTAATTATTAGTGAATTTTCGAAAATTAGATGTAAAGATAAGAAAAAGATTTTGAAAATAATTTGAAAAGTGTTTTTGAAATTTTCGAAAAATAGAAAAAATGAAAAAGATATGATTTTTGAAAAAGATTTTGAAAAGATAAGATTTTTAAAATTGAAATTTTTGACTTGACTTGTAAGAAACAAGTAATTTTGAAAATTTTTGACCAAGTCAACCAAAATTTCGAAAATTTGGAGGGAAATAAGGAAAAGATATTTTTTTGATTTTTGAATTTTTAATTAAGAGAAAGAAAAACAACAAAAATACTTAATGCATGAAATTTTTAGATCAAAACCATGAATGCATGCAAGAATGCTATGAATGTCAAGATGAACACCAAGAACGCTTTGAAGATCATGATGAACATCAAGAACATATTTTTAAAAAATTTTTAATGCAAAGAAAACATGCAAGACACCAAACTTAGAAATCTTTAATGCATGGACTCTAACAAACGAAAAATGCATATGAAAAACAACAAACAACACAAAGCAAGAAAACATCAAGATCAAACAAGAAGACTTGTCAAGAACAACTTGAAGATCATGAAGAACACTATGAATGCATGGATTTTCGAAAAATGCAAGAAAGAATTTTTAAAGCATGCAATTGACACCAAACTTAAAAATTGACTCAAGATTCAAATAAGAAACACAAAATATTTGTGGTTTTTATGATTTTCTAATTTTTTTTTTGGATTTTTATTAATTTTTTCGAAAATAAAGGTTGGAAAAACGAAAAATAGAAGAAAAATTTTGAAAAAGATTTTTGAAAAGAAAATTACCTAATCTGAGCAACAAGATGAACCGTCAGTTGTCCATACTCGAACATTCCCCGGCAACGGCGCCAAAAACTTGGTGGACAAAATTGTGATCAATGTTCTAACTATTTTGAGATGAAGTCATTCTTATGGCACTGGTTGAATTCACAACTCCGTTCAACTAACCAGCAAGTGTACTGGGTCGTCCAAGTAATAAACCTTACGTGAGTAAGGGTCGATCCCACAGAGATTGTTGGCATGAAGCAAGCTATGGTCACCTTGTAAATCTCAGTTAGGCAGATTAAAATTGGTTTATGGTTTCGAAAATTAATAATAAGAAGAAAATAGATAAAATAATAAAAGGGATAGAACACTTATGCAGATTCATTGGTAGGAATTTCAGATAAGCATATGGAGGTACTGTATGGCTCAAGGACGCCTGCTCTCCTACTGCTTCAACTCAATCCTTCTTACTCCTTTCCATGGCAAGCTGTATGTAGGGCATCACCGTTGTCAGTGGCTACATCCCATCCTCTCAGTGAAAATGGTCCTCTGCGGCTGTCACTCGCATGGCTAATCATCTGTCGGTTCTCAATCAGGTTGGAATAGAATCCATTGATTCTTTTGCGCTTGTCATCACGCCCAGCCTTCAGGAGTTTGAAGCTCGTCACAGTCATTCAATCCTAGAATCCTACTCGGAATACCATAGACAAGGTTTAGACTTTCCGAATTCTCATGAATGCCGCCATCTATCTAACTTATACCACGAAGATTCTGTTGGGGAATCTAAGAGATACACATTCAAGCTCTGTTGCATGTAGAACGAGAGTGGTTGTCAATCACGTGCGTTCATAAGTGAGAATGATAATGAGGGTTATCTAATCATCACATTCATCATGTTCTTGGGTGCGAATGAATATCTTGGAATAAGAATAAGAGAGAATTGAATAAAAGAAAATAGAACTGCATTAATACTTGAGGTACAGCAGAGCTCCACACCCTTAATCTATGGTGTGCAGAAACTCCACTATTGAAAATACATAAGTGAAAGGTTCAGGCATGGCCGAATGGCCAGCCCCCTAAAACGTGATCAATAGCCTCTTAGGATGAAGAATAAAACAAAACTGAGACCAAAGATGTAACGTGGTCAAAAAGACCTCTAATACAATAGTTAAATGTTCTATTTATAATAAACTAGCTCCTAGGGTTTACATGAGTAAGTATTTGATGCATAAATCCACTTCCGGGGCCCACTTGGTGTATGCTTGGGCTGAGCTTGATCAATCCACGAGCTGAGGCTTCTCTTGGAGTTGAACTCTGAGTTATGACGTGTTTTGGGCGTTCAACTCCGGATCATGACGTTTTTCTGGCGTTTAACTCCAGACAGCAGCATGAACTTGGCGTTTAACGCCAAGTTACGTCGTCAATTTCCGAATAAAGTATGGACTATTATATATTGCTGGAAAGCCCTGGATGTTTACTTTTCAACGCCGTTGAGAGCGCGCCAATTGAAGTTCTGTAGCTCCAGAAAATCCATTTCGAGTGCAGGGAGGTCAGAATCCAACAGCATCAGCAGTCCTTTTGTCAGCCTTTTTCAGAGTTTTGCTCAAATCCCTCAATTTCAGTCAGAATTTACCTGAAATCACAGAAAAACACACAAACTCATAGTAAAGTCCAGAAATGTGAATTTTAACATAAAAACTAATGAAAACATCCCTAAAAGTAGCTTGAACTTGCTAAAAACTACCTAAAAACAATGCCAAAAAGTGTATAAATTATCCGCTCATCAAGGCACCCTCTCTTTTCCTTACCTGATTACTCAGATGGGCCACCGAGCTGACGTCCCTTGGGAGGCTATTGATTAAAAGCCCCCCGCAGCAGAGTGCCGAAAGATCATCCCTCACAGTCGGAAGTTCCTGGCTTTCGGCTACCGCCCTCCATTTCTCAGTGACACTACTGAGGCAGCCACATCTTCAGCTACCCCTTCTGCCTCTATGGTGCACGAATTTGCAATCACACTTTTGCAATCCGTACAACTAACCAGCAAGTGCACTGGGTCGTCCAAGTAATACCTTACGTGAGTAAGGGTCGATCCCACGGAGATTATTCTTGTTGAAACGAGCTATGTTTATTTTATTATTCTTAGTCAGGATATTAATTAAAATTATCAGTTGGAATTATTAGATTGGAAAAAGAAGAGGGAATAAAATCGTTACTTGTTGTGCAGTAATGAGAAATATGTTGGAGTTTTGGAGATGCCTTGTCCTCTGAATTTCTGCAATGTAATATTCAACTCAATTGTTTGTAAAGCACGTCTATGGCAAGCTGTATGTAGGGTGTCACCATTGTCAGTGGCTACCTCCCATCTTCTCAGTGAAAACGTTCCTATGTCTGACACAGCACGGCTAATCAGCTGTTGGTTCTCGATCATGTTGGAATAGGATCCATTGATCCTTTTGCGTTTGTCATCACGCCCAGCAATCGCGAGTTTGAAGCGCGTCACAGCCATTCAATCCTTGAATCCTACTCGGAATACCACAGACAAGGTTTAGACCTTCCGGATTCTCAAGAGTGGCCACCATCAATTCTAGCTTATACCGCGGAGATTCTGATTAAGGAATCTAAGAGAAGCTCATTCAATCTGATGTAGAACGGAGGTGTTTGTCAGGCACACGTTCATGGATTAAAGGGGGTGATGAGTATCATGGATCATCACCTCCTTCATAATTAAGCGCGAATAAACATCTTAGATCGGACCATACACACGTTTGAGTGAAATAGAAACAATTGCATTAATTCATCGAGACGCTGCAGAGCTCCTCACCCCCAACAATGGAGTTTAGAGACTCATGCCGTCAAAAAGTATGTAATTCAGATCTGAAAATGTCATGAGGTACAAAATAATTCTCTAAAAGTTGTTTAAATAGTAAACTAGTAACCTAGGTTTACAGAATATGAGTAAACTAAGATAATTGGTGCAAAAATCCACTTCTGGGGCCCACTTGGTGTGTGCTGGGGCTGAGACTAAAGCTATCTACGAGTTGAGGCTTTTCTTGGAGTTGAACTCCAAGTTATGACGTGTTTTGGGCGTTCAACTCCGGATCATGACGTGTTTCTGGAGTTTAACTCCAGACAGCAGCATGTACTTGGCGTTCAACGCCAAGTTACGTCATCTATCCTCGCGCAAAGTATGGACTATTATATATTGCTGGAAAGCCCTGGATGTCTACTTTTCAACGCCGTTGAGAGCGCGTCAATTGGACTCCTGTAACTCCAGAAAATCCATTTCGAGTGCAGGGAGGTCAGGATCCAACAGCATCAGCAGTCCTTTTTCAGCCTAAGATTTTTGCTCAACTCCCTCAATTTCAGCCAGAAAATACCTGAAATCACAGAAAAATACACAAACTCATAGTAAAGTCCAGAAATATGATTTTTGCCTAAAAACTAATAATATTTAACTAAAAACTAATTAAAACATACTAAAATCTACATGAAATTACCCCCAAAAAGCGTATAAAATATCTGCTCATCACAACACCAAACTTAAACTGTTGCTTGTCCTCAAGCAACTAGATAAATAAAATAGGATGAAAAGAAATTAAGGAACAATAATATCTCAGAGTTTCAAGTGAAGCTCATATTCTAATTAGATGAGCGGGACTAGTAGCTTTTTGCTTCTGAACAGTTTTGGCATCTCACTTTATCCTTTGAAATTCAGAATGATTGGCATCCATAGGAACTCAGAATTTAGATAGTATTATTGATTCTCCTAGTTTAGTATGTTGATTCTTGAACACAGTTACTTCCTGAGTCTTGGTCGTGGCCCTAAGCACTTTGTTTTCCAGTATTACCACCAGATACATAAATGCCACAGACACATAATTGGGTGAACCTTTTCAGATTGTGACTCAGCTTTGCTAGAGTCCCCAATTAGAGGTGTCCAGAGCTCTTAAGCACACTCTTTTTGCTTTGGATCACGACTTTAACCACTCAGTCTCAAGCTTTTCACTTGGACCTGCATGACACAAGCACATGGTTAGGGACAACTTGATTTAGCTGCTTAGACCCGGATTTATTTCCTTGGGCCCTCCTATCCATTAATGCTCAAAGCCTTGGATCCTTTTTACCCTTGCCTTTTGGTTTTAAGGGCTATTGGCTTTTTCTGCTTGCTTTTTCTTTCTCTCTCTTTTTTTTTTTGCAAGAAATTTTTTTTCACTGCTTTTTCTTGCTTCAAGAATCAATTTCATGATTTTTCAGATCATCAATAACATTTCTCTTGTTCATCATTCTTTCAAGAGCCAACAATTTTAACATTCATAAAATTCAATATCAAAATTATGCACTGTTCAAGCATTCATTCAGAAGACAAAAAGTATTGCCACCACATATAAATAATTAGAATTTTCCTTATTAAGAACTCGAAAAAATTAAATTGCCTCTTTATTCTATAAATCTACTATTTTATTCATGTTTGATGACGATGAGAAAAATAAGTTATAACTTAATTGGAAATAAAGCCAAAATAGATATGCTAATTACTACTACTCCTATATAACTTCTAAGGTAAAATCCTATAATAATACTGTTCCGAGGGTTGGCCTGAAACGTGTAGCTCGGTCGTCTGGAGAGGCCCGAGGTGGGGGGTTCAGTGACCCGAGCTTTGGTATGCAGAATGGTTGGTGGTTGTACCTGCAATGACACTCCGATGCTTAAGTTAGCATGGGTCCAAGCAGATATGTGTAGATTTGGAATGAATGCCATACCTGGGTGCTCCAGTGTATTTATAGTAGTTGGCGGTGATCTCCCCTGGATAAGATATTCTTATCTTATCTTATCTTTTTGGGAGTTTTATCTTTATCTTTGTGGAACCGCCTTTCCTAGGCCTTTTCGGCCTTTAGGTTTTGGGCTTCGTTCCTTTTGATGGGCCTTCCTTGCTTATTGTCCGAGGTCCGACCTTTAGGTGTGAGCTTTAGGACAAGGTCGGACCTCTTTATGAATTTGTCGGGTTGGAGGACCTCGGTCAGGGTATGAACAGTGCCCCTGCCCGAGTTCGTCCTTTTTTTGGGAGGTCGTGCTCGGGCATAGTAGTTCTTTTCAAAATTAAAAAATGGCCGTTTCTGCATTTATTGTATTTTACCGTTTTTCCTCGATTTCCGTTCGGGCTCTGTGAAGGCTTTATTTATTTGCTCCCTTTCCTCTTTTCTGCGTTTTGTCTTTCTTATGCTTTTTGCGAGCACTGCTTCTTCTTTCTCTTTGCTCTGCTTTCCCGAATCTTTCTGTGTGTCTCTCCGGGGTTTCCTCTGTTCCGTCGTTTCGTTCTCCTTGCTTTCGGAGCTCTTTGTCTTCGTTTCTTCTTCCAGGTTTGTTCCCATGTTTCTCTTTTCTTGTGATTATATGCTTCTGTTCTTTGTGTAGCTCTTGTTTGTTTCTTTTTCTTTATGCCTGGGTTGCCCCAAAAAGAGGCGCCGCCATTGCTGTTGTTTTTGTATTGGGGGGGGGGGGCTCTTTTTTTGTTTTCTGGTGTTTTTGTTCTTTGCTTTGCTGAATGGGTTTTCGCTGTCTTCTTTATGTGATTTTTGCTTGCTGTTGTATTCTTCTTTGTAGGTAAGAATTTTTATGTCTCGCAAGGTTTCTTCAAGCGATGTCGACTAAAATTCCATGTGGTCTTGATTGGGTAGACCCTTTTCCTCTAAGAGCCCCTTCTGTGGTAGATTCTGAGTATTTAGCTAGGTTCCGTAGGCATTGTAGCATATGTGAAAATAGAGAGTCTGAGAGGGATTATGAACTAGTAGCCCCAAATTCTGAGGAGAGAGTGTGCTTCCCGCCCCTAGATAGTTCCGAGAAGCTCTTCTTTTATGCTTATGATTGTTTTTTCTCTAAGCTGAGTGTCCGACTTCCTTTTACCGATCTGGAGTCTGAGGTGTTGTGGTCTTGTAATCTTGCTCCTACGCAGCTCCATCCAAATTCTTGGGCGTTTTTAAAGCTGTTTCAACTTTTGTGTCAGTTCTTGGGCGTCGCTCCCTCTATTTCCCTTTTTTCCTACTTGTTTGTGTTGACAAAGCCAGGGTCGGGTGGAGGGAAGGTATCTTGGGTTTCTTTTAGGGCTAACCAGGGAAGGAAGTTTTGCACCCTGTATGATGAGTCCTTTCATGATTTTAAGAACTTCTATTTCAAGGTCCGGGCTATTGGAGATGTCCGACCTTTCTTTTTAGATGAGAGTGGGGAGCCTTCTTTTCCTCTTTGTTGGCAGGAGAATGTAGTGTCTACTAAGTATACCCTTGAGAGTCTAGATGAGGTGGAGCAGGCTTTTGTGGGTGTGGTAAGCAGTTTATGGGGTCGGGCACCTCACTTGGACACGAAGAAAATGTTGGGAGATCCAAGCCTTCTCCGTTCCGAGTTAGGTAGTTCCCGACCTCTCCGAGATTTCACCTTTTTTAGTATTTTGGTTTTGCTTGTTTTGGTGGAATTTCTGTTGTGGTAATCCTTTTCTTTTATTTCTGCAGAGATGTCCTCTCAGGCGGATTCCATGAAGTACCTTCGTCGGACGAAGAAGTCTGTGGCTGCTCGAAATATCGAGGCTGGGGAGGCTTCTGCCCGATCTTCTCCGAAGAAGACTACTGTGGGTGTCACTACTCGGTCGAAGACTATTCCGACTCCCCAGTTCCGACCTATAAATCAAGATCCTCCGACCTCTGGACCTGCTACCTCTTCTCCTCCTTCGTCCTCGGGTCCTCCTCCCAAGAAGCAGAAGACCTCTCAAGAGCTTGCCGGTTTTAATGATAAGGATTTTGATGCTCTTGGTTGGGTTGAACAGCATATTCTCCCTCAGACCTTTATTTCTACTGATGATGTGTCTATGGAGCACCATTTTCAGTATATGGCACGGAGCTGTGTCCGGATGGCTAGTCTTCACGCCGCTATTGCCCGAGAGTTCAAGAAATTCCCCATTGGTGCGACCAGTTCCCGACTTGCGAAGGCTCAGTCTGAGTTCGAGAGGATTAGTGAACTGAAGGCTGCTAGGATTTCTGAGTTGGAGGCGTCTTTGGAGAAGGAGAAAGCTAAAGCTACCGCGGCTGTGGCGGCAGCGAATGCATCTGAGGAGATGGCGAAGGCGGCGAAGGAGAGCTATACTCGGACATATGCCGAGCTTGTAGAGACAAAGGAGAGGTTGCAATCCGCTCAGGATGATTTTTACGAGTTAGAAGGACACGTGGCTAAGGGTATGGATGCTATGTTTGAGAATTTGAAAGCTCAGGTCCGGGTTCTTGCTCCTGACCTGGATCTGAGTTTATTTAGTACAGATAATGTTGTTGTGGAGGGAAAGATTGTTCCTGCTCCCAACGAGGATGAGGTTCCGGTGTCTGACCCTAAAGTTCCGGTTGCGGATCCGACTTTACCTTCGGTTGGGGAGGGATCTAATGTGGAGGTTTTAAACCGAGATGATGGTGCCATCAATGCTGTCCCGATTTCTATGTTTCCTCCGCAGCCTTCTGCCGATGTGGAGTCCGGGAAGGGTCTTGGTTCCCTGTAATCCTTTTATCTTTGGTTTTTTGCCCGGCCTGTGGGCTCTTTTTTAGATGCTTTGAACACCTTTTTGCTATTAGCTACTTGTAGTAACTTTTTTAGCTTATTATGCGGTGTTTGTTCGCGTTTTGACTTTTAGCTCCGCTTTATGCTTTTTAGTTGTTTTTGGATAACAACTTTTTAGCTAGCGCTTTTTCTTTGAAACTTTGTTTTTTCCTTTTGATTTCGTTTTTCCGCTTGTACTTTTTAGTTGTTTTTGTATAGTAACTTTTTAGTAAGCGTTTTTGAAATCTTTGTTTTCGCCGTTTTAAGGCTTCTTTCTCGGATCCGGGCTTTTTCTTTGACCTCGGGTGGGGCGGTCGAGTACTTCCCTTTGTTGGGTCCGACCTTGTCGTTGGTCGGCCTTTCAAGTTATTTTTGTAATCTCTTTTTATTTGGCTTTTTGAGCCTTTTCAGAGTTTGCTTTATAACTTCTCACATTAATTTGAACCTCGTCGCTTTATCTTTGCCGACCTTGTGTGGTCTCTTGGCAATGATTTTTTGCGTTTTGTCGAGCATAAATTAATGCGCCTTGGCGGGGTACTTTTCAGGATTTGTTTCATCACGAGGAAGAAGAAAAGAAAATAGAAAAATTAGTATTAAAAAAGAAAGAATATTTACAGAGTGTTTACCCTTGACTAGGTCGGGTGCCTTACTTGACCGGGTGTCTCATTAAAAAACCCTTTGTAGGGAAAAAGAGTACACCTCGGGTTATCTTTTTCTAACTGTAGTATCGCCTTAGATTACAGGCGTGCCAGACCCTGGGCAACTCATTGCCTTCTAGGTCAGATACTTTGTAATAGCCTGTTCCTAAGACTTCTGTTACCTTGTAGGGCCCTTTCCAATTTGCAGCTAGCTTTCCTTCTCCCGACCTTTGTGTTCCGATGTCATTTCGGATTAGAATCAGGTCGTGAATGGAGAAGCTTCGTTTTATTACTTTCTGATTGTATCTGAGGGCCATTCGTCGTTTTAAGGCTTCTTCTCGGATCCGAGCTCTTTCTCGGACCTCGGGGAGGAAGTCGAGTTCTTCCCTTTGTGCCTGCGGGTTACCTTTTTCGTTGTAGAAGATGGTTCTAGGTGACCCTTCATCTATTTCGATAGGAATCATTGCCTCCATCCCATAAGCTAGTCGGAATGGCGATTCTCCCGTTGTGGAGTGTGGAGTTGTCCGATATGCCCATAGCACCTGGGGGAGCTCCTCGGCCCATGCCCCTTTGGCCTCTTGGAGTCTTCGTTTTAACCCGGCCAAGATGACTTTATTTGCAGCCTCTGCTTGTCCATTGGCTTGTGGGTGCTCGACTGAGGTGAATTGCTGTTTGATTTTTAGTTCGGCCACCAAGTTCTGAAAACTTGTGTCCGTGAACTGTGTTCCATTGTCTGTTGTGATGGAGTAGGGGACTCCGAACCTTGTGACGATGTTTTTGTATAGGAATTTGTGGCTTTTCTGAGCCGTGATGGTGGCTAAGGGTTCAGCTTCGATCCACTTTGTGAAGTAGTCGACCCCTACTATGAGATATTTGACTTGCCCCGGTCCTTGGGGGAACGGGCCGAGTAGGTCAAGTCCCCATTTTGCGAAGGGCCATGGTGCGGTGATGCTGATAAGGTCTTCGGGTGGTGCCTTGTGAAAATTGGCGTGTTTTTGGCAGGGGGGGCATATTTTCACAAACTCCGTTGCGTCTCTTTGCAAGGTCGGCCAGTAGAACCCGGCTCGGACTACTTTCTTGGATAATGCCCGAGCTCCGAGGTGGTTCCCACACATGCCTCCGTGGACTTCTTCGAGGACGCTCTTTGTTTCTGAGGTCGGGACGCACCTAAGGAGGGGGTTTGAGAATCCTCTTCTGTATAATACGTCGTGAATTAGTGTATAATTCTGGGTGTCTTTCGTGAGTCTTTTAGCTTCCTTTCTTTCGACGGGGAGAGTTTCCGACTTCAGGTAGCTGAGTATGGGGGTCATCCATCCTTGCTTTTGGTTGGATATATTTAGCGTTTCTTCCTCTCTTAGCACGGAGGGAGATTGTAAGGTTTCCTGGAGGAGACTTCTGTTGTTGCCTCCGGGCTTGGTGCTGGCAAGTTTTGAGAGGGCGTCTGCCCGGGCGTTTTGTTCCCGAGGTATGTGCTGAATCTGTATCTCTGAAAAGTGGCGTAATTGTGCCTGTGTTTGGTCCAGGTATTTCTTCATAGTTGGGTCTTTGGCCTGGTAGCTTCCATTTACTTGTGATGTGACGACCTGGGAGTCGCTGAAGATCGTGATTTTCTGGGCTCCGACCTCTTCGGCTAGCTTTAGACTTGCTAGTAGGGCCTCGTATTCGGCTTGGTTGTTCGAAGCCTGAAACTCGAATTTTAGGGATAGTTCTATCCGCGTTCCTTGATCGCTTTCAAGTATAACCCCGGCTCCGCTTCCAGTTTTGTTTGAGGACCCGTCGACATACAGGTTCCACGAGAGTGGGGTTCCAGGGGTTTCAGTATATTCTGCGATGAAGTCGGCTAGATACTGAGATTTTATGGCAGTCCGGGTTTCATAGTGGAGGTCAAACTCGGACAGTTCCACCGCCCATTGTAGTATTCGTCCTGCCAGGTCTGTTTTTTGGAGGATGTGTCTCATGGGTTGGTTCGTCCGGACTTTGATGGTGTGGGCTTGAAAGTAGGGACGGAGCCTCCGAGCTGTGAACACTAGGGCGTAGGCGAATTTTTCTATCTTCTGATAGTTTAATTCGGCCCCTTGTAGTGCCTTGCTTACAAAGTATATGGGGTGTTGTCCTCGGTCGTTTTCTCGTATTAACACTGAAGCGACTGCTCGATTTCCAACCGAGAGGTATAGTACGAGTTCTTCTCCTTTTAAAGGTCGAGTTAGGATTGGTGGCTGCCCGAGGAATTCCTTGAATTCTTGAAAGGCTTTTTCGCACTCCGAGGTCCATGAGAAGGGTTTCCCTTTCTTTAGGAGTGAGTAGAGAGGTAGTGACTTTATTGCTGATCCTGCCAAGAATCTTGATAGGGCGGCTAGCCTTCCATTCAGTTGTTGTACTTCTTTGACACACGTCGGGCTCTTCATATTGAGTATCGCTTGGCATTTGTCCGGGTTTGCTTCGATGCCCCTTTGAGTCAGCATGAAGCCTAAGAACTTTCCGGCTTCTGCGGCGAAGGTGCACTTTGTCGGGTTAAGTCTCATGTTGTGTTTTCTGAGGGTGCCGAAGATACTGGTGAGGTCAGTCAGCAAGTTTCTGTCTTCTTGGGTCTTTACCAGCATATCGTCGACGTACACCTCCAGCTGTAGTCCGATGTGCTCTGAGAACACTTTGTTCATTAGCCTCTGGTAGGTTGCCCCTGCGTTCTTCAGCCCGAAGGGCATTACTACGTAGCAGTAGTTTGCCCTTGGGGTTATGAACGAGGTCTTTTCTTGGTCGGGTCCGTACATCGGAATTTGATTGTATCCCGAGTATGCGTCCATGAAGGAGAGATATCTATAGCCTGAGGCTGCGTCTACTAAGGCGTCGATGTTTGGTAGTGGATATGGGTCTTTGGGGCAGGCTTTGTTGAGATCCGTGTAATCGACGCACATCTTCCATTTTCCGTTGGGCTTTTTTACCAGGACCACGTTTGCGAGCCATAGGGGGTATTTTACTTCCCTAATGAACCCTGCATCTAGCAGTGCTTGTACTTGTTCTTCTATTGCTTGCATGCGCTCGGGTCCGAGCTTCCGGCGTCTTTGTTGGACAGGTCGGGATCCCGGGTAAACTGATAGCCTATGGCACATCAGGTCGGGGCTTATGCCTGGCATGTCGGAGGCTTTCCAGGCGAAGAGGTCGGAATTCTCCCTTAGGAGGGTTATGAGTTCCTCTTTTAGGCCCGTTTCGAGGTTTGCTCCTATGTTTGTTATTTTTTCGGGTGTGTTTCCAATCTGGACTTTTTCGGTCTCTCCCTCTGGTTGTGGCCGAAGATCTTCTCGGGATTGAACTCGACCGAGTTCTATCGTGTTGACCTCCTTCCCTTTTAGGCTCAAGCTTTCGTTGTAGCATCGCCGCGCTAGTTTTTGGTCGCCTTTTAGGGTAGCGATTCCTTTTGCGGTAGGGAACTTCATACAGAGGTGTGGGGTCGAGACTATAGCTGCCAGTCTGTTTAGGGTTGGTCGCCCAATGAGGGCATTGTATGCTGAAGTGACGTCGACTATAATGTAGTCGATGCTTAATGTTTTAGATTGCTCGCCTCTTCCAAAGGTAGTGTGTAGCGAGATGTATCCTAAGGGATGGATCGGAGTATCCCCTAGTCCAAATAGGTCGGTGGGATAGGCCTTTAGTTCTTTTTCTTCAAGTCCGAGCTTGTCGAAGGCCGTTTTGAACAGGATATCTGCTGAACTTCCCTGGTCAATCAGGGTTCGATGTAAGTTGGAGTTTGCTAGGATAATGGTGATTACCATTGGATCGTCGTGTCCGGGAGTTATCCCTTGAGCATCTTCTCGGGTAAATGAGATAGTGGGTAATTCGGGCAGGGGACTGTCTTCTCGGACGTGATAGATTTCTTTGAGGTGTCTTTTTCGCGAGGATTTGGATGTTCCTCCGCCCGCAAAACCTCCATTTATCATGTGAACATGTCTCTCAGGGGTTCGTGGGGTTTGTTCGGCCCGATCTTCGTTGTCTCCCCGCCTTCTCTTCCTGGTCTCTTCTCCTTTCTCTGCTATGTATCTGTCGAGTTTTCCTTCTCTGGCTAGCTTTTCTATAACATTTTTTAGGTCGTAGCAGTCGTTAGTAGAATGACCGTAGAGCTTGTGATATTCACAGTATTCGGACCGATCTCTCCCCGCTTTCTTGTGTTTTAGCGGTCGGGGCGGTGGGATCTTTTCGGTGTGGCATACTTCTCTGTAGACGTCTACCAGCGAGACTCGGAGGGGGGTGTAGTTGTGGTACTTCCGTGGCTTGTCCGAGTTGGGTTCTTCTTTCTTCTTCTATTCCCGATCCCGATCTCGGAGTGGGTAGGTTGATTCCTTCCTAGAAGAGTCTCTTAGCTGGGAGGTTTCCTCCATGTTGATATATTTTTCTGCCCGCTCCTGCACCTCGTATAGGGAGGTCGGGTATCGTTTGGATAGGGATTGGCTAAACGGTCCCTCTTTTAGGCCGTTTGCTAGTCCCATGATGGCTGCTTCAGTGGGCAAGTGTTGTATGTCCAGGCAGGCTTTGTTGAATCGCTCCATGTATTCTCGGAGAGTTTCTTGGTTGCCTTGTTTGATCCCGAGTAGACTGGGGGCATGTTTTGCCTTGTCCTTTTGAATAGAGAATCTTGTTAGGAATTTTTTGGTTAGGTCTTCGAAGCTGGTGATTGATCTTGGTGGCAGGTTGTCGAACCACTTCATGGCTGACTTGGTGAGAGTGGTGGGGAAGGCTTTGCACCGAGTCGCGTCGGAGGCGTCAACTAGGTACATTCTGCTTCTGAAGTTGCTGAGGTGATGACTGGGATCGGTGGTGCCGTCGTAGAGGTCCATATCGGGTGGTTTGAAGTTTCGCGGTACCTTCTCCTTCATGATCTCTTGCGTGAAGGGATCATGGCTGCCTTCGGTGGTGGTGCCGCGTTCCGTCCGGTCTTTCAGGTGGGCCTCTATTTTCCGCAGTTTTTCTTCTAATTCTCTCCGCTTTCGAGTCTCCCTTTTCAGATCTTGTTCAGTTTCTTTCTGTTTCTTTATGTCCTCTTCGAGTTGTTTTAGTCGGTCTTGTTGTGCTCGGACTGCTTCTAGAATTTCTGAGCTCTTCTCTTTTTCGGAATTTGGTGGATCTTTGTTTGGGAGTGATGTTTTTGGGCGATTCTGTTTGTTTCCTCCTGGAGTGCGTGGTGATAGAGGGCTGTCCGGTCGTTCTCCGGTGTCAATTTCGTCCTCTTGTTCAGATGCAGCGTGGTCATTGTTGAGAGGGTCGTCCGCCATGGTAGAGATGACTTCCAGGTTCCCTGGCAACGGCGCCAATGTTCCGAGGGTTGGCCTGAAACGTGTAGCTCGGTCGTCTGGAGAGGCCCGAGGTGGGGGGTTCAGTGACCCGAGCTTTGGTATGCAGAATGGTTGGTGGTTGTACCTGCAATGACACTCCGATGCTTAAGTTAGCATGGGTCCAAGCAGATATGTGTAGATTTGGAATGAATGCCATACCTGGGTGCTCCAGTGTATTTATAGTAGTTGGCGGTGATCTCCCCTGGATAAGATATTCTTATCTTATCTTATCTTTTTGGGAGTTTTATCTTTATCTTTGTGGAACCGCCTTTCCTAGGCCTTTTCGGCCTTTAGGTTTTGGGCTTCGTTCCTTTTGATGGGCCTTCCTTGCTTATTGTCCGAGGTCCGACCTTTAGGTGTGAGCTTTAGGACAAGGTCGGACCTCTTTATGAATTTGTCGGGTTGGAGGACCTCGGTCAGGGTATGAACAAATACTATCACAGAGTTAAAGCTAGAATTAGAACTTAACAACCTATATTTTGGGAAGTGGATGCTCCTCTAGTCTGTGGGGTGCCTTCAAGAATTAATTTATGACGCTTCAGCTCCCTTAAGTTCACATCCTTGCTCTTCCTGTTCCCTTAGGTGCCATGATCTTAATGAGTTTTAGCTCAGTGATCATGGCAAATCACACCAAACTTAGAGGTTTGCTTGTCCTCAAGCAAAAGAAAGGAAATGAGAGGAGTAGAAGGAGAGGCAGTTTCGAAAAAAAGATAAGATGAGTTGAAAAAGATATGAGAAGAAATTAAAAAGATTTGAAAAAGAATTGGATTGGAAAAAGATTTATGTTTATGAATTAAGATACATTTGATATTTTTGAAAAAGGGATTTTAGAAATTAGGGTTTTTAGAAATTAGGATTTAAAAATTTTTTGAATTGAAACATGTTTATGCAAGAAATCATGAATTAAAACATAAAAATTAGAAAATTTGTGAAGAAAAATGAATTTTACCTCCTCCCCACCATTCTGGCGTTAAACGCCCAAACGCTGCATGTTTTGGGCGTTTAACGCCCAAACGTTGCTTCTCCTGGGCGTTCAACGCCCAGCTGATGCATCTTTCTGGCGTTGAATGCCAGGAAGTCCTTTGTCACTGGGCGTTTTTCTGAACGCCCAGGATGCTGTCAATCTGGCGTTTAACGCCCAGATGGCTACCCTTACTGGCGTTGAACGCCCAGTGGGTGCTTCTTTTGGGCGTTCAACGCCCAAAATGTTTCTTACTGGCCTTTTTTTCGCCAGTGAACTTCCAAATTCCCCTGTAACTCTGTGAATTCAAGCAATTGCTATTATACCTTGAAGATACTTGGACGCATACCTATAAAAAAAGGAAATTTATTTAATTAGTAAATAAACTTTGTAAATGGCTGGGTTGCCTCCCAGCAAGCGCTTCTTTATTGTCTTTAGCTGGACTACCACTGAGCTATAATCAAGTCTCAGTTTCGAGCATTCTTGCTCGAAGTTACTTTCAAGATAATGTTTAATTCTCTGTCCATTAACAATGAACTTTTTGTTGGATTCATTATCCTGAAGCTCTACGTATCCATATGGTGATACGCTTGTAATCACATATGGACCCCTCCACCGGGATTTTAATTTCCCGGGGAATAATTTGATCCTGGAATTAAATAGCAGAACTTTCTGCCCCGGCTCAAAGACTCTGGATGACAATTTCTTATCATGCCATCTTTTTGCTTTCTCTTTGTAAATTTTTGCATTCTCGAAAGCATTGAGTCTAAATTCCTCTAGCTCATTTAACTGAAGCAATCGTTTTTCTCCAGCTAATTTGGCATCAAGGTTTAGGAATCTGGTTGCCCAGTAGGCCTTATGTTCCAGTTCCACTGGCAAGTGACATGCCTTTCCATACACAAGCTGGTATAGAGAGGTCCCTATAGGGGTCTTGAATGCTGTTCTGTATGCCCACAGAGCATCATCCAAGCTCCTTGCCCAATCCTTTCTACGGTTAATTACAGTCCGTTTCAGGATTCTTTTGAGTTCTTTATTTGAGACTTCAGCTTGCCCATTAGTCTGTGGGTGATATGGAGTAGCTACCCTGTGGCTAACTCCATAACGAACCAAAGCAGAGTAAAGCTATTTATTGCAGAAATGACTGCCCCATCACTGATTAATACTCTAGGGGTACCAAATCTACTGAAGATGTGTTTCTGGAGGAATTTTAACACTGTTTTAGTGTCATTGGTGGGTGTTGCAATAGCTTCCACCCATTTGGATACATAATCCACTGCCACCAAAATATAAGTGTTTGAGTATGATGGTGGGAAGGGTCCCATAAAGTCAATACCCCATACATCAAACAACTCAATCTCCAAGATCCCTTGCTGAGGCATGGCATAACTGTGAGGCAGATTGTCAGATCCTTGACAACTGTCACAATTAAGTACAAATGCTCGGGAATCTTTATAGAGAGTAGGCCAGTAGAAGCCACATTGGAGGACTCTTGTGGCTGTTCGCTCACCTCCAAAATGTCCTCCATATTGTGATCCATGGCAGTGCCATAGAATCTTCTGTGCTTCTTCCTTAGGCACACATCTACGGATTACTCTGTCTGCACATCTCTTGAAGAGATATGGTTCATCCCAAAGATAGTACTTTGCATCTGTGATCAATTTCTTTGATTGCAGCCTACTGTACTCTTTGGGTATGAATCTAACTGCCTTGTAGTTTGCGATATCTGCAAACCATGGCACTTCCTGGATGGCAAAGAGTTGTTCATCCGGAAAGGTTTCAGAGATCTCAGTGAGAGGGAGGGACGTCCCTTCTACTGGTTCTATTCAGGATAGGTGATCTGCTACTTGGTTTTCTGTTCCTTTTCTGTCTCTTATCTCTATATCAAACTCTTGCAGAAGCAACACCCATCTTATAAGTCTGGGTTTTGCATCCTGCTTTGTGAGTAGATATTTAAGTGCAGCATGATCAGTGTACACAATCACTTTTGACCCTACTAAATAGGATCTGAATTTTTCAATGGCGTAAACCACCGCAAGTAGCTCTTTTTCTGTGGTTGTGTAATTCTTCTGTGCGTCATTTAGAACACGGCTGGCATAGTAAATGACGTGCAGAAGCTTGTCATGCCTTTGTCCCAACACTGCACCAATGGCATGGTCACTGGCATCACACATCAATTCAAATGGTAATGTCCAGTCTGGTGCAGAGATGATTGGTGCTGTAACCAATTTAGCTTTCAGAGTCTCAAATGCCTGCAGACACTCTTTATCAAAGATAAATTGCGTGTCAGCAGCTAGCAGGTTTGCTCAGGGGTTTGGCGATTTTTGAAAAATCCTTTATAAACCTCCTATAGAATCCTGCATGTCCCAGAAAGCTTCTGATTGCCTTAACATTGGCAGGTGGTGGTAATTTTTCAATTACCTCTACCTTAGCTTGATCCACCTCTATCCCCTTGTTCGAGATTTTGTGCCCAAGGACAATTCCCTCAGTCACCATAAAGTGACATTTCTCCCAGTTTAAAACCAGGTTAGTCTCTTGGCATCTCTTTAGAACAAGTGCTAAATGGTTAAGGCAGGAGCTGAATGAGTCTCCAAATACAGAAAAGTCATCCATGAAGACTTCCAGGAATTTTTCCACCATATCAGAGAAAATTGAGAGCATGCACCTCTGAAAGGTTGCAGGTGCATTGCACAGGCCAAATGGCATCCTTTTATATGCAAATACTCCAGATGGGCAGGTGAATGCTGTTTTCTCCTGATCCTGGGGATCTACTGCAATTTGATTATAACCTGAATATCCATCCAGGAAGCAGTAGTATTCATGACCTGCTAGTCTTTCTAGCATTTGGTCTATGAATGGTAAAGGAAAATGATCCTTTTTGGTGGCTGTATTGAGCCTTCTATAATCAATACACATACGCCACCCTGTAACTGTTCTCGTAGGAACCAGTTCATTTTTTTCATTGTGAACCACTGTCATGCCTCCCTTCTTAGGGACGACTTGGACAGGGCTTACCCAGGGGCTGTCAGAAATAGGATAAATAATCCCAGCATTTAGTAATTTAGTGACCTCCTTTTGCACCACTTCCTTCATGGCTGGGTTCAGCCGCCTTTGTGGTTGGACCACAGGCTTGGCGTCACCCTCCAATAGGATCTTGTGCATGCATCTGGCTGGACTAATGCCCTTAAGATCACTGATGGACCACCCAAGAGCTGTCTTGTGTGTCCTTAGCACTTGAATTAGTGCTTCCTTTTCCTGTGGCTCTAAGGTAGAACTTATAATTACAGGAAAGGTATCACCTTCTCCCAGAAATGCATATTTCAGGGATGGTGGTAATGGTTTGAGCTCGGGTTTAGGAGGTTTCTCCTCATCCTGAGGGATTTTCAGAGGTTCTACTATTCTCTCTGATTCCTCCAGGTCAGGCTGAACATCTTTAAATATGTCCTCTAGCTCTGATTCGAGACTCTCAGCCATATTGACCTCTCTTACCAGAGAGTCAATAATATCAACACTCATGCAGTCATTTGGGGTGTCTGGATGTTGTATGGCTTTGACAACATTCAACTTGAACTCCTCCTCATTGACTCTCAAGGTTACTTCCCCTTTTTGGACATCAATGAGGGTTCGGCCAGTTGCTAGGAAAGGTCTTCCTAGAATGAGAGTTGCACTCTTGTGCTCCTCCATTTCCAGCACCACAAAGTCAGTAGGAAAGGCGAATGGCCCAACCTTGACAATCATGTCTTCAATCACGCCTGATGGGTATTTAATGGAGCCATCATCAATTTGAAGACATATCCTGGTTGGTTTGATTTCTTCAGTTAAACCAAGCTTTCTGATAGTAGATGCAGGTATTAGGTTGATACTTGCCCCAATATCACATAAAGCTTGCTTGGTACAAGTGCCCTCTAATGTGCATGGTATCATAAAGCTCCCAAGATCTTTAAGCTTCTCAGGTAAGCTTTTTAGAATGACTGCACTGCATTCTTCAGTGAGGTAAACTTTTTCAGTTTCCCTCCAATCCTTCTTATGACTTAAGATCTCTTTCATGAACTTAGCATAAGAGGGTATTTGCTCAAGTGCTTCGGCAAACGGAATCTTTATTTCAAGAGTCCTGAGATAGTCTGCAAAGCGGGCAAATTGCTTATCTTGTTTCGCTTGGCAGAGTTTTTGAGGATAAGGCATTTTGGCTTTGTATTCCTCAACCTTAGTCGCTGCAGGTTTATTACCTACAGAAGTGGGTTGGGAAGCCTTTTTAGAAGGGTTGTCATCAGCACTTGTATGTGACTGATCCCCCACTGGCATTTGAATGCCAGGGGTGGAAGCTGGAGTGGCGTTAGACGCCACCTCCCCATTTGTTACTGGCGTCTGAACGCCAGAACTATGCTCCCTTTGGGCGTTCAACGCCGGATTCATGCTTGTTTCTGGCGTTGAACTCCAGGAATGAGCATGGGCTAGGCGTTCAGCACCAGCATTATTCCTCTCTGGGCTCTGATTGTCCTTAGAGGGATTTTGAGTAGCCATTTGTTCATTTCTTGGCTTCCTGCTGCTTTGAAGTGAGGTATTTAATGTTTTCCCACTTCTTAGTTGAACTGCTTGGCATTCTTCTGTTATTTGTTTTGATAGTTGTTTTTCTGTCTGCTTTAACTGTACTTCCATATTCCTGTTAGCCATTCTTGTTTCCTGTAATATTTCCTTGAATTCGGCTAGCTGCTGAGTTAGAAAGTCTAATTGCTGATTGAATTCATTAGCCTGATCCACCGGACTGAGTTCAGCAGTTACTGTTTTAGCTTCTTCTTTCATGGAAGATTCATTGCTTAGGTACAGATGCTGATTTCTGGCAACTGTATCAATAAGCTCTTGAGCTTCTTCAATTGTTTTTCTCATATGTATAGATCCACCAGCTGAGTGGTCTAGAGAAATCTGAGCTTTTTCTGTAAGCCCATAGTAGAAGATGTCTGATTGCACCCATTCTGAAAACATTTCAGAGGGGCATTTTCGTAGCATCTCTCTGTATCTTTCCCAGGCATCATAAAGGGATTCATTATCTCCTTGTTTAAAGCCTTGGATGCTTAGCCTTAGCTGTCATCCGTTTTGGAGGGAAATAGTGATTCAGGAATTTTTCTGACAACTGTTTCCATGTTTTTATGCTGTTCTTAGGCTAGTTATTTAACCACCTCTTAGCTTGATCTTTTACAGCAAATGGAAACAGTAATAATCTGTAGACATCCTGATCCACTTCTTTATCATGTACTGTGTCAGCAATTTGTAAAAATTGTGCCAGAAACTCTGTAGGTTCTTCCTGTGGAAGACCGGAATACTGGCAGTTTTGCTGCACCATGATAATGAGCTGAGGATTCAACTCAAAGCTACTAACTCCAATGGAGGGTATACAGATACTACTCCCATATGAAGCAGTAGTGGGGTTAGCATATGACTCCAGAGTCCTCCTGGACTGTTCATTTCCACTTAATTCCATGATGGAATAAAGGAGATGGTATGTATATTGATATTGTCTATTTTATTATAAAGATAATTTTCGAAATAATAGAATAAAATAAAACCGAATTAAAAATAAAATAAATAAAGAAAGAAATTAAAAATTAAAATTTATAAAAAAAAAGTTTAAAAGATTTTCGAAAAATTGAGGAGAGAGAAGGTGGTTAGGATATTTTTGAAAAAGATATTTTATTTATTTATTTATTTATTTATTTATTTATTTATTTATTTTTTAAATTCTTAAAAAGATAAGAATTGAAAAATTTTGAAATTGAAATCTGAATTTTTATAAAAATTTCGAAAAAATAGTTCAAAATTAGTTAGAAAAGATATTTTTTTTGAATTTTGAATTTTTTGATGAAAGAGAAAAACACACAGAAGACACAAGACTTAAAATTTTTAGATCTAATGCTCCTTATTTTTGAAAATTTTGGAGGGAAAACACCAAGGAACACCAAACTTAAAAATTTTAAGATCAAAACACAAGAAAGACTCAAGAACACCTTGAAGATTTACAAGAACACCAAGAACAAAAGAAAGAACACCAAACTTAAAATTTTTAGAAAACCAAGATAAATTTTCGAAAATTAAAGAAAGATCAACAAGAAAACACCAAACTTAAAGTTTGGCACAAGATTAATTTAAGAAAAATTATTTTTGAAAAAAGATTTTGAAAAGAAGATGCCCAATTGCCAAGAACATAAGCCAACACTATAACCAACTGAGCTAAAAATGTAACGTATTTTAAAGATGTATTATTTTTATGGATAAAAGTATAATTTTTGAAAGTTAATGTTTTGAAAAAGCACAAGAAAAACAAGAAAAGACACAAAACAAGAAAAACTCAAGATCAAACAAGAAAAATTAACAAGAACAACTTGAAGATCAATGAAGAACAAAGAACACAATTTCGAAACTTTAAAGAAAAATATAAAATATGCAATTAACACCAAACTTTGAACAAGACACTAAACTCACGAAAAAAATTAAAAATTGATAAAGAAAAATAATATTTTTGAAAAATTTTTAAAAAGGGATAATAAAAGTTGCAATTCTAGTGAAAAAAAGAGGATAAATTCTTCCTAATCTAAGCAACAAAATAAACCTTTAGTTGTTCAAACTCAAACAATCCCCGGCAACGGTGCCAAAAACTTGGTGCACGAAATTGCAATCACACTTTTGCAATCCGTACAACTAACCAGCAAGTGCACTGGGTTGTCCAAGTAATACCTTACGTGAGTAAGGGTCGATCCCACGGAGATTATTCTTGTTGAAACGAGCTATGTTTATTTTATTATTCTTAGTCAGGATATTAATTAAAATTATCAGTTGGAATTATTAGATTGGAAAAAGAAGAGGGAATAAAATCGTTACTTGTTGTGCAGTAACGAGAAATATGTTGGAGTTTTGGAGATGCCTTGTCCTCTGAATTTCTGCAATGTAATATTCAACTCAATTGTTTGTAAAGCACGTCTACGGCAAGATGTATGTAGGGTGTCACCATTGTCAGTGGCTACCTCCCATCCTCTCAGTGAAAACGTTCCTATGCTCTGTCACAACACGGCTAATCAGCTGTTGGTTCTCGATCATGTTGGAATAGGATCCATTGATCCTTTTGCGTTTGTCATCACGCCCAGCAATCGCTAGTTTGAAGCGCGTCACAGCCATTCAATCCTTGAATCCTACTCGGAATACCACAGACAAGGTTTAGACCTTCCGGATTCTCAAGAGTGGCCACCATCAATTCTAGCTTATACCGCGGAGATTCTGATTAAGGAATCTAAGAGAAGCTCATTCAATCTGATGTAGAACGGAGGTGTTTGTCAGGCACACGTTCATGGATTAAAGGGGGTGATGAGTGTCACGGATCATCACCTCCTTCATAATTAAGCGCGAATAAACATCTTAGATCGGACCATACACACGTTTGAGTGAAATAGAAACAATTGCATTAATTCATCGAGACACTGCAGAGCTCCTCACCCCCAACAATGGAGTTTAGAGACTCATGCCATCAAAAAGTATGCAATTCAGATCTGAAAATGTCATGAGGTACAAAATAATTCTCTAAAAGTTGTTTAAATAGTAAACTAGTAACCTAGGTTTACAGAATATGAGTAAACTAAGATAATTGGTGCAGAAATCCACTTCTGGGGCCCACTTGGTGTGTGCTGGGGCTGAGACTAAAGCTATCCACGAGTTGAGGCTTTTCTTGGAGTTGAACTCCAAGTTATGACGTGTTTTGGGCGTTCAACTCCGGATCATGACGTGTTTCTGGCGTTTAACTCCTGACAGCAGCATGTACTTGGCGTTCAACGCCAAGTTACGTCATCTATCCTCGCGCAAAGTATGGACTATTATATATTGCTGGAAAGCCCTGGATGTCTACTTTCCAACTCCGTTGAGAGCGCGTCAATTGAACACCTGTAACTCCAGAAAATCCATTTCGAGTGCAGGGAGGTCAGGATCCAACAGCATCAGCAGTCCTTTTTCAGCCTAAATCAAATTTTTGCTCAGCTCCCTCAATTTCAGCCAGAAAATACCTGAAATCACAGAAAAATACACAAACTCATAGTAAAGTCCAGAAATATGATTTTTGCCTAAAAACTAATAATAATTAACTAAAAACTAATTGAAACATACTAAAATCTACATGAAATTACCCCCAAAAGCGTATAAAATATTCGCTCATCACTCTACTGGCCCAGCACCACCTACTGTGCCCCCACCTGCTCCTGAGCCCGTCTACCGTCTGGTGCACCGACTCTTTGATCGCCTAGATCAGATGGAGCGCCATCACCAGCAGCAGTTTAAGAGATCTGACCGTCGCACCAGGCGACTTTTAGAGAGGTTTGAGCGTCGCCACAAGCGATGCTATGAGCACCTCAAGCTAATGATCTGCTCTGGTGGTGACATTCCCTTCGAGTCCGACACGCCCTCTGACACATCTGAGGAGGAGGTGAGTGATCACGAGGAGGAGGCACCTACCCAGGCTGAGCAGGGAGGTCCCGGCCACACTGCACCACATCATGAGGAGTACCACCAGCTACAAACCGCAGATCTGGAGGTTCCTCTACGGACAGAGACCTCGATTCAGCAGACCACTCCTCCGATCCTCACAGCGACTGCAGACCCTCAGCCTACCTGATGAGCGGATATTTTATACGCTTTTTGGGGGTAATTTCATGTAGATTTTAGCATGTTTCAATTAGTTTTTAGTTAAATATTATTAGTTTTTAGGAAAAAATCATATTTCTGGACTTTACTATGAGTGTGTGTATTTTTCTGTGATTTCAGGTATTTTCTGACTGAAATTGAGGGAGCTGAGCAAAAATCTGACTTAGGCTGAAAAAGGACTGCTGATGCTGTTGGATCCTGACCTCCCTGCACTCGAAATGGATTTTCTGGAGCTACAGAAGTCCAATTGGCGCGCTCTCAACGGCGTTGGAAAGTAGACATCCAGGGCTTTCCAGCAATATATAATAGTCCATACTTTGCGCAAGGATAGACGACGTAACTTGGCGTTGAACGCCAAGTACATGCTGCTGTCTGGAGTTAAACGCCAGAAAAACGTCATGATCCGGAGTTGAACGCCCAAAACACGTCATAACCTGGAGTTTAACGCCAGGAAAGGCCTCTACTCGTGGATAGCTTTAGTTTCAGCCCCAGTACACACCAAGTGGGCCCCAGAAGTGGATTTCTGCACCAATTATCTTAGTTTATTCATTTTCTGTAAACCTAGGTTACTAGTTTACTATTTAAACAACTTTTACAGACATTTCTTGTACTTATGACATTTTCAGATCTAAATTACATACTTTTTGACGGCATGAGTCTCTAAACTCCATTGTTGGGGGTGAGGAGCTCTGCAGCGTCTCGATGAATTAATACAATTCCTTTATTTTCCATTCAAACACGCTTGTTCTTATCTAAGATGTTCATTCGCGCTTAATTATGGAGGAGGTGATGATCCGTGACACTCATCACCTTCCCCAATCCACGAACGTGTGCCTGACAACCACCTCCGTTCTACATCAGATTGAATGAGTATCTCTTAGATTCCTTAATCAGAATCTTCGTGGTATAAGCCGGATTGATGGCGGCATTCATGAGAATCCGGAAAGTCTAAACCTTGTCTGTGGTATTCCGAGTAGGATTCTGGGATTGAATGACTGTGACGAGCTTCAAATTCCTGAAGGCTGGGCGTTAGTGACAGACACAAAAGAATCAATGGATTCTACTCCAACCTGATTGAGAACCGACAGATGATTAGCCGTGCTGTGACAGAGCATAGGAACGTTTTCACTGAGAGGATGGGAGGTAGCCATTGACAACGGTGACACCCTACATAGAGCTTGCCATGGAAGGACCTTGCGTGTGTTGAAGGATTTCAAGGAAGAGTTGAAGTTCAAAGGACAAAGCATCTCCAAAACTCCAACATATTTCTCATTACTGCACAACAAGTAACACTGTTATTCTCTTACTTTTAATCCTATTGGCCTCCTGACTAACATTAATAAAATAAACATTGATTGCTTCAAGCCAATAATCTCCGTGGGATCGACCCTTACTCATGTAAGGTATTACTTGGACGACCCAGTGCACTTGCTGGTTAGTTGTGCGAATCACAAATTCGTGCACCAAGTTTTTGGCGCCGTTGCCGGGGATTATTGAGTTTGGACAATTGAAGGTATATTTTATTTCTTAGATTAGGAATAATTTATTTTTATTTTTATTTTTATTGCTATAGAGTCATCAAATTCTGATAGGATAGTTTCTTTTCAAAAATTTCTTTTCAAAAATATTATTTTTCTTTATTAATTGTTAAATTTTCGTGAGTTTAGTGTCTTGTTCTAAGTTTGGTGTTAATTGCATATTTTATATTTTCTCTAAAAAAAAAAAAATTTTTCGTGTTAGTGTTCTTGGTTCTTCCTTGATCTTCAAGTTGTTCTTGATAATTGGTTATACCCTTTGGAACCTTTTTCAAAAATAATTTTTCTTGGATTGAATCTTGTACCAAACTTTAAGTTTGGTGTTTTCTTGTTAAGTTTTCTTTAATTTTCGAAAATTTGTCTTGGTTTTCTAAAAATTTTAAGTTTGGTGTTCTTTCTTTTGTTCTTGGTGTTCTTGTGAATCTTCAAGGTGTTCTTGAGTTTTTCTTGTGTCTTGATCTTAAAATTTTTACGTTTGGTGTTCCATGGTGTTTTCCCTCCAAAAATTTTCGAAAAATAAGGAGCATTGGATCTAAAAATTTCAAGTTTTGTGTCTTTTGTGTGTTTTTCTCTTTCATCATAAAAATTCAAAATTCAAAAAAATTTATTTTCTAACTATTTTTAAAACTATATTTTCGAAATTTTTAATATAAAATTCAAATTTCAATTTCAAATTTTTCGAAAAAAAAAATTTTTTTCACAAAATATTTTCAAAATATTTTTTTTATATATATTCCATTTTTTTGTTATTCCATTATGGAAGTAAGTATGAATGGACAAGACAAGAGGACTCTGGGGTCATATGCTAACCCCACTACTGCTTCATATGGGAGTAGTATTTGTATACCCTCCATTGGAGTTAGTAGCTTTGAGCTGAATCCTCAGCTCATTATCATGGTGCAGCAAAATTGTCAGTATTCTGGTCTTCCACATGAAGAACCTACAGAGTTTCTGGCACAATTTCTGCAAATTGCTGATACAGTACATGATAAGGAAGTAGATCAGGATATCTACAGATTATTACTGTTTCCATTTGCTGTAAAAGATCAAGCTAAGAGGTGGTTAAATAACCAGCCTAAGAACAGCATAAAAACATGGAAACAGCTGTCAGAAAAATTCCTGAATCACTATTTCCCTCCCAAACGGATGACACAGCTAAGGCAAAACATCCAAGGCTTCAAACAAGGAGATAAGGAATCCCTTTATGATGCCTGGGAGAGATACAGAGAGATGCTAAGAAAATGCCCCTCTGAAATGTTTTCAGAATGGGTGCAATTAGACATCTTCTACTATGGGCTTACAGAAAAAGCTCAGATTTCTCTAGACCACTCAGCTGGTGGATCTATACACATGAGAAAAACAATTGAAGAAGCTCAAGAGCTTATTGATACAGTTGCCAGAAATCAGCATCTGTACCTAAGCAGTGAATCCTCTATGAAAGAAAAAGCTAAAACAGTAACTGCAGAACTCAATCCAGTGGATCAGGCTAATGAATTCAATCAGCAATTAGATTTTCTAACTCAGCAGCTAGCCGAATTCAAGGAAATATTACAGGAAACAAGAATGGCTAACAGGAACATGGAAGTACAATTAAAGCAGACAGAAAAGCAACTGTCAAAACAAATAACAGAAGAATGCCAAGCAGTTCAATTAAGAAGTGGGAAAATATTAAATACCTCACTTCAAAGTAGCAGGAAACCAAGAAATGAACAGGTGGATACTCAAAATCCCTCTGAGGACAATCAGAGCCCAGAGAGGAATAAAGCTGGCGCTGAACGCCCAGACCATGCTCATTCCTGGCGTTCAACGCCAGAAACAAGCATGAATCCGGCGTTGAACGCCCAAAGGGAGCATGGTTCTGGCGTTCAAACGCCAGTAACAAACAAGGAAGTGGCGTCTAACGCCACTCCAACTCCCACCTCTGGCATTCAAATGCCAGTGGGGGATCAGTCACCTACGAGTGCTGATGATAACCCTTCTAAAAAGGCTTCCCAACCCACTTCTGTAGGTAATAAACCTGCAACAACTAAGGTTGAGGAATACAAAGCCAAAATGCCTTATCCTCAAAAACTCCGCCAAGCGGAACAGGACAAGCAATTTGCCCGCTTTGCAGACTATCTCAGGACTCTTGAAATAAAGATTCCGTTTGCAGAAGCACTTGAGCAAATACCTTCTTATGCTAAGTTCATGAAGGAAATTTTAAGTCATAAGAAGGATTGGAGGGAAACTGAAAAAGTCTACCTCACTGAAGAATGCAGTGCAGTCATTCTGAAAAGCTTACCTGAGAAGCTTAAAGATCCTGGGAGCTTTATGATACCATGCACATTAGAAGGTAATTGTACCAAGCAAGCTTTATGTGATCTTGGGGCAAGTATCAACTTAATACCTGCATCTACTATCAGAAAGCTTGGTTTAACTGAAGAAATTAAACCAACCAGGATATGTCTTTAACTTGCTGATGGGTCCATTAAATACCCATCAGGCGTGATTGAAGACATGATTGTCAAGGTTGGGCCATTCGCCTTTCCTACTGACTTTGTGGTGCTGGAAATGGAGGAGCACAAGAGTGCAACTCTCATTCTAGGAAGGCCTTTCCTAGCAACTGGCCGAACCCTCATTGATGTCCAAAAAGGGGAAGTAACCTTGAGAGTCAATGAGGAAGAGTTCAAGTTGAATGTTGTTAAAGCAATGCAACATCCAGACACCCCAAATGACTGCATGAGTGTTGATATTATTGACTCTCTAGTAAGAGAGGTCAATATGGCTGAGAGTCTCGAATCAGAGCTAGAGGACATCTTTAAAGATGTTCAGCCTGATTTGGAGGAATCAGAGAAGATAATAGCACCTCTGAAAATCCCTCAGGAAGAGGAGAAACCTCCTAAACCCGAACTCAAACCATTACCACCATCCCTGAAATATGCATTTCTGGGAGAAGGTGATACCTTTCCTGTAATCATAAGCTCTACCTTAGAGCCACATGAAGAGGACGCACTAATTCAAGTGCTAAGGACACACAAGACAGCTCTTGGGTGGTCCATCAGTGATCTTAAGGGCATTAGCCCAGCCAGATGCATGCACAAGATCTTGCTGGAGGATGACGCCAAACCAGTGGTTCAACCACAAAGGCGGCTGAACCCAGCAATGAAGGAAGTAGTGCAGAAAGAGGTCACTAAATTACTAGAGGCTGGGATTATTTATCCTATTTCTGACAGCCCCTGGGTGAGCCCTGTCCAAGTTGTCCCTAAGAAAGGTGGCATGACAGTGATTCATAATGAAAAAATGAACTGGTTCCTACAAGAACAGTTACAGGGTGGCGTATGTGCATTGATTATAGAAGGCTCAATACAGCCACCAGAAAGGATCATTTTCCTTTACCATTCATAGACCAGATGCTAGAAAGACTAGCAGGTCATGAATACTACTGCTTCCTGGATGGATATTCAGGTTATAATCAAATTGCAGTAGATCCCCAGGATCAGGAGAAAACGGCATTCACATGCCCATCCGGAGTATTTGCATACAGAAGGATGCCATTTGGCCTGTGCAATGCACCTGCAACTTTTCAAAGGTGCATGCTCTCAATTTTCTCTGATATGGTGGAAAAATTCCTGGAAGTCTTCATGGATGACTTTTCAGTATTTGGAGACTCATTCAGCTCCTGCCTTAACCATTTAGCACTTGTTCTGAAAAGATGCCAAGAGACTAACCTGGTTTTAAACTGGGAAAAATGTCACTTTATGGTGACTGAAGGAATTGTCCTTGGGCACAAAATTTCGAACAAGGGAATAGAGGTGGATCAAGCTAAGGTAGAAGTAATTGAAAAATTACCACCACCTGCTAATGTTAAAGCAATCAGAAGCTTTCTGGGGCATGCAGGATTCTATAGGAGGTTTATAAAGGATTTTTCGAAAATTGCTAAACCTCTGAGCAACCTGCTAGCTGCTGACACGCCATTTATCTTTGATAAAGAGTGTCTGCAGGCGTTTGAGACTCTGAAAGCTAAATTGGTTACAGCACCAATCATCTCTGCACCAGACTGGACATTACCATTCGAATTGATGTGTGATGCCAGTGACCATGCCATTGGTGCAGTATTGGGACAAAGGCATGACAAGCTTCTGCATGTCATTTACTATGCCAGCCGTGTTCTAAATGATGCCCAGAAGAATTACACAACCACAGAAAAAGAGCTACTTGCAGTGGTTTACGCCATTGACAAATTCAGATCTTATTTAGTAGGATCAAAAGTGATTGTGTACACTGATCATGCTGCTCTTAAATATCTACTCACAAAGCAGGATTCAAAACCCAGACTCATCAGATGGGTGTTGCTTCTGCAAGAGTTTGATATAGAAATAAGAGACAGAAAAGGGACAGAGAATCAAGTGGCAGATCACCTGTCCCGAATAGAACCAGTGGAAGGGGCGTCCCTCCCTCTCACTGAGATCTCTGAAACCTTTCCGGATGAGCAACTGTTTGCCATCCAGGAAGTGCCATGGTTTGCAGACATTGCAAACTACAAAGCAGTGAGATTCATACCCAAAGAGTACAGTAGGGTGCAATCCAAGAAATTAATCACAGATGCAAAGTACTATCTTTGGGATGAACCATATCTCTTCAAGAGATGTGCAGACGGAGTAATCCGTAGATGTGTGGTGGACGAAATTGTGAATTCTATCTTTTGATCTTTAGTATGTCCACAACTCCGTTCAACTAACCAGCAAGTGCACTGGGTCGTCCAAGTAATACCTTACGTGAGTAAGGGTCGATCCCACGGAGATTATTGGCTTGAAGCAATCAATGTTATTTTATTAATCTTAGTCAGGAGGCTAATGAAGTTATTTGGATTTATTTGTAAAAGGCCAAACTACAAACTACTTAAAATTGTAAGTTAAAATAATAGAGAATAACAGCGTTACTTGTTGTGCAATAATGGGAAATATGTTGGAGTTTTGGAGATGCTTTGTCCTTTGAACTTCAACTCTTCCTTGAAATCCTCTTCTCACACGCAAGTTCCTTCCATGGCAAGCTCTATGTAGGGTGTCACCATTGTCAGTGGCTACCTCCCATCCTCTCAGTGAAAACGTTCCTATGCTCTGTCACAGCACGGCTAATCATCTGTCGGTTCTCAATCAGGTTGGAATAGAATCCATTGATTCTTTTGCGTCTGTCACTAACGCCCAGCCCTCAGGAGTTTGAAGCACGTCACAGTCATTCAATCCCGGAATCCTACTCGGAATACCACAGACAAGGTTTAGACTTTCCGGATTCTCATGAATGCCGCCATCAATCCAGCTTATACCACGAAGATTCTGATTAGGGAAGCTAAGAGACATTCATTCAATCTGATGTAGAACGGAGGTGGTTGTCAGGCACATGTTCATGGGTTGAGGAAGGTGATGAGTGTCACGGATCATCACCCTCTTCACAATTAAGCGCGAATAAACATCTTAGATAAGAACAAGCGTGTTTGAATGGAAAACAAAGGAATTGTATTAAATCATCGAGACGCTGCAGAGCTCCTCACCCCCAACAATGGAGTTTAGAGACTCATGCCATCACAAAGTATGTAATTCAGATCTAAAAATGTCATGAGGTACAAGATAAGTCTATAAAAGTTGTTTAAATAGTAAACTAGTAGCCTAGGTTTACAGAAAATGAGTAAACTAAGATAATTGGTGCAGAAATCCACTTCTGGGGCCCACTTGGTGTGTGCTGGGGCTGAGAATAAAGCTATCCACGAGTAGAGGCCTTTCTTGGCGTTAAACTCCAGGTTATGACGTGTTTTGGGCGTTCAACTCCGGATCATGACGTTTTTCTGGCGTTTAACTCCAGACAGCAGCGTGTACTTGGCGTTCAACGCCAAGTTACGTCGTCAATCTTCGCGCAAAGTATGGACTATTATATATTGCTGGAAAGCCCTGGATGTCTACTTTCCAACGCTGTTGAGAGCGCATCAATTGGACTCCTGTAGCTCCAGAAAATGCATTTCGAGTGCAGGAAGGTCAGGATCCAACAGCATCAGCAGTCCTTTTTCAGCCTAAGTCAGATTTGTGCTCAGCTCCCTCAATTTCAGTCAGAAAATACCTGAAGTCACAGAAAAATACACACACTCATAGTAAAGTCCAGAAATATGATTTTTGCTTAAAAACTAATAATATTTAACTAAAAACTAATTAAAACATGCTAAAATCTACAAGAAATTACCCCCAAAAAGCGTATAAAATATCCGCTCATCACAACACCAAACTTAAACTGTTGCTTGTCCTCAAGCAACTAGATGAATAAAATAGGTTCTAACAGAAATTAAGAAGTAATGATATTTTAGAGTTTTAAATGAAGCTCAGATTCTTATTAGATAAGCGGGGCTTGTAGCTTTTTGTTTCTGAACAGTTTTGGCATCTCCCTGTATCTTTTGAATTTCAGAATGATTGGCATCCTTAGGAACTTAGAATTCAGATAGTATTATTGACTCTCCTAGTGTAGTATGTTGATTCTTGAACACAGTTATTTATGAGTCTTGGCCGTGGCCCTAAGCACTTTGTTTTCCAGTATTACCACCGGATACATAAATGCCACAGACACATGACTGGGTGAACCTTTACAGATTGTGACTTAGCTTTGCTAAAGTCCCCAGTCAGTGGTGTCCAGAGCTCTTAAGCACACTCTGTTTGCCTTGGATCACGACTTTAACCACTCAGTCTCAAGTTTGTAACTTGGACCTGCATGCCACAAGCACATGGTTAGGGACAGCTTGGTTTAGCCGCTTAGGCCTGGATTTTATTTCCTTGGGCCCTCCTCTCCATTGATGCTCAAAGCCTTGGATCCTTTTTACCCTTGCCTTTTGGTTTTAAGGGCTGCTTGGCTTTTATTCCTTTTGATTGTATATATATATATATATATATATATATAAATCTCTTCTCTCTTTTTTTTTTTTTGACTGCTTTTTCTTGCTTCAAGAATCAATTTCATGATTTTTCAGATCATCAATAATATTTTTCGTGTTGCTCATCCTTTCAGGAGCCAATATTCATCAAATTCAAAGTACAATTTATGCACTGTTCAAGCATTCATTCAGAAAACAAAAAGTATTGCCACCACATATAATTAATTATAGTCTTTATTACTAGGAACTCAAAAATATAAATTACTTCTTTATTCTAAAAAAAAGATCTACTACTTTATTCATGCCTGATGATGATGAGAAAAATAAATTATAGCTTAATTGGAAATAAAATCAAAATAGTCATCCTAATTATTACTACTACTATATATCTCCTACTGTAAATTTCTAAAATAATACTATCACAGAGTTAAAGCTGGAATTAGAACTTAACAACCTGTATTTTGGGAAGTGGATGTTCCTCTAGTCTGTGGGGTGCCTTCAAGAATTAATTTCTGACGCTTCAGCTCCCTTAAGTTCACATCCTTGCTCTTCCTGTTCTCTTAGGTGCCATGATCTTAATGAGTTTTAGCTCAGTGATCATGGCAAATCACACCAAACTTAGAGGTTTGCTTGTCCTCAAGCAAAAGAAAGGAAAGGAGAGGAGTAGAAGGAAAGGCATTTTCAAATAAAGATAAGATGAGTTGAAAAAGATATGAGAAGAAATTAAAAATATTTGAAAAGAATTGGATTGGAAAAGATTTGTGTTTATGAATTAAGATACATTTGATATTTTTGAAAAAGGGATTTTAGAAATTAGGGTTCTTAGAAAACCAATTTGATTTTGAAGGATGACATTTTGAAACATGTTTATGCAAGAAATCATGAATTTAAACTTACAAATTTAGAAAAATTATAAAGAAAAACGAAAATTACCTCCTCCCATCATCCTGGCGTTGAACGCCCACATGGTGCATGTTTTGGGCGTTCAACGCCCACATGTTGCTTCTCCTGGGCGTTCAACGCCCATTTGGTGCTTCTTTCTGGCGTTGAACGCCAGAAAGTCCTTCGTCACTGGGCGTTTTTCTGAACGCCCAGGATGCTAGCAGACTGGCGTTAAACGCCCAGAAGGTGCATCTTTCTGGCGTTTAACGCCCAGAAGATGCTCCTTTCTGGCGTTTAACGCCCAGATGGCTACCCTCACTGGCGTTAAACGCCCAGTGGGAGCTTCTTTTGGGCGTTTAACGCCCAAAGTATTTCTTACTGACTTTTTCATGCCAGTGAGCTTCCAATTTTCCCTGTAACTCTGTGACTTCAACCAATTGCTGTTTTACCTTGAAGAGACTTTGACATATACCTGTAAAAAAAGAAAATTTATTTAATTAGTAAATAAACTTTGTAAATGGCTGGGTTGCCTCCCAGCAAGCGCTTCTTTAATGTCATTAGCTGGACTATTACTGAGTTTTAATCAAGTCTCAGTTTTGAGCATTCTTGCTCAAAATTGCCTTCAAGATAATGTTTGACTCTTTGTCCATTAACAATGAACTTTTTGTTAGAGTCACTATCCTGAAGTTCTATGTATCCATATGGTGATACGCTTGTAATTACATATGGACCTCTCCACCGGGATTTTAATTTCCCAGGGAATAATTTGAGCCTAGAGTTAAATAGCAGAACTTTCTGCCCAGCTCAAAGACTCTGGATAACAATTTCTTATCATGCCATTTTTTCGCTTTCTCTTTGTAAATCTTTGCATTTTCGAAAGCATTGAGTCTAAATTCCTCTAGCTCATTTAACTGGAGCAATCGTTTTTCTCCAGCTAGCTTGGCATCAAGGTTCAGGAATCTGGTTGCCCAATAGGCCTTATGTTCCAGTTCCACTGGCAAGTGACATGCCTTTCCATACACAAGCTGGTATGGAGAGGTCCCTATGGGGGTCTTGAATGCTGTTCTGTATGCCCACAGAGCATCATCCAAGCTTCTTGCCCAATCCTTTCTACGGTTAATTACAGTCCGTTCCAGGATTCTTTTGAGTTCTCTATTTGAGACTTCAGCTTGCCCATTAGTTTGTGGGTGATATGGAGTAGCTACCCTGTGGTTGACTCCATAACGTACCAGAGCAGAGTAAAGCTGTTTATTACAGAAATGAGTGCCCCCATCACTGATTAACACTCTAGGGATACCAAATCTGCTGAATATATGTTTCTGGAGGAATTTCAACACTGTTTTAGTGTCATTAGTGGGTGTTGCAATAGCCTCCACCCATTTGGATACATAATCCACTGCCACCAGAATATAGTTGTTTGAGTATGATGGTGGGAAAGGTCCCATGAAGTCAATGCCCCATACATCAAACAACTCAATCTCCAAGATTCCTTGTTGAGGCATGGCATAACTGTGAGGTAGGTTGCCTGATCTTTGACAACTGTCACAGTTAAGCACAAATGCTCGGGAATCTTTATAGAGAGTAGGCCAGTAGAAGCCACTTTGGAGGACTCTTGTGGCTGTTCGCTCACTTCCGAAATGTCCTCCATATTGTGATCCATGGCAATGCCAAAGGATCTTCTGTGCTTCCTCTTTGGGCACACATCTACGGATTACTCCGTCTGCACATCTCTTAAAGAGATATGGTTCATCCCAAAGATAGTACTTTGCATCTGTGATTAATTTCTTTGATTGCACCCTACTGTACTCTTTGGGTATGAATCTCACTGCCTTGTAGTTTGCAATGTCTGCAAACCATGGCACTTCCTGAATGGCAAACAGTTGCTCATCCGGAAAGGTTTCAGAGATCTCAGTGAGAGGGAGGGATGCCCCTTCTACTGGTTCTATTCGGGACAGGTGATCTGCTACTTAATTTTCTGTCCCTTTTCTGTCTCTTATTTCTATATCAAACTCTTGCAGAAGCAACACCCATCTGATGAGTCTGGGTTTTGAATCCTGCTTTGTGAGTAGATATTTAAGAGCAGCATGATCAGTGTACACGATCACTTTTGATCCTACTAAATAGGATCGGAATTTATCAATGGCGTAAACCACTACAAGTAGCTCTTTTTCTGTGGTTGTGTAATTTTTCTGTGCATCATTTAGAACACGGCTAGCATAGTAAATGACGTGCAGAAGCTTGTCATGCCTTTGTCCCAATACTGCACCTATGGCATGGTCACTGGCATCACACATTAATTCAAATGGTAATGTCCAGTTTGGTGCAGAGATGATTGGTGCTGAGACCAATTTAGCTTTCAGGGTCTCAAATGCCTGCAAACACTCTTTATCAAAGATAAATGGTGTGTCAGCAGTTAGCAGGTTGCTCAGAGGTTTGGCGATTTTTGAAAAATCCTTTATAAACCTCCTATAGAATCCTGCATGCCCCAGAAAGCTTCTAATTGCCTTAACATTAGCAGGTGGTGGTAATTTCTCAATTACTTCTACCTTAGCTTGATCCACCTCTATTCCCTTGTTCGAAATTTTGTGCCCAAGGACAATTCCTTCAGTCACCATAAAGTGACATTTTTCCCAGTTTAAAACCAGGTTAGTCTCTTGGCATCTTTTCAGAACAAGTGCTAAATGGTTAAGGCAGGAGCTAAATGAGTCTCCAAATACTGAAAAGTCATCCATGAAGACTTCCAGGAATTTTTCCACCATATCAGAGAAAATTGAGAGCATGCACCTCTGAAAGGTTGCAGGTGCATTGCACAGGCCAAATGGCATCCTTCTGTATGCAAATACTCCAGATGGGCATGTGAACGCCGTTTTCTCCTGATCCTGGGGATCTACTGCAATTTGGTTATAACCTGAATATCCATCCAGGAAGCAGTAGTATTCATGACCTGCTAGTCTTTCTAGCATCTGGTCTATGAATGGTAAAGGAAAATGATCCTTTCTGGTGGCTGTATTGAGCCTTCTATAATCAATGCACATACGCCACCCTGTAACTATTCTTGTAGGAACCAGTTCATTTTTTTCATTATGAACCACTGTCATGCCTTTTCTTTGGGACAACTTGGACAGGGCTCACCCAGGGCTGTCAGAAATAGGATAAATAATCCCAGCCTCTAGTAATTTAGTGACCTCTTTCTGCACCACTTCTTTCATAGCTGGATTCAGCCGCCTTTGTGGTTGAACCACTGGCTTGGCGTCATCCTCCAGCAAGATTTTGTGCATGCATCTGGCTGGGCTAATGCCCTTAAGATCACTAATGGACCACCCAAGAGCTGACTTGTGCGTCCTTAGCACTTGAATTAGTGCTTCCTCTTCCTGTGGCTCTAAGGTAGAGCTTATAATTACAGGAAAGGTATCACTTTCTCCCAGAAATGCATATTTTAGGATGGTGGTAATGGTTTGAGTTCGGGTTTTGGAGGTTTCTCCTCTTCTTGAGGGATTTTCAGAGGTTCTGTTATCTTTTCTGACTCCTCCAAATCAGGCTGAACATCTTTAAAGATGTCCTCTAGCTCTGATTCCAAACTCTCAGCCATATTGATCTCTCTTACCAGAGAATCAATAATATCAACACTCATGCAGTCATTTGGGGTGTCTGGATGTTGCATTGCTTTGACAACATTCAACTTGAACTCCTCCTCATTGACTCTCAAGGTTACTTCCCCTTTTTGGACATCAATGAGGGTTCGGCCAGTTGCTAGGAAAGGTCTTCCTAGAATGAGAGTTGCACTCTTGTGCTCCTCCATTTCCAGCACCACAAAGTCAGTAGGAAAGGCGATTGGCCCAACCTTGACAATCATGTCTTCAATCACGCCTGATGGGTACTTAATGGAGCCATCAGCAAGTTGAAGACATATCCTGGTTGGTTTAATTTCTTCAGTTAAACCAAGCTTTCTGATGGTAGATGCAGGTATTAGGTTGATACTTGCCCCAAGATCACATAAAGCTTGCTTGGTACAATTACCCTCTAATGTGCATGGTATCATAAAGCTCCCAGGATCTTTAAGCTTCTCAGGTAAGCTTTTTAGAATGACTGCACTGCATTCTTCAGTGAGGTAGACTTTTTCAGTTTCCCTCCAATCCTTCTTATGACTTAAGATTTCTTTCATGAACTTAGCATAAGAAGGTATTTGCTCAAGTGCTTCTGCAAACGGAATCTTTATTTCAAGAGTCCTGAGATAGTCTGCAAAGCGAGCAAATTGCTTATCCTGTTCTGCTTGGCGGAGTTTTTGCGGATAAGGCATTTTGGCTTTGTATTCCTCAACCTTAGTTGTTGCAGGTTTATTACCTACACAAGTGGGTTGGGAAGCCTTTTTAGGAAGGTCAGCACTTGTATGTGACTGATTCCCCACTGGCATTTGAATGCCAGTGGTGGGAGCTGGAGTGGTGTTAGACGCCATCTCCTTGTTTGTCACTGGCGTTTGAACGCCAGAACCATGCTCCCTTTGGGCGTTCAACGCCGGATTCATGCTTATTTCTGGCGTTGAACGCCAGGAATGAGCATGGTCTGGGCGTTCAGCGCCAGCTTTATTCCTCTCTGGGCTCTGATTGTCCTCAGAGGGATTTTGAGTATCCTCTTGTTTATTTCTTGGTTTCCTGCTGCTTTGAAGTGAGGTATTTAATGTTTTCCCACTTCTTAATTGAACTGCTTGGCATTCTTCTGTTATTTGTTTTGACAGTTGCTTTTCTGTCTGCTTTAATTGTACTTCCATGTTCCTGTTAGCCATTCTTGTTTCCTGTAATATTTCCTTGAATTCGGCTAGCTGCTGAGTTAGAAAATCTAATTGCTGATTGAATTCATTAGCCTGATCCACTGGACTGAGTTCTGCAGTTACTGTTTTAGCTTCTTCTTTCATGGAGGATTCACTGCTTAGGTACAGATGCTGATTTCTGGCAACTGTATCAATAAGCTCTTGAGCTTCTTCAATTGTTTTTCTCATGTGTATAGATCCACCAGCTGAGTGGTCTAGAGAAATCTGAGCTTTTTCTGTAAGCCCATAGTAGAAGATGTCTAATTGCACCCATTCTGAAAACATTTCAGAGGGGCATTTTCTTAGCATCTCTCTGTATCTCTCCCAGGCATCATAAAGGGATTCATTATCTCCTTGTTTGAAGCCTTGGATGTTTAGCCTTAGCTGTGTCATCCGTTTGGGAGGGAAATAGTGATTCAGGAATTTTTCTGACAGCTGTTTCCATGTTTTTATGCTGTTCTTAGGCTGGTTATTTAACCACCTCTTAGCTTGATCTTTTACAGCAAATGGAAACAGTAATAATCTGTAGACATCCTGATCCACTTCCTTATCATGTACTGTATCAGCAATTTACAGAAATTGTGCCAGAAACTCTGTAGGTTCTTCATGTGGAAGACCAGAATACTAGCAGTTTTGCTGCACCATGATAATGAGCTGAGGATTCAGCTCAAAGCTACTAACTCCAATGGAGGGTATACAGATACTACTCCCATATGAAGCAGTAGTGGGGTTGGCATATGACCCCAGAGTCCTCTTGGACTGTTCATTCATACTTACTTCCATAATGGAATACAAGCTGAGAATTTATATGTTGAGAATTATTTATTTTATAATAGTGGAATAAATAAAATAAAATGGAATATATATAAAAAAAATATTTTGAAAATATTTTGTGAAAATTTTTTTCGAAAAATTTGAAATTGAAAATTGAAGTTTATATTAAAAATTTCGAAAAAGTAGTTTTAAAAATAGTTGGAAAATAAAATTTTTTTTTTTTTTGAATTTTGAATTTTATGATGGAAGAGAAAAACACACAAAAGACACAAGACTTAAAATTTTTAGATCCAATGCTCCTTATTTTCGAAAATTTTTGGAGGGAAAACACCAAGAAACACCAAACTTAAAAATTTTAAGATCAAGACACAAGAAAAACTCAAGAACGCCTTGAAGATTCACAAGAACACCAAGAACAAAAGAAAGAACACCAAACTTAAAATTTTTAGAAAACCAAGACAAATTTTCGAAAATTATATCAAAATTAACAAGAAAACACCAAACTTAAAGTTTGGCACAGATTAAACCAAGAAAAATTATTTTTGAAAAAGATTTTCAAAAGAACTGGTGCCCAATTGCCAAGAACATAAGCCAACGCTATAACCAACTGATTTAAAAATGTAATATATTTTTAAAATGTATTATTTTTATGGATAAAATAAATTTTTGAAAACTAATGTTTTGAAAAAGCACAAGAAAAACAAGAAAAGACACAGAACACGAAAAACTCAAGATCAAACAAGAAAAATAAGCAAGAACAACTTGAAGATCAGTGAAGAACAAAGAACACAAGTCAAAAATTTTAAAGAAAAATATAAGATATGCAATTGACACCAAACTTAGAACAAGACACTAAACTCACGAAAATTAGCAATTAATTAAAAGAAAAATAATAAATTTTGAAAAGAAAATTTTTTTTTTTGAAAAGAAACTATCCTATCAATATTGATTTAATGACTCTATAATAATTAAAAATAAGAATAAAATTAAAAATAAATTATTCCTAATCTAAGAAATAAAATAAGCCTTCAATTGTCCAAACTCAATAATCCCCGGCAACGGCGCCAAAAACTTGGTGGACGAAATTGTGAATTCTATCTTTTGATCTTTAGTATGTCCACAACTCCGTTCAACTAACCAGCAAGTGCACTGGGTCTGTGATGACAAGTCATCATATACCCATTTTTCAAGCTAATTTCACTTGTTTAGTTAGCATTTATGCACTTTCTTGCATCATAAGTAAAGGATTTGGAGTGAAAATGCATAACTTCTCTAAATCAAGTAACCACTATGAAATTAATGATAAATCATGAGGTTTAAGCTAATTTTAATTGCATTTTAATGGATTTATAAGCCTCTTGATTTTTGTGATACTTTGAGTGGTTGTTTGGTTTATTTTAGGTGAAGAAAAAGAAAAGAAAATGAAAAGCGTGGCCTAAGAAGTGTGACACAAGAGAAGAAAAGCGTGGCAAAGGAAAGGGGAAGTGTGCCGTAACTAAAGGGAGAAGCAACTCTGCCCTCCACAAGGGCAGACTGCCCTCTAGGAGGGCAGCATTAGTGACCGAGCCAAGCATAGGCGATTCTGCCCTGCCCACTTCAAGGGCAGAGCACAAAATGGTGCCTTGGAGCCATGAGAAACAAATTCTGCCCTGCCCTTGTGGAGGGCAGGATCGTGCTCCATGAGGAAAGAAATCCAAGAGAAAATGGCACCCATGCAAGCTACAAGTTTCGAACCAAGAACCATGAGGAAGCCAAGCCTTGAGACCAATAGCCATGCCAAGAAATAAAGAAAAATGAGTAGCGTGTTTGCAAGGTCCCAGACTCGAACCCACGGCATGGAGGATTGGTCATTGCCCTGCCCTTGGCGCGGGCAGGGCAGAAATTTGAATGGCGCACCAATTTTTCTCCATGGCGCACCAAAATTTCTCCCTTGGCACGATCCTGGCGCGCGCGTTCCTCTCTGACCGCACCAACCCAATCCTGCCCTGCCCTTGGCGCGGGCAGGGCAGCCTCCAAGGCACCAACGCGCGTCCCGCGTGCCAATCTCCTTTCCTGGCGCATCAATTTTGCATCTGGCAGCACCATCCGCGCGCGTCTCAAATTCTGGCGCATCCAAAACTCCCCGCCCTGCCCTTGGCGCGGGCAGGATCTTGTGTGGCGCACCAAGAAGCAAAACGTGCGCACCAACTCGCACCAACAAGCAACCACGCCGCACCAAATCTTTGTGCCATGCATCAATTTTCTGCCCTGCCCTCCACAAGGGCAGGGCAGCCTCCTGGAAGTGGATCTTGGGCTGAAATTCAAATTAAAAATTAATTTGAATCCAATTCTTCACCAATCCAAAAGCCCATCCAAATCCCATCATCCAAGAATAGAAAGTGTATAAATAGGACTTAGTTTGATGTAATTGGGGCTGGACTTTTCACCTCTTTTAGCTACCTTGGCACTCACTTTTAAATTTTCAATTACTTTGCAATTTTACTTGCTTTCACCTTCTGGAAAGAATTTGACCAAGAACTAAGAGGATCAAAGGAGAGTCTCCTTCCTCGAATCTCTTGGGCAATTCTACTTTCTGTTCTCTGAGTATTGGGTGTGTGAAATTGGGGAAATTCTGTCCCAATTCCCATTCAATCTCTCTGCATTAATTTTACTGCACAATTCACTTTCAATTCTGTTATTCAATTGCTTCTTCTTCAATTTTCTGTCAATTGCTTACTGAATCTAGATCTGGGAAGGAAATTGGGTCTTAGGCTTTGCTACCTAAGCCCTTGGGATCCTGAGATCACTTTTGGTTCATCTGTGAACCTCTGCAGAATTTTACTTGAATTCTGTTGCATGCTTATTGCTTTTGATCTACTTTCTGCCCAACCATTTACTGTAATTCACTTGTTCTTTGTTTAATTCTTGCAATCCCATTCCTCAATTCCCTTTTATATTCAAGTCATTTACCTTTCTTGCCATTTAAGTTACTGCAATTTAAGTTTCTTGCACTTTAAGTTTCAGTCATTTACCTTTCTTGCTCTTTAAGTTTCTGCACTTTTACTTCTCTGTTCTTTATTTTACTGCAATTTTCCCTTCTCCCTTTTACTTTTAATGTCATTTACTTTCTGTTCAACACAAACAACTCAACCAAAGCTTGATTCGCTTGACTGAATCACCCACCGAACTAAAATTGCTCAATCCTTCAATCCCTGTGGGATCGACCTCACTCACGTGAGTTATTATTACTTGATGCGACCCGGTACACTTGCCGGTGAGTTTTGTGTTGGATCGCTTTCCACACATCAAGTTTTTGGCGCCGTTGCCGGGGATTGAAATAGATTGACAATGATTAAGTGAGGTGGAGATCTAGATTAAGCATTTTTACTTTTCTGTTGTTCTAACTCTCACTAACACACTAACTGTTTGAGAAATTGCCTCTACTAACTCACTAACAAGTTATTTCGAATAATTGCACTTAATCCTCAAGAGTGTTGTTGTTGGGCTACCCTGATTGTGTGCATGTCACAGGAAATCAAGTTTCTACAGACAAAGAGTACCATGACATGAAGCCACCACTCATTGCACTCATCAAGAACAATTGTTCTTATGGTGGAAGTCCATCAGAGGACCCTCGACAACATATATTTGCTTTCCTGAGAACTTGCAATGCAGTCAAAACTGATGGTCCAGATCAGGACACTTACAAGATCCTCTTATTCCCTTTTTCATTGAAGGGTGAAGCTGCACGATGGTTTGAAACTTTTCCCCAAGGAAGTATTACTAGTTGGGGTGATTTGGTCACCAAATTTTTGGCCAAATTCACCTCATCCAAACAGATCATCCAGCCGAAAGAAGAGGGACATCTATTCACACAAGGGGACAAAGAACCACTCTTCACAGCCTGGGAAAGATACAAGAGAGCAACTGATAAAGTGGGCTTCCGAGCTTTCTATGAAGGATTGACCCCAGAAACAAGAAAAGCAGTGGACTACTTCTCAGATGGTTTACTCAAAGCAACAACAAATGCTCAAGGAATTACAGACCTCAACGACAAGGAAACCAACAACCAACATCCATCTGAGAAACTCCATAGTGCAATCTTAAAGGAAGAAGTAGCAAATATTGAAGGAGTAAATGCATTCAAGGACCACAACAACCAGCTGCATCATCAACCACAGCAAAACATAGAGTTATCTGCTGCAAAACATGCCAAATTTCCACCTTGGAGACCTCATTCTTATCTAAGAATGAAGGAGCCTCAACATCAAGAACCAGGAAGTTTCAGCCAAGACAACTCTATAACCATAACCAATCAACATCTCCCACCTCTTAATACTACTCAAAGCCAATACCCACAACACAGACACCCTCAACCCTATCCCAACTGGAGAAGTAGTGAGTACCAGAATCACAAACCAAGGGAATTCCATTACAACAACCCGAACTTCACAAACCATCAAAAACACCATTACAGCAATAACAACCACTACATTCCTCCACCACATCCACCCTTCTTACCTTCAACAAGTCTCAACTATCCAACCTTACCAGACTCTCAAAGAATCACAAACTTGGAGATCCTAATGGAGAGAATGCTGAAACATCAAGAGGAAACAACTAGGCACCAAGAGATGTTAATGAGAAGACTTGAGGAGCATATAACCCAAGTGGCAAAGCACTTCGCAGAAATGGGAGAGAAGAAACCAAATGCTTTCTTCAAAGTCAGTGAAGATAAACCAACCAATAACGAAGATGCTACAAAGAAGGAAGGAAGGAAAAGGATCATGGAAGACAATGAGAAAGGAGGCACTAGTCAAGAAAGACACAACAGAGAATTCTTTCAAAGAGAGACAGAGGAGAGAACTAAAGACAAGCACACTGGAAAGCTCTCACTAGGGGATCGAGTGATGATTAACATGCAAACCATAAAGGTATTCCCACAGTCACCCGAGCACTACACTGTGACTAAGATCCTTCCACAAGAACTGATAGAAGTCATCAAAGAGGAAACTGGAAGGAAGTTCATAGTGAAGGCAGACAAGTTAAGGCACTGTGATTTCCAACCCCCTTAAAGTAAGAATGGAGATGTCAAGCTAATGACAATAAAAGAGCGCTTGTTGGGAGGCAACCCAACCTGAGGTAGTTTCTTTTCATAGCTTTTCAATAAAAATGTTGAGTAATTGGTATGGATTGCAAAAAGCTAAGTTTGGTGTTTCACACCAAAGCAATTTGAAGGAGAATGAAAACTTCTAAGTTTGGTGTTCCACCAAAAATATCATTTAATGCATTCTCACCTCCTGCATAATTCTAGCCCCAAGTAATCAACCACATTACTCAACTGTTAAATTGTTTTCTAGCTTTTGTTTCATTTAACCTTTAGCAAGAATACATGGTTTCAAATATGGTTAACTTTGCACATCTGAGACAGTGGCAAAACAATTAAGTTTGGTGTTCACACACCAAAACAAATCCAAAATGCCACACTCAGTACTATGCTTACTAATCATATAATTAAGTGCTTGAGAATCAAGCAACTTTGAGAGCTATGCAGGATATAAGCCAACAATTGAAGACATTATGCATTGTAACTCAAAAGGAACACAGCAGAAAGAAAAATCAAAGGGCTGCAACTTCAAAGGTTGTATCTGAACTTAAAGTTTGCTGCTGTGTGATGTTTTAAATCTGGAAACCATTGTATGCCTTGCTAAAAGTGTTTATGTAGTTACAAGTGAAATTGTTTGTGAAAATGTCAAGTCTGCATAATGCTTGTATCCATCACTTAGCTTTAAATCTTGCTTTGTTTCCATATGCTTGAATAAAAGAGTTTGGTTTGAATTGAAAAGAGAAAAATCCAATGTTGCATGAGTATGAATGGAAGTTGGTGGTGGCACATGTGTTTGATTAAATGCATAACTCATCAAATAAGTGTTGCATAATATCATTCTCATTACTTGTGAGTTAGCTTGCTGTTACAAAGACTTCTATCTATAATGAACACCCTTGGTAACAAAAACAGAAAGAAAGAAAGAAAGAAAAAGCCAAAATGGCAAGAAAAATAAAGAATAAAGGTTGGACACCAATGGTTTGAACCTTAGGACAAATGCCTGTGGTGTTCTTGTACTAAGATCTGCTTGGATGAGTAAATTCTAAGGGGTATTTTGAAACCCGGTCACTTAGATCAACTGATTTGGGATGGCCAATTGAAAGTCCACAATAAAGAGCAACTTAGATACAAAGCACTTAGTGATCCAAAGAGATGCTGGGCATCAATGATCCTAAGGATAATTGAGTGAACTAAGTGTCTGTGGTGGAAAGATGTTGAGCAAAATAAAAGAAAATAAAGCCAAAGGCTAAGCTGCAACATTTAACACCAAACCCCTTAAAGAATAAAAAGCTTGTTAAAGCATTATAAGCCAAGAAGAGTTAGCAAGGGAGTGAGTAAAAGGAAGAGTCTTATAACAGCAAGTTAGCAAACCTTTGATGCAAGATATGTATTATGCAGCAGCAACAATAAGTGAGTATCATTGTCTGCATAAATGCCCCATGAATTGAAGTTCTGCTATCTGCATAATAAGGATTTATGTGCTTTTCTATTTCATATCATCTACTCTTAGTTTTGATGCTTGCTTGGGGACAAGCAAGGTTTAAGTTTGGTGTTGTGATGACAAGTCATCATATACCCATTTTTCAAGCTAATTTCACTTGTTTAGTTAGCATTTATGCACTTTCTTGCATCATAAGTAAAGGATTTGGAGTGAAAATGCATAACTTCTCTAAATCAAGTAACCACTATGAAATTAATGATAAATCATGAGGTTTAAGCTAATTTTAATTGCATTTTAATGGATTTATAAGCCTCTTGATTTTTGTGATACTTTGAGTGGTTGTTTGGTTTATTTTAGGTGAAGAAAAAGAAAAGAAAATGAAAAGCGTGGCCTAAGAAGTGTGACACAAGAGAAGAAAAGCGTGGCAAAGGAAAGGGGAAGTGTGCCGTAACTAAAGGGAGAAGCAACTCTGCCCTCCACAAGGGCAGACTGCCCTCTAGGAGGGCAGCATTAGTGACCGAGCCAAGCATAGGCGATTCTGCCCTGCCCACTTCAAGGGCAGAGCACAAAATGGTGCCTTGGAGCCATGAGAAACAAATTCTGCCCTGCCCTTGTGGAGGGCAGGATCGTGCTCCATGAGGAAAGAAATCCAAGAGAAAATGGCACCCATGCAAGCTACAAGTTTCGAACCAAGAACCATGAGGAAGCCAAGCCTTGAGACCAATTGCCATGCCAAGAAATAAAGAAAAATGAGTAGCGTGTTTGCAAGGTCCCAGACTCGAACCCACGGCATGGAGGATTGGTCATTGCCCTGCCCTTGGCGCGGGCAGGGCAGAAATTTGAATGGCGCACCAATTTTTCTCCATGGCGCACCAAAATTTCTCCCTTGGCACGATCCTGGCGCGCGCGTTCCTCTCTGACCGCACCAACCCAATCCTGCCCTGCCCTTGGCGCGGGCAGGGCAGCCTCCAAGGCACCAACGCGCGTCCCGCGCGCCAATCTCCTTTCCTGGCGCATCAATTTTGCATCTGGCAGCACCATCCGCGCGCGTCTCAAATTCTGGCGCATCCAAAACTCCCCGCCCTGCCCTTGGCGCGGGCAGGATCTTGTGTGGCGCACCAAGAAGCAAAACGTGCGCACCAACTCGCACCAACAAGCAACCACGCCGCACCAAATCTTTGTGCCATGCATCAATTTTCTGCCCTGCCCTCCACAAGGGCAGGGCAGCCTCCTGGAAGTGGATCTTGGGCTGAAATTCAAATTAAAAATTAATTTGAATCCAATTCTTCACCAATCCAAAAGCCCATCCAAATCCCATCATCCAAGAATAGAAAGTGTATAAATAGGACTTAGTTTGATGTAATTGGGGCTGGACTTTTCACCTCTTTTAGCTACCTTGGCACTCACTTTTAAATTTTCAATTACTTTGCAATTTTACTTGCTTTCACCTTCTGGAAAGAATTTGACCAAGAACTAAGAGGATCAAAGGAGAGTCTCCTTCCTCGAATCTCTTGGGCAATTCTACTTTCTGTTCTCTGAGTATTGGGTGTGTGAAATTGGGGAAATTCTGTCCCAATTCCCATTCAATCTCTCTGCATTAATTTTACTGCACAATTCACTTTCAATTCTGTTATTCAATTGCTTCTTCTTCAATTTTCTGTCAATTGCTTACTGAATCTAGATCTGGGAAGGAAATTGGGTCTTAGGCTTTGCTACCTAAGCCCTTGGGATCCTGAGATCACTTTTGGTTCATCTGTGAACCTCTGCAGAATTTTACTTGAATTCTGTTGCATGCTTATTGCTTTTGATCTACTTTCTGCCCAACCATTTACTGTAATTCACTTGTTCTTTGTTTAATTCTTGCAATCCCATTCCTCAATTCCCTTTTATATTCAAGTCATTTACCTTTCTTGCCATTTAAGTTACTGCAATTTAAGTTTCTTGCACTTTAAGTTTCAGTCATTTACCTTTCTTGCTCTTTAAGTTTCTGCACTTTTACTTCTCTGTTCTTTATTTTACTGCAATTTTCCCTTCTCCCTTTTACTTTTAATGTCATTTACTTTCTGTTCAACACAAACAACTCAACCAAAGCTTGATTCGCTTGACTGAATCACCCACCGAACTAAAATTGCTCAATCCTTCAATCCCTGTGGGATCGACCTCACTCACGTGAGTTATTATTACTTGATGCGACCCGGTACACTTGCCGGTGAGTTTTGTGTTGGATCGCTTTCCACACATCAGTCGTCCAAGTAATACCTTACGTGAGTAAGGGTCGATCCCACGGAGATTATTGGCTTGAAGCAATCAATGTTATTTTATTAATCTTAGTCAGGAGGCTAATGAAGTTATTTGGATTTATTTGTAAAAGGCCAAACTACAAACTACTTAAAATTGTAAGTTAAAATAATAGAGAATAACAGCGTTACTTGTTGTGCAATAATGGGAAATATGTTGGAGTTTTGGAGATGCTTTGTCCTTTGAACTTCAACTCTTCCTTGAAATCCTCTTCTCACACGCAAGTTCCTTCCATGGCAAGCTCTATGTAGGGTGTCACCATTGTCAGTGGCTACCTCCCATCCTCTCAGTGAAAACGTTCCTATGCTCTGTCACAGCACGGCTAATCATCTGTCGGTTCTCAATCAGGTTGGAATAGAATCCATTGATTCTTTTGCGTCTGTCACTAACGCCCAGCCCTCAGGAGTTTGAAGCACGTCACAGTCATTCAATCCCGGAATCCTACTCGGAATACCACAGACAAGGTTTAGACTTTCTGGATTCTCATGAATGCCGCCATCAATCCAGCTTATACCACGAAGATTCTGATTAGGGAAGCTAAGAGACATTCATTCAATCTGATGTAGAACGGAGGTGGTTGTCAGGCACATGTTCATGGGTTGAGGAAGGTGATGAGTGTCACGGATCATCAGCGCACATCTTAGATAAGAACAAGCGTGTTTGAATGGAAAACAAAGGAATTGTATTAAATCATCGAGATGCTGCAGAGCTCCTCACCCCCAACAATGGAGTTTAGAGACTCATGCCATCACAAAGTATGTAATTCAGATCTAAAAATGTCATGAGGTACAAGATAAGTCTATAAAAGTTGTTTAAATAGTAAACTAGTAGCCTAGGTTTACAGAAAATGAGTAAACTAAGATAATTGGTGCAGAAATCCACTTCTGGGGCCCACTTGGTGTGTGCTGGGGCTGAGAATAAAGCTATCCACGAGTAGAGGCCTTTCTTGGCGTTAAACTCCAGGTTATGACGTGTTTTGGGCGTTCAACTCCGGATCATGACGTTTTTCTGGCGTTTAACTCCAGACAGCAGCGTGTACTTGGCGTTCAACGCCAAGTTACGTCGTCAATCTTCGCGCAAAGTATGGACTATTATATATTGCTGGAAAGCCCTGGATGTCTACTTTCCAACGCCGTTGAGAGTGCATCAATTGGACTCCTGTAGCTCCAGAAAATCCATTTCGAGTGCAGGGAGGTCAGGATCCAACAGCATCAGCAGTCCTTTTTCAGCCTAAGTCAGATTTTTGCTCAGCTCCCTCAATTTCAGTCAGAAAATACCTGAAATCACAGAAAAATACACACACTCATAGTAAAGTCCAGAAATATGATTTTTGCTTAAAAACTAATAATATTTAACTAAAAACTAATTAAAACATGCTAAAATCTACAAGAAATTACCCCCAAAAAGCGTATAAAATATCTGCTCATCAATGTGTGCCTAAAGAGGAAGCACAGAAGATCCTTTGGCATTGCCATGGATCACAGTATGGAGGACATTTTGGAAGTGAACGAACAGCCACAAGAGTCCTCCAAAGTGGCTTCTACTGGCCTACTCTCTATAAAGACTCCCGAGCATTTGTGCTTAATTGTGACAGTTGCCAAAGATCAGGCAACCTACCTCACAGTTATGCCATGCCTCAACAAGGAATCTTGGAGATTGAGTTGTTTGATGTATGGGGTATTGACTTCATGGGACCTTTCCCACCATCATACTCAAACACTTATATTCTGGTGGCAGTGGATTATGTATCCAAATGGGTGGAGGCTATTGCAACACCCACTAATGACACTAAAACAGTGTTGAAATTCCTCCAGAAACATATCTTCAGTAGATTTGGTATCCCTAGAGTGTTAATCAGTGATGGGGGCACTCATTTCTGTAATAAACAGCTTTACTCTGCTCTGGTGCGTTATGGAGTCAACCACAGGGTGGCTACTCCATATCACCCACAAACTAATGGGCAAGCTGAAGTCTCAAATAGAGAACTCAAAAGAATCCTGGAACGGACTGTAATTAACCGTAGAAAGGATTGGGCAAAAAGCCTGGATGATGCTCTGTGGGCATACAGAACAGCATTTAAGACCCCTATAGGGACCTCCCCATACCAGCTTGTGTATGGAAAGGCATGCCACTTGCCAGTGGAACTGGAACACAAGGCCTACTGGGCAACCAGATTCCTAAACCTTGATGCCAAGTTAGCTGGAGAAAAACGATTGCTCCAGTTAAATGAGCTAGAGGAATTTAGACTCAATGCTTTCGAAAATGCAAAGATTTACAAAGAGAAAGTGAAAAGATGGCATGATAAGAAATTGTCATCCAGAGTCTTTGAGCCGGGGCAGAAAGTTCTGCTATTCAATTCTAGGCTCAAATTATTCCCCGGGAAATTAAAATCCCGGTGGAGAGGTCCATATGTCATTACAAACGTATCACCATATGGATACATAGAGCTTCAGGATAATGACTCTAACAAAAAGTTCATTGTTAAGGGACAAAGAGTCAAACATTATCTTGAAGGCAATTTTGAGCAAGAATGCTCAAGACTGAGACTTAATTGAAGATCAGTGATAGTCCAGCTAAATGACATTAAAGAAGCGCTTGCTGGAAGGCAACCCAGCTAATCACAAAATTTAATTTTATTCGTATTCATTAATTAATTAATTTTGTTTCAGGTATATGTCAAGTATCTTCAAAGGTGAAATAGCAATTGGTTGAAGTCACAGAGTTACAGGGAAATTTGGAAGCTCACTGGCATGAAAAAGCCAGTAAGAAATACTTTGGGCGTTAAACGCCCAAAAGAAGCTCCCACTGGGCGTTTAACGCCAGTAAGGGTAGCCATATGGGCGTTAAACGCCAGAAAGGAGCATCTTCTGGGCGTTAAACGCCAGAAAGATGCACCTTTTGGGCGTTTAACGCTAGTCTGCTAGCATCCTGGGCGTTCAGAAAAACGCCCAGTGACGAAGGACTTCCTGGCGTTCAACGCCAGAAAGAAGCACCAAATGGGCGTTGAACGCCCAGGAGAAGCAACATGTGGGCGTTAAACGCCCAAAACATGCACCATGTGGGCGTTTAACGCCAGGATGGTGGGAAGGTAACAAATTCGTTTTTAATCCTATTTTTTTTTTCTTTCAAAATTTTTATGTTTCAATTCATGATTTCTTGCATCAACATGTTCCAAATTGTCATCAATCATATCCAAGTTAGTTTTCCAAAAACCCTGATTTCTAAAAATCCACTTTTCAAAAATATCAAATGTATCTTAATCCATAGAGACAAACTATTTTCAATCCAATCAAACTCTTTTAAAATTTGTTTTCAAAACTCAATTTTCTTTTTAAAATCTTTTTCGAAATTAAAAATTTCAGATTTATCTTTTAAAACTATTATTCATATCTTTCTCTTTTAAAATTATATCTTTTTCTGATCATATCTTTTAAAATCATATCTTCTATCTTATTTCTTTCTTTTTTTTCGAAAATTACCCACCCCCTCCCTATATCTTGTGTTCGGCGACTTACTCTTCATCACCATCCAACACTTGCTCTCCTTCAATCCCTCCTCTTTCTTCTCTTTTGCTTGAGGACAAGCAAAGCTCTAAGTTTGGTGTGGTTGGTTATCCGTGATCACAAAATTTAATTTTATTAAATTTATGGCCCCTAGAGGAAAGCAACCCACCCAAAGGGGCAAGAAAGAAAGCACTCCAAAGCCACTTTGGAATCAAGGGAAGTTCTTAACTAAAGAACATTCAGACCATTATTACAAGATAATGAGTCACAGATCCGTGATCCCGGAAGTCAGATTTGATCTGAAAGAAGATGAATATCCGGAGATCCAAGAGCAAATCAGAAACAGGCATTGGAAAATTCTGGCCAATCCTGAAACAAAAGTGGGAAGAAATATGATACAGGAGTTCTATGCTAATCTATGGCAGACAGACAGGCAAAGACTAATTGGAGCTGCTCTCTTTGACCATCAGACCTTAGTCAGAGGAAAGATCATTCATACCAATTCTGACAAGATCAGGGAGATATTCAAGCTTCCTCAACTGAAGGATGATCCAGACTCCTTTAATAGGAGAATGATGAGGGTCAATAAAGGGCTGGACAAGGTTCTGGAGGACATATGCATCCCTGGAGCCAAGTGGACTACCAGCACGACTGGCATCCCAGTTCAACTCAAAAGGGAAGATCTGAAACCAGTAGCCAGAGGTTGGCTAGATTTCGTAGGGCGTTCCATATTGCCCACCAGCAACCGTTCTGAAGTTACCATCAAAAGAGCTGTCATGATTCACTGCATCATGTTGGGAAAAGAAGTGGAAGTCCATCAGCTGATCTCATGTGAGCTATATAAAATAGCAAACAGGAATTCTAAGGACGCCAAATTGGCTTATCCAAGCCTAATTTCTATGCTTTGCAAAGATGCTGTAGTAAAGATGGGAATAACTGAATATATCCTAATTGAAAAGCCCATTACTGGAATATTAATGGTCAGACAACAACAACAAGATGATTCAACCAAGAGGAGAGCACAAGAAGCCCTCCCAGAACTGCCCCAATTCGAATACTGGGAACATCTTGAGGCTTCTATTTCCAGATTGCAAGAAGCTATGGATCAATTAAAGGAAGAACAGAATAATCAAAGTAGCATGATTTGCAAACTGCTCAAGGAACAGGAGGAGCAAGGGCGTGATCTAAGGGAGCTAAAGCGCCAAAAGATTAATCCATGAAAAAGCACCACATATTTTAGAGGAACACCTACTCCTCAAAACAACAGGTTGCTGAGTTCCAATTTTTCTTTTTCTTTTCCTGCTTTTAACTTAGTGATAGCGTTTTTTTTTTTTAGAAATTCACCTTAGGAGATATTTAGTAGTAATTAGTATGTCTATTTTGATTTTATTTCCAATTAAGCTATAATTTATTTTTCTCATCATCATCAGGCATGAATAAAGTAGTAGATTTTTTTAGAATAAAGAAGTAATCTATATTTTTCGAGTTCTTAATAATAAAAATTATAATTAATTATATGTGGTGGCAATACTTTTTGTTCTCTGAATGAATGCTTGAACAGTGCATAATATGTACTTTGAATTTGATGAATATTGGCTCCTGAAAGGATGAAGAACACGAAAAATATTATTGATGATCTGAAAAATCATGAAATTGATTCTTGAAGCAAGAAAAAGCAGCAAAAAAAAAAAAAACAAGCCATGAGCACTAGACAAGAGTAAAAAGGATCCAAGGCTTTGAGCATCAATGGATAGGAGGGCCCAAGGAAATAAAATCCAGGCCTAAGCGGCTAAATCAAGCTGTCCCTAACCATGTGCTTGTGTCATGAAGGTCCAAGTGAAAAGCTTGAGACTGAGTGGTTAAAGTCGTGATCCAAAGCAAAAGAGTGTGCTTAAGAGCTCTGGACACCACTAACTGGGGACTCTAGCAAAGATGAGTCACAATCTGAAAAGGTTCACCCAGTTATGTGTCTGTGGCATTTATGTATCCGGTGGTAATACTGGAAGACAAAGTGCTTAGGGCCACGGCCAAGACTCATAAATAGCTGTGTTCAAGAATCAACATACTACACTAGGAGAGTCAATAATACTATCTGAATTCTGAGTTCCTAAGGATGCCAATCATTCTGAAATTCAAAAGATACAGGGAGATACCAAAACTGTTCAGAAACAAAAAGCTACAAGCCCCGCTCATCTAATAAGAATCTGAGCTTCATTTAAAACTCTAAAATATTATTACTTCTTTATTTCTGCTAAAACCTATTTTATTTATCTAGTTGCTTGAGGACAAGCAACAGTTTAAGTTTGGTGTTGTGATGAGCGGATATTTTATACGCTTTTTGGGGGTAATTTCATGTAGATTTTAGCATGTTTCAATTAGTTTTTAGTTAAATATTATTAGTTTTTAGGCAAAAATCATATTTCTGGACTTTACTATGAGTGTGTGTATTTTTCTGTGATTTCAGGTATTTTCTGACTGAAATTGAGGGAGCTGAGCAAAAATCTGACTTAGGCTGAAAAAGGACTGCTGATGCTGTTGGATCCTGACCTCCCTGCACTCGAAATATATTTTCTGGAGCTATAGGAGTCCAATTGATGCGCTCTCAACGGCGTTGGAAAGTAGACATCCAGGGCTTTCCAGCAATATATAATAGTCCATACTTTGCGCAAGGATAGACGACGTAACTTGGCGTTGAACGCCAAGTACATGCTGCTGTCTGGAGTTAAACGCCAGAAAAACGTCATGATCCGGAGTTGAACGCCCAAAACACGTCATAACCTGGAGTTTAACGCCAGGAAAGGCCTCTACTCGTGGATAGCTTTAGTTTCAGCCCCAGTACACACCAAGTGGGCCCCAGAAGTGGATTTCTGCACCAATTATCTTAGTTTATTCATTTTCTGTAAACCTAGGTTACTAGTTTACTATTTAAACAACTTTTACAGACATTTCTTGTACTTCATGACATTTTCAGATCTGAATTACATACTTTTTGATGGCATGAGTCTCTAAACTCCATTGTTGGGGGTGAGGAGCTCTGCAGCGTCTCGATGAATTAATACAATTCCTTTATTTTCCATTCAAACACGCTTGTTCTTATCTAAGATGTTCATTCGCGCTTAATTATGGAGGAGGTGATGATCCGTGACACTCATCACCTTCCCCAATCCACGAACGTGTGCCTGACAACCACCTCCGTTCTACATCAGATTGAATGAGTATCTCTTAGATTCCTTAATCAGAATCTTCGTGGTATAAGCCGGATTGATGGCGGCATTCATGAGAATCCGGAAAGTCTAAACCTTGTCTGTGGTATTCCGAGTAGGATTCTGGGATTGAATGACTGTGACGAGCTTCAAACTCCTGAAGGCTGGGCGTTAGTGACAGACGCAAAAGAATCAATGGATTCTACTCCAACCTGATTGAGAACCGACAGATGATTAGCCGTGCTGTGACAGAGCATAGGAACGTTTTCACTGAGAGGATGGGAGGTAGCCATTGACAACGGTGACACCCTACATAGAGCTTGCCATGGAAGGACCTTGCGTGTGTTGAAGGATTTCAAGGAAGAGTTGAAGTTCAAAGGACAAAGCATCTCCAAAACTCCAACATATTTCTCATTACTGCACAACAAGTAACACTGTTATTCTCTTTTATTTTTATAATCAAATCTAGTAATTTCACTTTTAATCCTATTGGCCTCCTGACTAAGATTAATAAAATAAACATTGATTGCTTCAAGCCAATAATCTCCGTGGGATCGACCCTTACTCACGTAAGGTATTACTTGGACGACCCAGTGCACTTGCTGGTTAGTTGTGCGAATCACAAATTCGTGCACCACTACCATCGAGACACCAGCAGCCCATCCTTCCGGAGATGGCATTTCGTCACACACTACTTGAGTGAGCATCAAGGATGATGCTATTATTTAAGTGTGGGGAGGTCGCAATATCTGGCATCTATTTATTTTGGTGAACTACTACCGACTCTCTTCTTATTTTGTCTATTTTTTGTATTTTTGCACATTTTTCTCTTTTTGCTTTTTTTTATTGTACTTTTTTCATTATGCACTTTGAGCTATATGTATACATCTTGGATATTTTAGCTTGATTTGCACCTTAGTTTACTAGTTTTATATTAAGTGGATTAATTAGTATTGTTTACCCCTTTTTAGCATATGGTAGTTGATTTGATTGAAAATAAAAAGGAAGTAAGCTAGAGACTCTAACAGAATCAATCTACACCCCTTGTATATATAGCGTTACATGTTAGTTAGTTGGCAACATTTCATCAAGGAGGAACACTAAAACTTTAAAGCCATCCAATATATTTTACATTGGGAATAATGGAAACTTTTAAATTCTACTTGCATGACATACATAACTGATATATGATCTTTGAGCTTGAGAACACACAGCCTGTGAGTTTTGAGCTTAATTGTATGGTTACATTCAGACCATAATTTTTATTCCTGTGTGTTTCGTCCTTCTTTTTTATTCTGGTATTCTTTACTTTGCTTTAATCTGTATATCCTATATAGAATATTGATACATACCAAGATAGGATTGAGGCCATGTTTGATTATCAACTCACTTATCCCAAATAAAGCCTACCTTTTATGCCATCCTTGTTAGCCCCCTTGAGCTTTTTAATCCCCTTCTGTTTTACAACCACATTACTAGCCTTAAGTAGAAAAACAAAATAAAAATCCCAAGTTGAATTCTTGGTTAGCTTAAGATAGAAATTGTGTATAATTTAAGTGTGGGGAATTTTATGGGAACATGGGATGATAGAAAAAGTAGGAAATTAAATTGAACAAGTTATGTAAAAATTTGGGAAGCATGCTCATGTGAAATCAAAATAATTAAATAACCATGTGCATTAAAAAAAATTAATTTCAATAAGGGGATACAAAAAAAAATTAATCCCCCCAAACACAAAATAAAAAGAATCAATACACATGGGACAAAGTTAAATTCAATGCATGAGTTTGCAATACAAAGTGAAAAAAAAAATTTTGGGCAAATAGGTTAAGAAACTTTTGATTTGTATAAAGTATGTATATGTTAGGAGAGATCTTAGATTAATCAAGGATTCACTTATTAGCTCACTTAGCCTTATACATATACCCTTACCTCTACCTTGGCCCTATTACAACCTTGAAAAGACCTCATGATTTTTGTATGTCTATAATCTATAATTGTTGATTGGTTAGATGAAGAACAAAGTTATAGAAAGCAAGGATAAAAAGAAGATTAAAGTGATTAACCCAATAAACAGTGAGTGACTAGAGAGTAAACACAAAATCCAGTGAGGGTTCAATAGCTCATCACCATATATCTCTGCCTCAATTGTTAATTGTCTTGCAAGTTTGAAAAATATTTTATTTTCTCAATTGTAAAAGTGCTTTGATATTATCTAAGGTTGGCTATGTGTATATGATTCATTGAGAATGTGAACTAATTTAACTACATGTAAAGCTTTATATATAGGTGAATAATAACTAGATTTGCATGACTCATTTAGGTAGTTGCATCTAGGATAGATTGCATTGCATGAGATTCCACCATTTTACCTTATTCTTTCTCTTGGATTTAGCATGAGGACATGCTATTGTTTAAGTGTGGGGAGGTTGATAAACCCATATTTTGTGATATATTTTATGCTGAATTTAAGTGATTTATTCAATCCTTCACCCACTTATGCATGTGAAATTGCATGGTTTTACTTTCCCTTCCTTATTATATGATGTATGTGAAAAACATGTTTTCTAGACTTTAAAAATATTAATTTTAATTACCTTGTATTGTCATTCGATGCTGTGATTTGTGTGTTAAGTATTTTCAGATCTTCTAAGGAAGGAATGATTTAAAGGATGGAAAGGAGACATACAAAAATGGAAGGAAAGCATAAAATGGAGTTTTTGAAGAAATTGGCAATGACGCGTTCGCATGGATGACGCAAACGCGTGGTTCGCACAAAAAGGAATTGACGCGAGCGTATGGATGAGGCAAACGCGTGACTTGCGAAATACAACTGACGCGGGTGCATGACTGACGCGACCGCGTGGAAGAGCAACACTCCAGACGACGTGATCGTGTGACCCACGCGGACGCGTGGCGTGCGCGATCTATAGAATTTGCAGATCTCATTTTCAGTGATTTTTGGGCTCTTTTTGGCCTAGATCCATGCCTAGAGAATGCAGACCAAAGGTTGCAAAGTGGAGGAATGAAGGGGAAAAAGAGAGAGAACTCATGAGGCACTTTTCATAGTTTAGATGTAGTTTTTAGTGAGAGAGGTTCTCTCCTCTCTCTTAGGTTTTAGGATTAGGATTTCTTTTGTCATTAGGATTACTTCATCGTACCAGGTTCAATAATTTATGTTTCTCTTCTACTTTTATTACTCCGATACTTTTATTTGTGTTTGATTTATGTTGCCCAATTGGCTTATGAATATTGTCCATGTTAGAATTGACATCTTTATTTAATATAAATTGAGGTATTTCAGACTTATATGTTATTGATGCTTGGGCTCTATCCAAATTATTTTCATTCAAGTAGATTTTAATCCCTTTTGGCTTTGGTTGATTAATTGGTAACTCTTGAGTTGTCAAACTCAGCAGTGGTTAAAATTGGCAGATTCTAATTGATCTAGATAACTCTAAAGCTAGTCTTCCCACAGGGATTGACTAGGACTTGAGGATCAAACTAATTAGTCTACTTGACTTTCCTTTACTTTAGTAAAGGTTAACTAAGTGGGAAAAAAATCCAATTCTCATCACAATTGATAAGGACAACTGGGATAGGACTTCCAGTTTTCATACCTTGCCAAGAGTTTTACTAGTTATTAATTTATTAATTCTTGCAATCTATTTCTCTTACTAAAAATCTTTTTGAAACCCAAACACTGTTTTTCCATAACCAATAATAAATCATACTTCCCTGTAATTTCTTGAGAAGACGACCCGAGGTTTGAATACTTCGGTTTATAAATTTATTGGGTTTTGTTACTTGTGACAACCAAAACGTTTGTAAGAAAGGTTGATTGCATGGTTTAGAAACTATACTTGCAACGAGAATTTATTATAACTTCTAAACCATCAATCTTCAGTTCTTCAATGGTGGGGGCTTTGTTTGACTCTGTACTGAGAGAAGCTTTTCATGCTTCTTCTCCATGTATACAGAAGATCACCCTTGGGTCTTAAACACAAGGTAGTCCCCATTCAATTGAAGGACTAATTCTCCTTTGTTAACATCTATCACAACTCCTGCTTTGGCCAGGAAAGGTCTTCCAAGGATGATGCATTCATCCTCCTCCTTCCTAATGTCTAAGATTATGAACTCAGCAGGGATCCAACCTTCACTAACACGTCCTCTACCAATCCATAAGCCTGTCTTACTGACTTATCTGCCATTTGTAATGAGAATATGGCAGGTTGTACCTCAATGATCCCCAGCTTCTCCATTACAGAGAGTGGCATAAGATTTATGCCTGACCCTAGGTCACACAGAGCCTTCTCAAAGGTCTTGGTGCCTATGGTATAGGGTATTACAAATTTGCTAGGTTCTTGTCTCTTTTGAGGTAACGTTTGCTGAACCCATGTATCTAGTTCACTAATGAGCAAGGGAGGTTCACCTTCCCAAGTCTCATTACCAAACAATTTGGCATTCAGCTTCATGATGGCTCCTAGATATTGTGCAACTTGCTCTCCAGTTACATCTTCATCCTCTTCAGAGGAAGAATAGTCATCAGAGCTCATGAATGGTAGAAGGAGGTTTAATGGGATCTTTATGGTCTCTATATGACCTTCAGATCCCTTTGGGTCCTCAATAGGGAGCTCCTTCTTGCTTGAGAGACGTCCCATGAGGTCTTCCTCATTGGGATTCACGTCCTCTCCTTCCTCCCTAGGTTCGGCCATATTGATTATATCAATGGCCTTGCACTCTCTTTTTGGATTTTCTTCAGTATTGCTTGGGAGAGTACTAGGAGGAGTTTTAGTGACTTTCTTACTCAGCTGGCCCACTTGTCCCTCCAAATTTCTAATGGAGGACCTTGTTTTACTCATGAATCTTAAAGTGGCCTTAGACAGATCAGAGACTATATTTGCTAAGTTAGAGGTGTTCTGCTCAGAATTCTCTGTCTGTTGCTGAAAAGATGATGGAAAAGGCTTGCCATTGCTAAACCTCTTTCTTCCACCATTATTAAAGCCTTGTTGAGGCTTTTGTTGATCCTTCAATGAGAAATTTGGATGATTTCTCCATGAAGAATTATAGGTGTTTCCATAAGGTTCACCCATGTAATTTACCTCTGCCATTGCAGGGTTTTCAGGATCATAAGCTTCTTCTTCAAAAGATGCCTCTTTAGTACTGTTGGATGCATTTTGCCATCCATTCAGACTTTGAGAAATCATGTTGACTTGTGGTGGACGAAATTGTGATCCATATTCTTTTATATTTGTATGAAATCATTATTACGGCACCAGTTGAATTCACAACTCCGTTCAACTAACCAGCAAGTGTACTGGGTCGTCCAAGTAATAAACCTTACGCGAGTAAGGGTTGATCCCACAGAGATTGTTGGTATGAAGCAAGCTATGGTCACCTTGTAAATCTCAGTTAGGCAGATTAAATTGGTTTATGGTTTCGAAAATTAATAATAAAAAGAAATAATAAAAGGGATACTTATGCAGATTCATTGGTGGGAATTTCAGATAAGCGAATGGAGATACTGTATGGCTCAAGAACGCCTACTTTCCTATTGCTTCAATTCAATCCTTCTTACTCCTTTCCATGGCAAGCTGTGTATAGGGGTTCACCGTTCGACGATGGCTACTTTGTATCCTCTCTGGAAAATGGTCCTCTGCGGCTGTCACTCGCATGGCTAATCGTCTGGAGGCATCACACTGGCCGAAGGCTACATCCCATCCTCGCAGTGAAAACTACGCTCACGCGCTCTGTCACAGCACGGCTAATCACTGGTTGGTTTCCCGCTCCTACTGGAATAGAATCCCTTGATTCTTTTGCGTCTGTCACTAACGCCCAGCACTTGCGAGTCTGAAGCACGTCACAGTCATTCATTACCGGAATCCTACTTGGAATACCACAGACAAGGTTAGACTTTCCGGATTCCCAGGATCCTACTCGGAATACCACAGACAAGGTGAGACTTTCCGGATCCTCATAAATGCCACTATCTATCTAGCTTATACCACGAAGATTCTGTTGGGGAATCTAAGAGATACACATTCAAGCTCTGTTGCATGTAGAACGTAGGTGGTTGTCAATCACGTGCGTTCATAGGTGAGAATGATGATGAGCGTCACATAATCATCACATTCATCATGTTCTTGGGTGCGAATGAATATCTTGGAATAAGAATAAGAGAGATTTGAATAAAAAGTAATAGTAATTGTATTAAAACTTGAGGTACAGCAGAGCTCCACACCCTTAATCTATGGTGTGCAGAAACTCCACCGTTGAAAATACATAAGTAAAAGGTTCAGGCATGGCCGAATGGCCAGCCCCCATAACGTGATCAATAGCCTCTTAGGATGAAGAATAAAACAAAACTGAGACCAAAGATGTCTAATACAATAGTTAAATTTCTATTTATAATAAACTAGCTCCTAGGGTTTACATGAGTAAGTAATTGATGCATAAATCCACTTCCGGGGCCCACTTGGTGTATGCTTGGGCTGAGCTTGAGGCTTCTCTTGGAGTTGAACTCCGAGTTACGACGTGTTTTGGGCGTTCAACTCCGGATCATGACGTTTTTCTGGCGTTTAACTCCAGACTGCAGCATGTACTTGGCGTTCAACGCCAAGTTACGTCGTTAATTTCCGAATAAAGTATGGACTATTATATATTTCTGGAAAGCTCTGGATGTCTACTTTCCAACGCCGTTGAGAGAATGCCATTTGAAGTTCTGTAGCTCCAGAAAATCCATTTCGAGTGCAGGGAGGTCAGATTCCAACAGCATCAGCAGTCCTTTTGTCAGCTTTTTTCAGAGTTTTGCTCAAGTCCCTCAATTTCAGCCAGAAATTACCTGAAATCACAGAAAAACTCACAAACTCATAGTAAAGTCCAGAAATGTGAATTTAATTATAAAAAGAAGAGAATATTAGTTGCTTGTCCCCAAGCAACTAAAAATCAAATAGGATAAAAAGAAGAGAATATACTATAAATTCCAGAATATCAATGAATATTAATTATAATTAGATGAGCGGGACTTGTAGCTTTTTGCTTCTGAACAGTTTTGGCATCTCACTTTTTCCTTTGAAGTTTAGAATGATTGGCTTCTCTAGGAACTTAGAATTTCGGATGGTGTTATTGACTTTCCTAGTTAAGCATGTTGATTCTTGAACACAGCTACTTATGAGTCTTGGCTGTGGCCCTAAGCACTTTGTTTTCCAGTATTACCACCGGATACATAAATGCCACAGACACATAACTGGGTGAACCTTTTCAGATTCTGACTCAGCTTTGCTAGAGTCCTCAGTTAGTGGTGTCTAGAGCTCTTAAGCACACTATTTTGCTTTGGATCACGACTTTAACCACTCAGTCTCAAGCTTTTCACTTGGACCTTCATGACACAAGCACATGGTTAGGGACAGCTTGATTTAGCCGCTTAGGCCTGGATTTAATTTCCTTGGGCCCTCCTATCCATTGATGCTCAAAGCCTTGGATCCTTTTTACCCTTGCCTTTTGGTTTTAAGGGCTATTGGCTTTTTCTACTGCTCCTTCTTTTTTTTTCTATTTTTTTTTGCCACTTTTTTTTTTTTTTCGCAAGCTTTCTTTTTCACTGCTTTTTCTTGCTTCAAGAATCAATTTCATGATTTTTCAGATCATCAATAACATTTCTCTTTGTTCATCATTCTTTCAAGAGCCAACAGTTTTAACATTCATAAACAACAAGATCAAAAATATGCACTATTCAAGCATTCATTCAGAAAACAAAAAGTATTGTCACCACATCAATATAATTAAATTAAATTCAAGGATAAATTCGAAATTCATGTACTTCTTGTTCTTTTGAATTAAAACATTTTTCTTTTAAGAGAGGTGAAGGATTAATGGAATTTATTCATAGCTTTAAGGCATGGTTACATACTAATGATCATGAAATAAAGACACAAAACACAATATTAAAAACCGAAAAACAGAAAGAAATAAAGAACAAGGAATGAATCCACCTCTAGTGGCGTCTTCTTCTTGAAGGTCCAACAATGTCCTTAAGCTCTTCTATGTCCCTTCCTTGCCTTTGTTGCTCCTCCCTCATTGCTCTTTGATCTTCTCTTATTTCTTGGAGAATGATGGAGTGCTCATGATGTTCCACCCTTAATTGTTCCACATTGTGGCTCAAACCTTCTAAAGAAGTGTTGAGTTGCTCCCAATAGTTGTTTGGAGGAAAGTGCATCCCTTGAGGCATCTCAGGGATTTCTTGATGATGAGCTTCCTCATGCATCTCTTGAGAACCGTGAGGGGTCTCTCTTGCTTGCTCCATCCTCTTCTTGGTGATGGGCTTATCCTCTTCAATGAAGATGTCTCCTTCTATGATGACTCCAGCTGAGTAACATAGATGGCAAATAAGGTGAGGAAAAGCTAGCCGTGCCATGGGTGAAGGCTTGTCGGCTATTTTGTAGATTTCATTGGAGATGACCTCATGAACTTCTATTTCCTCTCCAATCATGATGCCATGAATCATGATGGCCCGATCCACAGTAACTTCAGATCGGTTGCTAGTAGGAATGATGGAGCGTTGAATGAACTCCAACCATCCTCTAGCTATAGGCTTGAGGTCCAGTCTTCTTAGTTGGACTGGCTTGCCTTTGGAGTCTCTCTTCCATTGAGCTCCTTCCACACAAATGTCCATAAGGACTTGGTCCAACCTTTGATTAAAGTTAACCCTTCTAGTGTAGGGGCGTTCATCTCCTTGCATCATAGGCAAGTGAAACGCCAACCTCACATTTTCCGGACTAAAATCCAAGTATTTCCCCCGAACCATTGTGAGATAATTCTTTGGACTCGGGTTCATACCTTGATCATGGTTCCTAGTGATCCATGCATTGGCATAGAACTCTTGAACCATTAAGTTTCTGACTTGTTGCATGGGGTTGGTTAAGACTTCCCAACCTCTTCTTCGGACTTCATGTCGGATCTCCGGATACTCATTTTTCTTGAGCTTGAAAGGGACCTCAGGGATCACCTTCTTCTTTGCCACAACATCATAGAAGTGGTCTTGATGGCTCTTGGAGATGAATCTTTCCATCTCCCATGACTCGGAGGTGGAAGCTTTTGTCTTCCCTTTTCCTTTTCTAGAGGATACTCCGGCCTTAGGTGCCATTGATGGTAATGGAAAAACAAAAAGCTTATGCTTTTACCACACCAAACTTAAAATATTGCTCGCCCTCGAGCAAGAGAAGAAAGAAGAGAAGAAGAAGAAGAAGAAAATATGGTAGAGAAGGGGGAGTGATGGTTCGGCCATGGGTGAGAAGATGGGGTTGTGTTGTGTGAAAATGAAGTAGAATGGAAGGGTATTTATAGGGAGAGGGGGTAGTGTGTATTCGGCCATTTAGGGTGGGAATGGGTGGGAAATTGGTTTTGAATTTTTGAAGGTAGGTGGGGTTTATGGGGAAGAGTGGATGGATGTGACTGGTGAATGGGGTAATTGGGAAGAGGAATTGAGGTGATTGGTGAAGAGTATTGGGAAGTGTGGCATGGGGAATAGGAGAGTGTGATTAGGATTAAAAGGTAAGGTGGGAATATGTTAGGTGGGGATCCTGTGGGGTCTACAGATCCTGAGGTGTCAAGGAATTCCATCCCTGCACCAAATAGGCATGTAAAATGCCTTCGTGCATCATTCTGGCGTTTAAACGCCCATTGGTGCACATTCTGGGCATTCAACGCCCATGTAAAGCATGTTTCTGGCGTTGAACGCCAGTTTCATGCTTGTTACTGGCGTTCAGCGCCAGCTTTTCTTCTCTGGGCATATTCCGGCGTTCAGTGCCAGAATGTTGCTTGTTTCTGGCGTTCAGCGCCAGAATGATGCTCTGTTCTGGCGTTGAACGCCAGCCAGATGCATCTTACTGGCGTTGAACGCCAGCCTGTGCGTCCTCCAGGGTGTGAATTTTTTCTTCTGCTGTTTTTGATTCTGTTTTTAATTTTTATGATTTTTTCGTGACTCCTCATGATCATGTACCTAATAAAACAAAAAATAACAATAAAATAGAATAAAATAAAATTAGATAAATAAAATTGGGTTGCCTCCCAACAAGCGCTTCTTTAATGTCAATAGCTTGACAGTGGCTCTCATGGAGCCACAAGGTGATCAGGTCAATGTTGTATAGTTGCCAACACCAAACTTAGAGTTTGGATATGGGGTCTTAATACCAAACTTAGAGTTTGGTTGTGGCCTCACAACACCAAACTTAGAGTTTGACTGTGTGGGCTCTTCTTGACTCTGAACTGAGAGAAGCTCTTCATGCTTACTCTCTTTTGTCACAGAGGGATGGCCATGTGCCTTAAACACAAGGTAGTCCCCATTCAATTGAAGGACTAATTCACCTCTGTTGACATCTATCACAGCTTCTGCTGTGGCTAGGAAAGGTCTTCCAAGGATGATGCAATCATCCTCTTCCTTCCTAGTGTCTAAGATTATGAAATCAGCAGAGATGTAAAGGCCTTCAACCTTTACTAGCACGTCCTCTACTATTCCATATGCTTGTCTCAATGACTTGTCTGCCAGTTGTAATGAGAACAAGGCAGGTTGTACCTCAATGATCCCCAGCTTCTCCATTACAGAGAGTGGCATAAGATTTATCCCTGATCCCAGATCACACAGAGCTTTTTCAAAGATCATGGTGCCTATGGTACAAGGTATTAAGAACTTGCCAGGATCTTGTTTCTTTTGAGGTAGAATTTTCTGAATCCAAGTATCCAGTTCATTAATGAGCAAGGGAGGTTCACTTTCCCAAGTCCCATTACCAAATAACTTGGCATTCAGCTTCATGATAGCTCCTAAATATTGAGCAACTTGCTCTCCAGTCACATCTTCATCCTCTTCAGAGGATGAATAGTCTTCAGAGCTCATGAATGGCAGAAGGAGATTTAATGGAATCTCTATGGTCTCTTTGTGAGCCTCAGATTCCTTTGGATCCTTAATAGGAAACTCCTTCTTGCTTGAGGGACGTCCCAGGAGGTCTTTCTCACTAGGATTTTCGTCCTCCTCGTCCCTTGTGCATTCGGCCATATTGACTATGTCAATGGCTTTGCACTCTCCTTTTGGACTCTCTTCTGTATTGCTTGGGAGAGTACTGGGAGGAGTTTCAATGACTTTCTTACTCAGCTGGCTCACTTGTGCCTCCAGATTTCTGATGGAGGATCTTGTTTCACTCATGAAACTGAAAGTGGCCTTTGACAGATCAGAGACTACATTGGCTAAATTAGAAGTGTTTTGTTCTGAATTCTCTGTCTGTTGCTGAGAAGATGATGGATATGGCTTGCTATTGCCCAGCCTGTTGCGTCCACCATTGTTAAAGCCTTGTTGAGGCTTTTGTTGATCCTTCCATGAGAAATTTGGATGATTTCTCCATGATGAGTTATAGGTGTTTTCATAAGTTTCACCCATGTAATTAACCTCTGCCATGGCAGGGTTCTCAGGATCATAAGCTTCTTCAGAAGCTGCCTCTCTAGTACTGTTGGATGCATGTTGCCATCCATTCAGATTTTGAGAGATCATGTTGACCTGTTGAGTCAACACTTTGTTCTGAGCCAATATGGCATTCAGACTATCAATTTCAAGAACTCCTTTCTTTTGAGGTATCCCATTATTCACGGAATTCCTCTCAGAAGTGTACATGAATTGGTTGTTTGCAACCATGTCAATGAGTTCTTAAGCCTCTTCAGGCGTTTTCTTCAGGTGAATAGATCCACCTACAGAATGGTCCAATGACATTTTCGAAAATTCAGAGAGACCATAATAGAATATATCTAAAATGGTCCATTCTGAAAACATGTCAGATGGACATCTTTTGGTCAGCTGCTTGTATCTTTCCCAAGCTTCATAGAGGGATTCACCATCTTTTTGTTTGAAGGTTTGAACATCCACTCTCAGCTTGCTCAGCTTTTAAGGAGGAAAGAATTTATCCAAGAAGGCAGTGACCAGCTTATCCCATGAGTCCAGGCTATCCTTGGGTTGTGAATCCAACCATACTCTAGTTCTATCTCTTACAGCAAAAGGGAAAAGCATGAGTCTGTAGACTTCAGGATCAACCCCATTCGTCTTTACAGTCTCACAGATCTGCAAGAACTCAGTTAAAAACTGATAGGGATCTTCAGATGGAAGTCCATAAAACTTGCAGTTTTGTTGCATTAAGGCAACTAGCTGAGGTTTCAGCTCAAAGTTATTGGCTCCAATGGCAGGAATGGAGATGCTTCTTCCATCAAACTTGGACGTGGGCTTTGTGAAGTCACCAAGCATTCTCCTTGCATTATTATTATTTTCGGCTGCCATCTCCTTCTCTTGTTCGAAAATTTCTAAAAGGTTGTTTCTGGATTGTTGTAATTTAGCTTCTCTTAATTTCGTCTTCAGAGTCCTTTCAGGTTCTGGATCAATTTCAATAAGAGTGCCTTTTTCCCTGTTCCTGCTCATATGAAAGAGAAGAAAACAAGAAAAGAAAGAGGAATCCTCTATGTCACAGTATAGAGATTCCTTTATGTTAGTAGAAGAAGAAAGGGGAGGAGAGTGAAGAAGAATTCGGATTTTTAGATGAAGAGAGGTGAAGAGAAGTGTTAGTAATTAAATAATTAAATAGAGAAAGGGGGGAGATAGAATTCGAAAATAATTTTGAAAAAGTGGTTAGTAATTTTCGAAAATTAAAGATAAGATATAATTAAAATTAAAATTCAAAACAATTAAAAAGAGTTTTTGAAAAAGAGAGAGATATTTTCGAAAATTGAAGAGGGAAAAGTAGTTAGGTGGTTTTGAAAAAGATAAGAGACAAACAAAAAGTTAGTTAGTTGATTGAAAAAGATTTGAAATCAAAATTTAAAAAGATAAGAAGATAATAAGATATTTTGAAATCAAATTTTGAAAAAGATAAGATTTTGAGAAGGATAAGATAAAAAGATAAGATAAAAGTTTTTAAGAAAAAGATATTTTGAAAAAGATTTAAATTTTTAAAATGACTTAACTAACAAGAAACTACAAGATAAGATTCTAGAACTTAAAGATTGAACCTTTCTTAACAAGAAAGTAACAAACTTCAAATTTTTGAACCAATCACATTAATTGTTAGCTAATTTTCGAAAATTAGATATAAAAGCTAAGAAAAAGATTTTTGAAAGATAATTTTTTAAAATTTTCGAAAATAATAAAAAAAATGAAAAAGATATGATTTTCGAAAAAGATTTTGAAAAGATAATATTTTTAAAATTGAAATTTTGACTTAACTTGTAAGAAACAACTAATTTTAAAAATTTTTGACCAAGTCAACCCAAAATTTCGAAAATTTGGAGGGAAATAAGGAAAAGATATTTTTTTTGAATTTTTGAATTTTTTATTATGAGAGAGAAAAACAACAAAAATACTTAATGCATGAAATTTTTAGATCAAAACCATGAATGCATGCAAGAATGCTATGAATGTCAAGATGAACACCAAGAACACTTTGAAGATCATGATGAACATCAAGAACATAATTTTGAAAAATTTTTAACGCAAAGAAAACATGCAAGACACCAAACTTAGAAATCTTTAATGCATGGAAAATATGAATGCCAATATGCACATGAAAAACAACAAACAACACAAAACAAGAAATCATCAAGATCAAACAAGAAGACTTGTCAAGAACAACTTGAAGATCATGAAGAACACTATGAATGCATGGATTTTTCGAAAAAAAATGCAAGAAAAATTTTTAAAAGCATGCAATTGACACCAAACTTAAAAATTGTCTTAAGACTCAAACAAGAAACACAAAATATTTTTGATTTTTATGATTTTCTAAATCTTTTTGGATTTTTATTTTAATTTTTTTCGAAAAACATGGTTGGAAAAACGAAAAAAAAAAGAAAAGAAAAATTTTGAAAAAAAGATTTTTTTTTGAAAAGAAAATTACCTAATCTGAGCAACAAGATGAACCGTCAGTTGTCCATACTCGAACAATCCCCGGCAACGGCGCCAAAAACTTGGTGGACGAAATTGTGATCCATATGCTTTTATATTTGTATGAAATCACTATTATGGCACCAGTTGAATTCACAACTCCGTTCAACTAACCAGCAAGTGTACTGGGTCGTCCAAGTAATAAACCTTACGCGAGTAAGGGTCGATCCCACAAAGATTGTTGGTATGAAGCAAGCTATGGTCACCTTGTAAATCTCAATTAGGCAGATTAAATTGGTTTATGGTTTCGAAAATTAATAATAAAAAGAAATAATAAAAGGGATACTTATGCAGATTCATTGGTGGGAATTTCAGATAAGCGAATGGAGATACTGTATGGCTCAAGAACGCCTACTTTCCTATTGCTTCAATTCAATCCTTCTTACTCCTTTCCATGGCAAGCTGTGTATAGGGGTTCACCGTTCGACGATGGCTACTTTGTATCCTCTCTGGAAAATGGTCCTCTGCGGCTGTCACTCGCATGGCTAATCGTCTGGAGGCATCACACTGGCCGAAGGCTACATCCCATTCTCGCAGTGAAAACTACGCTCACGCGCTCTGTCACAGCACGGCTAATCACTGGTTGGTTCCCGCTCCTACTGGAATAGAATCCCTTGATTCTTTTGCGTCTGTCACTAACGCCCAGCACTTGCGAGTCTGAAGCACGTCACAGTCATTCATTACCGGAATCCTACTCGGAATACCACAGACAAGGTTAGACTTTCTGGATTCCCAGGATCCTACTCGGAATACCACAGACAAGGTGAGACTTTCTGGATCCTCATAAATGCCGCCATCTATCTAGCTTATACCACGAAGATTCTGTTGGGGAATCTAAGAGATACACATTCAAGCTCTGTTGCATGTAGAACGTAGGTGGTTGTCAATCACGTGCGTTCATAGGTGAGAATGATGATGAGCGTCACATAATCATCACATTCATCATGTTCTTGGGTGCGAATGAATATCTTGGAATAAGAATAAGAGAGATTTGAATAAAAAGTAATAGTAATTGTATTAAAACTTGAGGTACAGCAGAGCTCCACACCCTTAATCTATGGTGTGCAGAAATTCCACCATTGAAAATACATAAGTAAAAGGTTCAGGCATGGCCGAATGGCCAGCCCCCATAACGTGATCAATAGCCTCTTAGGATGAAGAATAAAACAAAACTGAGACCAAAGATGTCTAATACAATAGTTAAATGTTCTATTTATAATAAACTAGCTCCTAGGGTTTACATGAGTAAGTAATTGATGCATAAATCCACTTCCGGGGCCCACTTGGTGTGTGCTTGGGCTGAGCTTGATCAATCCATGAGCTAAGGCTTCTCTTGGAGTTGAACTCCGAGTTACGACGTGTTTTGGGCGTTCAACTCCGGATCATGACGTTTTTCTGGCGTTTAACTCCAAACTGCAGCATGTACTTGGCGTTCAACGCCAAGTTACGTCGTTAATTTCCGAATAAAGTATGGACTATTATATATTGCTGGAAAGCTCTGGATGTCTACTTTCCAACACCGTTGAGAGCGTGCCATTTGGAGTTCTGTAGCTCCAGAAAATCCATTTCGAGTGCAGGGAGGTCAGATTCCAACAACATCAGCAGTCCTTTTGTCAGCCTTTTTTAGAGTTTTGCTCAAGTCCCTCAATTTCAGCCAGAAATTACCTGAAATCACATAAAAACTCACAAACCCATAGTAAAGTCCAGAAATGTTAATTTAACATAAAAACTAATGAAAACATCCCTAAAGTAGCTTGATCTTACTAAAAACTACCTAAAAACAATGCCAAAAAGCGTATAAATTATCCGCTCATCAACTTGCTTAGTCAACATTTTGTTCTGAGCCAATATGGCATTCAGAGCATCAATTTCAAGAACTTCCTTCCTCTGAGGCGTCCCATTACTCACGGAATTCCTCTCAGAAGTGTACATGAATTGGTTATTTGCAACCATTTCAATAAGTTCCTGAGCTTCTGCAGGCTTTTTTTTAGGTGAATGGATCCACCTGCAGAGTGGTCCAGTGACATGTTAGAGAACTTAGACAGACCATAATAGAATATATCTATCATGGTCCATTCTGAAAACATGTCAGAAGGACATTTTTTGGTCATCTACTTATATCTTTCCCAAGCTTCATAGAGGGATTCACCATCTTTTTGCTTGAAGGTCTGAACATCCACTCTAAGCTTGCTCAGCTTTTGAGGAGGAAAGAATTTAACCAAGAAGGCCATGACCAACTTATCCCAAGAGTCCAGGCTATCCTTAGGTTGTGAGTCCAACCATGTTCTAGCTTTGTCCCTTATAGTAAAAGGGAAAAGCATGAACCTGTAGACTTCAGGATCTACTCTGTTAGTCTTAAAAGTCTCACATATCTGTAAGAACTCAATTAAAAACTGGTAGGGATCTTCTGATGGAAGTCCATGAAACATGCATTTTTGTTGTATTAGAGCAACTAGTTGAGGTTTCAGCTCAAAATTGTTTGCTCCAATGGCAGGAATTGAGATGCTTCTTCCATCAAACTTGGAAGTAGGTGTAGTATAATCACCAAGCATCCTTCTTACATTATTGTTGTTGGGTTCGGCTGCCATCTCCTTTTCTTGTTCGAAAATTTCAGTAAGGTTGTCTCTGGATTGTTGTAATTTGGCTTCTCTTAGTTTCCTCTTCAGAGTCCTTTCAGGTTCCGGATCAGCTTCAACAAGAATGCCTTTTTCCTTGTTCCTGCTCATATGAGAAAGAAGAGAAAAGAAAAGGAAGAGGAATCCTCTATGTCACAGTATAGAGATTCCTTTATGTTAGTAGAAGAAGAAAGGGAATAAGAGTGAAGAAGAATGAATAATCCAAACATAAGGGTGAGGATAGGAGCAGTGATTTGAGATGAAAAGAAGTGTTAGTAAATGAATAAATAAATAGAATAAGATGAGAGACAGAAGTTTTCGAAAATAATTTTGAAAAGGAGTCAATGATTTTCGAAAATTAAGAGGGAAATAAAATTAAAATTAAAATTTAAGATAATTAATTAATTAAAAAGAATTTTTTTGAAAAAGAGGGAGATATTTTCAAAAATTAGAGAGAGAAAAGTTGTTAGGTGGTTTTGAAAAAGATAAAAAATAAACAAAAATTCAAAAGATATGATATAAAAGATAAAATTTTGAAAAAGATATGATATAAAAGATATGATAAAAAAAGATTTAATTTTTAAAATTGAAATTGATTACTTGACTAACAAGAAACTAAAAGATATGATTCTAGAATTTAAAGATTGAACCTTTCTTAACAAGAAAGTAACAAACTTCAAATTTTTGAATCAATCAGATTAATTGTTAGCATAATTTTTGAAAATAAAGATAAAATTAGAAAAAGATTTTTGAAAATTTTTTTCAAAGAATTTTCGAAAATTAATAAGAAAAATGAAAAAGATTTGATTTTTGAAAAAGTTTTGAAAAAGATAAGATTTTTAAAATTGAAAATTTGACTTCACTTACAAGAAATAACTAATTTTAAAAATTTTGACTAAGTCAACTCAAATTTTCAAAATTTTGAGAGAAAAAAGAAAAAGATATTTTTTTTATTTTTTGAATTTTTAATGATGAGAGAGAAAAACACAAATATGACCCAAAACATGAAAATTTTGGATCAAACACATAATGCATGCAAGAACACTATGAATGAACATTTTGAAGATCATGATGAACATCAAGAACATATTTTTGAAAAATTTTTAATGCAAAGAAAACATGCAAGACACCAAACTTAGAAATCTTTAATGTTTAGACACTATGAATGCAAAAATGCACATGAAAAACAACAAAAGATACAAAACAAGAAAACATCAAGATCAAACAAGAAGACTTACCAAGAACAACTTGAAGATCATGAAGAACACTATGAATGCATGAGTTTTCAAAAATTGCAAGAACAAGATGAATATGCAATTGACACCAAACTTATAAATTGACTCAAGACTCAAACAACAAACACAATAAATTGACTCAAGTAATAAACCTTACGTGAGTAAGGGTCGATCCCACGGAGATTGTTGGTATGAAGCAAGCTATGGTCATCTTGTAAATCTCAGTCAGGCGAATAATAAATGGTTATGGAGTTTTCGAATAATAATAATAAATAAACTAAAAATAAAGATAGAAATACTTATGTAGATCATCGATGGGAATTTCATATAGGCATATGAAGATGCTGTTCTCCTTCTAAATCTCTGCTTTCCTACTGCCTTCATCCAATACTTCTTACTCCTTTCCATGGCAAGCTATATGAAGGGCATCACCGTTGTCAATGGCTACATCCCATCCTCTCAGTGAAAAAGGTCCGAATGCTCTGTCACGGCACGGCTAATCATCTGTCGGTTCTCGATCATGTCAGAGTAGAATCCCTTGATTCTTTTGCGTTTGTCATGACGCCCAACAATCGTGAGTTTGAAGCTCGTCACAGTCATTCAATCCCGGAATTCTACTCAGAATACCACAGACAAGGTTTAGACTTTTCGGATTCTCATGAATGCCGCCATCAATTCAAGCTTATACCACAACGACTCTAATCTCACGGAATGGAAGGTTCAGTTGTCAGGCGAGGGCAACCATGCGTTGTGCATCAGGAATCCAAGAGATACACACTCTAGCTTTCGCTTGTAGAACGGAAGTGGTTGTCAGGCACGTGTTCATAGGGACGGATGATGATGAGTGTCACAGATCATCACATCCATCAGGTTGAAGTACGAGTAGTATCTTAGAACAGAAATAAGATTGAATTTGAATAAAAGATAGTAGTAATTACATTAAAACTCGAGGTACAGTAAAGCTCCACACCCTTAATCTATGGTGTGTAGAAACTCCACCGTTGAAAATACATAAGTGATGAAGGTTCAGGCATGACCGAATGGCCAGCCCCCAAAACATGATCAATAGTCTCCTAAGATGAATAATGGAAGAAAATCCAGACCAAAGATGTAACGTGGTCAAAAGACACTGAATACAATAGTAAAATGTCCTATTTATACTAGACTAGCTACTAGGGTTTACAAAAGTAAGTAATTGATGCAAAAATTCACTTCTGGGGCCCACTTGGTGTGTGCTTGGGCTGAGCTTAAGCTTTACACATGCAGAGGCTTCTTTTGGAGTTGAACGCCAAGTTGTAACGTATTTTTGGCGTTCAACTCTGGTTCGTGACGTGTTTCTGGCGTTTGACTCTAGAATGCAACATGGAACTGGCGTTGAATGCCAGTTTACATCGTCTAATCTCGAATAAAGTATCGACTATTATATATTGCTAGAAAGCTCTGGATGTCTATTTTCCAACGCCGTTAAGAGCGCGCCATTTGGAGCTTGGTATCTCTAGAAAATCCATTTTGAGTGCAGGGAGGTCAGAATCCAACAGCATCAGCAGTCCTTTGTCAGCCTTTTATCAGAGTTTTGCTCAGGTCCCTCAATTTCAGCCAGAAAATACCTGAAATCACAGAAAAATGCACAAACTCATGGTAAAGTCCAGAAATGTGAATTTAGCATAAAAACTAATGAAAACATCCCTAAAAGTAACTATATCCTGTTAAAAACTTCCTAAAAACAATGCCGAAAAGCGTATAAATTATCCGCTCATCAGATCCTAATCCCTCTCCACCATACCAACCACCTTATGAACCATTTGAACCTCACATGGAACCACCACCATTCTAACACAATTACTCTCAAGAACCACCTCAATATACACTACCTTCATACCCTTACCAAGATGAACCAACTTCCAATTATGAAACCTTCCTCCCAAACAATGAACCTTCTCTTCCACCATCACCTTTCAATGAAGCCCTCATGCTAGAACTAAGAGATCTTGACTCTCATATCCAAAGGAAACAAGAGGGGATAGAAAAGGAGTTTAAGGAGCTAGGAGCCAAGATGGCTATCCTAGTGGAAGCCGTTAGCAATATGGCCTCCTCCCGACTAAGCCTAAGCAACCAAGGCACTCCCATTGATGAATGTGGAGAAGTAACCAAGGAGCCTAGTGAGGGAGTGAGTTTAGAACTTCAAGGTGGAGAAGAGGAGTTAAAACAAGAATTGTCAAAAGGGGAGGAAGTTAAGACAATTGAGCCGAAACAAGTGGTTGAAGACCTAGGAGATGTTGGAAGTCCACGGGAATGTAGCATTAGAGAGCCCTCTTCCGAGATACTTGATATTGATGTTGAGGAGGGTGTACAACCCCCAAAGCATATCTTGATTGAAGACTTTGAAGAGGTTGATCAAGAGATGGATTCAATCATCAAGAGATGGATTCAATCATTGAGGAGTTCCTATCTACAATTGAATCCTCTCCCATTGGGCTTGAAATTGAGGTCAAAGAAGAAGATACATCACCTCCCATGCCCTTGGTGAGCAATGAAGAAAAGATTGAATTGGAAGAGAGCCACCAAGAGGAAGAGGTTGAAGTTGAGGAAAGTTGTAAAAAGGTGGAAGTTACAAGGGAAGAGCACAAGGGAATGGATCTCACATTGGCTAAGTGTGGGGAGGTCCCCTTTTTTAAGTCACCATCATCCAACACAACATTCAAGTGGGTAAAATTCTTACCACTAAGCTTTGCTTTCTCACTTGAATATGGTTTGATTGAAAATGATGGTCAACTTAGAGCTCTTTGTGGATTGAAGAGTAAGAGAGAGTTGTGTAGTGGTTGAAAACATCACTCTAGGTTCATGATGGTTGAATGCTCAAAGTTTGATTGCAAGGTTTGGTGTAGAGCTAAATTGTATGGGTCTAGAAAGTTGTTTGGAGGCCTCTTTGAGAATTCTAAGGCTAAACCACCCAAGTGGAATCATGATGATCAACTATAAGATGGGTGTGAAAATAAGATATGGGATCCCGGATCACAACATGAAGACCAATTTTGGAAGCTCATATCTTGGGAAGAACTTCCCCCAAGCTTGATGAGGATGGTTGGAAATTCTGACAACCAATTGAAGAGAAAGCATCCTTGGAGATTCAAGGATGAATACAAGTATAAGCCACCATGACAATGAGCTTCCCATAAGTCCAACTTAAGGACAATAAACAAAAGTGCTAGGTGGGAGACACTCTACCATGGTAAACTCTTTTCATTTTCTCTTTTGTAAATATTGGTAGAATTAGTTTAAATTCATATTTAGAGTAGTTTGTTGAGTCTATTTGGTAGTCTATTATGTTAAATAAGATTTTATGGTGTTTGGGTAGCTGTTTGGAGGTTTGGAATGCTTGGATTGGTGCAAGAACATGAAAAATCTTGAAAAACAGAGCATCAACCTACGCGTGCGCGCACCTGGTGCGTACGCACGCCTCAAGCATTTTCGACCATCCACGCGGGCGCGCCATGTGCGCGTACGCATGGATTGAAAAATTTCATCCCTCCATACATTGACCCGAGAGTTGTGCCTACATTGCGCCAGCACCATGCCTGGAGCACAAGTCAACCCGCGCATACGTGCACCTGGCGCATACGCGTCCTTAATGCTAATTGTACAATGCACGCGCCCGCACGCAGTGCGCGCACGTGTCGTTGTGGTTTCACAACTATTAGTACTAAAACCTGAGAGTTGTGCCCACTTTGTGCCTACTTTGTGCCAAGCGATCTGTGCGTAAGCACGCATGGCGCGTACGCGCCGATTGTCCCTACCGCATCTGCGCATAAGCACGCATGGCGCATGCGCGCGGATTTGCACCTTGTTTTTCTCCTTTCTCATTTCTCCTTCTTTCTTCTTTTCTTCTTCTTTGTTTCTATTTTTTTCCTTTTTCTTCTTCTTCCTCTCTTGAAAAATTCTTTTTTTTCTATACTAAAAATAAATAAATAAATAAATAAAATATAAAAATAAAAAATATAAAAAAATAAAATAGAAAAATAAAAAAATTCTTTTCTTCCATCCTCTTTTATTGCATTTGCTTGTTTTCATTTATTGCATTTTAATTTTATTTTGTAACTTGTTTTCCCTTCTATTTTCTAAGTTTCTTATTTTAATATTGGTGTTGAATTCTTTTACTCAATTATTGAGAATTTCTTGGTTAATCTTGGTGCTTCTAGACTTGTTTGGCATTAATTGTAATATTTACTCTACACGCAAGATTAATGCTTTAGTCCTTCCTGACTCATGATCCCTTGTTTGTGTACCTCATCTTCATTGAGTTAGGATAGGACCAATTGCTCTCATGCTTATCACTAATCTTGTTTGTGTCAATTGTTGATTAAGCTTGATGCAACATGCTCTTCATGCCATTTGCCTATACTTTGACTTTACTCTTGCATCAAGTATTAGTTGATATGCCTTAGCTTATATTGTCTTCTCATTTATATGTTGTAGCTACCATATAGTGAGAACCCTACTTTTATTTGGCATTAGCCCCGCCTATGTTCTCTTCGTTTTAATATCTTTGTTGCAGGCTTAATTTTATTTCTTTTTCTCTCCTTTTAGGTTGGCCACTAAGAAGGAAAGGAATGGAAAAGCTTCTAATGGGCAACAAACAAGTTCATCCTCACAATCTTTTGAAGGAGCTCATCAATTGTAGCAACCCATCCACATTGCTCTTCTTTGCATGCATCGAGGATGGTGCAATCTTCAAGTGTGGGGAGGTCGTCCGACCGACCTCCATGGGTAACAACTTCCTTTTCAACACCAATTCTTAATTTCCTTTATAGTTATTTGTTGCATTGCATGTTAGGGTGAATGTTAGTTAGAATTGTGCATATTTTACCACTTCTTTTTATGTTAGGACTACTTGGTTAGGGTGATGATTTCTTTTCCAAGAAAAATTATTTTATGACACCCTACCAATTTGAAAATTTTTTTTTTCTGTTGAACTTGCTTGAAGAATTTATTTTGGAACATGGTTTTTGAGCTAAGAACACAATCATGTGAGTTTTGAGCCTAATTGTATGGTTACATTTTATAACCACTTATTTTCCATTCCTGTGTGCATTATTCTCTTTCTATGATTGTAATCTTTGATTTGTTTGATTCTTTATGTCCATTATTCCATGTATACATGCATTTATATGATTGAGGCCATCATTTCATTTAGCTCACTTACCCAAATAACCTACCTTTCATCAACCATTGTTTGCCAATTTTGAGCTTATTAAATCCCCTTTGTTCTTAATTGTAGCACATCACTACCCCTAAGTGAAAAACAATAAATGTCCTAGATTTGGATCTTTGATTAGCTTAGGCTAGTGAGGGTGTGTATCATTTAGGTATGGGAAACTTGGAACATTGGTTGAGGTAAAAGTTTAATTTTTACTTTTGTTAAAAATATTGGGAATTGGTATATATTCATGCACTATATGTAAAATCATATGCATTGATATGTTTGTATATACTTTTGAAAAAACAAAAAAAATGTGAAAAAGATGATAAAGAAAAAAATATATATATATAGAAAAAGAAAAAAAAATGAGAAAGAAATAAAAAGGGGACAAAAATGCCCCAAACTAAAGTTCAATAAAAATCAATGCATATGGAATGTGAATTAAAGAGAATGCATGAGTATGTAAAAAAGTGAGAATCGTGGGTAGCTAGGTTGTGTATTAGAATTGTATAGGTTGTTATATGTGTTTGGTGAGAGCTCAGGTTAATCAAAGATGCAAATTTTAAGCTCACTTAGCCATATATGCATCACCACCTTTACCCTAGCCCTATTACAACCTATGAACAAGCCCTCATGATGAATGTATGCATGCATTGAATAATTATTGATTGTTAGATGAAAAACAAATCATGGAAAGCATGATTAGAAGAGAATTGAGTGGATCGACCCTATACACTAGAGCGACTAGAGCGGATATACTTCCGGTGAGGGTTCGATGCTCAATTCCTTATTCCCGGCTTTCATGAGCTTTCTTCATGCAAGTCTATTTGTGCTTTATTTTGATATTCAAATTGGTAGGATTCATGAATCATTATACTACTTAGCCCTACATGTGCATATGTGCTCTTGGGGAATGATTTACTTCTAACCAAGTATAGAGCCATATTGTATTTAGTTGCATTCATATAGATAGGTGCATATAGTTTTCTTTGCATTGAATAAATGTTCATACCCTTTTCTTGTCCTTCTTTATTCTTAGCATGAGGACATGCTTGGTTTAAGTGTGGGAAGATTTGATAAACCCCATATCTTGTGCTTAATTTGGAGAATTTTATCACCTTTTCTCACATTTATTCAATGAAATAGCATGGGTTTGCAATTCTCCCTTGATTTGTGCTTAAATGTGAAAATATGCTTGTTAGGCCCTAAAATAGCTAAATTTAATTCACTTTAATTCCATTCGATGCCTTGATATGTTTGTTGAGTGATCTCAGGTTCATAAGGCAAGTATTGGATGGAAGAAGTGAGGAGAAAAGCATGCAAAGTGGGAGAACTCATGAAGAAATGAAGGAACCGTAAAGCTGTCAAGCCTGACCTCTTCGCACTCAATCGACCATAACTTGAGCTACAGAGGTCCAATAGAGGCGGTTCCAGTTGCGTTAGAAAGCTAACGCATGGGCTTCAAAATGATATAAAATTTGTCATAGTTGCCTAAGATCTAGCCTCTCTCCTCTCTCTAGATTTAGGATAGAAATTAGGGTAAAGTTAGGTTAATCACTCTCAAATTTATCTTTCAATTCTTGTTTTGATTTCAACTCTCTTGATATTTTAGTATTCTATTGTTTTAATCTTCTTAGTTTTTCTTGTTAATTTCTTGTTTTGCTCTCTTTTATGTTTATGAACAATTGTTGGATCTTATTTTTCTTTAATGCAATTTTATGTTTCCATGCTCTTTTATGTTTATCTTCATTGTTATTGTTGATTTCTTGCTTGTGATAGTTATGGGTTTTCCTAATTCTTGCATTGATGTTGTTTACTTTTCTTGCACTCTAGGTGTTTGTTAAAATGCTTTCACTAGTTTTTGAGTAGTTTCCTTTACCCTTGGCCTAGGCTAAGGGAATTGAATGACCTTGAGTTATTGGGTCTCAATAAATTGGTGATTTGAGAATCCTTGGTGATCAACTTGATAGCCATTGACACTAGCCTACTACTAGGTTAATTAGTAGTGAGGTTAGACCTTATGGGTTGATGTTGATCAACCCATTTGACATACCTCAAGCCTAGGATTAGATGATACGTACTTAAAGATTTTGGAGGTAGACTTAATGAGCTTGGTTCCTCATAATTATCAATATTTGATTTGTAGACAAGGATAGTGATCTCAATTACCTATGTCTAGCCAAGTGATAAGCGGATAATTTATACGCTTTTTGGCATTGTTTTTAGTATGTTTTTGGTAGTTTTAGTTGAGTTTTTATTATATTTTTATTAGTTTTTAGTTAAAATTCACTTTTCTGGACTTTGCTATGAGTTTGTGTGTTTTTCTGTGATTTCAGATATTTTCTGGCTGAAATTGAGGGATCTGAGCAAAAATCTGATTCAGAGACTCAAAAGGACTGCAGATGCTGTTGGATTCTAACCTCCCTGCACTCGAAGTGGATTTGCTGGAGCTACAGAAGCCCAATTGGCGCGCTCTCAACGGCGTTGGAAAGTAGACATCCTGGGCTTTCCAGCAATATATGATAGTCCATACTTTGCCCAAGATTTGATGGCCCAAACCGGCGTTCAAAGTCACCTACAGAAATTCCAGCGTTAAACGCCGGAACTGGCACCTAAATGGGAGTTAAACGCCCAAACTGGCACCAAAGCTGGCGTTTAACTCCAAGAAGAGTCTCTACACGAAAATGCTTCATTGCTCAGCCCAAGCACACACCAAGTGGGCCCGGAAGTGGATTTTTATGTCATTTACTCATCTATGTACACCTTAGGCTACTAGTTCTCTATATATAGGACCTTTTACTATTGTATTTTCATCTTCGGACACCTAGTTCTTAGATCATTTGGAGGCTGGCCATTCGGCCATGCCTAGACCTTGTTCTTATGTATTTTCAACGGTGGAGTTTCTACACACCATAGATTAAGGTGTGGAGCTCTGCTGTACCTCGAGTATTAATGCAATTACTATTGTTCTTCTATTCAATTCCGCTTGTTCTTTGTCCAAGATATCACTTGTTCTTCAACTTGATAAATGTGATGATCCGTGACACTCATCATCATTCTCACTTATGAACAAAGTGACTGACAACCACTCTTGTTCTACAAGCAACCAAGGCTCTAGTGTTTATCTCTTGGATTCTTTAACCGGAATCTTCGTGGTATAGGCGAGAACTGATGGTGGCATTCAAGAGAATCCGGAAGGTCTAACCTTGTCTGTGGTATTCTGAGTAGGATTCAATGATTGAATGACTGTGACGTGCTTCAAACTCCTAGCAGGCGGGGCGTTAGTGACAGACGCAAAAGAATCGATGGATTTTATTCCGGCCTGACCGAGAACCGACAGCTGATTACCCATGCTGTGACAGAGCATAGGCGACGTTTTCACTGAGAGGATGGGAGGTAGCCACTGACAACGGTGAAACCCTTGCATAAGCTTGCCATGGAAAGGAGTAAGAAGGATTGGATGAAGACAGTAGGAAAGCAGAGAGACGGAAGGGAAGGCATCTTCATTCGCTTATCTGAAGCTCTCACCAATGATATACATAAGTATCTCTATCTTTATCTTTATGCTTTATTCGTTTATCACTATACCCATTTGAGTCTGCCTGACTGAGATTTACAAGGTGACCATAGCTTGCTTTATACCAACAATCTCCGTGGGGTCGACCCTTACTCACGTAAGGTATTACTTGGACGACCCAGTGCACTTGCTGGTTAGTTGTGCGAAGTTGTGTTTATGCCATGGTATTGAGCACCAAGTCTTTGGAGCCATTACCGGGGATTGTTTTGTGTATTAAAAAAATATTGATCACAACTTCGTGCACCAAGTTTTTGGCGCCGTTGCCGGGGATTGTTTCTGTGTATGGACAACTGACGGTTCATCTTGTTGCTTAGATTAGGTATTTTTCTTCAGAGTTCTTGAGAATAAATTCTAGTGTTTTATGATGATCTATTGAAGTCTGGCTGGCTGAGAAGCCATGTCTAATTTCATTGGACCGAGGTTTCAACTAATCATCACAATAGCTTGTTGATCTCTATCAATCTTGCTATTGGAGCAATGATCTGCTAAGGCTTGGCTGGCCATTGGCCATGTCTAGTGTTTTGGACCGAAACTTTCTTTGAAAGCTTGGCTGGCTGTGAAGCCATGTCTAATTCCTGGACCGGAGTCTTAGACTAGCATTGCAATGATTCCTGGAATCCAAATTAAGAATTCTGAAACCTTTACTTTCTATTTCCATATAATTTTCGAAAAAGCACAAAAAAAAATTTTACAAAATCATAAAAACCAAAAATATTTTATGTTTCTTGTTTGAGTCTAGTGTTTAATTTTAAGTTTGGTGTCTTGCATGCCTTGTTTATTTGATCTTGGTTCTATTTTCTAGTCAATAGTACAGGGAACTGAAGATTCAGAACATGCAGCAGAGGAATTACACAGAAAAGCTGGGCGTTCAAAACGCCCAGTGAAGAAGGATAGACTGGCGTTTAAACGCCAACCAGGGTACCTGGTTGGGCGTTTAACGCCCAAGAAGGTAGCATTTTGGGCGTTAAACGCCAAAATGGATACCATTCTGGGCGTTTAACGCCAGGATGGCACAAGGGGGAAGATTTTGTTTTTCAAATCAATTTTTTTTCAAGTTTTCAAAGTTTTTCAAAATCAAATCTTTTTCAAATCATATCATTTCAATCAAATGTTTTCAAAATTAATTTCTTTCCTTTTTCAAAGATACTTACTAACAATTAATGATTTGATTGAACATCTCAAGTTTGTTGCCTTTTCTGTTGAGAAAGGTTTAATGTTTGAATCATATCTTTTCTTGTTAGGCAAGTCATTAATTTTTAAAATCATATCTTTTAAAATTGTTTTCAAATCAAATCTTTTTTTTTAAAAAAATGTTTTTCAAATCATATCTTCTCAATCACATCTTTTTCAAATTAGTTTTCAATCAAATCTTTTTAATTTCTAATTTCAAAATCTTTTTCAAAACTCACTTGATTTCTTTTCCACTTTCATTTTCGAAAATCAATTAGTGTTTTTCAAAAAGGTTTTCAAAATCTTTTACTTAATTTTCGAAAATTACTTCCCTTCTTCTCACATCCTTCTATTTATGGACTAACACTATTCCTTAATGCAAAATTCGAACTCCATCTTCTTTGATAAGTTCGAATTTTCTACTTCTGTCTTCTACTTTTCTTTTCCTCTAACACCTCAAGGAATCTCTATACTGTGACATAGAGGATTCCACATTTTCTTGTTCTCTTCTCTTTCATATGAGCAGGAACAAAGACAAAGGCATTCTTGTTGAAGCTGACCCTGAACCTGAAAGGACCTTGAAGCGAAAGCTAAGAGAAGCTAAGGCACAACTCTGTGTAGAGAACCTAACCGAATTCTTCAAAGAAGAAGAAGACATGGCAGCCGAAAACAGCAACAATGCCAACAATGCAAGGAAGGTGCTGGGTGACTTTACTGCACCTACTCCCAATTTCTATGGGAGAAGCATCTCTATCCCTGCCATTGGAGCAAACAACTTTGAGCTTAAGCCTCAATTAGTTTCTCTAATGCAACAGAATTGCAAGTTCCATGGACTTCCAATGGAAGATCCTCATCAGTTTTTGGCTGAGTTCTTGCAAATCTGTGACACAGTCAAGACTAATGGGGTTGACCCTGAGGTCTACAGACTGATGCTATTCCCTTTTGCTGTAAGAGACAGAGCTAGAATATGGTTGGACTCACAACCTAAAAAAAGCCTGGACTCTTGGGAAAAGCTAGTCAATGCCTTCTTGGCAAAGTTCTTTCCACCTCAAAAATGGAGTAAGCTTAGAGTGGAAGTCCAAACCTTCAGACAGAAGGATGGAGAATCCCTCTATGAAGCTTGGGAAAGATACAAACAATTAATCAGAAAATGTCCATCTGACATGCTTTCTGAATGGAGCATCATAGGTATTTTCTATGATGGTCTCTCTGAACTGTCCAAGATGTCTTTGGATAGCTCTGCTGGAGGATCTCTTCATCTGAAGAAGACGCCTACAGAAGCTCAAGAGCTCATTGAAATGGTTGCAAATAACCAATTCATGTACACTTCTGAAAGGAATCCTGTGAACAATGGGACTAGTCAGAAGAAAGGAGTTCTTGAGATTGATGCTCTGAATGCCATACTGGCTCAGAACAAGATATTGACTCAACAAGTCAATTTGATTTCTCAAAGTCTGTCTGGAATGCAAAATGCACCAAGCAGTACTAAGGATGCTTCATTTGAAGAAGAAGCTTATGATCCTGAGAACCCTTCAATGGAAGAGGTGAATTACCTAGGAGAACCCTATGGAAACACTTATAATTCTTCATGGAGAAATCACCCAAATTTCTCATGGAAGAATCAAGAGAGACCTCAACAAGGTTTCAATAACAATAATGGTGGAAGAAACAGGTTTAGCAATGGCAAGCCTTTTCCATCATCTTCTCAGCAACAGACAGAGAATGCTAAACAGAACCCCTCTGACCTAGCAACCATGGTCTCTGATCTAATCAAAACCACTCAAAGTTTCATGACTGAAACAAGGTCCTCCATTAGGAATTTGGAGGCACAAGTGGGACAGCTGAGCAAGAAAATTACTGAACTCCCTCCAAGTACTCTTCCAAGCAATACAGAAGAAAATCCAAAAGGAGAGTGCAAAGCCATAACCATGGCCGAATCTAGAGAGGGAAGAGAGGAAGTGGACGCCACTGAGGGAGGCCTCAATGGGCGTGCACTGACCTCCAATGCGTTCCCCAATGAGGAACTATGGGAATCTGAGGCTCAAAAAGAGACCATAGAGATTCCATTGGACTTACTTCTGCCTTTCATGAGCTCTGATGAGTATTCCTCCTCTGAAGAGGATGAGTATGTCACTGAAGAGCAAGTTGCTAAATACCTTGGAGCAATCATGAAGCTAAATGACAAGTTATTTGGAAATGAGGCTTGGGAGGATGAACCTCCTTTGCTCACCAAAGAACTGGATGACTTGTCTAGGCAGAAATTACCTCAAAAGAGACAAGATCCTGGGAAGTTTTCCATACCTTGTACCATAGGCACCATGACCTTCAAGAAGGCCCTGTGTGACTTAGGGTCAAGTGTAAACCTCATGCCTCTCTCTGTAATGGAGAAGCTAGGGATCTTTGAGGTACAAGCTGCAAGAATCTCACTAGAGATGGCAGACAACTCAAGAAAACAAGCTCATGGACTTGTAGAGAATGTTTTGGTTAAGATTGAAGACCATTACATCCCTACTGATTTCATAGTCCTAGAGACTGGGAAGTGCATGGATGAATCTATCATCCTTGGCAGACCCTTCCTAGCCACAGCAAAAGCTGTGATTGATGTTGATGGAGGTGAACTGATCATTCAAGTGAATGAAGAATCCTTTGTGTTTAAGGCTCAAGGATATCCCTCTGTTACCATGGAGAGGAAGCATGAAGAGCTTCTCTCAATTCAGAGACAAACAGAGCCCCCACAGTCAAACTCTAAGTTTGGTGTTGGGAGGCCACAACCAAACTCTAAGTTTGGTGTTGAACCCCCACATTCAAACTCTAAGTTTGGTGTTGGGAGGTTCCAACATTGCTCTGAGTACCTGTGAGGCTCCATGAGAGCCCTCTGTCAAGCTACTGACATTAAAGAAGCGCTTGTTGGGAGGCAACCCAATGTTATATTTTATCTATTTCTCTTTTGTTATTTTATTTTTTTTGTAGGTTGATGATCATAAGAAGTCACAAAATCAATTGAAAAAAGCAAAAACAAAATGAAAAATAGGAAGAAAAACAGCACACACTGGAGGAAGAACTCACTGGCGTTTAAACGCCAGTGATGCTAGCAGTTGGGCGTTTAACGCCCAGTCTGGCACCATTCTGGGCGTTTAACGCCAGAAAAGGGCACCAGACTGGCGTTAAACGCCAGAAAAGGGCAAGAACCTGGCGTTAAACGCCAGGAATGGGCACCAGCCCGGTGTTTAACGCCAGAAATGGCTCAAAACGTGATTTTGAATGCCATTTGGTGCAGGGATGACTTTTCCTTGACACCACAGGATCTGTGGACCCCACAGGATCCCCACCAACCCCACCACTCTCTCTTTTCTTCACCCATTCACCAATCACCTCAATACCTCTTCCCCAAATACCCTTCACCTATCAAATCCCATCTTTCTCTTCACCACTCACATCCATCCTTCATAAAACCCCACCAACCTCACCCTTCAAATTCAAACCACTTTCCCTCCCAAACCCACCCATAATGGCCGAACCATATCACCCCCTCTCTCCTATAAATACCCTTCTTCACTCCTTCATTTTCACACAACCTAAACACCACTTCTCCCCCTCCTTGGCCGAATACATAACCCACTCCCTTCTTCCTCATTTCTTCTTCTTCTACTCTCTTCTTTCTTCTTTTGCTCGAGGACGAGCAAACCTTTTAAGTTTGGTGTGGTAAAAGCGTTGCTTTTTCGTTTTTCCATAACCATTTATGGCATCCAAGGCCGGAGAAACCTCTAGAAAGAGGAAAGGGAAGGCAAAAGCTTCCACCTCCGAGTCATGGGAGATGGATAGATTCATCTCAAGGGTGCATCAAGACCACTTCTATGATGTTGTGGCCTTGAAGAAGGTGATCCCCGAGGTCCCCTTTTCACTCAAAAAGGGTGAATATCCGGAGATCCGCCATGAGATCCGAAGAAGAGGTTGGGAAGTGCTTACCAACCCCATTCAACAAGTCGGAATCTTGATGGTTCAAGAGTTCTATGCCAATGCATGGATCACCAAGAACCATGACCAAAGTGTGAACCCGGATCCAAAGAATTATCTTACTATGGTTCGGGGGAAATACTTGGATTTTAGTCCGGAAAATGTAAGGTTAGCATTCAACTTGCCTATGATGCAAGGAGATGAACATCCTTACACTAGAAGGGTCAACTTTAATCAAAGGTTGGACCAAGTCCTCACAGTCATATGTGAAGAGGGCGCACAATGGAAGAGAGATTCAAGAGGGAAGCCAGTTCAATTGAGAAGGCATGACCTCAAGCCCGTGGCTAGAGGATGGTTGGAGTTTATTCAACGCTCAATCATTCCCACTAGCAACCGGTCCGAAGTTACTCTAGACCGGGCCATCATGATTCATAGCATCATGATTGGAGAAGAAGTGGAAGTTCATGAGGTCATAGCCCAAGAACTCTATAAAGTGGCGGACAAGTCTTCCACCTTAGCAAGGCTAGCCTTTCCTCACCTTATTTGTCACCTCTGTTATTCAGTGGGAGTTGACATAGAGGGAGACGCCCTTATTGATGAGGACAAGCCCATCACCAAGAAAAGGATGGAGCACACAAGAGACCCTACTCATCATGAGATCCCTGAGATACCTCAAGGGATGCACTTTCCTCCACAAGACTATTGGGAGCAACTAAACACCTCCCTAGGAGAATTGAGTTCCAACATGGGACAACTAAGGGTGGAGCATCAAGAACACTCCATCATCCTCCATGAAATTAGAGAAGATCAAAGGATCATGAGAGAGGAGCAACAAAGACAAGGAAGAGACATTGAGGAGCTCAAGCACTCCATAAGACCTTCAAGAGGAAGAACAAGCCGCCATCACTAAGGTGGACCCGTTCTTTAATCTCCTTGTTCTTTATTTCCTTGTTTTTCGAAAATTATGCTTTATGTTTATCTATGTTTGTGTCTTATGATCATTAGTGTCTTAGTGTCTATGCCTTAAAGTTATGAATGTCCTATGAATCCATCACCTCTCTTGGATAAACAATGTTCTTAATTGAAAAAGAAAAGAATTGCATGAATTTTGAATTTTATAACAGTTTAATTATTTTGATGTGGTGGCAACACTTTTGTTCTATGAATGTATGCTTGAACAGTGCATATGTCTTTTGAATTTGTGATTCATGAATGTTGGCTCTTGAAAGAATGATGAAAAAGGAGACATGTTACTAAGGATCTGAAAAATCATAGAAATGATTCTTGAAGCAAGAAAAAGCAGTGAATACAAAAAAAAAAGAGAAAGCAAGCGAAAAAAAAAACCGAAAAAAAAAGGAAAAAATAAAAGAAAGAAAGAAAGAAATAAAGTTGTGATCCAAGGCAATAAGAGTGTGCTTAAGAACCCTGGACACCTCTAATTGGGGACTCCAACAAAGCTGAGTCACAATCTGAAAAGGTTCACCCAATTATGTGTCTGTGGCATGTATGTATCCGGTGGTAATACTGGAAGACAGAGTGCTTTGGGCCACGGCCAAGACTCATAAAGTAGCTGTGTTCAAGAAACATCATACTTAACTAGGAGAATCAATAACACTATCTGGATTCTGAGTTCCTAAAGAAGCCAATCATTCTGGATTCCAAAGGATAAAGTGAGATGCCAAAACTATTCAGAGGCAAAAAGCTAAAAGCCCCGCTCATCTAATTAATACTGATCTTCATAGATGTTTTTGGAGTTCATTGCATATTCTCTTCTTTTTATCTTATTTGACCTTCAGTTGCTTGGGGACAAGCAACAATTTAAGTTTGGTGTTGTGATGAGCGGATAATTTATACGCTTTTTGGCATTGTTTTTAGTATGTTTTTGGTAGTTTTAGTTGAGTTTTTATTATATTTTTATTAGTTTTTAGTTAAAATTCACTTTTCTGGACTTTACTATGAGTTTGTGTGTTTTTCTGTGATTTCAGGTATTTTCTGGCTGAAATTGAGGGATCTGAGCAAAAATCTGATTCAGAGACTCAAAAGGACTGCAGATGCTGTTGGATTCTGACCTCCCTGCACTCGAAGTAGATTTTCTGGAGCTACAGATGCCCAATTGGCGCGCACTCAACGGCGTTGGAAAATAGACATCCTGGGCTTTCCAGCAATATATGATAGTCCATACTTTGCCCAAGATTTGATGGCCCAAACCGGCGTTCAAAGTCACCTACAGAAATTCCAGCATTAAACGCCGGAACTGGCACCTAAATGGGAGTTAAACGCCCAAACTGGCACCAAAGCTGGCGTTTAACTCCAAGAAGAGTCTCTACACGAAAATGCTTCATTGCTCAGCCCAAGCACACACCAAGTGGGCCCGGAAGTGGATTTTTATGTCATTTACTCATCTATGTACACCTTAGGCTACTAGTTCTCTATATATAGGACCTTTTACTATTGTATTTTCATCTTCGGACACCTAGTTCTTAGATCATTTGGAGGCTGGCCATTCGGCCATGCCTAGACCTTGTTCTTATGTATTTTTAACGGTGGAGTTTCTACACACCATAGATTAAGGTGTGGAGCTCTGCTGTACCTCGAGTATTAATGCAATTACTATTGTTCTTCTATTCAATTCCGCTTGTTCTTTGTCCAAGATATCACTTGTTCTTCAACTTGATGAATGTGATGATCCGTGACACTCATCATCATTCTCACTTATGAACAAAGTGACTGACAACCACTCTTGTTCTACAAGCAACCAAGGCTCTAGTGTTTATCTCTTGGATTCTTTAACCGGAATCTTCGTGGTATAGGCGAGAACTGATGGCGGCATTCAAGAGAATCCGGAAGGTCTAACCTTGTCTGTGGTATTCTGAGTAGGATTCAATGATTGAATGACTGTGACGTGCTTCAAACTCCTAGCAGGCGGGGCGTTAGTGACAGACGCAAAAGAATCGATGGATTTTATTCCGGCCTGACCGAGAACCGACAGCTGATTACCCATGCTGTGACAGAGCATAGGCGACGTTTTCACTGAGAGGATGGGAGGTAGCCACTGACAACGGTGAAACCCTTGCATAAGCTTGCCATGGAAAGGAGTAAGAAGGATTGGATGAAGACAGTAGGAAAGCAGAGAGACGGAAGGGAAGGCATCTTCATTCGCTTATCTGAAGCTCTCACCAATGATATACATAAGTATCTCTATCTTTATCTTTATGCTTTATTCGTTTATCACTATACCCATTTGAGTCTGCCTGACTGAGATTTACAAGGTGACCATAGCTTGCTTCATACCAACAATCTCCGTGGGATCGACCCTTACTCACGTAAGGTATTACTTGGACGACCCAGTGCACTTGCTGGTTAGTTGTGCGAAGTTGTGTTTATGCCATGGTATTGAGCACCAAGTCTTTGGAGCCATTACCGGGGATTGTTTTGTGTATTAAAAAAATATTGATCACAATTTCGTGCACCACCAAGAGTACTTTTCTATTTCTTTTGTTAGTTCATTGTTCATTTACTTTCTTGTTATTTACTTTTCTTGTCAAAAATATAAAATCAAAACCCCTTGCATCCTCATAGCCAATAATTGAGCATTTCATTACAATTCCTTGTGAGACGACTCGGAGTTTAAATACTTTGGTTAATTCTTATTGGGGTTTGTACTTGTGACAAAACCATAAATTTAATTTGATTCGAGAGTTGTTTGTTGGTTTGGAGCTATGCTTACAACGAAGATCTTATCTCTATGAGAATTTAATTCTAGACCGACATCAATTTTCGCTATCAGAGGACCTTATTTCATTCATGAAACTTAGAGTGGCCTTAGATAGATTAGAGACTATGTTTGCTAAGCTAGAGGGACTCTACTCAGAATTCTCTGTCTGTTGCTAAGAAGATGATGGAAAAGGCTTGTTATTACTAAACTTGCTTCTTCCACCATTATTAATGCCTTGTTGAGGCTTTTGTTGATCCTTCCATGAGAAATTTGGATGATTTCTCCATGAGGGATTATAGGTGTTTCCATAGGCTTCACCAATGTAATTCACCTCTGCCATTGCAGGGTTCTCAGGATCATAAGCTTCTTCTTCAGAAGATGCTTCTTTAGTACTGTTGGATGCATTTTACAATCCATTCAGACTTTGAGAAATCATATTGACTTGCTGAGTCAACATTTTGGTCTGAGCCAATATGGCATTCAGAGCATCAATTTCAAGAACTCCCTTCCTCTGAGGCATCCCATTACTCACAGGATTCCTTTCAGAAGTGTACATGAACTGGTTATTTGCAACCATTTCAATGAGTTCCTGAGCTTCTGCAGGCATTTTCTTCAGATGAATAGATCCACCTGCAGAATGGTCCAATGTCATCTTAGACAATTCAGATAGACCGTCATAGAATATATCCAGGATGGTCCATTCTGAAAGCATGTCAGAAGGACACTTTTTGGTCAGTTGCTTGTATCTTTCCCAAGCTTCATAGAGGGATTCACCTTCTTTCTGCCTGAAGGTTTGAACATCCACTCTAAGCTTGCTCAGCTTTTGAGGAGGAAAGAACTTGGCTAAAAAAGCTGTGACCAGTTTATCCCAAGAGTTCAGGTTATCTCTAAGCTAAGAGTCCAACCATGTTCTAACTCTCTCTCTTACAGCAAAAGGGAAAAGCATAAACTTATAGACCTCAAGATCAACTCTATTGGTCTTAACGGTATCACAGATCTGCAAGAATTCAGTTAAGAACTGAAAAGGATCTTCTGATCGAAGTCCATGAAACTAATTGAGGCTTTAGCTTAAAATTGTTTGCTCCAATGGCAGGGATTGAGATGCTTCTTCCATGGAAGTTGGAATTTGGTGTAGTAAAGTCACCAAGCATCTTCTTTGCACCTCCACCATTGTTATTGGTTTCGGCCATCTCTACTTCTTTTTCGAGATTCTCTGTAAGATTTTCTCTGGATTGTTGTGCTTTAGCTTCTCTTAGCTTCTTCTTTAGAGTCTTTTCAAGTTCAGGGTCAGCATCAACAATAATGTCCTTGTCCTTGCTCCTGCTCATATGAAAAAGAAGAGAACAGAAAATAATAGGGATCCTCTTTACCCAGATATAGAGGTTTCTTTATGTGAGTAGAAGAGGAGAGAAGAGAGAAGGGAAAAATTCGAACACAAAGAGGAAGAGATATTTCAAATTTTAAGATGAAGAGAAGTGTTAGTGTTCATACCCTGGGTCGAGCTGTCCGACCCGGGATGCTCTACTGACAAGTCGACCGACCTCTTCAGGTCAGGACAATCCGACCTCTTCTCAAAGAGCTCGGTCAAATCACCAGGAAAGCCCAAAAAAGGGCCCAAACGGAAGACCACGCCCCAAATCCTAAGGCAGCCCAAAGCCTACAGAGAGAAGGGCAGTTCCTTTCAAGATAAGATGACCTCACTTAAAGATAAGATAAAGATAAGATAACTAACTTATCTTATCTAAAAAGGTCACTCCACACTTCTATAAATACAGTGGAGCACCCAGGTATAACTCATACTCTGATTCTACTAAAAACCTGCTTAATACCCTTGCTAACTTAAGCATCGGAGTCCCTTGCAGGTACCACCACCCTCTGGTGACAAAGGATTAGCAGCATAGCCAGGCAAACAAGTCGGACACAACAGCTCCGGCCACCACCCACCAGCCGGAAATGTCAACTCCGACCAGTACAGAAGATCTCGTCTGAGATCGACCTACAGTTTCAGGTAACCCTTAGAACATTGGCGCCGTTGCCGGGGAACCTGGAAGTCATCCCATCACCATGGCAGACGACCATGACAATGACCACGATTCAGATCTAGAGGATAGAACGCCTGATAAACCACTATTTTATGATTTGTCTTGTGCTTAATTGAGTGGATTTTATCAATCTTTCATAAACTTATTCATACTAAATGCATGGGTTTACATTCTCCTTCCAGATTTTGTGCTATGATTGAAAACATGCTTCTTTGGCCTTATATTTGCTAATATTAATCCTCTCTTATTACCATTAGATGTCGTGATATGTGTGTTAAGTGTTTTCAGAGATTACAGGGCAGGAATGGCTTAGAGGATGGAAAGGAAGCATGCAAAAGTGGAAGGAATACAAGAAGTTGAAGGAACTGCAAAGCTGTCAGCCTGACCCTCTCGCACTAAAACTACCATAAGTTGAGCTACATAGATCCAAATGAAAGGGTTCCAGTTGCGTTGGAAAGCTAACGTTCGAGGCTTCGATTTGATATATAATTTGCTATAGTGGCTGTACAGATAAATGACGCGAACGCGCGCTCCACGCTGACGCGTCGCTTCTGCGAAAATCAGCGTGGCAGATTTCATAACCAGCGAATTCTGGGCTATTTCCGGCCCAGTTTCAAGCCCAGAAAACACAGATTAAAGGCTGCAAAGTGGAGGAATAAAGGGAACAATTTAGATCAAACTCATAATTCACTTTTCATAATTTAGATGTAGTTTTAGAGAGAAAGAGGCTCTCTCCTTTCTCTCAGGATTTAGGATTAGGATTCCTCTTAAAGGATTTAGGATTTATTATTATTTCAACTTACAATTCTTCTGAGCTCCAGGTTCAATATTCTGTTATTTTGACTTCTCTTCTACTTTGAGATACTTTAATGCTTTTATTTGTTTTTGACTTATGTTGCCCAATTGGCTTATGAACTTTTCCATGTTAGATTTGACTGCTTTTATTAATGCAATTTAGGTATTTCAGATTTATGCTTGCTTTATTCTATTTATGATGTCTTCAATTTGATTTAGAATTTTTCCTTTTGGCTCTGGTTAAGTAATTGGTGACGCTTGAGTTATCAAATAAAGCAGTGGTTGAAATTTGCAGATCGCTCTAAAGCTAGTCTTCCCATAGGGATTGACTAGGACTTGAGGATCAAACTAATTATTCCACTTGACTTTCCTTTGCTTTAGTAAAGGTTAACTAAGTGGGATTAAAATCTAATTTTCATCACAATTGATAAGGATAGGACTTCCAGTTCTAATACCTTGCCAAAAGTTTATTTTATTATTACTATTTTAATTTTACTTGTCATTTAACATACTTCTTCCTTACTTTCAAGACCCCAATTTACAAGACTCACAACTAATAATAAGAACACATTGATGCAAGAAAACTTATCTCTCAACAAATTTCCCTTCGGCAAGTATACCGAATTGTCGTCAAGTAATAACTCACAAAAGAGTGAGGTCGAATCCCACAAGGATTGATTGGTCAAGCAATTTTAGTTAGAAGAATATGATAGTTGAGCTAAACAGAATTTAGATTGAGATGCAGAAATTTAAATGACTGGAAAGTAAATGACAGAAATTAAAGTGCAGAATCTTAAATGCGGATTTGGGGTAATGAGCATGAAATTAAATGGCAAAAAGTAAAGAGAATGGGTAAGATTAGAAATGGGAAAATCATTGGTTTCAGGAGATGGTGCATTCTCCAGATCAAGTTCATTCTCATCTCTTCCTCAATCAATGCATTCATTGATCTCCTTGGCAATCTTAAGTGATTGGATCCCAATTCCTTGGTAATCCAATCTATCTAAGCTTGAACAATTGCCCAATTCCTTGATTTAATTGCTCATGGGAAGAGATGAAGTGTGGTCACTGATTATACCACATGTATTTCCAAATCAAAGTGTTGGGAGGATTACATGTCACTATATCCGCCCAAACCCCAATTTGGTCCAACATGAGAAAGCATTTCTAGCATGATCTCCTCATCCCTTTTCCAAGGCTCAAAGGATATCCAATTATGGGGAGTTTCTTTTCCAAGACAACTAACCAATTGAATTAAGATCGAAAGCTTTCTCTTAAGATCAAGAGAAAAGAAAGAAGAAGAAGAAGAATGAAAACTATAATTGATCCATCAAATTACAACAGAGCTCCCTAACCCAATGAAAGGGGTTTAGTTGTTCATAGCTCTAGAAATGAAAAATGACAAAAAAGAAGAATCCATGCCAAAAGTGCCGAAAAGTAAATCTATAGAGAGTAGTTCCCAAAAGTGCCAAGCTTCTCTATATTTCAAAACTACTCCTATATATACTACTCCTCTTGATCTTCTAGTGACTTCTTCAAGTCTTGGATGTGGGCTTTGGATCTTGAGTTGAAGCAGTTCTCATCTTTAGTGGGCCCAACTTGCAGAGAAAGATGAATTAGGCTTTGGGTATTTAGTAAGATTTAACGTTGATTGCCATTGTGGGTTCGAGAATCTTAATGGCATTCACTTTTTCCACTAATGTTCCAACCTCATATATCCACGTTAAATCCAACGTTAGTGGTCTTAACGTGACCACTAACGTTGCTTTCTCAAAACTTGGCTAACATTATTGGGACTCACTTTTCCCAATAACGTTGGCTTATACCCCTTCGCAAACGTTAATGGGAATCACTTTTCCCATTAACGTTGCTTAGTGCCCCTATGTTCCTACGTTAGAGTCCACGTTAGTATAGCTAATGTGACTCTTAACGTAGGTGTGATCCACCTTTGAGAGCGTTAGTGACACTCACCTTTGTCACTAACGCTCCAAATGCCACATTCTCCACATTGGAACTCACGTTAACTAAGTTAACATGGCTCTTAACGTAGTAGTGATGCCACCTTCCAACGTTAGTGACAAAAGTGAGTGTCACTAATGTTGGCTCTTTGATCTCAACTCCACGTTAACTTTCACGTTAATAGTCTTAACGTGAACGTTAATGTAGGCAATGCTAGATGGTCCAATGTTAGTGACAAAAGTGAGTGTCACTAACGTTAGCTTTTGTTTCCTTTTCCACGTTAGTGTTCACGTTAACTAAGTTAATGTGACTCTTAACGTGGATCATTGCCAAGTTCTCCAACGTTAGTGGTGTTCACTTTTAACATTAACGTTGGAGTTCCTTTTTCTTCTACGTTAACTACCACGTTAACTTAGTTAACGTGGCAAGTAACGTGAGCTTTGGATGGCTTCGCAGGCGTTATTGGTGATCACTTTTCTCATTAATGTTGCAAGCTTTAGCATTCCACGTTAGTGTTCACGTTAACCTAGTTATCGTGAATACTAACGTGGTTCTTCCTTGCTTCCTTTGCCCTGAAAACAAGCAATTAAAGTGCATCAAAGCTTTAGCCAAAGTCATGAGATTATGCATCATCAATTTATCATGCAATTCTAGCAAAATACTCATGAAATTATGCAAAGTTCACAAAAGTTGCTTGAATCAAGGTGTGAGTGTAATTCCATCCAAAACTTACCTTATTCAGTAAGAAAATGCATGAAACTACCTTAAAACAGTAAAGAAAAGGTCAGTGAAACTGGGATAGATGCCCTGGCATCACAACACCAAACATAAAACTTGCTTGTCCCTAAGCAAGTACTGAAGCATAAGAAGAATGAAATGAAATAACAAGAAGATAAAATAGAAGTAGCATTCTTGGTTTATGGGGTTTCATGCATAGCAACTTAGGTTCTTTCCCTCTAGGTTTCAAGCCTTTATCAAATCCTTAGTCACCTTCTTGATTGCATCCTTTGAGGCTTCTTTCTTATTGATCATTCCTTCTTTTTCAAAGTTATTTTTCTTTTTGTAAGTGCTTTGTAAGAGGGCGACTCTTTATGATAAGCTTTCAGCCAACACTCCCAAACCAGTTGGTTTTAAGGTGCTAGGTGTTAAGACACCCCTAAGGACTTACTCCTTCAAGTCTCTTTCCCTCATACATATACACCACAGGCATATGGTTTGTTATTTTTCCTTCCTTGAGACCTTGGTGTCTAGCACCTCTTTGGGTTACTAAGTGTTTTGTAACTAAGGTTACTCTTGATAGTGGACTTTCAACTGATAATCCCGGATTAGTTAATCCAAGTTACCAAGTGATAATGCACCCCTAAGAGCTTATTCATCCAAGTATATCCTTTGTACATAAACACCACAGACACATGCCTCAATTTTGAAACCCTTGATGCCTAGCATTGTTTCTTATTGTGTTTCTTTCCTTTTCACTTTTATTGCTCTTTCTCTTTTCTTATTGGGATCTTATTGTTTAGCTAGTCTCAAAGGGTGTGTCTCAAACAAAGGACTTAGGATAGATAGTTGCTTTCTTTCCTTCTTTGGTGAACCAACTTAGCATACTAATCAACTTACCAAAAACATTCAGAATGCACTTCATAAAATAACTCCACTCTTGTTCTTTTAATAACGTTTTCTTTTTGATTAACTTAAAGAGACAAGCATACAAGTAAGAAAGGTGAAAGTGAACACTTAAGACATTCAGCTAGCACACTTAAATGTGAATAAAGAGGAACAAGTAAAAGATGCAGGTTCTATTCAATCATTTTTCACTTAGAGTTCTGCAATTTGAGATGGGTTGAAACAACCTTATGATATCTTCCTTGGTATTCTCATCCTAATAATTGCATCCCTGTCTGTTTCCTTGGATGATGGGGTATGCTCATTCCCTGAGATTGATTGAATTCCTATAACACTATTGAAAGTTGCTTGTTCTCCAAGCACTTGGAAAAGGGTTAGCATGCATATATGTTTGTGATCTTCAGAACTTAACTTGGTGTGTGAACACCAAACTTAGTTCTTTGCTTACTTGTCAAATTGGATGCATGTGAGAACCTTGTGTGCTTTTTATTAAGAAACAACTATGAGCTAAAAAAAATATAATCTATATCTTAGAGGCTAAGCCTCTGTCAGGTAGGTTCTCTAATTGCTAGAGGGATGCTTCATCACTAAGGGTTGCAATGCACTCTTCAACTGGAGTTTTGGTGGAACACCAAACTTAGAGCCCTATATTCACCCTTGAATTGTTTTTGGTGTGTAATACCAAACTTAGTTCCTCACACTATAGAGAATCCAACTTGAAATTTTTATTGAAAGACTTATGAAAAGAGAATTACCTCAGGTAGGGTTGCCTCCCAACAAAGCGCTTTTTTAACGTCGCTAGCTCGACGATTCTTTCCTTAGTTGAGGTTGTACTTCTGTTTGGGGTTCTCCCCCATGCTGCCCAAGTAGTGTTTGTGTCTTTGTCCATTCACAGTGAATCTTCTCTTTGAGCCTTCTTCCATTATTTCTATGTGTCCATAAGGTGAGACTTATGTGACTAGGAAGGGTCCCGACCATCTTAATTTGTGTTTCCCAGGAAAGAGTTTCAGTCTAGAGTTGTAGAGAAGCACATGTTGCCCTTCTTTGAAACTTCTGGGTACCAAATTGAGATCATGTCTCCTTTTTGATTCCCTATATACGAAAAGAAAATGCCATGGGTTATTTGAAATTTTTGGTGGGAAAAATTTGTGAATTAACAAAATATTTATTTTTCTTTTGTTTTTACATGACTAAATGCTTTCCATGAATGTAAATCAATCAACCATTAAGCTTCTTATGCATGCACGTTGGTACACCAAACTTGTTTGTGATCACATGGTGCAACAAGTTTGGGGAATAAATCATCTTCATAGGGTGTGTTCAAACCTCACTTGATGTGCTTTGAACACCAAACTTATCATGTACTATACATTGCATGTAGAGGAGCTTCATATTGGTTGTCGAAATTGATTTGAAATTCCATGGAAATTGCCTTATTACTATTATTAGAGATTTAAGAAAAGAGGTATAGGGCATGGGTTGCCTCCCATGAAGCGCTTCTTTAACGTCATTAGCTTGACGGTTGACCCTTGTCAGGGTGGTTGGTGGTGCTTGAAATCCTCTCCTCTTGCAGTGAACCTATGTCCATTGGCTTTGTTGATAAGCTCCATATGCTCCAAAGATAAGATTTTTTTGATAGTGTACACAGGAGGCAACTGAGATGGAATAGTCGGGAGGTGAGGTGGTATAGATGGAAAGTATGTAGAGATCACTTCATCACCTGGTGAGAAATTTTCTGTAGGAATTTTTTTATTTCTCCATCTCCTTGGGACTTTCTTCTTTATATCTCTTGATGCTTGCTTGTTCTCTATAGCTTCTTTCCTTAAGGGATCCTTGTTGTTTCCTCTGCATGAATCTGGTGGTTCTGGTTCCCTTTGGATTACCTTTGAATGAGGTTCTTCTTGAATATGTGACTTCCCATCCAATGTGGTTTCCAATTGTGTTATTTGTGCTTCCTTGTTTGTTTCTTGCATCAGTGCTTCATTCTGCTCTTCTCTTAATTCTTTGTTTTCTTGACTTGATTCTTGTGAGATGCTGAAAACATTAAAAGTGAGCTGCTCATCATGTATTCCCAGCACTAGCTCTCCTCGGTCTACATCTATGAGTGCTCTGGCTGTGGCTAGGAATGGTCTTCCCAGAATGATGGGATAAATAGGATTCTCATCCATTTCCAGAACAAAAAAATCTGTGGGAAAATAGTAGCTCCCAACCTTAACCAGCACATTTTCAACCACTTCTATTGCTTGTTTTTGAGTTTTGTCAGCTAGCCTGATAATTACATCAGTAGGAGTTAGTTCATTGATTTGGAGCTTCTTCATGAGGGAGAGAGGCATTAAGTTGATGCTTGCTCCCAAGTCACAAAGCCCTTTGTCAATCATTGTTCCTCCTATGGCACAAGGAATGTGGAAACTCCCTGGATCCTCCTTCTTTGTGGGTGGCACTGGTTGAATGAGAGCACTGCAATCCCTGTTCATTTTTATTGTTTGTCCACCCTTCAATGAACTTTTTCTGGCTAGTAGCTCCTTTATATACTTGATGAAGAAAGGCATTTGCTGGAGGGCTTTGATGAATGGTATATTTACATCAAGAGATGCAAACATATCAAGGAATCTTGAGTACATTCTCCCTGCTACACCACGTTTAAGCCTGTGGGGGAAAGGTGCATATGGGTTCAACTCCTCCTTCTTCTTTAGCTCTTCCTTGGATGTAAGTTGAGTTTTATAGCTTCCTTCCTCCTGGTTTTCCTTTTGGTTATTTTGGAGGTGTTCTACTCCATTCATACTCCCCTCATCACTTGTGGTTATCATTTTGCATTCTTCACATCTCACTTTCTTTATTTCTCCTCTTGGATTCTTTTCTGTATCACTAGGGAATCCTTCAGTGGGTTTGGGAAATTGTTGAGATAGATACCCTACTTGGGACTCCAATCTCTTGATGTTTTCTCCTTGGTTCTTGATATTGGCTCGCACTTATTCCTTAAACACTTTGTTATCTTGGACTTCTCTGCATAAGTTTTCAAGTAGAGCCTCAATCTTTGAGAGCCTAGCCTCGGTTATTGATGGTAGGTTGAGATTAGGTGGTTGAGAAGATTGGTTAGGTGGATGTTGGTAATATCTTTGTGAGGTGTTTTGATGAGTAGCATTGTTGTTGGAGTTGAGGTTGTGGCGTCTCTGATCTTGCCCTTGGTCTTGTTGGTTTCCCCATCCAAAGTTGGGGTGATTTCTCCATCCAGAGTTGTAAGTTTTGGAGTATGGATCATGGACTTGTCTAGGTGAGTTTCCAACATAGTTGGCTTGCTCCCAATCACCTTATTCTCCTATGTTTACTCCTTCTTGAGCTGATGATGAGGTGATGGCTGCTGCAACTTGGTTCTCCTCCACCTTCTTGGTAAGATCTGCTAGCTGCTTGGTGATCATCTTGTTTTGAGCTAACAATGGATCCATGTGGTTCAGCTCCATTACTCCTCTGGTGTTACTTCTTTCGGAGGCATAGAAGTAGTTGATGACAGGTCATCATATACCCATTTTTCAAGCTAATTTCACTTGTTTTACTAGTCTTTATGCACTTTCTTGCATCCTAAGTAAGCAATTTGGAATGAAAATGCATAACTTCTTTAAATCAAACAACCACCATTAAATTGATGCTAAATCATGAGGTTTAAGCTAATAATTGATTTTTAATGAATTATAAACCTTATGAGTTTAGAGATACTTTGATTGGTTGTTTTGGTTTCTTGTAGGTGAAGAAAGGAAGAAATGAAGAAAAACGTGGCTTAAGAAGTGTGGCCAAAAAATGAGAAGTGTGGTGTAACAAAGAAGGAGGAGGCAAACACTGCCCTCCACAAGAGCACAATGCCCTCTAGGAGAGCAGCATAATGAACCAAGCCTTGAAAAGCATCACTGCCCTGCCCACAACAAAGGCAGAGCACAATTTGATGCCAATAACCAAAGGAAGCAAAAACTCTGCCCTGCCCTCCTCAAGAGCAATATCGGGCTTTCATGGAAAATAATTCAAAGGAAATTGTTCCTAGTGCTTCCTATGGGTTTCGAACCCAAGAGCAAGGAGGAAAGAAGTAGCGCTCAACCACAAGGAAAACAAGCAAAAATTGGCTTGCTTTCAATCTCCAAGAATCGAACACGGCACCATGAGGAAGCAAGGAACTAAGCGTTACTTTAGTGCCAAGAAAACCAAGGAAAAAGGAGCAACGTGTGCCTCCACCGAGTTTCGAACGTGGGACTTCACCTTTAGCACATTGCCCTGCCCTCCACAAGGGCAGGGCAGCATTTCTTGGTGCATGGCGCAGCATCTTGGCACGGCCAGGACTTGAGCTCCCGGCCAGCAGCATGCACGCACGGGCAGCACTTGGCGCACCATGGCAACTCTGCCCTGCCCTCCACAAGGGCAGGGCAACATCTTGCAGCATCACACACAGCACGAGCACGCAATGAGGCTTCATCACACAATTTCCTGCGCTGCCCTCCACAAGGGCAGGGCAGCCTCCTGGAAGCTAATTTCTCATGAGCTGAAAATTGGATTAAAAATCCAATTTAATTCATTTCTTCACCAAATCAAAAGCCCATCCAAATTCCAAAATCCAAGAATAGAAAGTGTATAAATAGGAGATAGTTTGATGTAATTAGCACCCTTCTTTTGATTTTTGAATTTTTACATTTTGAAACATCATCTTCTCTGAGAGCTTTGAATTGAGATTTGAGAGAATTAGGAAGGAGAATTGATCTCTCTTCTTCCTCGTTCTTGCTTGAGCACTTTTTACTTTTCTTGTTTGAGTCTTGGGTGTGAAAAATTGAGGAATTTCTGTCTCAATCTCCATTTAAGATCTCTTTGATTACCTCACTGCATAATTGAGTTGAACCCAATTTCCTTTACTGCTTCCTCTTTAATTTCTTGTTAATTGCTTTGTGAATTTGGATCTGGGAAGGCAATTGAGATCTAGACTTTGCTATCTAGTCTCTGGAGTCCTGAGATCCCATTTTCCTTTTGGTTCTTCTGTGAACCCCTGCTGCAATTTACTTTCCCTTTCTGTTTGAGATCTAACAGAACTCAAATCATCTCTTGCTTTGATAATTGTTGCAATTTAATTTCCCTTGCTTGAATTCTGAAATCCTAGTCCTTAAATCCCTTTTCCATTCAAGCAATTTATATTTCTTGCACTTTAAGTTACTGCAATTTACATTTCTTGCACTTTAAGTTTCAGTCATTTAATTTCTTGTTCTTTAAGATTCAGCTCTTTTACTTTCAGTTCTCTTTAATTTCTGCAATTCTTCCCTCCCCCTTTACATTTTCTGTCATTTACTTACTGTTAGATACAAAATCACTCAACCAAAACTTGATTCACTTGACTAAATCAACCACTAAACTAAAATTGCTCAATCCTTCAATCCTTGTGGGATTGACCTCACTCCCGTGAGTTTTATTACTTGATGCGACCCGGTACACTTGCCGGTGAGTTTTGTGTTGGATCGTTTTCCACACATCAAGTTTTTGGCGCCGTTGCCGGGGATTAAAATAGATTGACAATGATTAAGTGAAGTGGAGATCTAGATTAAGCACTTTTTCTTCATTTTTAACTAACACACTAACTGTTTGAATTTTTGCTTAAACTAACCAAAACTTCATTCTAGCAATAGATTGAAGTTTCACTGGTTTTCTGGATATGTGTGTTTCTTATTGTGTGTTTCTATGTCAGGTACAGGAAGAGCTTCCCCTATTCTCTCTGAAATTGACCAAAGAACTCTTCGAAGAATAAGAAGAGCTGAAAGAGGAAAGAACGTTATTGGAGAGGAAGAATCTGAGGAAGAATTCCAAGAAATGGAAGGAGATCCATCAAATCCCAATCAACCAGAAGGAGGGGCCAACAATAACCCACAACAAAGAAGAGTACTGGCTTCCTACACATTTGTAAATGCTAGACATTGTGGGAGTAGCATTCTTACCCCTAATGTCAATGCAAACAACTTTGAACTAAAGCCACAACTCATCACATTGGTCCAAAACAACTGCTCTTTTGGAGGAGGGCCATTGGAGGACCCGAATCAACATCTATCTACCTTCTTGAGGATTTGTGACACTGTCAAAACCAATGGTGTGCCTCTTGACAGTTACAAGTTGCTGCTCTTTCCATTCTCTCTCAGGGACAAAGCCACTCAATGGCTAGAAACATTTCCAAAGAAAAGCATGATGATTTGGTGAGCAAGTTTCTTGCCAAATTTTATCCCCTTCAAAGGATCATAAGATTGAAGACTGAGGTGCAGACATTCACTCAAATGGATGCTGAAAATTTATATGAGGCATGGGAAAGATATAAGGCTCTGCTAAGGAAATGTCCACCAGAAATGTTCACTGTTTGGGATAAGTTGCAGAACTTCTATAAAGGACTTACTCTGAAAGCTCAAGAGGCACTTGATCACTCAGCTGGAGGGTCATTGCAATTGATGAAAACTGCAGAGGAAGCTCAGAGCCTCATTGATATGGTGGCTAACAACCAATATTTCTTTGCTCAGTAAAGGCAACGCCAACCGTCACAGAGGAAGGGAGTGTTGGAATTAGAAGGAGTGGATACAATTTTGGCTCAACACAAAGTGATGCAGCAACAGATTCAGCAATAATTTGAGCAAATAGCCAAGAGAATTGATAACCTTCAGGTTGCATCAGTGAGTGCCACAAGCCAACCATCAACTCCTTGGGGGCAGAATGAAGAGAACCAAGAAGAACAGCAACAAGAGCAAGTGCACTATATGAACAACCAAAATTCTGGATCAAATGAAGTGTATGGTGACACCTACAATCCATCCTGGAAAAACCACCCAAACCTTAGGTGGGGAGACAACCACAACCAAAACCAACAACCATGGCAAAGAAACTCAGCTCAAAACACTCCAAGAAATAACCAAAACTACAACCAACAGCCAACTAACCAAAACTTTTACAGAAAACCCCAAAATAATTACCCCAGCTCTAACCATTATCCACCCAATAACCAACCAACTAACCAAAACACTTACCATCATCCATCAACACCCCAAAACCAACCAATCTCACAAGACTCTCAGAGGATTACTAATCTAGAGCTGCTCATGGAGAAGATGATGAAGAACCAAGAATTGACAACAAAGAACCAAGAAGCTTCCATGAAGAACCTAGAAAGGCAGATTGGACAAATCTCCAAGCAAATTTCTATAGAGAGACCTTCAAGCTCACTACCAAGTGATACCATTCCTAATCCAAAAGAAGAATACAAAGCTGTGCAATTAAGGAGTGGAAAGACATTGGTGGATGGTAACCAAGGAGCAACCAAGAAACTTATGGAGAATGACAAAGAGCCAACAGAGAAAGATGGAGCTAACAACAAGGACATAACAAGCAAGAATGTCCCAGAAAAGCTCACAGAAGAGAATAACCAACCACAGAATTTAAAGAAGGGAAAGCAGATCATGGAAGAACCAAATCCAAGACAGCAGCAAGTGGAGAAGAGTCTTACACCTCCACTACCCTATCCACAGAGACTCCAAAAAGAAGCAAAGGATCAACATTTCCACAAATTCCTTGAGACTTTCAAGAAGCTGGAAATCAACATACCTTTGGCTGAGGTATTGGAGCAAATGCCTCTATATGCCAAGTTCTTAAAGGAGCTCATCAATAAGAAAAGGAGTTGGAATGAGAAGGAGACTATAATGCTCAGTGAAGAATGTAGTGCACTAATCAAAAAAGGGCTCCCTCCTAAGCTCGAAGATCCTGGAGGTTTCTTCCTACCTTGCACTATTGGAAGTCTATTCATCAACAAGGGAATGTGTGACTTAGGAGCAAGTATAAATCTAATTCCATCTTCTTTAGTGAAAAAGCTTGGCATAGGAGAGGTGAAACCAATACAGATGTCCTTGGAATTGGTGGACCAATCAGTGGTGTATCCTAAAGGGTTGTTTGAAAACCTTTTAGTTAAGGTTGACAAGTTCATCTTTCCTGCAGACTTTGTGATCCTAGATTCATTAGAGAACGAGAATGACTCCATAATACTTGGTCGACCATTTTTGGCCACTGCTAGAGCCATTGTAGATATAGAACAGGGAGAGCTAACCCTCAGGATGCATGAGGAAAGCATCACCTTGAAAGTGTTTCCAGAATCACAAAGTAATGAAAAAACAAGCAAGACAAGTAGTGACTATCTTCCAAGGCAAGCAACCAACAACACAGTAGAACAGAAGAATGAGCAGGTGCAAGGAGGGGAAGAAATTCAAAAAGAGGCCGGGATGATAAACAAAAAGGGAGGTGTCACAAGTCAAGTCACTGTCAAGGGAGAAAGATCAACAAGAAAGAAAAAGAAGAAAAATAAGAAGAAGGCTTACAGAGGGTGGAAGAATAAAAAAATCCCAACTGAAGGATTTTCCAAAGGTGACAAGGTGCAATTAGTATATCAGCAGCTGGGAGCAAAAGATCATTACACTGTCAACCAAGTACTCTCTCTTGAGCACATTCAAATTGAGCATCAAGGCACACAGAGAAAGCTTACAGTGAGAGGGGACAAGTTGAGACATCACCAGCATCAACCACCCTAAAGGGAGTTCAATGTCAAGCTAGTGACAATAAAGAAGCGCTTGTTGGGAGGCAACCCAACCTGAGTTAGTTTTCTTTTCATAGCTTTTTCAATAAAAAATGTTGAATAATTGGTATGCATTGCAAGGAGCTAAGTTTGGTGTTGCACACCAAAACAATTTAAGGGAGAATGAAGGATTCTAAGTTTGGTGTTCCACCAAAAACCACATTTAAAAGCACATTCTCACCTCTTGAATAATGCTAGCTCCAAGCAATCAAACAAATTATCCAACTATTTAACTACTTTCTAGTCTTAATTCCATAACCTTTAGCAAGGACACAAGGCTTCACATATGGTTAACTTGTTGCATTAGAGGTAGTGGCAAGTAATTAAGTTTGGTGTTCTCACACCAAAATAAATCCAAGAGCCACACTCAATTTATGCACACTAACCATGCACTTAAAGGCTTGAGAAGCAAGCAACTTTGAGAATTATGCAGGACATGAGTCAACAATTGAAGATATTATGCATCTTAACTCAAAGAGAACACAACAGAAGGAAGAATCAAAGGGCTGCAACTTCAAAGGTTGTATCTAAACTTAATCCTTGTTGTTGTGAAATGTTTTAATTCAGGAATTCTTGTATGTCTTGCTAAAGTGCTCATCTAGTTGCAAGTGAAGTTGTTTGATTAAGTATGATAATCTACATAATGCTTGTTATTCATCACTCAGCTTAAATTTTGTTTTGTTTCCCATATGCTTGAATAAAAGAGAATTGTTTGAATTGGAAAGTAAATATCCAATGTTGCATAAGTTAGAATGGAAGTTAATGGTGGTGTATGTGTTTGATTAAATGCATAACTCATAAAATAATTGTTGCATAATGTCATTTTCATTGAAGTGTGAGCTAGCTTGCTGTTATAAAGGTTCTTATCAGTAAAGAGAAAGCCCTTGAGAACAAAAATAAAACAGAAAGAAAAGGAAGAAGAAAAAGCCAATATGGCAAGAAAAACAAAGAATAAAGGCTGGACACCAATAGCTTGGACCCTAGGACACATGCCTGTGGTGTTCTTGTACTAGGATATGCTTGGATAAGTAAATTCTGAGGGGTATTTCAAAACCCGGTCACTTAGATCAACTGATTTGGGATGGCCAATTGAAAGTCCACAATAAAGAGCAACCTAGATACAGAACATTTAGTTATCCAAAGAGATGCTGGGCATCAATGATCCTAGGAAGAAATAGTGAGCCATGTGTCTGTGGTGGAAAGATGTTGAGTAAAAATAAAGCCAAAGGCTACTACTGCAACATTAGACACCAAGCTTCCAAAGAATAATAAGCTTGTTAAGCAACATGAGAAAAGAAAAGTTAGCAAGGGAGCAAGTAAAGAATAAACCTTATAACAGCAAGTTTAGTAAACCTTTGAGGAAAAATGTATATTATGTAACAGCAACAATAACTGAGTTATCATTGTCTGCATAAAAACTCCATGAATCAAGTTCTGCTATATGCCTAATAAGCATATGTTTGCTCTTCTTGTTCATTTCATCTTCTCTTAGTTTTGATGCTTGCTTGGGGACAAGCAAGAATTAAGTTTGGTGTTGTGATGACAGGTCATCATATACCCATTTTTCAAGCTAATTTCACTTGTTTTACTAGTCTTTATGCACTTTCTTGCATCCTAAGTAAGCAATTTGGAATGAAAATGCATAACTTCTTTAAATCAAACAACCACCATTAAATTGATGCTAAATCATGAGGTTTGAGCTAAAATTAATTGATTTTTTAATGAATTATAAACCTTATGAGTTTAGAGATACTTTGATTGGTTGTTTTGGTTTCTGGTAGGTGAAGAAAGGAAGAAAAGAAGAAAAACGTGGCTTAAGAAGTGTGGCCAAGAAATGAGAATTGTGGTGCAACAAAGAAGGAGGAGGCAAACACTGCCCTCCACAAGAGCACAATGCCCTCCAGGAGAGCAGCATAATGAACCAAGCCTTGAAAAGCATCACTGCCCTGCCCACAACAAGGGCGGAGCACAATTTGATGCCAATAACCAAAGGAAGCAAAAACTCTGCCTTGCCCTCCTCAAGAGCAATATCGGGCTTTCATGGAAAATAATTCAAAGGAAATTGCTTCCTAGTGCTTCCTATGGGTTTCAAACCCAAGAGCAAGGAGGAAAGAAGTAGCGCTCAACCACAAGGAAAACAAGCAAAAATTGGCTTGCTTTCAATCTCCAAGAATCGAACACGGCACCATGAGGAAGCAAGGAACTAAGCGTTACTTTGGTGCCAAGAAAACCAAGGAAAAAGGAGCAACGTGTGCCTCCACCGAGTTTCGAACGTGGGACTTCACCTTTGACACATTGCCCTGCCCTCCACAAGGGCAGGGCAGCATTTCTTGGTGCATGGCGCAGCATCTTGGCATGGCCAGGACTTGAGCACTCGACCAGCAGCATGCACGCACGGGCAGCACTTGGCGCACCATGGCAACTCTTCCCTACCCTCCACAAGGGCAGGGCAGTATCCTGCAGCATCACACGCAGCACGAGCACGCAATGAGGCTTCATCACACAATTTCCTGCTCTGCCCTCCACAAGGGCAGGGCAGCCTCCTGGAAGCTAATTTCTCATGGGCTGAAAATTGGATTAAAAATCCAATTTAATTCATTTCTTCACCAAATCAAAAGCCCATCCAAATTCTAAAATCCAAGAATAGAAAGTGTATAAATAGGAGATAGTTTGATGTAATTAGCACCCTTCTTTTGATTTTTGAATTTTTACATTTTGAAACTTCATCTTCTCTGAGAGCTTTGAATTGAGATTTGAGAGAATTAGGAAGGAGAATTGATCTCTCTTCTTCCTCGTTCTTGCTTGAGCACGTTTTACTTTTCTTGTTTGAGTATTGGGTGTGAAGAATTGAGGAATTTCTGTCTCAATCTCCATTTAAGATCTCTTTGATTACCTCACTGCATAATTGAGTTGAGCCCAATTTCCTTTACTGCTTCCTCTTTAATTTCTTGTTAATTGCTTTGTGAATTTGGATCTGGAAGGCAATTGAGATCTATACTTTGCTATCTAGTCTCTGGAGTCCTGAGATCCCATTTTTCTTTTGGTTCTTCTGTGAACCCCTGCTGCAATTTACTTTCCCTTTCTGTTTGAGATCTAACAGAACTCAAATCATCTCTTGCTTTGATAATTGTTGCAATTTAATTTCCCTTGCTTGAATTCTGAAATCCCAGTCCTCAAATCCCTTTTCCATTCAAGAAATTTATATTTCTTGCACTTTAAGTTACTACAATTTACATTTCTTGCACTTTAAGTTTCAGTCATTTAATTTCTCGTTCTTTAAGATTCAGCTCTTTTACTTTTAGTTCTCTTTAATTTCTGCAATTCTTCCCTCCCCCTTTACATTTTCTGTCATTTACTTACTGTTAGATACAAAATCACTCAACCAAAACTTGATTCGCTTGACTAAATCAACCACTAAACTAAAATTGCTCAATCCTTCAATCCTTGTGGGATCGACCTCACTCCCGTGGGTTTTATTACTTGATGCGACCCGGTACACTTGCCGGTGAGTTTTGTGTTGGATCGTTTTCCACACATCAGTAGTCATTTTCAGTAACTGTTTCAATGACATCTATGGCTTCTTCAATGGTTTTCTTCTTGTTTAGAGAGCCTCCTGATGAATGATCCACAGCCTTCTTGGACTCATAGGAAAGACCTTTATAGAAGATGTGAAGTTGAACCCACTCATTAAACATCTCTGGTGGGCATCTCCTTGTCAGGTCTTTGAATTTCTCCCATGCTTCATAAAGTGTCTCACCATCTTGTTGTCTAAAAGTTTGCACCTCAGTTCTTAGCCTATTGATCCTTTGAGGAGGGTAATATCTTGCTAAAAACTTGTTCACCACTTCTTCCCAATTAGTTAAGCTCTCCTTTGGGAAGGATTCAAGCCATTTGGATGCCTTGTCCCTGAGTGAAAAAGGGAACAAGAGCAACCTATAGACATCTGGGTAGACTCCATTGGACTTCACTGTGTCACAAATCCTCAGGAAGGTGGTCAAATGTTGATTAGGATCTTCTTGAGCACCTCCTCCAAATGAGCAATTATTTTGCACAAGAGTGATGAGTTGGGGTTTTAGCTCGAAATTGTTGGCATGTATGGTGGGCTTCTGAATGCTGCTTCCACAGTTTCCAGGATTAGGATTGATATAGGATCCTAAGACTCTCCTTTATTGCCCTGTCCGGTTTGCATGGCCTTCTCTGACATGATTATGAGCTTCTTCTTCATGATTGTTCTCCATATTTTCTTCCATGTTGGGTTCAAAATACTCTTCCTCTTCTTCCTCAGCACCAATAATCATTTTTCCTCTTGCTTCCCTTTTTAGTCTCCAAATGGTTCTTTCAGGTTCTGAATCAAAGGATGTTGAAGCTCCTTCTCTTCTCCCTGTCATACAACAAACAGATTGCACAGCAAGAGATAAAATGAAAAAACTATTCTTGTTAGAGTAATTGTTAGTGTGAGTAATGCAAATTATCAAACAGTTAGTGGGTTAGTGAGCAGAATTGTAATCAAAGAAAGAAAGAATGAAAAATAAAAGAGGGTGCAGGGGGTGAGGAAGAAATTAAAATAAACTAAAAGAAATTAACTGAATAAAGTAAACAAAAAGAAAAATGCTTAATCTAGTGATCTTCAAATTTAATCATTGTTGATTCAAAATCAATCCCCGGAAACGACGCCATAAACTTGATGCATGAAAACTTGTCTCTTAACAAATTTCCCTTCGGCAAGTATACCGAATTGTCGTCAAGTAATAACTCACAAAAGAGTGAGGTCCAATCCCACAAGGATTGATTGGTCAAGAATTTTTGGTCAGAAGAATATGCTAGTTGAGCTAAACAGAATTTAGATTGAGATGCAGAAATTTAAATGACTGGAAAGTAAATAATAGAAATTAAAGTGTAGAATCTTAAATGGGGATTTGGGGTAATGAGCATGGAATTAAATGGCAGAAAGTAAAGAGAATGGGTAAGATCAGAAATGGAAAAATCATTGGGTTCAGGAGATGTTGCATTCTCTGAATCAAGTTCATTATCATCTCTTCCTCAATCATTGCATTCATTGATCTCCTTGGTAATTTTAAGTGATTAGATCCTAATTCCTTGGCAATCCAATCTCTCTAAGCTTGAACAATTGCCCAATTCCTTGATTTAATTGCTCATGGGAAGAGATGAAGTGTGGTCACTGATTATACCACATGTATTTCCAAATCAAAGTATTAGGAGGATTACATGTCATTATATCCGCCCAAACCCCAATTTGGTCCAACATGAGAAAGCATTTCTAGCATGATCTCTTTATCCCTTTTTCAAGGCTCAAAGGAGATCCAATTATGGAGAGTTTCTTTTCCAAGACAACTAACCAATTGAATTAAGATCGAAAGCTTTCTAGTAAGATCAAGAGAAAAGAAAGAAGAAGAAGAATGAAAACTATAATTGATCCATTAAATTACAACAGAGCTCCCTAACCCAATGAAAGGGGTTTAGTTGTTCATAGCTCTAGAAATGAAAAATGACAAAAAGGAAGAATCCATTCCAAAAGTGCAGAAAAGTAAATCTATAGAGATTAGTTCCCAAAAGTGCTAAGCTTCTCTATAGTTCAAAACTACTCCTATATATACTACTCCTCTTGATCTTCTAGTGAGTTCTTCATGTCTTAGATGTGGGCTTTGGATCTTGAGTTGAAGTAGTTCTCATCTTTAGTGGGCCCAACTTGCAGAGAAAGATGAATTTGGCTTTGGGTATTTAGTAAGATTTAACGTTGATTGCAATTGTGGGTTCGAGAACGTTAGTGGCATTCACTTTTTCCACTAACGTTCCAACCTCATATATCCACGTTAAATCCGACGTTAGTGGTCTTAACGTGACCACTAACGTTGCTTTCTCAAAACTTGGCTAACGTTATTGGGACTCACTTTTTGATGAGCGGATAATTTGTATGCTTTTTGGCATTGTTTTTAGTATCTTTTAGTTAGTTTTTAGTATATTTTTATTAGTTTTTAATTAAAATTCACTTTTCTGGACTTTACTATGAGTTTGTGTGTTTTTCTGTGATTTCAGGTATTTTCTGACTGAAATTGAGGGTCCTGAGCAAAAATCTGATCCAGAGACTGAAAAGGACTGCAGATGCTGTTGGATTCTGACCTCTCTGCACTCGAAGTGGATTTTCTGGAGCTACAGAAGCCCAATTGGCGCGCTCTCAACGGCTTTGGAAAGTAGACATCCTGGGCTTTCCAGCAATATATAATAGTCCACACTTTTCCCAAGATTTGATGGCCCAAACCGGCGCTCAAAGTCACCTACAGAAATTCCAACGTTAAACGCCGGAACTGGCATAAAATTTGGAGTTAAACGCCCAAACTGGCATGAAAGCTGGCGTTTAACTCCAGAAAAGGTCTCTACACGAAATTCCTTCATTGCTCAGCCCAAGCACACACCAAGTGGGCCCGGAAGTGGATTTTTCTGTCATTTACTCAATTCTGTAAACCTTAGGACACTAGTTTACTACTTATAGGATCTTTTGACATTGTATCCGTACCTTATGACCCCATAACATTTTGTACACGTTTCTTTCCACAGTATGAGCCTCTAAACCCCATGGTTGGGGGTGAGGAGCTCTGCTGTGTCTTGATGGATTAATGCAATTACTACTGTTTCTTATTCAATCATGCTTGCTTCGATTCTAAGATAACACTTGTTCTTAATCCGGAAGAATGTGATGATCCGTGACAATCATCATCATTCTCAACTATGAACACGTGCCTGACAACCACCTCTGTTCTATCTTAGATTGAGTAGTTATCTCTTGGGTTCTTTAATCGGAATCTTCGTGGTATAGGCAGGACCTGATGGCAGCATTCAAGAGAATCTGGAAGGTCTAAACCTTGTCTGTGGTATTCTGAGTAGGATTCAATGATTGAATGACTGTGACGTGCTTCAAACCTGTAACCTACTGGGCGTTAGTGACAGACGCAAAAGAGGGATTCTATTCCGGTAGGGGAGGGAACCAAACCGGTGATTGGCAGTACTGTGACAGAGTGCGTGCATTAGCTTTCACTGCGAGGATGGGAGGTAGCCATTGACAACGGTGAAACCCTACATGAGCTTGCCATGGAAGGAGGCTTGCGTGTTTGATGAAGAAGACAGTAGGAAAGCAGAGATTCAGAAGATGGAGCATCTCCAAACCTCAACCTATTCTCCATTACTGCAATACAAGTAACCATTTCATGTTCTTTTACTTTTTACAATCAATCCTGATAATTTCTGATATCCTGACTAAGATTTACAAGATAACCATAGCTTGCTTCAAGCCGACAATCTCCGTGGGATCGACCCTTGCTCACGCAAGGTATTACTTGGACGACCCAGTGCACTTGCTGGTTAGTTGTGCGGGATTGCAAAAGTGTTATTGCAATTTCGTGCACCAAGTTTTTGGCGCCGTTGCCGGGGATTGTTCGAGTTTGGACAACTGACGGCTTATCTTGTTGCTTAGATTAGGACTATTTTATTTTTGTTGGTTTAGAGTCTTTTAGTTGAGTCTAGTTTCATATTTTAAGTTTGGTGTCAATTGCATGCTGTTGTTTTTCTTTTGATTTTCGAATTTTTCTTATTCCTAGTCCCTTTTTGATTCACAAAAGTTCTAAGTTTGGTGTTCTCTTTGTGTTTTTCCTTCAAAATTTTCGAAAATTTAGTGTTTGATTTTCTAAAAATTTTAAGTTTGGTGTCTTTTTGTGTTTTTCTCTTTCCTCTTTTTTTAGAATCAAATCTTTTTCATAAAAATTTTTCAATCATATCTTTTTAATTGCTGTTTTCAAAATCTTTTTTTTTACTAATTGATTCAGTTCTCAATTTGCTTTGATCTCATTTTCCCTTTGATTTTCGAATTCTTTATTTTATTTTCCTTTTGTTTTATTTTATTTTATTTTATTTTTTTTCGGTTATTTCAAAAAAAAAAAATTTAAAAATAAACAAAATTTATCTCTTTGCAATCATTCTCATTTCCCTTTTGTCCATTATGGACTCAAGTGGAATTAATCAGTCCAAGAGGACTCTGGGGTCTTATGCTAACCCCATTACAGCTGCATATGGGAGTAGCATCTGTATACCTCCCATTAAAGCAAGCAGCTTTGAGCTAAACCCTCAACTCATTATCATAGTGCAGCAAAATTGCCAGTATTCCGGTCTTCCACAGGAAGAACCTACTGAGTTTCTGGCACAGTTCTTACAAATTGCTGACACAATGCATGATAAAGAGGTAGATCAGGATGTCTACAGACTATTACTGTTTCCATTTGCTGTAAAAGATCAAGCTAAAAGGTGGTTAAATAACCAACCTACAGCAAGCATAAAGACATGGAAACAGTTATCAGACAAATTCCTGAATCATTTTTACCCTCCAAAAAGGATGACACAGCTAAGGCTGGACATCCAAGGCTTTAAACAAGAGGATAATGAATCCCTTTATAGTGCCTGGGAGAGGTATAGAGGTATGCTAAGAAAATGTCCCTCTGAAATGTTTTCAGAGTGGGTACAGTTAGACATTTTCTACTATGGGCTTACAGAAAAAGCTCAGATGTCTTTAGACCACTCAGCTGGTGGATCTATACACATAAGGAAAACAATTGAAGAAGCTCAAGAGCTTATAGACACTGTTGCTAGAAACCAGTATCTGTACTCTAGTAATGAGTTCCCTCCAGAAGAGGAAGTCATGACAGTAGTCACTGACTCTAATCCTCAAGAACAGATAATGGAGCTTAATCAACAACTGCTCCTGATGACAGAACAGTTAGCAGAATTTAAAGAGATGCTCCATGAAACTAAAGTTGCTAATAAGAGCATAGAACTACAGTTGAATCAAGCAAAACAGCAAATATCTAAACAGATAATAGAGGAGTGCCAAGCAGTTCAATTGAGGAGTGGAAAGACCTTGAATAACACTGTTCAAAAGAGCAAAAAGCCAAATAAGGAACAAATGACAGAGGACAACCAACCCACTGTTCAAAATCCCTCTGAGGACAGTAAGAGCCCAGAGAGGAATATTGGCGTTCAAACGCCAGAAAGGGAAGGAAAGCTGGCGTTAAACGCCCATTCCTTGCCCAGTTCTGGCGTTCAAACGCCAGAAAAGGGGGAAAAGTTGGCGTTAAACGCCCATTTTCCACCCATTCCTGGCGTCCAAACGCCAAGGGAAAATCAGACACCTGAGAGTGCTGACAGTAATCCCTCTAACAAGGCTTCTTCAACCACTTCTGTAAGGAATAAACCTGCAGCATCTAAGGTTGAAGAATATCAAGCCAAGATGCCTTATCCTCAGAAACTCCGCAAGGCGGAACAGGATAAGCAATTTACCCGCTTTGCAGATTATTTAAGGACTCTTGAAATAAAGATTCCATTTGCAGAGGCACTTGAGCAAATACCTTCTTATGCTAAGTTCATGAAGGAAATCTTAAGTCATAAGAAGGATTGGAGAGAAACTGAAAAAGTGTTTCTCACTGAAGAATGCAGTGCAGTCATTCTAAAAAGCTTACCAGAAAAGCTTCAAGATCCTGGAAGCTTTCTGATACCATGCACATTAGAAGGCACTTGCACCAAGATAGCTTTATGTGATCTTGGAGCAAGCATCAATCTAATACCTACATTCACTATCAGAAAGCTTGGGTTGATTGGAGAAGTCAAACCAACCAGGATATGCCTCCAACTTGCTGATGGCTCCATTAAACACCCATCAGGCATAATAGAGGACATGATTGTAAAGGTTGGGCCATTTGCCTTTCCAACTGACTTTGTGGTGCTGGAAATGGAGGAGCACAAGAGTGAAACTCTCATTCTAGGAAGACCTTTCCTAGCAACTGGACGAACTCTCATTGATGTACAAAAAGGGGAAGTAACCCTGAGAGTCAATGAGGATGAGTTCAAGTTGAATGCTGTAAAAGCTATGCAGCATCCAGACACACCAGAGGACTGTATGGACGCTGACATTATTGACTCTCTGGTAGAAGAGATCAATATGGCTGAAAGCCTAGAATCAGAGCTTGAGGACATCTTCAAAGATGCTCAAACTGATCAGGAAGAGCCAGAGGAGGCAAAGGAATTTTCGAAAATTCCTCAGGAGGAGGATAAGCCTCCTAAGCCTGAACTCAAACCACTACCACCATCCCTGAAATATGCATTTCTGGGAGAGGGTGACACTTTTCCAGTGATTATAAGCTCTGCTTTAAATCCACAGGAAGAGGAAGCACTGATTAAAGTGCTGAGGACACACAAGACAGCTCTTGGGTGGTCCATAAGTGATCTTAAGGGCATTAGCCCAGCTAGATGCATGCACAAGATCCTATTGGAGGATAATGCCAAACCAGTGGTCCAACCACAGAGGAGGCTAAATCCTGCCATGAAGGAGGTGGTGCAGAAAGAGGTCACTAAATTACTAGAGGCTGGGATTATTTATCCTATTTCTGATAGCCCCTGGGTGAGCCCTGTCCAAGTTGTTCCCAAAAAGGGAGGCATGACAGTGGTTTATAATGAAAAAAATGAACTGGTTCCTACAAGAACAGTCACAGGGTGGCGCATGTGTATTGACTACAGAAGGCTCAATACAGCCACCAGAAAGGATCATTTTCCTTTACCATTCATAGACCAAATGCTAGAAAGATTAGCTGGTCATGATTACTACTGCTTTTTGGATGGCTATTCAGGCTACAACCAAATTGCAGTAGATCCTCAGGACCAAGAGAAAACAGCATTCACTTGCCCTTCTGGCGTGTTTGCCTACAGAAGGATGCCTTTTGGTCTGTGCAATGCACCTGCAACCTTTCAGAGGTGCATGCTCTCTATCTTCTCAGATATGGTAGAGAAATTCCTGGAAGTCTTCATGGATGACTTTTCAGTATATGGAGACTCATTCAGCTCCTGTCTTAACCACCTATCACTTGTCTTGAAAAGGTGCCAAGAGACTAACCTGGTTTTAAACTGGGAGAAATGTCACTTTATGGTGACTGAAAGAATTGTCCTTGGGCACAAAATTTCAAGCAGGGGAATAGAGGTGGATAAGGCAAAGGTGGAGGTAATTGAAAAATTACCACCACCTGCCAATGTTAAAGCAATCAGAAGCTTTCTGGGGCATGCAGGATTCTACAGAAGGTTTATCAAGGATTTTTCGAAAATTGCTAAACCCCTGAGTAACCTGTTAGCTGCTGACACACCATTTGTGTTTGACACACAGTGTCTGCAGGCATTTGAGACCCTAAAAGCTAAGCTGGTCACAGCACCAGTCATCTCTGCACCAGATTGGGCATTACCATTTGAATTAATGTGTGATGCCAGTGATCATGCCATTGGTGCAGTGTTGGGACAGAGGCATAACAAGCTTTTGCACGTCATTTATTATGCTAGCCGTGTTCTAAATGACGCACAAAAGAACTACACAACCACAGAGAAAGAGTTACTTGCAGTGGTTTATGCCATTGACAAGTTTAGATCCTACCTAGTGGGATCAAAGGTGATTGTGTACACTGACCATGCTGCTCTTAAATACTTACTCACAAAGCAGGATTCAAAACCCAGACTTATAAGATGGGTGTTGCTTCTGCAAGAGTTTGATATAGAAATAAGAGACAGAAAAGGGACAGAGAACCAAGTGGCGGATCATCTATCCCGGATAGAACCAGTAGCTGGGACGTCCCTCCCTTCTACTGAGATCTCTGAGACTTTCCCAGATGAGCAACTCTTTGCCATTCGGGAAGCTCCATGGTTTGCAGATATTGCAAACTATAAAGCTGTGAGGTTCATACCCAAAGAGTACAGTTATGTGCAGAGAAAGAAACTAATTTCAGATGCCAAGTACTACCTTTGGGATGAACCATATCTCTTTAAGAGATGTGCTGACGGAGTGATCCGCAGGTGTATACCCAGAGAAGAAGCACGAAGGATCCTATGGCACTGCCATGGATCACAGTATGGAGGACATTTTGGAAGTGAGCGAACAGCCACTAAAGTTCTCCAGTGCGGCTTCTACTGGCCTACTCTCTATAAAGATTCCCGAGAGTTTGTGCGTAACTGTGACAGTTGCCAAAGAGCTGGTAACCTGCCTCACGGATATGCCATGCCTCAACAAGGAATATTAGAGATAGAATTGTTTGATGTATGGGGAATTGATTTCATGGGACCATTCCCACCATCATACTCAAACACTTACATTCTGGTGGCAGTGGACTATGTATCTAAGTGGGTAGAAGCAATTGCTACACCCACTAATGATACCAAGACTGTACTGAAATTCCTCCAGAAGAACATTTTCAGCAGATTTGGTGTTCCCAGAGTACTAATCAGTGATGGGGGCTCTCATTTCTGCAACAAACAGCTATACTCTGCTATGGTTAGATATGGAATTAGCCATAAAGTGGCAACTGCATATCATCCACAGACTAATGGGCAAGCTGAAGTCTCTAACAGAGAGCTAAAAAGAATCCTGGAACGGACTGTAATGGCCCGAAGAAAGGATTGGGCAAAGAGCTTGGATGATGCTCTGTGGGCATACAGAACAGCATTCAAGACTCCTATAGGAACCTCTCCATACCAATTGGTGTATGGGAAGGCCTGTCATTTGCCTGTGGAACTGGAACATAAAGCCTATTGGGCAACCAGATTCCTAAACATGGATGCACAGTTAGCTGGTGAGAAAAGACTGCTCCAGCTAAATGAGCTAGAGGAGTTCAGACTCAATGCCTTTGAAAATGCAAAAATTTATAAGGAAAAGGCAAAGAAGTGGCATGACATGAGATTGTCAACCAGAGTCTTTGAGCCAGGACAAAAAGTTCTGCTCTTCAACTCCAGGCTCAAACTGTTTCTAGGAAAACTCAAATCCCGGTGGAGGGGTCCGTATGTGATTACAGGAGTGTCACCATATGGATATGTTGAGCTTCAGGATATTGATTTTGACAAGAAGTTCATTGTTAATGGACAGAGGATCAAGCACTATCTTGAAGGAAATTTTGAGCAGGAATGCTCAAAACTGAGACTTGAGTGATTCTCAGTGAAAGTCCAGCTAAAGACAGTAAAGAAGCGCTTGCTGGGAGGCAACCCAGTCATTAGGAAGGTGTATGATTAGTTCTTACAGAGGCAAGTATCAAAAATGAAGGAATTCACAGAGTTACAGAAGGATTCAGCTCAAAAAGCAGAGAAAATGAGCTTACTGGCGAAAAAATGCCAGTAAGGGGCATTTTGGGCGTTAAACGCCAGAATGGGCACCATTCTGGGCGTTTAACGCCAGTAATGGTACCATTTTGGGCGTTAAACGCCAGAATGGGCACCATTCTGGGCGTTTAACGCCAGGTGTGCAGCATCCTGGGCGTTTTGGAAAAACGCCCAGTGATAAAGGATTTCTGGCGTTTAACGCCAGCCAGGGCACCTGGCTGGGCGTTAAACGCCCAAAAGGGGTAGCAAATGGGCGTTAAACGCCAGAATGGGTGCCATTCTGGGCGTTTAACACCAGAAAGGTGGGGGGACCACATTTTTGTTTTCAACTCAATTTTTTTCAAACTTTCCTCTTTTTAACCATACTCTTCTACATAAATGCACTTCAACCTTTCATTATTCACTTTCAAATCTTCACAAATCAAAACCATTCTTCAAATCTATTTCAAATTAATCCCAAATCTTCTTCAAAAACTCACCCTTTTCTCAATTTCTTTTCATATCTTCTCAAATCTCCTTTCAAATTTTTATTTTTCGAAATCTCTTCTCCCCTCCCTTATAAATTCACGTTTGGAACCCCCTTTTGCCCACACCATTCGAATTTTCTCTTCCTCCCCCTCTCTTCTCTCTTTCCTTTTGCTTGAGGACAAGCAAACCTCTAAGTTTGGTGTGCTTTTCCGTGATCACTAAGCCAAGATTAATCAATATCATGGCTCCTAAGGGAAAACAAACCAATTTAAGAGGCAAGAAAGAGAATAATCCAAAGAATCTTTGGAATGAAGAGAAGTTCTTAACCAAAGAACATGAAGACCATTATCATAAAATAATGGGTCTGAGGTCAGTGATCCCGGAAGTTAAATTTGATCTGAAAGAAGATGAATATCCGGGGATCCAAGAGTAAATTCGAAACAGAGGATGGGAAGTTCTAACCAATCCTGAGACAAAGGTTGGAAGGAACATGGTTCAGGAATTCTACTCAAATCTGTGGCTAACAGATAAGCAGAGAATGACTGGAACTGCTTACCATACCCATAGAACCATGGTCAGAGGGAAAGTTATATACTTCCATCTGGACAAAATAAGAGAAATATTCAAGTTGCCTCAACTGCAAGATGATCCTAATTCCTTTAATAGGAGGATGGTGAGAGTAGATAAGGGGTTGGATCAGGTTCTAGAGGACATATGCCTCCCTGGAACTAAGTGGATAACCAATTCTAAGGGTGTCCCAAACCAACTCAAGAGGGGAGACCTCAAACCAATTGCAAGAGGTTGGCTAGACTTTATTGGGCGTTCCATATTGCCCACTAGCAACCGTTCTGAGGTCACCATCAAGAGAGCAGTGATGATTCATTGCATTATGCTTGGAAAAGAGGTGGAGGTCCATCATGTGATTGCTTGTGAGATTTACACAATTGCAAATAAGAATTCCACTGAAGCCAAATTGGCTTATCCAAGCTTGATTTCCTTGCTCTGTAAAGAGGCTGGGGTGAAGATGGGAGTAGATGAGTTCATACCCATTGAACACCCAATCACCAAGAAGTCAATGGAAGGACAAGTGCAAGACAACTCCATCAAAAGGAGGGCGCATGAGTTCCTCCCTGAACTCCCTGAAATTGGCTACTGGGCCAACCTAGAAGCATCTATTAACAAGTTGCAAGAGACTATGGAGCAACTGAAGGAAGAACAGCAGAATCAAAACTGCATGCTCTGCAAATTGCTGAAGGAACAAGAGAAGCAGGGGCGTGAAATCCAAGAGATGAAACGCCAAAAGCTCTCCTCTCAAGCTGAGGGAGCATCCACTTCTCAAAATCAAGGTTGTTGAGTCCTAACTCTGTGAAAACCTCTATCATTAGGAGCCTATATTTTTCGTTTTTTGTCTTATTTTATATTTTTTTTAGTCTCATCTTATATCTATATTTGAGTCTTGTTCTTAGTTCATAATTAATAAAATTTAAGTTTATGCCTTAAAGCTATGAATGTCCTATGAATCCATCACCTCTCTTAAAAGAAAAATGCTCTAATCACAAAAGAACAAGAAGTACAGGGTTTCGAAATTTATCTCTAAAACTAGTTGAATTAGTTTGATGTGGTGACAATACTTTTTGTTTTCTGAATGAATGCTTGAACAGTGCATATGTCTGTGAATTTGTTGTTTTTAAGAATGTTAAATTTGTTGGCTCTTGAAAGAATGAGGAGAAAAGAGAACTGTTATTGAGGATCTGAAAAATCATCAAATTGATTCTTGAAGCAAGAAAAAGCAGTGAATCCAAAAAAAAAAAAATATATATTTTTTTTCGAAAAAAAAGAGAAAGAAAAAGAAAGAAAAAGAAGGAAATAAAGTTGTGATCCAAGGCAAAAGAGTGTGCTTAAGAACCCTGGACACCTCTAATTGGGGACTTTAGCAAAGCTGAGTCACAATCTAAAAAAGGGTTCACCCAATTATGTGTCTGTGGCATGTATGTACCCGGTAGTAATACTGGAAGACAGAGTGCTTTGGGCCACAGCCAAGACTCATACACTAGCTATGTTCAAGAATCAATATACTTAACTAGGAGAATCAATAACACTATCTGAGTTCTGAGTTCTTATAGATGCCAATCATTCTGAACTTCAAAGGATAGAGTGAGATGCCAAAACTGTTCGGAGGCAAAAAGCTACTAGTCCCGCTCATCTAATTGGAGCTATGTTTCTTTGATATTTTGGAGTCTATAGTATGTTCTCTTCTTTTTATCCTATTTTGATTTTCAGTTGCTTGGGGACAAGCAACAATTTAAGTTTGGTGTTGTGATGAGCGGATAATTTGTATGCTTTTTGGCATTGTTTTTAGTATGTTTTTAGTATCATTTAGTTAGTTTTTAGTATATTTTTATTAGTTTTTAATTAAAATTCACTTTTCTGGACTTTACTATGAGTTTGTGTGTTTTCTGTGATTTCAGGTATTTTCTGACTGAAATTGAGGGTCCTGAGCAAAAATCTGATCCAGAGACTGAAAAGGACTGCAGATGCTGTTGGATTCTGACCTCCCTGCACTCGAAGTGGATTTTCTGGAGCTACAGAAGCCCAATTGGCGCGCTCTCAACGGCATTGGAAAGTAGACATCCTGGGCTTTCCAGCAATATTTAATAGTCCATACTTTGCCCAAGATTTGATGGCCCAAACCGGCGCTCAAAGTCACCTACAGAAATTCCAGCGTTAAACGCCGGAACTGGCATAAATTTGGAGTTAAACGCCCAAACTGGCATGAAAGCTGGCGTTTAACTCCAGAAAAGGTCTCTACACGAAATTCCTTCATTGCTCAGCCCAAGCACACACCAAGTGGGCCCGGAAGTGGATTTTTCTGTCATTTACTCAATTCTGTAAACCTTAGGACACTAGTTTACTACTTATAGGATCTTTTGACATTGTATCCGTACCTTATGACCCCATAACATTTTGTACACGTTTCTTTCCACAGTATGAGCCTCTAAACCCCATGGTTGGGGGTGAGGAGCTCTGCTGTGTCTTGATGGATTAATGCAATTACTACTGTTTCTTATTCAATCATGCTTGCTTCGATTCTAAGATAACACTTGTTCTTAATCCGGATGAATGTGATGATCCGTGACAATCATCATCATTCTCAACTATGAACACGTGCCTGACAACCACCTCTGTTCTATCTTAGATTGAGTAGTTATCTCTTGGGTTCTTTAATCGGAATCTTCGTGGTATAGGCAGGACCTGATGGCAGCATTCAAGAGAATCCGGAAGGTCTAAACCTTGTCTGTGGTATTCTGAGTAGGATTCAATGATTGAATGACTGTGACGTGCTTCAAACCTGTAACCTACTGGGCGTTAGTGACAGACGCAAAAGAGGGATTCTATTCCGGTAGGGGAGGGAACCAAACCGGTGATTGGCAGTACTGTGACAGAGTGCGTGCATTAGCTTTCACTGCGAGGATGGGAGGTAGCCATTGACAACGGTGAAACCCTACATGAGCTTGCCATGGAAGGAGGCTTGCGTGTTTGATGAAGAAGACAGTAGGAAAGCAGAGATTCAGAAGATGGAGCATCTCCAAACCTCAACCTATTCTCCATTACTGCAATACAAGTAACCATTTCATGTTCTTTTACTTTTTACAATCAATCCTGATAATTTCTGATATCCTGACTAAGATTTACAAGATAACCATAGCTTGCTTCAAGCCGACAATCTCCGTGGGATCGACCCTTGCTCACGCAAGGTATTACTTGGACGACCCAGTGCACTTGCTGGTTAGTTGTGCGGGATTGCAAAAGTGTTATTGCAATTTCGTGCACCACTTTTCCCAATAACGTTGACTTATACCCCTTCGCAAACGTTAATGGGAATCACTTTTCCCATTAACGTTGCTTAATGCCCCTATGTTCCTATGTTAGAGTCCACGTTAGTATAGCTAACGTGACTCTTAACGTTAGTATAGCCACATTCTCCACGTTGGAACTCACGTTAACTAAGTTAACATGGCTCTTAACGTAGTAGTGATGCCACCTTCCAACGTTAGTGACAAAAGTGAGTGTCACTAACGTTGGCTATTTGATCTCAACTCCACGTTAACTTTCACGTTAATAGTCTTAACGTGAAGGTTAACGTAGGCAATGCTAGATGGTCCAACGTTAGTGACAAAGTGAGTGTCACAAACGTTGGCTTTTGTTTCCTCTTCCACGTTAGAGTTCACGTTAACTAAGTTAACGTGACTCTTAACGTGGATCATTGCCAAGTTCTCCAACGTTAGTGGTGTTCACTTTTACCATTAACGTTGGAGTTCCTTTTTCTTCTACGTTAACTACCACGTTAACTTAGTTAACGTGGCAAGTAACGTGAGCTTTGGATGGCTTCGCATGCGTTATTGGTGATCACTTTTCTCATTAACGTTGCAACAATTACCATTCCATGTTAGTGTTCACGTTAACTAGGTTAACGTGAATACTAACGTGGTTCTTCCTTGCTTCTTTTGCCCTGAAAACAAGCAATTTAAGTGCATCAAAGCTCTATCCAAAGTCATGAGATTATGCATCATCAATTTATCATGCAATTCACAAAAGTTGCTTGAATCAAGGTGTGAGTGTAATTTCATCCAAAACTTACCTTATTCACTAAGAAAATGCATGAAACTACCCTAAAACAGTAAAGAAAAGGTCAGTGAAACTGGCCTAGATGCCCTGGCATCACACCTCCCTACAATTCCTTGAGAAAACAACCCGAGGTTTGAATACTTTGGTTATCAATTTATTTAGGGGTTTGTTACTTGTGACAACAAAACGTTTGTACGAGGGGATTTTCTATTGGTTTAGAATCTATACTTCCAACGCGACTATATTTTTACAAAATTCTTTACTAGCAAAAATCCTAACGTCAAAATGGCGCCGTTGCTGGGGAACTGCAAACGTGTGCCTTATTATTTTTTATGGTAAATATTTTTCAATATATATATATCTTATCTTATTTTATCAAAAATATCTTATCTTATTTTTTCAAAAAAATAAAATCTTTTTCAAAATATTTTCTTTTTGTTAGTTTTTGTTTATATTTTCTCCTACAACTATGAAATCTCACCCCTTTGGCTATGAGTCTAGTTACAACTATGTTGCAGGAAGAGAAAGCTATAACAGGAATATGCATTAAGGTCAAAGCAATCAAAGATGGATGGATCCAAGAGGATCTGATCAACCCTTTAGGCGACAACACCTTCCAAGATATCATGGACGAAGACCATTCTATAATGCATACCAAGATGATAGGTATGGTGGACCCTCCTTGTAGTTACCAACAAGCCCCATCATATGCCAATGAACCACCTCCTCAACATAGCTTTTAACCACCACATTCACAAGCCCTTTTCCACCATTCACCTCTATATGACCCCAATCCTTATTCACCACACCAACCACCATATGAACCATACCCAGAACCACCACCTCAATATACAACATCTCCATATCCTTATCAAGAGAAACCACCTCCGTGTTATGAACCTTTTTTCCCGACAAATGAACCCTCCTACCCACCCCAAACCTCCATGGAGAGCACACTTGCCTCTGTCACTAGTCTCACCTCTACTCTTCAAGCACTTATATCCCGCATGGACCAACCCTCTACCCCCAATATTCAACCCTCAAGCTGCAATGCACTTCCATCTCAACCACATAATGATCTACCCATCCCATCACCACCATCCGTGGAAGAGCACCAACATCCATCAATCCAAGATAAACATGATCCTACTGATACAATTGACATGGAACAAGAGAGAGAGGATCATCTTCGCGAATCCATACTTCATAAGGAGCTAGAGGAGGTACTAAATGTGAAGGTAGTAGAGACCCTTGAAGTTGACAGCACGATTGAAAAACTAGTGAAAAAAGACAACAAGGAGGATTTTATACTTGAAGGTGAAGAAAGAGTTGAACAGGAAATCATCAAGAATGAATACGATTTCATACTTAAACACCTGGATCAAGCAATAAATCGATTACCTTTCCGACTTTCGGACATTTAAAGAACCCCCATGGCTTCATGTGGAAAATCTACTAAAGAACGTAGCAGGAAGGAGAAGTTAGACACTCTAGTGGATAATGAGCAGCACGATTTTGTATTGGAACAATTGGAAGAAGCTATGCCTGCCATTGAAGAGGAAGAAGTGGTTGATGACTTAGGAGATGCTGAACCTTCATGGGAAAGTCAAGTTATAGAGCCTCCTTCAAAGGCATTTGAAACTGATGATGAGGAAGGTGTACAACCTCCAAGGCATCTCATGGTTGAAGACTTTGAAGGGGATGATCAAGAGATGGATTCAATCATTGATGAATTCTTATCTACATTTGAATCCTCTTCCATTGGACTTGACATGGAGATTAAAGAAGAAGAAGAACAACCTCCCATGCCCTTGGTGAGCAATGAAGAAGAGATTGAATTGGAAGAAAGCCACCAAGAGGAAGAGGTTGATATTGAAGAAGCTTGCAAGGAGGTGGAAGATGTCAAAGAAGAGCACAAGGGAGTGGAGCTTGCACGTTCATTAGAAACACCTCCCCCTAAGTTTCCGTCATCCTTCACAACATTCAAGTGGCTAAAATTCAAATCCCTTAGCTTTCTAATTCCACATGAATATGGGCTACTGGAGACGGATGGTCAACTTAGAGCTCTTTGTAGAATTAAGAGTACGAGGAAGATGGTCAGTGGTAAGAATTGTCCTGCAAGGTTCAGTATGGTCGGAAGCTTTGAGTTTAAAGACAAAGGTTGGTATAGAGCTCAATTGAATGGGTATAGGAAGTTGTTTGGATGTTTCAGTGAGAATTCTAAAGCTGAACCACCCGGATGGCATCATGATAATCAACTTGAAGACGGGTGTAGAAACAAGATTTGGGATCCGGGAATATATGATGATAAATTTTGGGAGCTCAAATCTTGTGAAGAACTCCATCAAAGCTTAAGGAATTTACTTAGTATGGATAGAGCTTATTGGAAGACCAAGCATTGGTGGAAGTTTCAGGATGAGTTCAAGCACAAGCCACCATGACAAGGAGCTCGCAAAATAACTAAAAGTGCTAGGTGGGAGACAACCCACCATGGTATGACCGTTCCTTTTTCAGTTTAAATATTAGTTTGTTTTTGAGTTTTGATTGAACCTGGAATTTTGCATAACATTCATTGAAATCTGCATATTGCATTAAAAAAAAAGAAGAAATCGCACGCGACGCGCCAGCATCGCTGACGCGTCCGCGTCATAGGTGCGTTGAGAAGAAAAAAAATTGAATAGAGAGTCACGCGAGAGCGTGGCTGGAGGCGTGCCTTTGGCACAAATTGATCCATGTGACCGCGTCGCTGACGCGTCTGCGTCATGTGGGAAAAATGCCTCCCACGCGTCCGCGTCACCACGCGAACGCGTGCCCTGAAATCGACATAAAAAGGGTGTATGGCCGAAAGTTGAGCTAGAATTGGGCTGGACTCGTGCTAGAAGCACAAGCCCTGCCATGCGTACGCGTGCCCCACGCATCCGCGCCGTTTTCAAATTTAGGCCATCCACGCGATCGCGTCAACCACGCAACTGCGTCACCCCAGATTTTTGGCAAAAATGCATTTAAACAGAGAGTTGTGCGTACGCGAGGCTACTCTCGCGCCACTAGCACAAATCGAGTCACCCGTCCGCGTGCCCCACGCGTCCGCGTCACTTGAATTTAACACACCCCACGCGATCGCGTGCACCACGCGTCTGCGTCATATGCGACGCACAGCTTATCCAGACCAGCGCCAATTATCTTATCTTTTCTTTTCTAATCCTAATTTCTTCTATCTTTTCTTCTTTCTTCCTCCTTTCTTACTTTCTTTTTCTTTTCCATTGGTGTTAAAATTTTTTTATTCAACTGTTGTATCTTTTCTGATATTATCTTGGTGCATAGGGACTTGTTTTATTCTTGTTAGGTAACATTAACTAAATCAATGCCTATCTTTTATACCTGTATTACTTTTGCATTGATATGAATTTATATTATCTCTCTTTACCCACTCTCTTCCCCATTGTTGCAAACTTTTGCACTCTTGATTTGCCATGTGCTTGTACTGTTTTCTCACTTGCATGTTGTAGCTACTGTGTAATTGAGACCATCATTATTTGGCATTAACACCCATATTTTATTTGTTTTCTTATCTTTATTTTTGGGTTACTTTTCTTCCCTTTTTTCTTTCAGGATGGCCACTCGGAAGGGAACTGGAAGACGTTTACAAGGGGAGACAAACAAGTCCATATGCACAATCCTGGGAGAAAAGCATTAGTTGGAGCAGCCCGTCCACTTATACATCTTAGCATGCACCGAGGACGGTGCAATCTTTAAGTGTGGGGAGGTCGATACCGATCACCATGGGTTAGGTATTTTCTGACTCAACACCAATGTTTAAATTTCTCTGTAGTTAGTTCTTGCATTTGCATGTTTGATTGCATTATAGTTAGATTTTGTGCATATTTTATCACCACTTGGTTGAAGTAATAAATTTCTTTTCAAGACTTTATTTTATAATATTTCACTAATTTAAATTAAAAATTAAAATTTTTTATGTGTTAAATTTGTTTGAAGTTGTATTTGGAACATGGTTTTTGAGCCAAAGAACACACAACCTGTGAGATTTGAGCTTATTTACATGGTTACATTATTTAACCATAAATTTTTATTCTTGTTGGTTTTCTTCTCTATGATTGCAATCGTTGCTTTGTTCCATTCTATATGTCCATTATTTAGTGTATGTACATGCTTGCATATGATTGAGGCTATATTTGATTATTAACTCACTTATCCCAAATAAAGCCTACCCTTTTATGTCACCCTTGTTAGCCACCTTGAGCTTTTTACTCCCCTCTTGTTTTATAACCACATTACTAGCTATAAGCAGAAAAACAAAATAAAAATTCCCAAGTTGAATTCTTGGTTAGCTTAAGATAGATATTGTGTATAATTTAAGTGTGGAGAATTTTATGGGAACATGGGATGATAGAAAAAAGTACGAAATTGAATTGAATAAGTTATTTGAAAATTTGGAAAGCATGCTCATGTGAAATCAAAATAATTAAATTATCATTGCATTGATAAGAAAATAAAAAAAATAAAAAAATAAAATAAAATAAATTATTAAGTAATTAAATAAGGGGATACAAAAAAATATATATATATTACCCCAAATGCAAAATAAAAAGAATCAATGCACATGGGACAAAACTTAAAAACAAGTTTGATACATGAGCGTGTAATACAAAAGTGGGAAAAATTTGGGTAGCTAGGTAAAGAATTTTAAATTATATAAAGTGTGTATGTTAGGTGAGATCTTAGACTAATCAAGGATTCACTTTGTTAGCTCACTTAGCCTTATACATATATCCTCACCTCTACCTTAGCCCCATTACAACCTTGAAAAGACCTCATGATGTTTGCATTAGTACATTAAATATTTGTTGATTGGTTAGATGAAGAACAAACTTTAGAAAGCATGATTAGAGAAGAATAGAGTGATTACCCTATACACTAGAGAGACTAGAGTGAGACATACACTACTAGTGAGGGTTCAATGCTTGATTCTATGTTCCCTGCTTTCATGAGCTATCTTCTTACAAGTTTACTTGTTTTCACTGTATGATTTGAATTAGTGGAATTTGAATTATTTTTGTCTTGGAGAACTTATTTACTTTTAACCAAGTAGGTAGAAACATCTTTGCATGTAGTTGCATTCATATAGATAGGTTGCATTTCATACATTCTATCATTCCTTTTCACTCCTTTATAGCTTCTCTTGAGCTTAGCATGAAGACATGCTAATGTTTAAGTGTGGGGAGGTTGATAAACCACTATTTTATGGTTTGTCTTGTGCTTAATTGAGTGGATTTTATCAATCTTTCATACACTTATTCATACTAAATGCATGGGTTTACATTCTCCTTCCTGATTTTGTGCTATGATTGAAAACATGCTTCTTTGGCTTATATTTGCTAATATTAATCCTCTCTTATTACCATTAGATGCCGTGATATATGTGTTAAGTGTTTTAAGAGATTACAGGGCAGGAATGGCTTAGAGGATGGAAAAAAAGCATGCAAAAGTAGAAGGAATACAAGAAGTTGAAGGAACTGCAAAGCTGTCAGCCTGACCCTATCGCACTAAAACGACCATAACTTGAGCTACAGATATCTGAATGATGCGATTCCAGTTGAGTTGGAAAGCTTCCAAGGCTTCGATTTGATATATAATTTACCATAGTGGCCGTACAGATAGACGACGCGAATGCGCGCTCAACGCGGACGCCTCGCATCTGCAAAAATCAACATGGCAAATTTCATAACCAGCGAATTCTGGGCTATTTTCGGCCCAGTTTCAAGCCCAGAAAATACAGATTAAAGGCTGCAAAGTGGAGGAATGAAGGGGATAATTCAGATCAAACTCATAATTCACTTTTCATAATTTAAATGTAGTTTTAGAGAGAGAGAGGCTCTCTCCTCTCTCTCAGGATTTAGGATTAGGATTCCTCTTAAAGGATTTAGGATTTATTATTATTTCAACTTACAATTCTTCTGAGCTCCAGGTTTAATATTCCTTTATTTTGACTTCTCTTCTACTTTGAGATACTTTAATGCTTTTATTTGTATTTGACTTATGTTGCCCAATTGGCTTATGAACTTTTCAATGTTACATTTGACTGCTTTTATTAATGCAATTGAGGTATTTTAGATTTATGCTTGCTTTATTCTATTTATGATGTCTTCAATTTGATTTAGAATTTTCCCTTTTGGCTCTGGTTAAGTAATTGGTGACGCTTGAGTTATCAAATAAAGCAGTGGTTGAAATTGGCAGATCGCTCTAAAGCTAGTCTTCCCACAGGGACTGAATAGGACTTGAGGATCAAACTAATTATTCCACTTGACTTTTCGTTGCTTTAGTAAAAGTTAACTAAGTGGGATTAAAATCCAATTCTCATCACAATTGATAAGGATAGGACTTCCAGTTCTAATACCTTGCCAAAAGTTTATTTTATTATTACTATTTTAATTTTACTTGTCATTTAACATACTTCTTCCTTACTTTCAAAACCCCAATTTACAAGACTCATAACTAATAATAAGAACACCTCCCTGCAATTTCTTGAGAAGACAACCCGATGTTTGAATACTTCGGTTATCAATTTATTTAGGGGTTTGTTACTTGTGACAATCAAAACATTTGTACGAAGGGAATTTCTGTTGGTTTAGAATCTATACTTACAACGCGACTATATTTTTACAAAATTCTTTACTAGAAAAAATCCTAATGTCAATGCCGCACAAATACGCAAACACTAAACCAAAGGATACTCCTCAACTTAACAACGAAAAGAATTCTCCAAATGCGGAGCCATGGAGGCGCTTCAGGACCGTTTAAAACAACTTGAAGAAGAAGCCCTACGTCAACGAGAGGCTGAGAAAGACCTACAAAGGGAAATAAGACGACGCTGGGAATTAGAGGACAAACTCTTAAAACTCGAAGCCGATCTCAAGGCCAAAGCTAATCGATCCTCTCATGAGGATAGCTCCTACAAGGACCAAGATCCATTTACCAAGGAGATCTTGAAGACCAAAACCCAAAAGACTTTAAACTCCCGGATATGACTTTGTATGATGGCACTACAGATCCCGGCCATCATCTCAGCAATTTCAGAAGTAAAATGTACCTCACTGACGCCTCAGATGCAGTTCGCTGCAAAGCCTTTCCAACTACTTTAACAAAGACAGTAATTAGATGGTTCGATAATCTACCTCCTAGGTCCATCTCAAGCTTCGACGACTTAGCCAAGAAGATAAGGCTAAACACGCCACAAATCTATTAGGAATCAAGCAAGGAGATCGTGAAAGTCTTCACAACTACATGGAAAGATTCAATAAAATATGCCTGGACATACAAAGCCTACCAACAAAGGCTGCCATTGTGGGACTTATCAATGGCTTGCGAGAGGGACCTTTTAGACAATATATATCAAAAAAACACCCCACATCTCTGAATGAAGTGCAAGAACGAGTAGAGAAGTACATCAATATAGAGGAAAACTCTCGACTAGGAGAGACCTCAAAATCCGAATTCACCTATCCCTCCCGGGATAAGGATAAAGAGTCCAAAAAGAAGGAAGATCGACATGGGGAAAAAATAGAAAAATACCACAATTACACCCCTCTTCGGGTGTCTGATGAGCGGATAATTTGTATGCTTTTTGGCATTGTTTTTAGTATGTTTTTGCTAGTTTTAGTTGAGTTTTTATTATATTTTTATTAGTTTTTAGTTAAAATTCACTTTTCTGGACTTTACTATGAGTTTGTGTGTTTTTCTGTGATTTCAGGTATTTTCTGGCTGAAATTGAGGGACCTGAGCAAAAATCTGATTCAGAGACTGAAAAGGACTGCAGATGCTGTTGGATTCTGACCTCCCTGCACTCGAAGTGGATTTTCTGGAGCTACAGAAGCCCAATTGGCGCGCTCTCAACGGCGTTGGAAAGTAGACATCCTGGGCTTTCCAGCAATATATAATAGTCCATACTTTGCCCAAGATTTGATGGCCCAAACCAGCGTTCAAAGTCACCCTCAGAATTCCCAGCGTTAAACGCCCAAACTGGCATAAGAATGGGAGTTAAACGCCCAAACTGGCACTAAAACGGGAGTTTAACGCCAAGAAGAGTCTCTACACGAAAATTACTTCATTGCTCAGCCCAAGCACACACCAAGTGGGCCCGGAAGTGGATTTTTATGTCATTTACTCACTTCTGTACACCCTAGGCTACTAGTTTTCTATAAGTAGGACCTTTTACTATTGTATTTTCATCTTGGTTCTTCTGGTTCCCTCTTTGGGGCCGAAACCAATGATCACACTGTTCTTATGTATTTTCAACGGTGGAGTTTCTACACACCATAGATTAAGGTGTGGAGCTCTGCTGTACCTCGAGTATTAATGCAATTACTATTGTTCTTCCATTCAATTCCGCTTGTTCTTTGTCCAAGATATCACTTGTTCTTCAACATGATGAAGGTGATGATTGACGCCCATCACCATTCTCACCCATGAACAAGGTGACTGACAACCATTCTTGTTCTACAAGCATCCGAGGCTTAGTGAATATCTCTTGGATTCTTCGGAGTCTTCGTGGAATAGGCAGGACCTGATGGCGGCATTCAAGAGAATCCGGAAGGTCTAAACCTTGTCTGTGGTATTCTGAGTAGGATTCAATGATTGAATGACTGTGACGTGCTTCAAACCTGTAACCTACTGGGCGTTAGTGACAGACGCAAAAGAGTTATTCTATTCCGGTAGGGGAGGGAACCAAACCGGTGATTGGCAGCACTGTGACAGAGTGTGTGCATTAGCTTTCACTGCGCGGATGGGAGGTAGCTGCTGACAACAGTGAAACCCTACACGAGCTTGCCATGGAAAGGAGTAAGAAGGATTGGATGAAGACAGTAGGAAAGCAGAGAGATGGAAGGGAAGGCATCTTCATATGCTTGTCTGAAGCTCTTACACCAATGATATACATAAGTATCTCTATCTTTATCTTTATGTATTTTCGTTTATCACTATACCCATTTGAGTCTGCCTGACTGAGATTTACAAGATGACCATAGCTTGCTTCATACCACCAATCTCCGTGGGATCGACCCTTACTCACGTAAGGTATTACTTGGACGACCCAGTGCACTTGCTGGTTAGTTGTGCGAAATTGTAGTGATCACAATTTCGTGCACCAAGTTTTTGGCGCCGTTGCCGGGGATTGTTCTTGAGTATGGACAACTGACGGTTCATCTTGTTGCTTAGATTAGGTATTATTTTTCTTCAGAGTTCTTAAGAATGAATTCTAGTGTTTCAAGGTGATGTTCTTATCATCACCAAAGCTGATTGATCATCATCAATTTAGCTCTTGAATGCAATGTCTTGCTGAAGCTTAGCTAGCTATGTCTAATTCCTTTAGACTAAAGCTTTAGACTAACATTGCATGATTCCTGGAATTTTCATTAAAGAACTTTGATACCTTTATTTCCCTTTCACTTAATTTTCGAAAAAAGCCAAAAAAATTACAAAATCATAAAATCCAAAAATATTTCTTGTTTGAGTCTAGAGTCTCATCTTAAGTTTGGTGTCAATTGCATGTTTCTGTTCTTCTTGCATTTTTCGAATTTATGCATGTGTCTTAATTAATCTTCAAGTTGTTCTTGATGATTTCCTTGTTTTGATCTTTGAATTCTATTGACTTGAGTGTTTTGTTGTTTCTCATATACAAACTGCTAAGTTTGGTGTCTTGCATGCATTGTTATTTGATTTTAGTTGCATTTTGATGATTCCTCATTATTAAAAATCCAAAAATATTTTTAATTTGTGTCTTTTCAAGTCAATAATACAGAGAATTGAAGATTCAGAACATACTGCAGAGGAATTATACAGAAAAAGCTGAGCATTCAAAAATGCCCAGTGAAGAAGGCAGACTGGCGTTTAAACGCCAGCCAGGGTACCTGGTTGGGCGTTTAACGCCCAAAAAGGTAGCATTTTGGGCGTTAAACGCCAGAATGTATACCATTCTGGGCGTTTAACGCCAGGATGGTGCCAGGGGGAAGATTTTGTTTTCAAATCAATTTTTTTTCAAGTTTTCAAAGTTTTTCAAAATCAAATCTTTTTCAAATCATATCTTTTCAATCAAATGTTTTCAAAATCAATTTCTTTCCTTTTTCAAAGATACTTACTAACAATTAATGATTTGATTGAACATTTTTTGCCTTTTCTGTTGAGGAAGGTTTTATGTTTGAATCATATCTTTTCTTGTTAGGCAAGTCATTAATTCTTAAAATCATATCTTTTCAAATTGTTTTCAAATCATATCTTTTAAAATTGTTTTCAAATCATATCTTCTCAATCACATCTTTTTAAAACCATAACTTTTCAATCAAATCTTTTTAATCACATCTTTTTTTTTTTAAATATAGTTTTCAATCAAATCTTTTTTTTCTAATTTCAAAATCTTTTTCAAAAATCAATTGATTTCTTCTTCACTTTGAATTTTCGAAAATTTTCAATCAAATTTTCAAAATGTTTTCAAAATCCTTTGATTGAATTTTCGAAAATTCTCTTCCCTCCTTCCCACATCCTTCTATTTTTGGAGTACTACTCCTTCTAAATGCACAATTCGAATTTTATCAATTAAAATTCGAATTCTCCTTCTCCTTCTTCTTTCTATTTCTGTTTTCCTCTGACATTTCAAGGAATCTCTATACTGTGACATAGAGGATTCCATATTTTCTTGTTCTCTTCTCTTTCATATGAGCAGGAGCAGAGACAAAAGCATTCTTGTTGAAGCTGACCCTGAACCCGAGAGGACCTTGAAGAGAAAGCTAAGAGAAGCCAAAGCACAACTCTCTTTAGAGGACCTACCCGAATTCTTCAAAGAAGAAGAAGACATGGCAGCCGAAAACAACAATAATGCAAACAATGCAAGGAAGGTGCTGGGTGACTTTACTGCACCTACTCCTGATTTTTATGGGAGAAGCATCTCTATCCCTGCCATTGGAGCAAACAACTTTGAGCTTAAGCCTCAATTAGTTTCTCTAATGCAACAGAATTGCAAGTTCCATGGACTTCCAATGGAAGATCCTCATCAGTTCTTAGTTGAATTCTTGCAAATCTGTGACACAGTCAAGACTAATGGGGTTAACCCTGAGGTCTACAGACTGATGCTATTCCCTTTTGCTGTGAGAGACAGAGCTAGAATATGGTTGGATTCTCAACCTAAAGAAAGCCTGGACTCTTGGGAAAAGCTAGTCAGTGCCTTCTTGGCAAAGTTCTTTCCACCACAAAGATGGAGTAAGCTTAGAGTGGAAGTCCAAACCTTCAGACAGAAGGATGGAGAATCCCTCTATGAAGCTTGGGAAAGATACAAACAATTAATCAGAAGATGTCCCTCAGACATGCTTTCTGAATGGAGCATCATAGGTATTTTCTATGATGGTCTCTCTGAACTATCTAAGATGTCCTTGGATAGCTCTGCTGGAGGATCTCTTCATCTGAAGAAGACGCCTGCAGAAGCTCAAGAATTGATTGAAATGGTTGCAAATAACCAATTCATGTACACTTCTGAAAGGAATCCTGTGAACAATGGGACTAGTCAGAAGAAAGGAGTTCTTGAGATTGACACTCTGAATGCCATTTTGGCTCAGAATAAATATTGACTCAACAAGTCAATTTGATTTCTCAAAGTCTGTCTGGAATGCAAAATGCACCAAGCAGTACTAAGGATGCTTCATCTGAGGAAGAAGCTTATGATCCTGAGAACCCTTCAATGGAAGAGGTGAATTACCTAGGAGAACCCTATGGTAACACCTATAATTCTTCATGGAGAAATCACCCAAATCTCTCATGGAAGAATCAAGAGAGACCTCAACAAGGTTTCAATAATAATAATGGTGGAAGAAACAGGTTTAGCAATAGCAAGCCTTTTCCATCATCTCTGACTCAGCAAAACCACTCAAAGTTTCATGACTGAAACTAGATCCTCCTCAAAGAACTGAACTCAGCCTACTGAACTTCCCCCAAGCACTCTCCCAAGTAACACTGAAGAAAATCCAAAAGGAGAGTGCAAAGCCATAAATATGGCCGAATTCTGGGAGGAAGAAGAGGCAGTGAACGCCACTGAGGAAGGCCTCACTGGACGTCCACTGGCCTCCAATGAGTTCCCTAATGAGGAACCTTGGGAATCTGAGGCTCATACTGAGACCATAGAGATTCCCTTGGACTTACTACTGCCTTTCATGAGCTCTGATGAGTATTCTTCCTCTGAAGAGGATGAGTATGTCACTGAGGAGCAAGTTGCTAAATACCTTGGAGCAATCATGAAGCTAAATGACAAGTTATTTGGAAATGAGACTTGTGAGGATGAACCCCCTTTGCTCACCAAAGAACTGGATAACTTGTCTAGGCAACAATTGCCTCAAAAGAGGCAGGATCCTGGGAAGTTTTCTATACCTTGTACCATAGGCACCATCACCTTCAAGAAGGCCTTGTGTGACTTAGGGTCAAGTGTGAACCTCATGCCCCTCTCTGTAATGGAAAAATTAGGGATCTTTGAGGTGCAAGCTGCAAAAATCTCACTAGAGATGGCAGACAATTCAAGAAAACAAGCCTATGGACTTGTAGAGGATGTTCTGGTTAAGGTTGAAGACCATTACATTCCTACTGATTTCATAGTCCTAGAGACTGGGAAGTGCATGGATGAATCCATCATCCTTGGCAGACCCTTCCTAGCCACAGCAAAGACTGTGATTGATGTTGATAAAGGAGAGTTGATCATTCAAGTGAATGAAGAATCCTTGGTGTTTAAGGCCCAAGGATATCCCTCTATCATCATGGAGAGGAAGCATGAAGAGCTTCTCTCAAAACAGAGCCAAACAGAGCCTCCACAGTCAAACTCTAAGTTTGGTGTTGGGAGGCCACAACCAAACTCTAAGTTTGGTGTTGAACCCTCACATTCAAACTCTAAGTTTGGTGTTGGGAGGGTCCAACACGGTTCTGAGTATTTCTGAGGCTCCATGGGAGTCCTCTGTCAAGCTAATGACAGTAAAGAAGCGCTTGTTGGGAGGTAACCCAATGTTTTATAATTAATTATTTTCTTTTGTTATTTTACTTTATTTTGTAGGTTGATGATCATGAGAAGTCACAAAATCCATTGAAAAAGCAAAAACAGAATGAAAAACAGGAAGAAAAACAGCACACCCTGGAGGAAGAAGCTGCTGGCGTTTAAACGCCAGTAAGCCTAGCAGTTGGGCGTTTAACGCCCAGTCTGGCACCATTCTGGGCGTTTAACGCCAGAAAGGGGCACCAGACTGGCGTTAAACGCCAGAAAAGGGCTAGAACCTGGCGTTAAACGCCAGGAATGGGCATCAGCCCGGCGTTTAACGCCAGAAATGGGTCAAAACGTGATTTTTGATGCCAATTGATGCAGGGATGACTTTTCCTTGACACCACAAGATCTGTGGACCCCACAGGATCCCCAAACAACCCTACCACTCTCTCTTCTTCTTCACCCATTCACCAATCACCTCAACATCTCTTTCTCTTCACCACTCACATCCATCCTTCATAAACCACCACTTCTCCCCATACATGGCCGAACACAAAGCCATTTCCCTCTCCTCCATTTCTTCTTCTTCTACTCTCTTCCCTCTTCTTTTGCTCGAGGACGAGCAAACCTTTTAAGTTTGGTGTGGTAAAAGCATTGCTTTTTGTTTTTCCATAACCATTTATGGCATCCAAAGCCGGTTCAACTGAGAAGGCATGACCTCAAGCCCATCACTAAGAAGAAGATGGAGCAAACAAGAGACCCCTCTCATCATGAGATCCCTGAGATACCTCAAGGGATGCACTTTCCTCTACAAGACTATTGGGAGCAACTAAACACCTCCCTAGGAGAATTGAGTTCCAACATGGGACAACTAAGGGTGGAGCACCAAGAACATGCCATCCTCCTCCATGAAATTAGAGAAGATCAAAGAATCATGAGAGATGAGCAACAAAGACAAGGAAGAGACATTGAGGAGCTCAAGCACTCCATAGGATCTTCAAAGAGGAAGAACAAGCCGCCATCACTAAGGTGGACCCGTTCTTTAATCTCCTTGTTCTTTGCTTTTCTGTTTTTTGAAAATTATGCTTTATGTTTATCTATGTTTGTGTCTTATGATCATTAGTGTCTTAGTGTCTATGCCTTAAAGCTATCAATATGAATCCATCACCTTTCTTAAATGAAAACTATTTTTATCACAAAAGAACAAGAAGTACAGGATTTCAAATTCATCTTTAAAACTAGCTTAATTAGTTTGATGTGGTGACAATACTTTTTGTTTTCTGAATGTATGCTTAAACAGTGCATATGTCTTTTGAATTTGTGGTTCATGAATGTTGGCTCTTGAAAGAATGATGAAAAAGGAGACATGTTACTGAGGATCTGAAAAATCAATAAAATGATTCTTGAAGCAAGAAAAAGCATTTAAAAAAAAAAAAAAAAAAAACGAAAAAAAAAGGGACCGAAAAAAAAGAAAAAAAAAAAAGAAAGAAAAAGAAAGAATAAAGTTGTGATCCAAGGCAAATAAGAGAGTGCTTAAGAACCCTGGACACCTCTAATTGGGGACTTTAGCAAAGCTGAGTCACAATCTGAAAAGGTTCACCCAATTATGTGTCTGTGGCATGTATGTATCCGGTGGTAATACTGGAAGACAGAGTGCTTTGGGCCACGGCCAAGACTCAATAAGTAGCTGTGTTCAAGAATCATCATACTTAACTAGGAGAATCAATAACACTATCTGGATTCTGAGTTCCTAAAGAAGCCAATCATTCTGAACCTCAGAGGATAAAGTGAGATGCCAAAACTGTTTGGAGGCAAAAAGCTACTAGTCCCGCTCATCTAATTTGGAGCTATGTTTCATTGATAATTTGGAGTCTATAGTATATTCTCTTCTTTTTATCTTATTTGATTTTCAGTTGCTTGAGGACAAGCAACAATTTAAGTTTGGTGTTGTGATGAGCGGATAATTTGTATGCTTTTTGGCATTGTTTTTAGTATTTTTGCTAGTTTTAGTTGAGTTTTTATTATATTTTTATTAGTTTTTAGTTAAAATTCACTTTTCTGGACTTTACTATGAGTTTGTGTGTTTTTCTGTGATTTCAGGTATTTTCTGGCTGAAATTGAGGGACCTGAGCAAAAATCTGATTCAGAGACTGAAAAGGACTGCAGATGCTGTTGGATTCTGACCTCCCTGCACTCGAAGTGGATTTTCTGGAGCTACAGAAGCCCAATTGGCGCGCTCTCAACGGCGTTGGAAAGTAGACATCCTGGGCTTTCCAGCAATATATAATAGTCCATACTTTGCCCAAGATTTGATGGCCCAAACCGGCGTTCAAAGTCACCCTCAGAATTCCCAGCGTTAAACGCCCAAACTGGCATAAGAATGGGAGTTAAACGCCCAAACTGGCACTAAAACGGGAGTTAAACGCCAAGAAGAGTCTCTACACGAAAATTACTTCATTGCTCAGCCCAAGCACACACCAAGTGGGCCCGGAAGTGGATTTTTATGTCATTTACTCACTTCTGTACACCCTAGGCTACTAGTTTTCTATAAGTAGGACCTTTTACTATTGTATTTTCATCTTGGTTCTTCTGGTTCCCTCTTTGGGGCCGAAACCAATGATCACACTGTTCTTATGTATTTTCAACGGTGGAGTTTCTACACACCATAGATTAAGGTGTGGAGCTCTGCTGTACCTCGAGTATTAATGCAATTACTATTGTTCTTCCATTCAATTCCGCTTGTTCTTTGTCCAAGATATCACTTGTTCTTCAACATGATGAAGGTGATGATTGACGCCCATCACCATTCTCACCCATGAACAAGGTGACTGACAACCATTCTTGTTCTACAAGCATCCGAGGCTTAGTGAATATCTCTTGGATTCTTCGGAGTCTTCGTGGAATAGGCAGGACCTGATGGCGGCATTCAAGAGAATCCGGAAGGTCTAAACCTTGTCTGTGGTATTCTGAGTAGGATTCAATGATTGAATGACTGTGACGTGCTTCAAACCTGTAACCTACTGGGCGTTAGTGACAGACGCAAAAGAGTTATTCTATTCCGGTAGGGGAGGGAACCAAACCGGTGATTGGCAGCACTGTGACAGAGTGTGTGCATTAGCTTTCACTGCGCGGATGGGAGGTAGCTGCTGACAACAGTGAAACCCTACACGAGCTTGCCATGGAAAGGAGTAAGAAGGATTGGATGAAGACAGTAGGAAAGCAGAGAGATGGAAGGGAAGGCATCTTCATATGCTTGTCTGAAGCTCTTACACCAATGATATACATAAGTATCTCTATCTTTATCTTTATGTATTTTCGTTTATCACTATACCCATTTGAGTCTGCCTGACTGAGATTTACAAGATGACCATAGCTTGCTTCATACCACCAATCTCCGTGGGATCGACCCTTACTCACGTAAGGTATTACTTGGACGACCCAGTGCACTTGCTGGTTAGTTGTGCGAAATTGTAGTGATCACAATTTCGTGCACCAGTGTCCCTAGTGGATGTCTACAAAGAAGTTTGCCACAATGAAAAAATACCCCCAGCTCGACCACTCAAAGGCAAAAAAGGAGAAAGAAATCGGACCGAATATTGTGAATACCATCGAATCTGCGGGCATTCCACCAACGAATGTTTTGACTTAAAGAATGTCATAGAAAAACTAGTTAAAGAAGGGAAATTAGATCGGTACCTGGCCACCCGGGACGATGAGCAAAGAAAAAGAAGAAGGGACGAAGATATCGGACGAACCGAGCGATCACCTCGTACACCAGAAAGACATGTCCACATGATACACGGTGGATTTGCGGGAGGAGGAATCTCCAAATCATCTCGCAAAAGATATCTTAAAGAAGTATATCATGTTGAGGGGAAAGAGGAAGCACCCGACATCCCCGCAATTACTTTCACCAAAGAAGACGCATCTAGTACCATCTCGGGACACGACGATCCTATGGTCATCACTATTATATTGGCAAACACAAATCTCCACCGCACGCTGATAGACTAAGGGAGCTCTGCCGACATCTTATTTAAAACTGCCTTTGACAAGCTCGGCCTGGAAGAAAAAGAACTCAGAGCATATCCGAACAGCCTGTTCGGACTAGGAGACACCACGGTTCAACCACTTGGATATATCTCACTACACACAACATTCGGAAAAGGAAATTAGTCAAGAACACTCAAGATAGACTACATTGTGGTCAACGTGAGTTCAGCTTACAACGCCTTAATAGGTCGGACAACATTGAATCAGCTCGGCGCAACAGTCTCGACTCCACATCTATGCATGAAATTCCCAACGGTAGAAGGGATAGCTACAATAAAAGCAAACCAGAAGACGGCGCACCGCTGTTACAACAAAAGTCTAAAGCTCAGAGACAGAGGAGAAAAATTCCACACAATCGAACTCGGTGGAGTTCAGAGGCGGGAAGCACTCCGCCCACAACCCGAAGGTGAAGTAGAGAAAGTCCAGATCGGAGACATCCCGGACAAAACAACCAATATTGGTACGATCCTAAAAGGAGACCAAAAAGAATCACTCGTATAGTTCTTACAGGATAACGTCGACCTCTTTGAATGGAATGCTGCAGACATGCCAGGCATAGACCACAAATTAATGTGCCACAAGTTGGCGGTCTACCCAGGATCTCATCCAGTACAACAGAAACGAAGAAAGCTTGGATCAGAATGATCCCAAGCTATGGAAGAGCAGGTACAAGCTCTACTGGAGGCAAGATTCATAAGAGAAGTCAAATGCCCACTAGGGCTAGCTAACATCGTCTTGGTGAAAAAAATCAAATGGGAAGTGGCGAATGTGCACCGACTACACTAATCTCAACAAAGCCTGCCCAAAAGATCCTTACCCACTCCCAAGTATCGACGCTCTGGTAGATGCCTCCTCCGGGTATAAATATATCTCGTTTATGGACGCATATTCAGGATACAATTAAATCCCAATGTATCCACCCGATCAAGAAAAAACTTCCTTCTTAACCCCAAAAGCAAACTACTGCTACATCGTCATGCCTTTTGGTCTTAAAATTGCGGGAGCTACTTATCAAAGATTAATGAATAAGGTCTTTATGGATCACATCGGAAAAATTATGGAAGTCTATGTGGACGACATGTTAATAAAGACACAAAGTGAAGCGACGCTATTGTCCGACCTGACCCAAGTATTCGACACTATAAGACAGCATGGCATGCGACTCAATCTTGTAAAATGCACCTTCGTAGTGGAAGCTGGCAAATTCTTGGGTTTTATGCTAACACAAAGAGGAATCGAGGCAAATCCGGATAAATACCAGGCCACACTCGACATGAAGAGTCTGACTTGTGTCAAAGAGGTACAACAAGTCAACAGGAGGTTGGTGGTGCACAAAATTGTGATCTCTAATAATGGCATTCAACTTGGTATGCGCATCTACTAACTCAGCACTTTCTTCACAACTTCGCACAACTGACCAGCAAGTGCACTAGGTTGTCGAAGTAATAAACCTTACGTGAGTAAGGGTCGATCCCACGGAGATTGTTGGTATGAAGCAAGCTATGGTTATCTTGTAAATCTCAGTTAGGCGGATAATAAATGGTTATGGGATTTTTGAAAATTATTAATAAATAAAGCATAAAATAAAGATAGAAATACTTATGTAAATCATTGGTGGAAATTCAGATAAGTGTATAAAGATGCTTTGTCCCTATTGAATCTCTACAACATACTGCTTTCTTACTTTCAATCCTTCATACTCTTTTCCATGGCAGGTTGTATGTAGGGTATCACCGTTGTCAATGGCTACTTCCCATCCTCTCAGTGAAAAAGGTCCAAATGCTCTGGTCATAGCACGGCTAATCATCTGTCGGTTCTCGATCATGTCGGAATTGAATCCATTGATTCTTTTGCGTTTGTCATCACGCCCAACAATCGCGAGTTTGAAGCTCATCACAGCCATTCAATCCTTGAATCCTACTCGGAATACCACAAACAAGGTTTAGACTTTCCGAATCCTCAAGTGTGGTCGCCAATAATTCTAGCTTATTCCATGAAGATTCTGATTAAGAAATCCAAGAGATACTCGCTCTTTCTAAGGTAGAACGGAAGTGGTTGTCAGTCACGCGTTCATAGGTGAGAATGATGATGAGTGTCACGGATCATCACATTCATCATGTTGAAGTGAAACGAATATCTTAGAACAAGAATAAGCTGAATTGAATAGAAAATAGTAGTAATTGCATTAAAACTCGAGGTACAGCAGAGCTCTACACCCTTAATCTATGGTGTGCAGAAACTCCACCGTTGAAAATATATAAGTGATAAAGGTCCAGGCATGGCCGAGAGGCCAGCCTCCAAAACGTGATCAAAGGATCAAAATACAATCCAGAGATTATCCAAAGATGTCTAATACAATAGTAAAATGTCCTATTTATACTAGATTAGCTACTAGGGTTTACAGAATTAAGTAATTAATGTAGAAATCCACTTACGGGACCCACTTGGTGTGTGCTTGGGCTGAGCTTGAGCTTTACACGTGCAGAGGCTTCTTTTGGAGTTAAACGCCAAGTTGTAACGTGTTTTTGTCGTTTCACTCTAGTTTATGACGTGTTTCTGGCATTTGACTCCAGAATGTAGCATGGAATTGGCGTTGAGCGCCAGTTTGCATTGTCTAATATCGAATAAAGTATGGACTATTATATATTTCTGGAAAGCTCTGGATGTCTTCGTTCTAACGCCATTGAGAGCGTGCCGTTTGGAGTTCTGTAGCTCCAGGAAAATCCATTTCGAATGCAGGGAGGTCAGAATCCAACAACATCAGCAGTCCTTTGTCAGCCTCCTTATCAGAGTTTTGTTCAGGTCCCTCAATTTCAGCCAGAAAATACTCGAAATTACAGAAAAATACACAAACTCATAGTAAAGTCCAGAAATGTGAATTTAACATAAAAACTAATGAAAACATCCCTAAAAGTAGCTAGATCTTACTAAAAACTACCTAAAAACAATGCCAAAAAGCGTATTAATTATCCGCTCATCATTTGGCAGCCTTGTCCAGATTTCTAGCCGAATCGGCAATAAGATCTCTTCCCTTCTACACCACTCTAAGGAAGGGAAAGAAGTTTGAATGGACGATGGAGTGCGAGCAAGCCTTCCAAGATTTCAAAAGATTATTAGGACAACCACCTATCCTAACTCGGCTGTGGGAAGGAGAACCACTCATATTGTATCTCATGGCAGGAAGTCGGGCAATAGCCTCAGCACTAGTTCGAGAAGATGACAGTGGGCAACAACCCGAATACTTCATCAGTAATGCATTACAAGGATCCGAGCTGAACTACCAAAAAATAGAAAAATTTGCCTACGCCCTCATACTAACATCTCGACGACTTCGTCCATACTTCAAAGCTCACACCATTCGGGTTTGGACCAACCAGCCCAATAAAAGGGATTTTACAAAAAACAGACCTAGCGGGTAGAATCTTGCAATGGGCAGTCGAGTTGTCCGAATTCGATCTTCAATACGAAGCTCGGAGAGTCATCAAATCACAATACCTGGCCGACGTCATTGCAGAATTTACAGACACACCGAAAATCCCCACAGAATAGAATCTCTACGTGGATGGTTCCTCAAATAAAATTGGAAGCGGCGCGGGTATGAAAATTGAAAGCAACCAAGGAACCCAAATCGAACTCTCCCTCAAATTTGGGTTCCCTGCCTCGAACAACCAAGCGGAATATGAGGCACTACTAGCTGGTTTGAAGCTGGCTAGGGAGGTTGGAGCTCAAAAGCTTATCATCTTCAGCGACTCACAAGTAGTCACTTCACAAATAGCAAGGAGCTACCAAGCCAAAAATCCCACCATGAAAAAGTACTTGCACAAAACTAGGGAACAGCTCGGACAACTCGGAGAAAATGAGGTCCGTCACATACCCCGAGAATAGAATGCCCGAGCTGACGCACTCTCAAAACTAGCCAACACCAAACCAGGGGGCAACAATAGAAGCCTCATCCAAGAAATTCTATAGAATCCATCAATCTCGAAAGAAAAAAAAGTCCTAGCCATAATAGGTCAGGATCAAGGATGGATGACTCCCATAATTAATTACCTCAAAACGAAAACACTCCCCACGGAGGAAAAGGAGGCAGAGGTTAAAACGGGAGGAAAAATTCTACACTCTCATAAATAATACTCTATTCAAAAGAGGAATTTCAATACCATTGTTAAAATGTGTGCCAACTTCCAACACAAAGGAATTTCTAGAAGAAGTACACAATGGCATTTATGGCAATCATCTCGGAGCGCAAGCACTTACCAAAAAAGTACTCCGGGTAGGATTTTATTGGCCAACTCTACAAAAGGAAGCCACAGAGTTCGTAAAGACATGTCCACCATGTCAGAAACATGCCAACTTTCACATCGCCCCGTCAGAGGAACTCATCAGCGTGACCTCACCTTGGCCATTCGCAAAATGGGAACTCGACCTTCTTGGACCCTTCCCTCAGGGATCGGGACAAGTTAAATTCCTCATAGTAGGGTTACACTATTTCACAAAGTGGATCGAGGCAGAACCCCTAGCTAATGCCACTGCTCAAAGAAGTCAAAAATTCCTATATAGGAACATTATCACAAGGTTCGGGGTTCCATACTCCATCACCACAGACAATGGTACCCAATTCACAGATGCAGGCTTCAAAAAGTTAGTGGCTGACTTGAACATAAAACAACAATTCACCTCCGTAGAACATCCCCAAGCCAATGGACAAGCCGAAGCTACCAACAAAGTCATATTGGCTAGGCTGAACTGGAGATTACAGGACGCAAAAGGAGCCTGGGCTGAGGAGCTCCCACAAGTCCTATGGGCATATCGAACAACGCCATATTCCGCTACAAAGGAATCTCCCTTCCGATTAGCATACGGAATGGAGGCAATAATCCCAATAGAGATTGAAGAAGGGTCGCCCAGAGTGATCCACTATAATGAGGAAGCCAACTCCCAACTTCAAAGGGAAGAACTCGACCTACTTCCGGAAGTCCAAGAAAGAGCTCGGATCAGGGAAGAAGCGTTAAAATGTCGAATGGCTTCGAGATACAATCAAAAGGTAGTACAGTGAGTTTTTGTCGAAAACGACCTCATCCTAATCCAAAATGATATCGAAACAACCCGATCTGGAGAAAGAAAGCTGGCAGCAAACTGGAAAGGACCCTACCGAGTCATAGAAGTACTTGGAAAAGGTTACTACAGACTGTCCGAACTCGATGGGCGAGAGCTTCCTAGGTCATGGCACGCCTGTAACTTAAGAAGGTACTATAGTTAGGGATGATAAAGGATCTTAGGTTAAGGTGCACTCTTTTTCTTGAAAAGGTTTTTTAATGAGGCGCTAAGCCAAGACCTACAAATCACCCGATTTAAGGGGATAAAACTCCCGCATGTATATATTTGCATTTTCTTTTGAATAAAATCTGTTTAGATCTTCTACAAATTCTCAAGCCGCAATAATCTGAAACATTCATCGTTCGATTATAAAGCTACAGATCGGCAGAAAGTGAAAATCAAATTCACTACACGATCACGATAAAGACCAACAGAGATGAAAACCAAATTCATTAAAAGGTCGACCAAACGAAGATTAAACCCAATTTCTACAAAATCGGCAAAGATGAAAATATAATAATGCAAGAAGTTATCGAAAGTGATCCATAGAAAGGACCTGACGAGGTCTTAATAAAATGGATTGTTAAAAAATAACTTAAAGATTGGCCGACGTAAAAAAGTAAGACCAGTCATAATAACCAAAGTTATAGGTAAATCCCTGGAAAGAGGTCTGGCCAGCCCTATAAAAGTGGATTACTATAACTTAGAAGGGCCCGACATGATGAAGTCGGCCCAAAACACAAAGTTATAAAAGTAATCCCTGAAAGAGACCGGAATAAGGTCCAAGAAAGAGGATTACAAAAAAAACTTAGAAGGGCCCGACATGATGAAGTCGGCCCAAAACACAAAGTTATAAAAGTAATCCCTGAAAGAGACCAGAACAAGGTCCAAGAAAGAGTATTACAAAAATAACTTAGAAGGGCCCGACATGATGAAGTCGGCCCAAAACACAAAGTTATGAAAGTAATCCCTAAAAGAGACCGGAACAAGGTCCAAGAAAGAGGATTACAAAAATAACTTAGAAGGGCCCGACATGATGAAGTCGGCCCAAAACATAAAGTTATAAAAGTAATCCCTGAAAGAGGCCTGAAAAAGGCCCAAGAAAGAGGATTACAAAAATAACTTAGAAGGGCCCGACATGATGAAGTCAGCCCAAAACACAAGGTTACAAAAGTAATCCCTGAAAGAGACCTTAACAAAGGTCCAAAAAAGAGGATTACTAACAACGACCTGGACAAAACCAACATGACGAAATCGACATCTCGAAAACCTTAAGAGACCTAAACAAGGTCCAAACAAAACAAATTACTGAAAATAACATCAGGCAAAGGCTCGAGGGAATCAAGCCAATCTAAATAGGTCAGACAATGAAAGTTCCAACACTCCCAAAATCTAGAAAGGTACCAAAATGAGTGCAGATAGATATGTTACGAAAAACACAAGTTATAATAATAACAAACTCAAAGGGCTATCAAAACTAACCCCAAGAGCTTGGAAATTACTTTGTTTTTCAAAATAAAGTTGCTAAACAAGCAACTAGGAATGTAGCAAAAGTCAGTACCACCATTTACAAAATTTAAAGAGTTCAAAAAGCCCACAAGCCGAGCTATCCACACAAACATCCAGAAAATTCATTAAGGATCCAAAGGCTTCTCAGCAGCATCAACATACGGTGAGGGAGGGCGAGTGTGAAGAGACACAGCATCCACTGTCCCATCATCCCGGTTTAAGATTTGACAATCAGGTTCCAACCAGGAATAACCGACTTCAGGAACTGAAGAAGTCGGCACCAGAGGGGCTTTGGTAGCAGGCACAGAGGGAGGTTTAACGTCATCATCTTCGTCTGGGACAATCTTGCCATCCTTCACAATATTGTCAGGCTGAAGAGAGTAAGGTCGACCTCAGGGGCAAGAACCCGAACTTGCTTCTTCAGGTTCTCATAAGCAGCATTTATGCTGCCCACAAGGTGACCCTGGAGATCGGCATAATCAGCCCGGGCCGACTCCAACTCCCCTCTGAGGCGCATCACTTCCCTGTAGGTTGTGACATAGCTATCCTTGTGCCTCAACGCTGTGTCTTCAGCTAACTGCATAGAAGCTGCCAAGGCAACAGAACTAGCCTTTTCACTCTCCAACTCCTTCTCCAGCTTGGTCACTTTCACTTGGAGCTCCTCCTTCAAACCCTTCATTCTGTCAAACTCCCGCTTAGCCTCCTCCATAAAGGCCTTGGTAGCATGAAGAGGAAGATTTTAGGCAGTTCAGTACAGGGCAGTTCCCATATGTGCCATCTTGATGCTACTCCGAGTTATAAAATCTAAATGACGAAGGAGAGAAACATCATCCATAGAGAGGGCACCATAAGGACCGATCTGCTGGTCGACAAATCCAATAGGGTCAAAATCAGGTGCATACAGATTGAATGGTTCAATAGTCCGAGGTCTTTTAGAAGGAGGAACGGCTGTAGAAGAAGCCACAGCAGCAGTAAAAGACTGTGGATGATCCACTAAAAGAACTCGAGGAGTAGGGATCATTCTCCTCGGGCCAGGAGAGCTCGGCACAGACGGCTTCAACGGGACTTGAGAGGACCCTTCCCCATCCGCCTGGGTCGAGATGTTCTGAGCTGCAGTAGCCTTTCTCGCCTTTTTGAAATCCTTCATCGCGTCATTATTCTTGGCCATCTCTGAAAAATGAAAACCAACAGTTTTACAAACCAGGAAAGAAGGAGAAAGCAAAGTAAAAACAAGAAACAAAATATATCAACTAATACCCAAAGCAGTTCGAACAAGGGATGGATCCCCAAAAGATTTTTTAGTATCTAGATAAAGAGGTTCCCTCCAAGTATCCTCCAAGACATTCACAAAGGCCTACTCGACCTCGTCCAACATCTCTGATGAGCGGATAATTTGTATGCTTTTTGGCATTGTTTTTAGTAGATTTTTAGTATGATCTAGTTAGTTTTTATTATATTTTTATTAGTTTTTAGTTAAAATTCACTTTTCTGGACTTTACTATGAGTTTGTGTGTTTTTCTGTGATTTCAGGTATTTTCTGGCTGAAATTGAGGGACCTGAGCAAAAATCTGATCCAGAGACTCAAAAGGACTACAGATGCTGTTGGATTCTGACCTCCCTGAACTCGAGGTGGATTTTCTGGGGCTACAGAAGCCCAATTGGCGCGCTCTCAACGGCGTTGGAAAGTAGACATCCTGGGCTTTCCAGCAATATATAATAGTCCATACTTTGCCCAAGATTTGATGGTCCAAACCGGCGTTCAAAGTCACCTCAAGAAATTCCAGCGTTAAACGCCGGAACTGGCACCTAATTGGGAGTTAAACGCCCAAACTGGCACTAAAGCTGGCGTTTAACTCCAAGGAGAGTCTCTACACGAAATTGCTTCATTGCTCAGCCCATGCACACACCAAGTGGGCCCGGAAGTGGATTTTTATGTCATTTACTCATCTATGTACTAGTTTTCTATAAGTAGGACCTTTTACTATTGTATTAGAGAGAGCCTTTTGATCATGTTTTTATGATTGAACCCTCTTTGGGAGGCTGGCCATTCGGCCATGCCTAGACCTTGTTCTTATGTATTTTCAACGGTGGAGTTTCTACACACCATAGATTAAGGTGTGGAGCCCTGCTGTACCTCGAGTATTAATGCAATTACTATTGTTCTTCCATTCAATTCCGCTTGTTCTTTTACCAAGATATCACTTGTTCTTCAACATGATGAAGGTGATGATTGACGCCCATCACCATTCTCACCCATGAACAAGGTGATTGACAACCATTCTTGTTCTACAAGCATCTGAGGCTTAGTGAATATCTCTTGGATTTCTGATTGCATGATGCATGGTTGATCGCCTGACAACCGAGTGCTCGCCTGACAAACGAGCCAGCCATTCCGTGAGATCAGAGTCTTCGTGGTATAGGCAAGAACTGATGGCGGCATTCAAGAGAATCCGGAAGGTCTAACCTTGTCTGTGGTATTCTGAGTAGGATTCAATGACTGAATGACTGTGACGTGCTTCAAACCTGTAACCTACTGGGCGTTAGTGACAGACGCAAAAGAGTGATTCTATTCCGGTAGGGGAGGGAACCAAACCGGTGATTGGCAGTACTGTGACAGAGTGCGTGCATTAGCTTTCACTGCGCGGATGGGAGGTAGCTGCTGACAACAGTGAAACCCTACACGAGCTTGCCATGGAAAGGAGTAAGAAGGATTGGATGAAGGCAGTAGGAAAGCAGAGAGACGGAAGGGAAGGCATCTTCATACACTTGTCTGAAGCTCTTACACCAATGATATACATAAGTATCACTATCCTTATCTTCTATGTTATTTTCGTTCATCATCATATACATTTGAGTTTGCCTGACTAAGATTTACAAGATGACCATAGCTTGCTTCAATGCTAACAATCTCCGTGGGATCGACCCTTACTCACGTAAGGTATTACTTGGATGACCCAGTGCACTTGCTGGTTAGTTGTGTGAAGTTGTAGTGATCACAATTTCGCGCACCAAGTTTTTGGCGCCGTTGCCGGGGATTGTTCAAGTTTTGAGCAAGCTTTTGGTAACAATGCCTGGGATTGTTCTAGTTTGGACAACTGACGGTTCATCTTGTTGCTTAGATTAGGTATTTTTTTTTCGAAATTCTTGAAGATGAATTCTAGAGTTTCATGATGATTTGTTGAAATCTGGCTGGCTGAGAAGCCATGTCTAATCTGATTGGACCGAGGTTTCAACTTATCACCACAAGAGCTTGTTGATTTTAATCAATCTTGCTTTTGGAGCAGTGATCTGCTAAGGCTTGGCTGACCTTTGGTCATGTCTAGTGTTTTGGACCGAAGCTTTCTTTGAAAGCTTGGCTGGCTGTGAAGCCATGTCTAATTCCTGGACCGGAGTCTTAGACTAGCATTGCACTGATTCCTGGAATTCTCATTAAGAATTTTGATACCTTTTCCCACTTAATTTTCGAAAAATACAAAAAAAAAAAAATTTGCAAAACCATAAAATCCAAAAATATTTCTTGTTTGAGTCTAGAGTCTCATCTTAAGTTTAGTGTCAAATGCATGTTTTTGTTATATTTTTCGAATCCATGCATATATTTCTTGTTTTGATCTTTAAATTCTATTGACTTGAGTGTTCATGTGTCTCATATAGTGTCAGGAGCACACAAACTGCTAAGATTGGTGTCTTGCATGCATTGTTAATTGATTCTTGTTGCATTTTGATTATTAAAAATCCAAAAATATTTTTAATTTGTGTCTTTTCAAGTCAATGATACAAAGAATTGAAGATTCAGAACATACTGCAGAGGAATTATACAGAAAAAGCTGAGCATTCAAAAATGCCCAGTGAAGAAGGCAGACTGGCGTTTAAACGCCAGCCAGGGTACCTGGTTGGGCGTTTAACGCCCAAAGAGGTAGCATTTTGGGCGTTAAACGCCAGAATGCATACCATTCTGGGCGTTTAACGCCAGGATGGTGCTAGGGGGAAGATTTTGTTTTCAAAATCAATTTTTTTTCAAGTTTCCAAAGTTTTTTAAAACCAAATCTTTTTCAAATCATATCTTTTCAATCAAATGTTTTCAAAATCAATTTCTTTCCTTTTTCAAAGATACTTACTAACAATTAATGATTTGATTGAACATTTTTTGCCTTTTCTATTAAGAAAGGTTTTATGTTTGAATCATATCTTTTCTTGTTAGGCAAGTCATTAATTTTCAAATCATATCTTTTCAAATTGTTTTCAAATCATATCTTTTAAAATTGTTTTCAAATCATATCTTTTCAATCATATCTTTTTAAAACCATAATTTTTCAATCACATCTTTTTTTCTTAAATAAGTTTTCAATCAAATCTTTTTAATTTCTAATTTCAAAATCTTTTTCAAAAATCACTTGATTTCTTTTCCACTCTTATTTTCGAAAATCAATTAAGTGTTTTTCAAAATGTTTTCAAAATCTTTTACTTAAATTTTCGAAAATTACTTCCCTTCTTCTCACATCCTTCTATTCATGGACTAACACTATTCTTTAATGCAAAATTCGAACTCCATCTTCTTTGATAAGTTCGAATTTTCTACTTCTGTCTTCTACTTTTCTTTTCCTCTGACACCTCAAGGAATCTCTATACTGTGACATAGAGGATTCCATATTTTCTTGTTTTCTTCTCTTTCATATGAGCAGGAACAAAGACAAAGGCATTCTTGTTGAAGCTGACCCTGAACCTGAAAGGACCTTGAAGAGAAAGCTAAGAGAAGCCAAAGCACAACTCTCTTTAGAGGACCTGACCGAATTCTTCAAAGAAGAAGAAGACATGACAGCCGAAAACAACAACAATGCCAACAATGCAAGGAAGGTGCTGGGTGACTTCACTGCACCTACTCTTGATTTCTATGGGAGAAGCATCTCTATCCCTGCCATTGGAGCAAACAACTTTGAGCTTAAGCCTCAATTAGTTTCTCTAATGCAACAGAATTGCAAGTTCCATGGACTTCCAATGGAAGATCCTCATCAGTTCTTAGCTGAATTCTTGCAAATCTGTGACACAGTCAAGACTAATGGGGTTAACCCTGAGGTCTACAGACTGATGCTATTCCCTTTTGCTGTAAGAGACAGAGCTAGAATATGGTTGGATTCTCAACCTAAAGAAAGCCTGGACTCTTGGGAAAAGCTAGTCAATGCCTTCTTGGCAAAGTTCTTTCCACCACAAAGATGGAGTAAGCTTAGAGTGGAAGTCCAGACCTTCAGACAGAAGGATGGAGAATCCCTCTATGAAGCTTGGGAAAGATACAAACAATTAATCAGAAGATGTCCTTCAGACATGCTTTCTGAATGGAGCATCATAGGTATTTTCTATGATGGTCTCTCTGAACTATCCAAGATGTCTTTGGATAGCTCTGCTGGAGGATCTCTTCATCTGAAGAAGACGCCTGCAGAAGCTCAAGAATTGATTGAAATGGTTGCAAATAACCAATTCATGTACACTTCTGAAAGGAATCCTGTGAACAATGGGACTAGTCAGAAGAAAGGAGTTCTTGAGATTGATACTCTGAATGCCATATTGGCTCAGAACAAGATATTGACTCAACAAGTCAATTTGATTTCTCAAAGTCTGTCTGGAATGCAAAATGCACCAAGCAGTACTAAGGAAGCTTCATCTGAGGAAGAAGCCTATGATCCTGAGAACCCTTCTATGGAAGAGGTGAATTACCTAGGAGAACCCTATGGAAACACCTACAATTCTTCATGGAGAAATCACCCCAATTTCTCATGGAAGAATCAAGAGAGACCTCAACAAGGTCTCAATAACAATAATGGTGGAAGAAACAGGTTTAGCAATGGCAAGCCTTTTCCATCATCTTCTCAGCAGCAGACAGAGAGTTCTAAGCAGAATACTTCTGACTTAGCAACAATGGTCTCTGATCTAATAAAGACCACTCAAAGTTTCATGAATGAAACAAGGTCCTCCATCAGAAATTTGGAAGGACAAGTGGGTCAGCTGAGCAAGAAAGTCACTAAACTCCCTCCTAGCACTCTCCCAAGTAATACAGAAGAAAATCCAAAAGGAGAGTGCAAAGCCATAGATATGGCCGAATATGGAGAGGAAAGAGAAGAGGAGGACGCCACTGAGGAAGACCTCAGTGAGCGTGTACCAATCTCCTCTGAGTTCCAATGGGAATCTGAGGCTCAAAATGAGACCATAGAGATTTCATTGGACTTACTTCTGCCATTCATGAGCTCTGATGAGTATTCTTCCTCTGAAGAGGATGAGTATGTCACTGAAGAGCAAGTTGCTAAATACCTTGGAGCAATCATGAAACTGAATGACAAGTTATTTGGAAATGAGACTTGGGAGGATGAACCTCCCTTGCTCACCAAAGAACTGGATGACTTGTCTAGGCAGAAACTGCCTCAAAAGAGGCAGGATCCTGGGAAGTTTTCTATACCTTGTACCATAGGCACCATGACCTTCAAGAAGGCCTTGTGTGACTTAGGGTCAAGTGTAAACCTCATGCCCCTCTCTGTAATGGAGAAATTAGGGATCCTTGAGGTGCAAGCTGCAAGAATCTCATTAGAGATGGCAGACAATTCGAGAAAACAAGCTCATGGACTTGTAGAGAATGTTTTGGTGAAGATTGAAGACCATTACATTCCTACTGATTTCATAGTCCTAGAGACTGGGAAGTGCATGGATGAATCCATCATCCTTGGCAGACCCTTCCTAGCCACAGCAAAAGCTGTGATTGATGTTGATAGAGGAGAGTTGATCATTCAAGTGAATGAAGAATCCTTGGTGTTTAAGGCCCAAGGACATCCCTCTATCATCATGGAGAGGAAGCATGAAGAGCTTCTCTCAAAACAGAGCCAAGCAGAGCCCCCACAGTCAAACTCTAAGTTTGGTGTTGGGAGGCCACAACCAAACTCTAAGTTTGGTGTTGAACCCCCACATTCATACTCTAAGTTTGGTGTTGGGAGGTTCCAACATTGCTCTGATCATTTCTGAAGCTCCATGAGAGTCCTCTGTCAAGCTAATGACATTAAAGAAGCGCTTGTTGGGAGGCAACCCAATGTTTTATAGCTAACTATTTCCTTTTGTTATTTTATCTTTTTTGTAGGTTGATGATCATAAGAAGTCACAAAAACAATGAAAAAAGCAAAAACAGAATGAAAAACAGGAATAAAAACAGCACACCCTGGAGGAGAAGAAGCTGGCATTCAAACGCCAGTAATGCTAGCTGTTGGGCGTTTAACGCCCAGTCTGGCACCATTCTGGGCGTTTAACGCCAGAAAGGGGCACCAGACTGGCGTTAAACGCCAGTAAAGGGCAACAACCTGGCGTTAAACGCCAGGAATGGGCACCAGCCCGGCGTTTAACGCCAGAAATAGCTCAAAACGTGATTTTGAGCAACATTTGGTGCAGGGATGACTTTTCCTTGACACCACAGGATCTGTGGACCCCACAGGACCCCACCATCACTCTCTCTCTTCTTCCCCCACTCACCAATCACCTCAATACCTCTTCCCCAAAAACCCTTCACCTATCAAATCCCATCTTTCTCTTCACCACTCACATCCATCCTTCATAAATCCCCACCAACCTCACCCTTCAAATTCAAACCACTTTCCCTCCCAAACCCACCCTCCATGGCCGAACCATTACACCCCTCTTCCTCATTTCTTCTTCTTCTACTCTATTCTTTCTTCTTTTGCTCGAGGACGAGCAAACATTCTAAGTTTGGTGTGGTAAAAGCGTTGCTTTTTCATAACTGTTTATGGCATCCAAGGCCGGAGAAACCTCTAGAAAGAGGAAAGGGAAGGCAAAAGCTTCCACCTCCGAGTCATGGGAGATGGATAGATTCCTCTCAAGGGTGCATCAAGTCCACTTCTATGAAGTTGTGGCCTTGAAGAAGGTGATCCCCGAAGTCCCCTTTTCACTCAAAAAGGGTGAATATCCGGAGATCCGCCATGAGATCCGAAGAAGAGGTTGGGAAGTACTCACTAACCCCATTCAACAAGTCGGAATCTTGATGGTTCAAGAGTTCTATGCCAATGCATGGATCACCAAGAACCATGACCAAAGTGTGAACCCGAATCCCAAGAATTATCTCACTATGGTTCGGGGGAAATACTTGGATTTTAGTCCGGAGAGTGTGAGGGTGGCGTTCAACTTGCCTATGATGCAAGGAGATGAGCATCCTTACACTAGAAGGGTCAACTTTGATCAAAGGTTGGACCAAGTCCTCACAACCATATGTGAAGAGGGCGCACAATGGAAGCAAGATTCAAGAGGAAAGCCGGTTCAATTGAGAAGGCATGACCTCAAGCCCGTGGCTAGAGGATGGTTAGAGTTCATACAACGCTCAATCATTCCCACTAGCAACCGGTCCGAAGTTACCATAGACCGGGCCATCATGATTCATAGCATCATGATTGGAGAAGAAATAGAGGTTCATGAGGTTATAGCCCAAGAACTCTATAAGGTGGCGGACAAGACCTCCACCTTGGCAAGGTTAGCCTTTCCTCATCTCATCTGTCACCTCTGTTATTCAGTTGGAGTTGACATAGAGGGAGATACCCCCATTGATGAGGACAAGCCCATCACCAAGAAAAGGATGGAGTACACAAGAGACCCCTCTCACCATGAGATCCCTGAGATTCCTCAAGGGATGCACTTTCCTCCACAAAATTATTGGGAGCAATTAAACACCTCCCTAGGAGAATTGAGTTCCAACATGGGACAACTAAGGGTGGAGCATCAAGAACACTCCATTCTCCTCCATGAAATTAGAGAAGACCAAAGAATCATGAAGGAGGAGCAACAAAGACAAGGAAGAGACATTGAGGAGCTCAAGCACTCCATAGGATCTTCAAGAGCAAGAAAGAGCCGCCATCACTAAGGTGGACCCGTTCCTTGATTTCCTTGTTCTTTATTCTTCTGTTTTTCGATTTTTATGCCTTATGTTTATCCATGTTTGTGTCTTGTGATCATTAGTGTCTTTGTGTCTATGCCTTAAAGTTATGAATGTCCTATGAATCCATCACCTCTCTTAATAAAAACATGCTTAATTGAAAAGGAAAGAATTGCATGAATTCTGAATTTTATAATAGTTTAATTATTTTGATGTGGTGGCGACACTTTTGTTCTCTGAATGTATGCTTGAACAGTGCATATGTCTTTTGAACTTGTGGTTCATGAATGTTGGCTCTTGAAAGAATGATGAAAAAGGAGACATGTTACTGAAGATCTGAAAAATCATTAAAAATGATTCTTGAAGCAAGAAAAAGCAGAAAAAAAAAGAAGGAAGCAAACGAAAAAAAAAAAAAAAAAAAACCGAAAAGAAAAAAAAAAGAAGAAAGAAAAAGAAAGAATAAGAGTTGTGATCCAAGGCAAATAAGAGTGTGCTTAAGATCCCTGGACACCTCTAATTGGGGACTTTAGCAAAGCTGAGTCACAATCTGAAAAGGTTCACCCAATTATGTGTCTGTGGCATGTATGTATCCGGTGGTAATACTGGAAGACAGAGTGCTTTGGGCCACAGCCAAGACTCAATAAGTAGCTGTGTTCAAGAATCATCATACTTAACTAGGAGAATCAATAACACTATCTGGATTCTAAGTTCCTAAGGAAGCCAATCATTCTGAATTACAAGGGATAGAGTGAGATGCCAAAACTATTCAGAGGCAAAAAGATAAAAGCCCCGCTCATCTAATTAATACTGATCTTCATAGATGTTTTTGGAGTTCATTGCATATTCTCTTCTTTTTATCTTATTTGATCTTCAGTTGCTTGGGGACAAGCAACAATTTAAGTTTGGTGTTGTGATGAGCGGATAATTTGTATGCTTTTTGGCATTGTTTTTAGTAGATTTTTAGTATGATCTAGTTAGTTTTTATTATATTTTTATTAGTTTTTAGTTAAAATTCACTTTTCTGGACTTTACTATGAGTTTGTGTGTTTTTCTGTGATTTCAGGTATTTTCTGGCTGAAATTGAGGGACCTGAGCAAAAATCTGATCCAGAGACTCAAAAGGACTGCAGATGCTGTTGGATTCTGACCTCCCTGCACTCGAGGTGGATTTTCTGGGGCTACAGAAGCCCAATTGGCGCGCTCTCAACGGCGTTGGAAAGTAGACATCCTGGGCTTTCCAGCAATATATAATAATCCATACTTTGCCCAAGATTTGATGGCCCAAACCGGCGTTCAAAGTCACCTCAAGAAATTCCAGCGTTAAACGCCGGAACTGGCACCTAATTGGGAGTTAAACGCCCAAACTGGCACTAAAGCTGGCGTTTAACTCCAAGGAGAGTCTCTACACGAAATTGCTTCATTGCTCAGCCCATGCACACACCAAGTGGGCCCGGAAGTGGATTTTTATGTCATTTACTCATCTATGTACTAGTTTTCTATAAGTAGGACCTTTTACTATTGTATTAGAGAGAGCCTTTTGATCATGTTTTTATGATTGAACCCTCTTTGGGAGGCTGGCCATTCGGCCATGCCTAGACCTTGTTCTTATGTATTTTCAACGGTGGAGTTTCTACACACCATAGATTAAGGTGTGGAGCCCTGCTGTACCTCGAGTATTAATGCAATTACTATTGTTCTTCCATTCAATTCCGCTTGTTCTTTTACCAAGATATCACTTGTTCTTCAACATGATGAAGGTGATGATTGACGCCCATCACCATTCTCACCCATGAACAAGGTGATTGACAACCATTCTTGTTCTACAAGCATCTGAGGCTTAGTGAATATCTCTTGGATTTCTGATTGCATGATGCATGGTTGATCGCCTGACAACCGAGTGCTCGCCTGACAAACGAGCCAGCCATTCCGTGAGATCAGAGTCTTCGTGGTATAGGCAAGAACTGATGGCGGCATTCAAGAGAATCCGGAAGGTCTAACCTTGTCTGTGGTATTCTGAGTAGGATTCAATGACTGAATGACTGTGACGTGCTTCAAACCTGTAACCTACTGGGCGTTAGTGACAGACGCAAAAGAGTGATTCTATTCCGGTAGGGGAGGGAACCAAACCGGTGATTGGCAGTACTGTGACAGAGTGCGTGCATTAGCTTTCACTGCGCGGATGGGAGGTAGCTGCTGACAACAGTGAAACCCTACACGAGCTTGCCATGGAAAGGAGTAAGAAGGATTGGATGAAGGCAGTAGGAAAGCAGAGAGACGGAAGGGAAGGCATCTTCATACACTTGTCTGAAGCTCTTACACCAATGATATACATAAGTATCACTATCCTTATCTTCTATGTTATTTTCGTTCATCATCATATACATTTGAGTTTGCCTGACTAAGATTTACAAGATGACCATAGCTTGCTTCAATGCTAACAATCTCCGTGGGATCGACCCTTACTCACGTAAGGTATTACTTGGACGACCCAGTGCACTTGCTGGTTAGTTGTGTGAAGTTGTAGTGATCACAATTTCGCCCACCAATCTCCCAAGTATACCAGGATACCACTACGTTCCTCTGCCACTCTAAAGGAAAGCGCTGTTCATTATTTTTGTCCAGAAAGAAAGGCCGGGCTCCTTCAATAGCCCGGACCATAAAGAAGTAATTCCTAAAATCCCAGAAAGACTCGTCATACATAGAAAAAACTTTATGCCCCTTGGCAGACCTAAAAGAAATCCAAGAAGCCTTCTTCTTGGTAGTCCCAGGCTTGGTCAACACGAAAAGATACAAAAAGAGACTTTGAGAAGGTGTAACAGCAAATTCTTGACAAACCAACTGAAAAATCTTGATGAAGCCCCAAGAATTCGGATGAAGCTGAGAGTGGGCAACGTTATAGGACCATAACAAGTCAGTTTCAAAAGAAGTAAAAGGAAATGTGATGTTCATTTGGCTGAAAAAGAAGTCATAGGCATAGAAAAAGGGACGCCCCCTGAGTCAGGACAGGGAAGCAAACTCTATCATCAAAATCAGGTGCCACTAACTCATAATTGTTCTCTTGATCCTCACTGCTACAAATACGGTGATGTCTTCTAAGTGCTACACAAAATTCAGAATTGGCTAAAGAAACACACAGCAACACAAAGGAGTCCAGCCAATTGGACATCCCCTCAGGGACCTTAGAAGATGCCTCGAAAATATTTTTGCGAGAAAACATGGGCCAACTAGTCCTAGAAACAAGAAAAGAAGATTGGATTACAAAAAAAACATCTCGGACGAAATCAAAAAAACTCGGACAACATAATCCAGTGCAATACAGTCAACAAAAGGAAACCCCAGGACCCACACCAAAAAGATCCAGGGGCATCCTTTGGAGGCAGTTAACAGAATAAGGACTCAGGAAAACCTTCAAGACTAACATCCCAACAAAACTCTCAGCAAAGACAAAGGAAAGCCCTCTCTTAAAAAGCGACATCCCGAGAAGAAAAGAAAGACATTACCCCAAAAAGCTACAAATCAAATAAAGTCATTAAAATAACTACCTTCCAAATTCACAGTCTCAGCTTATCAGCAAATAAAACTACCAAGCAGCAAAACGTATCAAGAAGAAGTCATCAAACACGCCACCTTTTTCAGAGAAATAAATCCCCCCCAAATAGGCAAATGACACAAAATAAAACCAGCCATCAAAAAATCGTTACTTTCTACAAAGGTTCGTCAGCAAAGTTACTGTTCATACCCAAAGTCATCACAGTTACCAACGTGGTGAAAAGATATCAAAGAAATAATCTTTCCAGGAAAGCAAAGGCATCAGTGACAACATGCATCACAACAAAATCAAACTTTACCAAAAACCGGATGCAAAGCAACAAAGGAAGCAAAAAAAGCAGTAAGAAGAACCAACCTGGAAAAAGTAGAAAGCTTCGACGAAGTTAAAGGTAGAAGATGGAATCAGGAGTCTCCCTTTCACAATAAGGAAAGCACTAATAATCGCCAAGCAATGTCGCAGGAAGAAATACGAAAACTGCAAACTTAAGAAAATAGAAAGAGAGAAAGAAAAGGAAAGTTACGGAGAAGAGAAACTATTTTTTAAGCATGAAATTCAAAAACAGAGAGCTTAAGAGAAACGGGGCAATTAAAAACCAATTAATATGGGTATTAAACCCTTGCACATTCCCAAGGCTACGAGCACTAAATGCAAGAACGCGCGCTTTTAAGAAGCAAAAGAAAAGTGTTCCCTATTCAAAAAGGAGAACCCTACAAAGAAGAAATCGACAAAATGCTCGAGTTCGGCTTCACCATAAAAGGATTGAAGTCCTAAAACTGAGGACTCGACCTCAAAACAGAAGACCAAGCTCGAGCAAAGGCACTGTTCATACCCTGGGTCGAGCTGTCCGACCCGGGATGCTCTACTGACAAGTCGACCGACCTCTTCAGGTTAGAAAAATCTGACCTCTTCTCAAAGAGCTCGGTCAAATCACCAGGAAAGCCCAAAAAAGGGCCCAAACGGAGGACCACACCCCAAATCCTAAGGCATCCCAAAGCCTACAGAGAGAAGGGCGGTTCCTTTGAAGATAAGATGACCTCACTTAAAGATAAGATAAAGATAAGATAACTAACTTATCTTATCTAAAAAGGTCACTCCACACTTCTATAAATACACTGGAGCACCCAGGTATAACTTATACTCAAATTCTACTAAAAACCTGCTTAATACCCTTTCTAACTTAAGCATCAGGGTCCCTTGTAGGTACCACTACCCTCCGGTGACAAAGGATCAACAGCATAGCCAGGCAAACAAGTCGGACACAACATCTTCGGCTACCACCCACCAGCCGAAAATGTCAACTCCGACCAGTACAGAAGATCTCGTTCGAGATCAACCTACAGTTTCAGGTAACCCTCGGAACAGTTAGTAAATGAATAAATAAATAGAAAGAAATGAGAGAGGCATAAGAAAATTCGAATTTTAATTAAGAAAAAGGAAAAATATTTTTGTTTTTATTTTAATTATTAGTTAAAATTTGAAAATTAAGAAAAGGGATAAAATTAAAAATTAAAACAATTAGTTAAATAAAAAAGATTTTTGAAAAAGTGGAGGTGATTTTCGAAAATTATAGAGAGAAAAGTAGTTAGGTGGTTTTGAAAAAGATAAGAAATAGTAAAACAAACAAAAAGTCAATTAGTTAATTGAAAAAGATTTGAAAATCAATTTTGAAAAGATAAGAAGTTAGAAAAGATTTTGAAATTATAATTTGAAAAAGATATGATTGAAATTTATTTTGAAAAAGATTTGAAAAAGAAATTTTAAAAAGATTTGATTTTGAAAATTAAAGTTAATGATTTGACTAACAAGAAACTAAAAGATATGATTCTAGAATTTAAAGGTTGAACCTTTCTTAACAAGAACGTAACAAACTTGAAATTTTTGAATCAATCACATTAATTGTTAGTAAAGTTTTTGAAAATTTAAAGTAAAAATAAGAAAAATATTTTGAAAAACAATTTTTTACAAATTTTTTGAAAATCATGAAATAAAAATGAAAAAGAATTGATTTTAAAAAAGATTTTGAAAATATATTTTTTTTTAAATTGAAATCTTGACTTGACTAACAAGAAACAAAAATTTTTTGACTAAGTCAACCCAAAGATTTCGAAATTTATGAGTAATTAAAGGAAAAGATAATTTTTTTATTTTTGAATTTTTAGTGAGGAGAGAGAAAACCAACAAAATGACTCAAGACATAAAAATTTTGGATTAAAACAAATGATGCATGCAAGAACACTATGAATGTCAAGATGAACACCAAGAACACTTTGAAGATCATGGTGAACATCAAGAACTTATTTTTGAAAATTTTCAAGAAAAGAAAAATATGCAAGACACCAAACTTAGAGATTTTTCATGTTTAGACACTAATAATTCAAAAAATGCATATGAAAAACAACAAAAGACATAAAACAAGAAAATATGAAGATCAAACAAGAAGACTTGTCAAGAACAACTTGAAGATCATGAAGAATGCAATGCATGAAATTTTTCGAAAAATGCACAAATTTTAAAAACATGCAATTGACACCAAACTTAAAAATTGACACTAGACTCAAACAAGAAACACAAAATTTTTGGTTTTTATAATTTTATTAATTTTTTTTTGGATTTCTTTTTCAAAAAAATCTTTTGGAAAAAGAAAAACAAAGAAAAAAATTTTGAAAGATTTTTGAAAACTTTTTGAAAAGAAAATAATAGTTAAAACAAGAAGAAAATTACCTAATATGAGCAACAAGATGAACCGTCAGTTGTCCAAACTCGAACAATCCCCGGCAACGGCGCCAAAAACTTGGTGCACGAAATTGTGATCTCAATGGCGCCAACAACTTGGTACGCACAATTGTAATCTCAACTCTTTTTCACAACTTCGCACAACTAACCATCAAGTGCACTGGGTCGTCCAAGTAATAAACCTTACGTGAGTAGGGGTCGATCCCATGGAGATTGTTGGCTTGAAGCAAGCTATGGTCATCTTGTAAATCTCAGTCAGGCGGATTGAAATGGCTATGGAGTTTTAATAATTAAAATATAAATAAACAAAAAATAAAGATAGAGATACTTATGTAATTCATTGGTGAGAATTTCAGATAAGCATATGGAGATGCGTTATTCCTTCTAAATCTCTACTTTCCTACTGCCTTCATCCAATCCTTCATACTCCTTTCCATGGCAAGCTGTATGTTGGGTGTCATCGTTGTCAATGGCTACTTCCCGTCCTCTCAGTGAAAATGGTCCTCTACGGTTTCTGTACGGCTAATCAACTGTTGGATTGCTCGTCTCGGATGAAAAATACCATGCACAGATATCGATTATGTAGGAATAGGATTTACTATCTTTTTGCGTCTTTCACCAAGCCCTACAGTCGCGAGTTTGAAGCTCGTCACAGTCATCCCATCCCAAATCCTACTCGGAATACCACAGACAAGGTTTAGACTTTTCGGATCTCAAGAATGCTGCCAATGGAGTCTAGCCTATACCACGAAGACTCTAATCTCGAATTCAGATGCCCCATTGTCAGAGGGGAGTCGATGTGAATCGTTGATTAGAAATGCAAGAGATATATATTCAAGCTTGTTTCCATGTAGAACGGAAGTGGTTATCAATCACGCGTTCATCAGTGAGAATGGTGATGAGTTTCACATAATCATCACATTAATCATGTTCTTGTGTGCGAATGAATATCTTAGAATAAGAATAAGCATAAATTAAATAGAAGAACAATAGTACTTTACATTAATACTCGAGGAACAGTAGAGCTTCACACCTTAATCTATGATGTGTAGAAACTCCACCGTTGAAAATACATAAGTTAAAATAGGGTAGGCATAGCCGAATGGCCAGCATCCCATAGATTTTTCTAGAGAGTTGTGCCCTATTTATGCCCATTTTGTGCCTTTGGCACAATTCCAACCCACGCATACACGTACATCACGCGTACGCGTCGATTCACAAACTCACCATCTATGCGCAAGCGTCCATGACGCGTACGTGTCGATGTGTCAAGTGCACCACCCATACTTCTTCCCGAGAGTCATGCCAACTTGGTGCAAGAATTGTGCTTCTTGCACAATTCTCATTCCACGCATATGCGTACATCACGTGTACGCGTCGGTCGGCACTCTCTCCCTATGCTCATACGCGTGCATAGCGCTTCTGCGTCGATGCCTTTTCTGTCCACCCACGCGCACGCGTGCCTTGTGCATACACGTGGATTCAAATTCGATAAACCCCATCTACGTGAGAAGCCCTTGCAAAATCACGTCTTTTGCCCCTTTCAATGTTCCATTTCCGTCTCCCACCACCAAACCCCATAACCACAAACTTCAAGCTCTGCAACCACCACCATCGCCATCACTCCAGCGACACCCACCATCGTCAATCACCCTCTTTCTTTCCTCCTTTATTTCTTCTTCTCTTTCCCTTCTCTCTCTTTCCCTCTTTCGGCTATTTTACCGCTATGCTCAAGCCAGCACCGCCGCGAACCAAGTGCTGCTAGCGAACCCCACTTCACTATCACCAAACCCTTCATCCTCTATCCGCTATTTCTTTACTGTCTCCGCGCCCAGGGCAAAATTCGCTCCCATATTCCTTGCTCTGCGCTACTACACGATGCCTCAGTCCACCATCTCAGCACCACAGCTGCACCAGGCTGCTGCCGTCTCTGATCGGCACTGCCCCCTCAACTTCCGTTCACACTTCTCTTGCCTCTTCCAGTTCTGCTCTGCTCATCTTTCCAGGTCCCCCTATGTCCCCTTCGTTTTTCATTTCTCGTTTATGCTTCTGTGTAAATAACCTAGTTAGTATTGTTTAATTGCTTTTTGATTAGGTTAGATAGAATTGCATGAGGTTAGGTAGCTAGGTTGTGGTTAGAGGATTCTAGGCCTGATAAATGCTCCATTTTTTGTTTAATTTCTGAATGTTACTTGCATACTGAATAGTGATGATGTTGGTGTTGTGTGTTTTTCCATATTGCTGTTTGTTAATCTTGGGCACTGCCATGTGATTTAAGTTATTTTGGTTTGCTTGATGCTACCTGAATCATATGAAATCCTTGCTTGTAGACACGTCTTATGTATTTTGGATTCACATGATGCTATTTTGCTGCTGTTTGCTATCCGAGAACGTCTAATTTACTGTTGGAATGCTGCTAAAATTTTTGAAAAATAATTTGGTATTAACTTGCAACTTAGGTGCTGCACTTGGCACTTTTTTGGTTTGAAAATTCATTCATTTTATACCAAGTGCAATTCCTTAGTTAACTTGGTCGGCATTTCCGTTTTATTTGGTTTCCCGTTGATGAGCATTGAAATTGGTTAATTCAAAGAACTATTTGTCGGACTTCTGTGTCAAATAGTACCTTGATTAACTATTCAATGTGAACCTTCTTGTGTTCTCAACATTTCAAGATAACTCGAATGCTTTATGACTTCTTGGTTAAGGCTCAATTTTCAACTTACTTGACCAATGAACTAATGCCAAAGCTTACCATTTGATTTAAACTTGTCTTTCTTGATAGAGGTTCGTACATTTGTAACTTCCACTAGTGTGAACCCTTTCGAACTCGAATTGCTTTCAACTTTCTTTTGGTCACACTAAGTGCTAATCCAAAATTGTTCTTAACACTAATTGTTACAAACTTAGTGACCATGGATATTGATGATCACTTGCTCTTCTAATCTATGCATTCATGTAATTTATATTTCATCATCAATAATTCGCATCATTCTCATGAATGTGAGCGTGCTTGTTTCTTATGATTGTGAGCTTCTCTTGGTTAAGTTCCATATTTGTCATGCCACTATATTTAACTTAGTTTTCTAACATTTGACCCTTGTTAACTCTCTAATTCTTCTTTTTAGTTTTAACATTAACTCTTATATATTCTTTTGGGCATGATGATTATGGTTGCTTAACAAACAAGCATTTTGTTATTATTGCATGTTTCTTAAATTGTGTTTTGATTGTTATCTGAATTATGTTTGCTTGCATTCCAAGAATTCTCTCCTTTAACTTACTTCATGAACATGTTCAATCCTCTTGCAGTGTGTTTTTCTGTCCGTACTTGATTTCTTGCTTTATATTCCTCTTCTTGGCTTAATTGTTTATATCCTGTGATTTCTATTTTCTCCAGGATGACTGACAGAGGGAAAGCGAAGGTTACCTCTCAAAAAAGGAAAAAATCTCGATCTTCCACTGCTTCTCCCTTCTTTGATTATGCCAAGAACCCTCTTTCAGACAAGGAGAAAGCAGATCATTTACTGCCCACCACGGACACAGACAAGTTTCCAAACCTGTACTGTGAGCTCCATTTTCCAAATTTTCAGGGGCGGAAGCTCAATCTAGAGAAGAAGCTCGCCATTCCTTCATATGTGAGGTAGTCCATTGAGCTTCGGATTGATGCGTTGGGCCTGTCCTTTGTGGATAGGGTTCTAGTTAAAGTGAATGACTTGTGGGTCCGAGAATTTTACTACAATTTCTTTTCACCGACCCTTGATTCGATTCACCTGAGAGGCAGGCAAGTTCTGATTACAAAAGCTGACAGTGAGGATGCACTCTGCTGTCAGCCCAAGACCAGTGATACAGATGCTTTTATGCAGGCTGAGGTGGAGATGCACTGCATGACATATGACTATGATGCACTGAGGAGTATAGTTGCCACCCCGGACGCCCCTTAGGAGATGGATGCCAATAAAACAAAACCCATGGGGATAATGTTCGATTATCTGACTCGGGAAGCGAGGACATGGCAGCAGATCTTTGTTCATTATGTGATGCCTACCACGCACTTCTCAGAGATTTTGGTGGACATGCTCGCTCTAATCAGGTGCATTATGGAAGGGCACCAGCTATATTTTCCCCGCCTGATCAGGAAGTATATGTGGCGAGCGCATGTCCGTGGCACACTCCGATTCCCTGCTTTGGTCATAGAGATGTGACAGCGGGTTGGCGTACCCTGGCATGAGGATGAGGAGTCTCCGCCCCCGATCCACGAAAAGGAGAAAGTGATTTTGTAAGGGACTTGGGTGGACGATAGACCAGCCCCACGGAGATCCAGAGCCCGCTCAGCAGCAGCAACATCTAGTCCACCACCTTCTCCAGCAGCAGCAACATCACTGCACCGTCCGCAGCAGGCAGTCAGCCACCACCACTGCCGTGATCAGCACCTCAGCCGACCTACAGACTAGTTTAGGATCTTATCGGGCGCATGGATCAGAGCGACTGTCGCCACGAGCGACACTTTAGGCGCATCGAACGATACTTTTAGCGCGTGTTTCAGATGTTGGCATCGCTGGGAGTAGTCATATCCCTTGATCCCGACACTTTCGATCATTCTGAGGAGGAGACAGATCTTGAGGAGGAGGCTGGACAGGCAGAGGCACCTCCAGAGATTCAGGCTTCTACACAGCCACAACCATAGCCACAGCCAGAGCCCTAGCCAGATGCAGATGTCAATCCTTCCACCTAGTCCCACTTGTAGCATCGGGGACGATGCTTCATTCTAAGTGTGGGGAGGTCGACGTCATCGGCGGGGTTTATATTTTGGGTGACGATTTTAGACTTCAGTTTTAGTTGCTTTATTTTGTCTTATTTTAGCACTTGCACTCTCATTTACTGCACTTTAGATTATTGTACATATTGGTATTTTAGGTACTTTTAGTTTATTGCACTTAGCATCTTTGGATGTGTATATTTTGATACTTTTAGTTGGATTTGCATTTGTAGTTGATAGTATATATATATATATATATATATATATATATATATATATATATATATGTAGTTATTTTAGTCTGGTGGTTTTGATTTAGTGGTTGTGATTTGAAAAAAAATTCCAAAAAAAAAAATTTTGGATTATTGAAGCTTAGTTGACACTTTTCACATAAGAGAATTTGATTTGTTTGAAAAAGGGATAAACTAAGAGAATTTTAAAATTTCTCAATCACAATATTGCATTGAGGAAATAAGCCTTGTCAAAATATTGAGATTTTCCAAGAAATTACTTATAGGGCCCAATTGACTTGAGTGAAAAATTTTGATTCCATTGAACTTGCTTGAATTATATCTTGTGGAACATGTTTTGAGCTAAGAACACAAGCTTCTGAGTTTTGAGCCTAATTGTGTAGTTACATCTTATAACCATTTATTTTCCTTCTTATGTGCATTATTCTCTTTCTATGATTGTGATCTTTGATTTGTTTGATTCTTTATGTCCATTATTCCTTGTATACATGCATATATATGATTGAGGACATTGTTTCATGTAACTCACTTACCCAAATAGCCTATCTTTCTGATGAGCGGATATTTTATACGCTTTTTGGGGGTAATTTCATGTAGATTTTTGTATGTTTTAATTAGTTTTTAGTAGAATATCATTAGTTTTTAGGCAAAAATCATATTTCTGGACTTTACTATGAGTTTGTGTATTTTTCTGTGTTTCAGGTATTTTCTGACTGAAATTGAGGGAGCTGAGCAAAAATCTGATTTAGGCTGAAAAAGGACTGCCAATGCTGTTGGATCCTGACCACCCTGTACTCGGAATGGATTTTCTGGAGCTACAGGAGTCCAATTGACGTGCTCACAATTGGGTTCGAAAGTAGACATCCAGGGATTTCCAGCAATATATAATAGTCCATACTTTGCGCAAAGATAGACGACGTAAACGCCAGCGCCAGAAACAGGTTACAAGTTGGAGTTCAACGCCCAAAACACGTTACAACCTAGCGTTCAACTCCAGAAACAGCCCAAGCACGTGAGAGGCTTAAGTCTCAGCCCCAGCATACACCAAGTGGGCCCCAGAAGTGGATTTCGGCACCAATTATCTTAGTTTACTCATTTTCTGTAAACCTAGGTTACTAGTTTACTATTTAAACAACTTTTAGGACTTATTTTGGACCTGATGACATTTTCAGATCTGAATTTTATACACTTTGACGGCATGAGTCTCTAAACTCCATTGTTGGGGGTAAGGAGCTCTGCAGCGTCTCGATGAATTAATGCAATTGTTTCTATTTCTCCATTCAAACGTGTGGTATTCCGAGTAGGATTCAAGGATTGAATGGCTGTGACGAGCTTCAAACTCGCAATTGCTGGGCGTGATGACAAACGCAAAAGGATCAATGGATCCTATTCCAACATGATCGAGAACCAACAGCTGATTAGCCGTGCTGTGACAGAGCATCTGGACCGTTTTCACTGAGAGGATGGGAGGTAGCCACTGACAATGGTGACACCCTACATACAGCTTGCCATGGAGGGAACTTTACACTTTTCCATGGATGGAATATTACATTACAGAAATTCAGAAGACAAAGCATCTCCAAAACTCCAACATATTCTCCATTACTGCATTACAAGTAATTAATTCACGCTCTTTTATTTTTCTAATAATTCAAACTGATAATTTTAATTGAAATGCTGACTAAGAATAATAAAATAAACATAGCTTGCTTCAAACCAATAATCTCCGTGGGATCGACCCTTACTCACGTAAGGTATTACTTGGACGACCCAGTGCACTTGCTGGTTAGTTGTGCGGATTGCAAAAGTGTGATTGCAATTTCGTGCACCACTTTCAAATAATTTAGCACATTACAAGCCTTAAAGCGGAAAACAATAAATGTCCTTTATTTGGATCTTTGATTAGCATAGGCTAGTGAGAGTGTGTATCATTCAAGTGTGGGAAAACTTGGGACATTGGTTGGGAAAAGGTATGCGTTGTATTTTTGTTGAAAATATTGGGAATTAGGTACATACTCATGTGTTAATTAAATGTAAACCCATATGCATTGATGCTTTTGTGTATACTTTATTGCAAGAAGAAAAAAAAAATGAGAAACACAAAGGAAAAAAAATATGAAAAAGAAAAGAAAAAAATAGAAAAAGAAAAAAACAAAAAACAATAAAAAAGGGACAAAATGCCCCAAAGTGAAGTTCAATAAAAATCAATGCATATGTGTTGTGAAGTGAAATGAAAATGCATGAGTATGTGAAAAAGTGAAGAATAGGTAGTTAGGTTAGCTTTGAAATTATATAGGTTGTCATAGGTTAGGTGGGAAGTTTAAGTTAATCAAAGATTCAAATCTCAAGCTCATTTGACCATATGCATACCCTTAACTTGACCCTAGCCCCATTACAACCCAAGAAAAGACCTCATGATATTTGTATGCATGCATTGAATAATTGTTGATTGTTAGATGAAAAACAAATCTTGGAAAGCATGATTAGGGGAAAATTGAGTGATCAACCCTATACACTTGAGCGACTAGAGCGGATACACATTCGGTGAGGGTTTAATGCTTAATTACATGTTTTCACCTAGAATCATTTTCTCTCTTGCAAGTTTTTATAATATTTAATAGCTCAATTCAATTGTGGTTTGGCTTAGTTGTTAATACCCTTTGCCCTTATGTTTATATTGGTTTTCTTGGAAATTGATTTATTTTGACTAAGTACTTACTTCTATTTAGGAACTTGCATTTAGATAGTTGCATTTAGGTAGACTGCATATAGTTATTTTCATTGAATAAATGATAGTACCCTTTGCCTCTTTCTTGGTTGAGCAAGAGGACATGCTTGGATTAAGTGTGGGGAGATTTGATGTGCCACTATTTCGTGGTACATATTGTGCTTAATTTAGGTGGATTTTATCCACTTTTCTCACATTTATTCAAGGAAATAGCATGGTTTCATAATCTTCTCCTAAATTGTGCTTAAGTGTAAAAACATGCTTTTTAGGCCCTTAAATTGATAATTTTGATTCACCTTTGATTCCACTAGATGCCTTGATGTGTTTGTTACTGAATTTAGGATGGAAAGGCAAGGAATGGAGAAAAGCATGCAAAGTGGAGAAATCATGAAGAAACAAGGATTTGGGATGCTGAGATCGACGCACACGCGTGGAAAAGTGAAGTCGCATGGCGACGCGCACGTGTGGATAGCAAATTGTCAAGCGACGCGTACGCGTGACCCATGCATACACGTCAGTACTTGCACGTGACCCACTTAGTGTGAATCTGATGGGGACAATTTCTGGGCATCCCAATCCCAAATTCAACTCACTTCTGATGCTATTAAACCCAAGGATTGAAGGGGAAGTTATCAAGTAGTTACCACACAAGTTACCAATTAGTTACCAATTAGTCAGAGTTTATTTGGAGAAGTAGTTTAGAGTTAGTTTCTAGAGAGAGAAGCTCTCTCTTCTCTCTAGACCTAGGATTAGGATTAGGTTTAATCTCTTCTTAGATCTAGGTTTTAATTCTTCTTCTCATTTACTTCTCCTTCTCAATTTCTTGTTGCTACATCTTGTTCTTTTACTCTTTTGTTGAGATCTCCCTTATTTTGTATACTTTGTTGTTGATACATTCTTGTTCCTCTTATTTTTTTTAATGCAATTTGAGGTAATTCATGTTAAATGTGCCTTCTTTGATTGTTGTTCTTAATTCTTTACAATTGGTAGTTGTTAGATCTTATTCTTGTTGTGATTTTAGATTGCTTTCCTTTTATGCCTTCCAAGTGTTTGATAAAATACTTGGAAGGATGCTAAGAGTAGATTTTTCTCCTCTTGGCTTTGGTTGAGTAATTGGAGACTCTTGAGTTGTCAAAGTCCTTTATTGATTGATAATTAGAAGTTGCTAATTGATTTGAATTTCACTAAAGCTAGTCTTTCCTTAGGAGTTGACTAGGACTTGAGGAATCAAATTGATTATTTCCACTTGACTTTCCTTCATAGTTAGAGGTTAACTAAGTAGAGCAATGAACAATTGTTGTCACAATTGATAAAGATAATGAGGATTGGACTTCTAATTCTCATACCTTGCCAAGAGTTTTTCTAGACATTAGCTTATTTCTTTTGCCATTTACATTTCTTGTTTCTTATTATTCAAAAACCGCAAAATATACATGTCCATAACCAATAACAAGAACACTATCCTGCAATTCCTTTGAGAAACGACCCGAGGTTTGAATACTTCGGTTTGTTTTTATAGGGGTTTGTTACTTGTAATAACCAAATTTTTGTATGAGATGATTCTTTGTTGGCTAGAAACTATACTTGCAACGAGAATTTATTGTGAAATTTTATACCATCAATAATCTCTTCATCGAAATGGCACCGTTGCCGGGGAATTGCAATTGTGTGCCTTGTTATTGGTTATTGTATATATGTGAATATTGTGAATATGTTTGCCTTTTGCTTATTTGCTAGTTTTTGTTAGCTTTAGGACTTTTGTTAGTTTTGTTTTTGGTTTCACCGTGAATTTTCATCCCTGTGGCTATGAGTTTGGTTCAAACTATGTTGTAGGAAATGTAAACCTCAATGACAACATGTACCAAGGATGGAACCATCAAAGATGGGAGGAACCTCAAGGAATTGATCACTCCTCTTAGCAATAACCTCCAGTTACTTATAGGTATAATTCCCATCCTAATGCATGTCAATTCAATGGCTATAGTGAATTTTCTTGTGACTATCAACAACTACCACCATATGCCTATGAACCTTATCCTCAACATAATTATCAACAACCAGTCAACTCTCCTCCATCAGATGACATTGAGGAGCTTAAACACTCCAGAGGATTTCCAAGAGGGGGCAGCAACCACCATCGCTGAGGTGGTCTAGTTTCAATCTCCCTATCTTTACTTTATCGCTGTTTTTCTAATCTTTCATTATGTTGTATTTTTCTATTTTAGCTTGCATGATCACTGTGCGCTGATGGAGCAGCGTGGGTCTATTTTGGGCAACTCATTGGGGGCAATTTCTTGCTCATTTTGGGCCCAATCCATCTCATTTCTGATGCTATTGAACCCAAGGATTGAAGGGGGAATGAACCAAGTAGTCATAGTTTAGTTTTCATCATGTTTTAGGGTTGAATTCTAGAGAGATAGGCTCTCTCCTCTCTCTAGATTTAGGATAGAAATTAGGATAAAGTTAGGTTAATCACTCTCAAATTTATCTTTCATTTCTTGTTTTGATTTCAACTCTCTTGATATTTTAGTGTTCTATTGTCTTAGTCTTCTTAGTTTCTCTGGTTAATTTCTTGTTTTGCTCTCTTTTATGTTTATGAACAATTGTTGGATCTTGTTTTTCTTTAATGCAATTTTATGTTTCCATGCTCTTCTATGTTATTGTTGATTTCTTGCTTGTGATAGTTATGGGTTTTGCTAATTCTTGCATTTGATGATGTTTACCTTTCTTGCACTCTAGGTGTTTATTAAAATGCTTTCACTAGTTTTTGAGTAGTTCTCTTTACTCTTGGCCTATGCTAAGGGAATTGAGTGACCTTGAGTCAATGGGACTCAATGAATTGGTGATTTGAGAACCCTTGGTGATCAATTTGATAGCCATTGACACTAGCCTACTACTAGGTTAATTAGTAGTGAGGTTAGACCTTATGGGTTGATATGATCAAGCCTATTTGATATACTTCAAGCCTAGGATTAGATACTACGTACTTAAGGCTTTTGGAAGTAGACTTAATAGGTTGGCCTCTCATAATTATCAATATATGGGTTGTAGACAAGGATGGTGATCTCAATTACCTATGTCTAGCCAAGAGTAATTTTCCTTTCTCTTATTAGTTAATTGTTCATTTACTTTTCTTGCCATTTACTTTCTTGCAAAAATACAAAATCAAAACCCCTTGCATCCTCATAGCCAATAATTGAGCACTTCATTGCAATTCCTTGTGAGACGATCCGGAGTTCAAATACTTTGGTTAATTCTTATTTGGGGTTTGTTACTTGTGACAACCAAATTTAATTTGATGTGAGAGTTATTTGTTGGTTTGGAGCTATGCTTACAAAGAAATTCTTCTTTCTATAAGAGAAATTCCTAATCAACGCAATTCTCGCTATATGGAGTCTCGTTGTAAAGTATAGTTTCCAAACCAATCAACAATCCTTTCATACAAAAATATTGGTTGTCATAATTAACAATCCCCAATAAGATTTAACCGAAGTATTTGAAATCCGGGTCGTCTCACAAGGAATTGCAATGAAGTGCTCAATTATTGACTACGGGGATCAAGGAGTTTTGTTTATAAAATGGCAAGAAGAGTAAATCAAACAAGCAATTAAAGAAAGCAAGTAATAAAGAGAGACATTCTTGGCAAGGGTTGAGATCATAGGCTTTCTATCCTAGTCATACAATGATTAATTCATCTTATCTAGTCAACTCCAACAAACAGGGAGAAAGTCAAATAAGACTAATCAATCCTATCACAATAATAAACAAGAATTTATCTTATTTCGTCATCCCCAACATTGGAAGAAGGTAGAAGTTATCTTCCATGAGTGAAAGTCAAACAAGACTAGTTAACCTCAATCCAAATGTACTAATCAACATACTAATAGAATTAGCAAAAGATTTGAGTTAATGGAAATTAGTGCACAAAATTGTGATCATCAATGGCACCATCAACATGGTACGCTAAATTACAATCTCAACTCTTTATCACAACTTCGCACAACTAACCAGCAAGTGCACTGGGTCGTCCAAGTAATAAACCTTACGCGAGTAAGGGTCGATCCCACGGAGATTGTTGGTATGAAGCAAGCTATGGTCATCTTGTAAATTTCAGTCAGGCAAATTCAAATGGTTATGGGTGATTTATGAATAAAGCATAAAATACAGATAGAGATACTTATGTAATTCATTGGTGAGAATTTCAGATAAGCGAATGGAGATGCTTTGTCCCTTCCGTCTCTCTGCTTTCCTACTCTCTTCTTCCAATCCTTCTTACTCCTTTCCATGGCAAGCTGTATGTTGAGCATCATCGTTGTCAGTGGCTACAGTCCCGTCTTCTCAGTGAAAATGTTCAACGCGCTCTGTCACAGCACGGCTATTCATCTGTCGGTTCTCGATCATGTCGGAATAGAATCCAGTGATTCTTTTGCGTCTGTCACTAACGCCCTACAATCACGAGTTTGAAGCTCGTCACAGTCATTCAATCCTTGAATCCTACTCGGAATACCACAGACAAGGTATAGACTTTTCGGATTCTCAAGAATGCCGCCATCAATTCTAGCTTATACCACGAAGATTCCGATTAAGGAATCCAAGAGATAAACATTCAAGCCTTCTTTGCTTGTAGAACGGAAGTGGTTGTCAGGCACGCGTTCATAAGTGAGAATGATGATGAGCGTCACATAATCATCACATTCATCATGTTCTTGGGCACGAATGAATATCTTAGAACAGGAATAAGCTAAATTGAATAGAAGAACAATAGTAATTGCATTAATACTCGAGGTACAGCAGAGCTCCACACCTTAATCTATGGTGTGTAGAAACTCCACCGTTGGAAATACATAAGTGATAATGGTGATCATTGGCTTCAGCCCCAGAGAGGGAACCAGAAGAACCAAGATGAAAGTACAATAGCAAAAGGTCCTATTTGTAGAGAACTAGTAGCTTAGGGTTTACAAAGATGAGTAAATGACATAAAAATCCACTTCCGGCCCACTTGGTGTGTGCTTGGGCTGAGCATTGAAGCTTTCATGTGTAGAGACTCTTCTTGGAGTTAAACGCCAGCTTTTGTGCCAGTTTGGGCGTTTAACTCCCATTCTTGTGCCAGTTCCGGCATTTAACGCCGGCCAGTTTTGAGCTGATTTGGAACGCCGGTTTGGGACATCAAATATCGGGAAATGTATGGACTATTATACATTTCTGGAAAGCCCAGGATGTCTACTTTTTGAAGGAAATTTAAAGCGCGCCAATTGGGCTTCTGTAGCTCCAGAAAATCCACTTCGAGTGCAGGGAGGTCAGAATCCAACAGCATCTGCAGTCCTTTTCAGCCTCTGAATCAGATTTTTGCTCAGGTCCCTCAATTTCAGCCAGAAAATACCTGAAATCACAGAAAAACACACAAACTCATAGTAAAGTCCAGAAAAGTGAATTTTAACTAAAAACTAATAAAAACATAATAAAAACTAACTAAAACATACTAAAAACATACTAAAAACAATGCCAAAAAGCGTATAAATTATCCGCTCATCATAACACCAAACTTAAATTGTTGCTTGTCCTCAAGCAACTGAAAATCAAATAGGATAAAAGGAAGAGAATATACTATGGACTCCATAATATCAATGAAACTTAGCTCCAATTAGATGAGCGGGACTTGTAGCTTTTTGCCTCTGAACAGTTTTGGCATCTCACTTTTATCCTTTTAAGTTCAGAATGATTGGCTTCTATAGGAACTCAGAATCCAGATAATGTTATTGATTCTCCTAGTTAAGTATGTTGATTCTTGAACACAACTACTTTATGAGTCTTGGCCGTGGCCCAAAGCACTATGTTTTCCAGTATTACCACCGGATACATACATGCTACAGACACATAACTGGGTGAACCTTTTCAGATTGTGACTTAGCTTTGCTAGAGTCCCCAATTAGAGGTGTCTAGGGTTCTTAAGCACACTCTTTTTGCCTTGGATCACAACTTTAACCGCTCAGTCTCAAGTTTTCACTTGACACCTTCACGCCACAAGCACATGGTTAGGGACAGCTTGGTTTAGCCGCTTAGGCCATGATATTATTCCTGTAGGCCCTCCTATCCACTGATGCGCAAAGCCTTGCATCCTTTTTATTACCCTTGCCTTTTGGTTTAAAGGGCTATTGGCTTTTTCTGCTTGCTCTTTTTTTTTTTTTTGAATTCACTACTTTTTCTTGCTTCAAGAATCATTTTTTATGATTTTTCAGATCCTTAGTAACATTTCTCCTATTTCATCATTCTTTCAAGAGCCAACAATTTTAACATTCTTGAACAACAAATTCAAAAGACATATGCACTGTTTAAGCATACATTTAGAAAACAAAAAGTATTGTCACAACATCAAAATAATTGAACTAGTTTTAAGGATGAATTCAAAATCATGTACTTCTTGTTCTTTTGTAATAAAAGCATTTTTCATTTAAGAAAGGTGATGGATTCATAGGACATTCATAACTTTAAGGCATAGACACTAATGATCATGTAATAAGACACAAACATAGATAAACATAAGCATGATTTTTCGAAAAAAACAGAAAAATAAAGAACAACGAGATTAAAGAACGGGTCCACCTTAGTGATGGCGGCTTGTTCTTCCTCTTGAAGATCTTATGGAGTGCTTGAGCTCCTCAATGTCTCTTCCTTGCCTTTGTTGCTCCTCTTTCATGATTCTTTGATCTTCTATAATTTCATGGAGGAGGATGGAATGTTCTTGGTGCTCCACCCTTAGTTGTCCCATGTTGGAACTCAATTCTCCTAGGGAGGTGTTGATTTGCTCCCAATAGTTTTGTGGAGGAAAGTGCATCCCTTGAGGCATCTCAGGGATTTCATGATAAGTGGGATCTCTTGTTTGCTCCATCCTTTTCGCAGTGATGGGCTTGTCCTCATCAATGAGGATGTCTCCCTCTATGTCAATTCCAACTGAAAAACAAAGGTGACAAATGAGATGAGGAAAGGCTAACTTGCCAAGGTAGAGGACTTGTCCGCCAGCTTATAAAGTTCTTGGGCTATAACCTCATGAACTTCTACTTCCTCTCCAAACATAATGCTATGAATCATGATGGCCCGGTCTATAGTAACTTCGGACCGGTTGCAAGTGGGAATGATTGAGCGTTGGATAAACTCCAACCATCCCCTAGCCACGGGCTTGAGGTCATGCCTTCTCAGTTGAACCGGCTTCCCTCTTTAATCTCACTTCCATTGAGCGCCCTCTTCACAAATGTCTATGAGGACTTGGTCCAACCTTTGATCAAAGTTGACCCTTCTAGTGTAATGGTGTTCATCTCCTTGCATCATGGGCAAGTTGAATGCCAACCTTATATTTTCCGGACTAAAATCTAAGTATTTCCCCATAACCATTGTAAGCCAATTCTTTGGGTCCAGGTTCACACTTTGATCATAGTTCTTGGTGATCCATGCATTGGCATAGAACTCTTGAACCATTAAGATTCCGACTTGTTGAATGCGGTTGGTAAGAACTTCCCAACCTCTTCTTCGAATCTCATGTCGGATCTCCGGATATTCACTCTTTTTGAGTTCGAAAGGGACCTCGGGGATCACCTTCTTCATGGCCACAACTTCATAGAAGTGGTCTTGATGCACCCTTGAGATGAATCTCTCCATCTCCCATGACTTAGAGGTGGAAGCTTTTGCCTTCCCTTTCCCCTTTCTAGAGGTTTCTCCGGCATTAGGTGCCATAAATGGTTATGGAAAAATAAAAAGCAATGCTTTTATCACACCAAACTTATAAGGTTTGCTCGTCCTCGAGCAAAAGAAGAAAGAAGAGAGTAGAAGAAGAAGCTTTGTTTTTCGGCCAACGGGGAGAAGTAGTGTGTAGGTTGTGTGAAAATGAAGGAGTGAAGATGGGTTTATATAGGGGTAGAGAGAGGGGTAGGGTTCGGTTGGGATCCTGTGGGGTCCACAGATCCTAAGGTGTCAAAGATAATTCATCCCTGTACCAAGTGGCGAGCAAAGCTCTTTCTGCCAATCCTGGCGTTAAACGCAGGGCTGGTGCCCATTTCTGGCATTTAATACCAGCTTGATGCCCATTCCTGGCGTTAAACACCATTCTGGTGCCCCTTTCTGGCGTTAAACGCCCAGAATGGTGCTAGACTGGGCGTTAAATGCCCATTTGCTTCCCTTACTATCGTTTAAACGCCAGCAAGGTTTTCCTCCAGGGTATGCTATTTTTCTTTCTATTTTTCATTCTGTTTTTGCTTTTTCAATTGATTTTGTGACTTCACATGATCATCAACCTATAGAAAACATAAAATAACAATGGAAAATAGATAAATATAACATTGAGTTGCCTCCCAACAAGTGCTTCTTTAATGTCAGTAGCTTGACAGTGTGCTCTCATGGAGCCTCACAGATACTCAGAGCAATGTTGGAACCTCCTAACACCAAACTTAGAGTTTGAATGTGGGGGTTCAACACCAAACTTAAAAGTTGGTTTTGGCCTCCCAACACCAAACTTAGAGTTTGACTGTGGGGGCTCTGTTTGACTCTATTTTAGAAGAAGCTCTTCATACATCCTCTCCATGGTCACAGAGGGGTATCCTTGAGCCTTAAACACAAGAGATTCTTCATTCACTTGAATGATCAATTCCCCTCTGTCAACATCAATCACAGCCTTTGCTGTGGCTAGGAAGGGTCTGCCAAGGATGATGGATTCATCCATGCACTTCTCATTCTCTAGGACTATGAAATCAGCAGGGATGTAATGGTCTTCAACCTTTACCAGAACATCCTCTACAAGTCCATAAGCTTGTTTTCTTGAATTGTCTGCCATCTCTAGTGAGATTCTTGCAGCTTGTACCTCAAAGATCCCTAGCTTCTCCATTACAGAGAGAGGCATGAGGTTTATACTTGACCCTAAGTCACACAGAGCCTTCTTAAAGGTCATGGTGCCTATGGTACAAGGTAGTGAGAACATCCCAGGGTTCTGTTTCCTTTGAGGTAATCTCTGTCTAGTCAAGTCATCCAGTTCTTTAGTGAGCAAAGGGGGTTCATCCTCCCATGTCTCATTACCAAATAACTTGTCATTTAGCTTCATGATTGCTCCAAGGTATTTAGCAACTTGCTCTTTAGTGACATATTCGTCCTCTTCAGAGGAAGAATACTCATCAGAGCTCATGAATGGCAGAAGTAAATCCAATGGAATCTCTATGGTCTCATTTTGAGCCTCAGATTCCCATGTTTCCTCATTAAGGAACTCATTGGAGGCTAGTGGACGTCCATTGAGGTCTTCCTCAGTGGCGATCACTGCCTCTTCCTCCTCTCCAAGTTCGGCCATGTGGGTCATGTTAATGGCCTTGCATTCTCCTTTAGGATTCTCTTCTGTATTGCTTGGAAGAGTACTAGGAGGGAGTTCAGTAACTTTCTTACTCAACTGTCCCACTTGTGCCTCCAGGTTTCTAATGGAGGATCTTGTTTCAGTCATGAAACTTTGAGTGGTTTTGATTAGATCAGAGACCATGGTTGCTAAGTTAGAGTAGCTCTGCTTAGAATCCTCTGTCTGTTGTTGAGAAGATGATGGAAAAGGCTTGCCATTGCTAAACCTGTTTCTTCCACCATTATTGTTATTGAAACCTTGTTGAGGTCTCTGTTGATCCTTCCATGAGAGATTTGGATGATTTCTCTACGAAGAATTATAGGTGTTTCCATAGGGTTCTCCCATGTAATTCACCTCTTCCATTAAAGGGTTCTCAGGATCATAAGCTTCTTCTTTAGATGAAAAGTCCTTAGTACTGCCTGGTGCAGCTTGCATTCCAGACAGACTTTGAGAGATCATATTGACTTACTGCATCAATATTTTGTTCTGAGCCAATATGGCATTCAGAGTATCAATCTCAAGAACTCCTTTCTTCTGATTTGTCCCATTGTTCACAGGATTCCTTTCAGAAGTGTACATGAATTGGTTATTTGCAACCATTTCAATGAGTTCTTGAGCTTCTGTAGGCATCTTCTTCAGATGAAGAGATCCTCCAGCAGAGCTGTCCAATGATATCTTGGACAGTTCAGATAGACCATCATAGAAGATACCTATGATGCTCCATTCAGAAAGCATGTCAGAGGGACACTTTCTGATCAATTGTTTGTATCTTTCCCAAGCTTCATAAAGGGATTCACCTTCCTTCTGTCTGAAGGTTTGGACTTCCACTCTAAGCTTACTCAATTTTTGAGGTGGAAAGAACTTTGCCAAGAAGGCATTGACTAGCTTTTCCCAAGAGTTCAGGCTTTCTTTAGGTTGTGAGTCCAACCATATCCTAGCTCTGTCTCTTACAGCAAAAGGGAATAGCATAAGTCTGTAGACCTCAGGGTCAACCCCATTAGTCTTGACAGTGTCACAGATTTGTAAGAATTCAGTTAAAAACTGATGAGGATCTTCCAATGGAAGTCCATGGAACTTGCAATTCTGTTGCATTAGAGAAACTAATTGAGGCTTAAGCTCAAATTTATTTGCTCCAATGGCAGGGATAGAGATGCTTCTCCCATAGAAGTTGGGAGTAGGTGCTGTAAAGTCACCCAGCACCTTCCTTGCATTGTTGGCATTGTTGTTATTTTCGGCTGCCATGTATTCTTCTTGTTTTAAGATTTCTGTTAGGTCCTCTACAGAGAGTTGTGCTTTAGCTTCTCTTAGCTTTCGCTTCAAAGTCCTTTCAGGTTCAGGGTCAGCCTCAACAAGAATGCTTTTGTCTTTGTTCCTGCTCATATGAAAGAGAAGAGAATAAGAAAATATGGAATTCTCTATGTCACAGTATAGAGATTCCTTGAGGTGTCAGAGGAAAAGAAGAATAGAAGGAGGAGGTAGAAGAGGGATAGAGTTCGAATTGTTCATTGAGGAGGAGTGTTAGTCCATAAATAGAAGGATGTGAGAAGAGGGGAAGAAATTTTCGAAAATAAATTAAAAAGATTTTAAAAACATTTTGAAAAATTGAAGAATGATTTTCGAAAAATATGATTGGGAAAGAAATAAAGTGATTTTTGAAAAATATTTTTGAAAGTAGAAATAAAAAAGATATGATTGAAAACTATTTTGAAAAAGATGTGATTCAAAGATATGATTGAAAAGATATAGTTTTAAAAAATATGATTGAGAATATATGATTTGAAAAACAATTTAAAAAGATTTGATTTTGAAAATTAATGACTTGGCTAACAAGAAATTTAAAAGATATGATTCAGACATTAAACCTTTCTCAACAGAAAAGGTAACATACTTGAAATGTTGAATAAAATCATTAATTGTTAGCAAGTATTTTTGAAAAATGGAAAGAAATTGATTTTAAAAATATATGATTGAAAAGATATGATTTGAAAAAGATTTGATTTTGAAAAATTTTGAAAACTTGAAAAAAATTTGAATTAAAAACAAAATCTTCCCTCTTGTGCCATCCTGGCGTTAAACGCCGAGAATGGTATCCATTCTGGCGTTTAACGCCCAAAACACTACCCTTTTGGGCGTTAAACGCCCAGCCAGGCACCTTGGCTGGCGTTTAAACGCCAGTTTTCCTTCCTTACTGGGCGTTTTGAACGCCCAACTTTTTCTGTGTAATTCCTCTGTCGTATGTTCTGAATCTTCAATTCTCTGTATTATTGACTTGAAAAGACACAAAGAAAAATTTTTTTTGAATTTTTAAGGATGAGGAATAATCAAAATGCAACTAAAATCAAATAAACAATGCATGCAAGACACCAAACTTAGAAGTTTGTATACTATTGACACTAACAAAATGAGAAACAACAAAACACTCAAGACAAGAGAATTTAAAAATCAGAGCAAGTAAATCATCAAGAACAACTTGAAGATTAATGAAGACACATGAATGAATTCGAAAAATGCAAGTAGAACAGAAACATGTAATTGACACCAAACTTAAAATGAGACACTAGACTCAACAAGAAACATAAAATATTTTTGGTTTTTTTTTTATTTTGTAATTTTTTTGTATTTTTTTTGAAAATTGATTGAAAAAAAAAGAAAATAAAGGTATCAAAATTCTTAATGAAAATTCCAGGAATCATGCAATGTTAGTCTAAAGCTTCAGTCTAAAGAAATTAGACATGGCTAGCCAAGCTTCAGCGGGACATTGCATTCAAGAGCTAAATTGATGAGAATCAATCAGCTTTGGTGATGATAAGAACATCAGCTTGAAACACTATAATTCATTCTTAAGAACTCTGAAGAAAAATACCTAAGCTAAGCAACAAGATGAACCGTCAGTTGTCCAAACTCAAACAATCCCCGGCAACGGCGACAAAAACCTGGTGCACGAAATTGTGATCATCAATGGCGCCATCAACATGGTACGCTCAATTGCAAATCTTAACTCTTTATCACAACTTCGCACAACTAACCAGCAAGTGCACTGGGTCGTCCAAGTAATAAACCTTACGCGAGTAAGGGTCGAACCCATGGAGATTGTTGGTATGAAGCAAGCTATGGTCATCTTGTAAATCTCAGTCAGGCAGATTCAAATGGTTATGGATGATTTATGAATAAAGCATAAAATAAAGATAGAGATACTTATGTAATTCATTGATGAGAATTTCAGATAAGCGAATGGAGATGCTTTGTCCCTTCCGTCTCTCTGCTTTCCTACTGTCTTCTTCCAATCCTTCTTACTCCTTTACATGGCAAGCTATATGTTGGGCATCACCGTTGTCAGTGGCTACAGTCCCGTCCTCTCAGTGAAAATGTTCAACACGCTCTGTCTCAGCATGGCCATTCATCTGTCGGTTCTCGATCATGTCGGAATAGAATCCAGGGATTCTTTTGCGTCTGTCACTAACGCCCCACAATCGCGAGTTTGAAGCTCGTCACAGTCATTCAATTCTTGAATCCTACTCGGAATACCACAGACAAGGTTTAGACTTTCCGGATTCACAAGAATGCCGCCATCAATTCTAGCTTATACCACGAAGATTCCGATTAAGGAATCCAAGAGATAAACATTCAAGCCTTGTTTGCTTGTAGAATGGAAGTGGTTGTCAGGCACGCGTTCTTAAGTGAGAATGATGATGAGCGTCACATAATCATCACATTCATCAATTTCTTGGGTGCGAATGAATATCTTAGAACAAGAATAAGCTGAATTGAATAGAAGAATAATAGTAATTGCATTAATACTCGAGGTACAGCAGAGCTCCACACCTTAATCTATGGTGTGTAGAAACTCCACCATTGAAAATACATAAGTGATAATGGTGATCATTGGCTTCGGCCCCAGAGAGGGAACCAGAAGAACCAAGATGAAAGTACAATAGCAAAAGGTCCTATTTGTAGAGAACTAGTAGCTTAGGGTTTACAAAGATGAGTAAATGACATAAAAATCCACTTCCGGGCCCACTTGGTGTGTGCTTGGGCTGAGCATTGAAGCTTTCATGTGTAGAGACTCTTCTTGGAGTTAAACGCCAGCTTTTGTGCCAGTTTGGGCGTTTAACTCCCATTCTTGTGCCAGTTCCGGCGTTTAACGCCGGGCAGTTTTGAGCTGATTTGGAACGTCGGTTTGGGCCATCAACTCTCGGGCAAAGTATGGACTATTATATATTGCTGGAAAGTCCAGGATGTCTACCTTCCAACGCAGTTCAGAGCGCACCAATTGGGCTTCTGTAGCTCCAGAAAAACTATTTCGAGTGCAGGGAGGTCAGAATCCAACAGCATCTGCAGTCCTTTTCAGCCTCTGAATCAGATTTTTGCTCAGGTCCCTCAATTTCAGCCAGAAAATACCTGAAATCACAGAAAAATACACAAACTCATAGTAAAGTCCAGAAAAGTGAATTTTAACTAAAACTAATAAAAACATAATAAAAACTAACTAAAACATACTAAAAACATACTAAAAACAATGCCAAAAAGCGTATAAATTATCCGCTCATCAGAAATCATATTAACTAACAACTCTAGATCACCAACATTAGTTGGGTATTCATGACTCAAGATCACCTAATTACTCTCTTCAAGCCAAGAATGCTCAAAATCTACTCTAAAGCCCAACCAAGCATTTTGTCAAACACTTGGTGGGTACAAATGGAAAGCATGGTAAATCTGCAAGAATAGTAAAATCTACCAACTATAAATTGCAAAAAAAATAAATCAACAACTCAAATCATCAATAAAGGAAAAATCATCATTAAATTTCATCAAATGTAAACAAGATCCAACATGAGTGTTCATAGACATAAAAGTAAAATTGACAAAAGAACTAAGAAGAATGGAGTAGTAGAAACGTGAAATTGGAAAGGAAACAAGATGAAATCAAGAATTAAACATGGATCTATGATGCAATTACCCTAGGAACCCTAATTCTAGAGAGAAGAGCCAACAATTTCTCTTTGTTCATTATTCTTTCAAGAGCCAACAATTTTAACATTCATAAACAACAAGATAAAAAATATGCACTGTTCAAGCATTCATTCAGAAAACAAAAAGTATTGTCACCACATCAATATAATTAAAATAAATTCAAGGTTAAATTCGAAACTTATGTACTTCTTGTTCTTTTGTATTAAAAAATTTTTCATTTAAGAGAGGTGAAGGATTCACGGAGTTATTTATAGCCTTAAGACATAGTTACTACATACTAATGATCATGAAGTAGAGACACAAAACATAAACAAACATATAGCATAAAAACCGAAAAACAGAGAATTAAGAATAAGGAACGAGTCCACCTTAGTGATGGTGGTGCTTTCTTCTTGAAGAACCAATGATGTCCTTGAGCTCTTCTATGTCTCTTCCTTGCCTTTGTTGCTCCTCCCTCATTGCTCTTTGATCTTCTCTAATTTCATGGAGAATGATGGAGTGCTCTTGATGTTTCACCCTTAATTAATCCATATTGTACCTCAAGTCTTTTAGAGAAGTGTTGAGTTTTTCCAATAATTGTTGGGAGGAAAGTGCATCCCTTGAGGCATCTCCGGGATTTCTTGGTGATGAGCTTCCCCATGCGTCTCTTGGGATCCATGAGTGGGCTCTCTTGTTTGCTCCATGCTCTTCTTAGTGATGGGCTTATCCTCCTCATTGGGATGTCTCCTTCTATGATAACTCCAGCTGAGTAACATAGATGGCAAATAAGATGAGGAAAGCTAGCCTTGCCATGGTGGAGGACTTTTCGGCTATTTTGTAGAATTCAAGGGAGATGACTTCATGAACTTCTACTTCTTCTCCATTCATGATGCTATGAATCATGATGGCCCGATTCACAGTAATTTCGGATCGGTTGCTAGTGGGGATGATGGAGCGTTGGATGAACTCCAACCATCCTCTAGCCACAGGCTTGAGGTCCAATCTTCTTAATTGAACCGGCTTGCCTTTGGAGTCTCTTTTCTATTGAGCTTCTTCCACACATATGTCCATAAGGACTTGGTCCAACCTTTGATCAAAGTTGACCCTTCTAGTGTAGGGGCGTGCATCTCCTTGCATCATGGGCAAGTTGAATGCCAACCTTACATTTTCTGGACTAAAATATAAGTATTTCCCCCGAACCATTGTAAGATAATTCTTTGGATTCGGGTTCACACTTTGATCATGGTTCCTAGTGATCCATGCATTGGCATAGAACTCTTGAACCATTAAGATTCTGACTTGTTGAATGGGATTGGTTAGAACTTTCCAACCTCTTCTTTGGATCTCATGTCGGATCTCCAGGTACTCATTTTTCTTGAGTTTGAAAGGGACCTCGGGGATCACCTTCTTTTTGGCCATAACATCATAAAAGTAGTCTTGATGGGCTTTAGAGATGAATCTCTCCATTTCCCATGACTCGGTAGTGGAAGCTTTTATCTTCCCTTTCCCTTTTCTAGAGGTTTCTCCGGCCTTAGGTGCCATCAATGGTTATGGAAAAATAAAAAGCTATGCTTTTCCACACCAAACTTAGAATATTGCTCGCCCTCAAGTAAGAGAAGAAAGAATAGATGAAGAAGAAGAAGATATGGAGGAGAGGAAGAGAGGTTAGTGTTTCGGCCAAGGAGAAGAAGAGAGGGTTGTGTTGTGTGAAAATGAAGAAGAATGGAGGGGTTTATATAGTGGAGGGAGAGGGGTTAAGGTTCGGCCATATTGGGTGGGTTGGGTGGAAAAAGGGATTTTGAATTTTAAAGGTTGGTGTGGTTTATGGGGAAGAGTGGATGGATGTGAGTGGTGAAGAGGTGATGGGGAAGAGAGATTGAGGTGATTGGTGAAGGGTTTTCGGGGAAGAGTATTATTGGATTGTGTGAAGAGGAGAGAAGGTGAGTTGAGGTAGGTGGGGATCCTGTGGGGTCCACAGATCTTGAGATGATCCTATGGGGTCCACAGATCCTGAGGTGTCAAGGATTATCATCCCTGCAACAATGAGGCATGTAAAACACCCTCCGCATGCAATCCTGGCATTCAACGCCAGATTGATGCTTGTATATGGCGTTGAACGCCAGCTTCATGCTTGTTTTGGGCGTTCAACGCCTATTTGCAGCATGTTTCCGGCGTTGAACACCAGTTCCATGCTTGTTTCTAGCGTTCAGCGCCAGCTTTCCTCAGGGTGTATTCCTGGCGTTTAAATGCCAGGATGTTGCATGTTTCTGGCGTTCAACGCTAGATCCATGCTCTGTTCTGGCGTTGAACGCCAGCCAGATGCTCCTTACTGTCGTTTAAACGCCAGTAAGCCCTTCCTCCAGGGTGTGCTTTTTCTTTTACTATTTTTTATTCTGTTTTTAATTTCAGTATTTATTTTGTGACTCCACATGATCATGAACCTAATAAAAACATAAAAAAACAATAAAAGAAAAATAAAATTAGATAAATAAAAATTGGGTTGCCTCCCAATAAGTGCTTTTTTAATGTCAATAGCTTGACAGTGGGCTCTCATGGAGCCTCACAGGTGATCAGCTCAATGTTGTAGACTCCCAACACCAAACTTAGAGTTTGGATGTGGGGATTCAACACCAAACTTAGAGTTTGGTTGTGGCCTCCCAACACCAAACTTAGAGTTTGATTGTGGGGGCTCTGTTTGACTCTGTACTGAGAGAAGCTTTTCATGCTTCGTCTCCATAGTTGTAGAGGAACACCCTTATGTTTGAAATACAAGGTATTCCCCATTCAATTGAAGGACTAATTCTCCTCTGTCAACATCAATCACAGCTTCTGCTGTGGGTAGGAATGGTCTTCCAAGGATGATGCATTCATCCTCCTCCTTTTTAGTGTCTAAGATTATGAAATTAGCAGGGATGTAAAAGCCTTCAACCTTCACTAACACGTCCTCTACTAATCCATAAGCTTGTCTTATTGACTTGTCTACCATCTGTAGTGAGAATATGGCAGGCTGTACCTCAATGATCCCCAACTTCTCCATTACAGAGAGTGGCATAAGATTTATGCCTGACCCCAGGTCACACAGAGCCTTTTCAAAGGTCATAGTGCCTATGGTACAGGGTGTTAAGAATTTGCCAGAATCTTGTCTCTTTTGAGGTAAGGTTTGCTGAATCCATGTATCTAGTTCATTAATGAGCAAGGGAGGTTCACCTTCCCAAGTCTCATTACCAAACAATTTGGCATTCAGCTTCATGATGGCTCCTAGATATTGAGCAACTTGCTCTCCAGTTACATTTTCATCCTCTTCGGAGGAAGAATAGTCTTCAGAGCTCATGAATGGTAGAAGGAGGTTTAATGGAATCTCTATGGTCTCTATATGAGCCTTTGATTCTTTGAGGTCCTCAATAGGGAACTCCTTCTTGCTTGAGAGACGTCCCATGTGGTCTTCCTCATTGGGATTCACGTCCTCTCCTTCCTCTCTAGGTTCGGCCATGTTGATTATGTCAATGGCCTTGCACTCCCTTTTTTGATTCTCTTCAGTGTTGCTTAGGAGAGTACTAGGAGGAGTTTCAGTGAGTTTCTTACTCAGCTGGCCCATTTATGCCTCCAAATTTTTGATGGAGGACCTTGTTTCACTCATGAAAGTTAAAGTGGTCTTAGACAGATTAGAGACTAAGTTTGCTAAGTTAGAGGTGCTCTGCTCAGAATTCTCTGTCTGTTGTTGAGAAGAGGATGGATAAGGCTTGCTATTGCTGAGCCTATTTCTTCCACCATTATTAAAGCCTTATTGAGGCTTTTGTTGATCCTTCCATGAGAAATTTGGGTGATTTCTACATGATGAATTATAGGTGTTTCCATAAGGTTCACCCATGTAATTTACCTCTGCTATTGCAGGGTTCTCAGGATCATAAGCTTCTTCTTAAGAAGATGCCTCTTTAGTACTGTTGGATTCATTTTGCCATCCATTCAGACTTTGAGAAATCATGTTGACTTGTTGAGTCAACATTTTGTTCTGAGCCAGTATGGCATTCAGAGCATCAATTTCAAGAACTCCCTTCCTCTGAGGCGTCCCATTACTCACGGAATTCCTCTCAGAAGTATACATGAATTGGTTATTTGCAACCATATCAATGGATATACCTGCAGAATGGTCCAGTGACATATTAGAGAATTTAGATAGGCCATAATAGAATATATCCAAAATGGTCCATTCAGAAAGCATGTAAGAAGGACACCTTTTGGTCATCTGCTTGTATCTTTCCTAAGCTTCATAGAGGGATTCACCATCTTTTTGTTTGAAGGTCTGAACATCCACTCTAAGCTTGCTCAGCTTTTGAGGAGGAAAGAATTTAGCCAAGAAGGCCACGACCAGCTTATCCCATGAGTCCAGGCTATCTTTAGGTTGTGAATCCAACCATATTCTAGCTCTGTCTCTTACAGCAAAGGGGAAAAGCATGAGCCTGTAGACTTCAGGATCTACTCCATTAGTCTTAACAGTCTCACAGATCTGCAAGAACTCAGTTAAAAACTGGTAGGGATCTTCTGATGGAAGTCCATGGAACTTGCAGTTCTGTTGTAGTAGAGCAACTAGTTGAGGTTTCAAATCAAAGTTATTTGCTCCAATGGCAGGGATTGAGATGCTTCTTCCATCAAATTTGGAAGTAGGTGTAGTATAATCACCAAGCATCCTCCTTGCATTATTATTTTTGGTTGCCATCTCCTCTTCCTTTTCGAAAATTTCTGTAAGGTTGTCTCTGGATTGTTGTAATTTAGCTTCTCTTAATTTCTTCTTCAAAGTCCTTTCAGATTCAGGATCTGCTTCAACAAGAATATTCTTGTCCTTGCTCCTGCTCATATGAAAAAGAAAGGAACAGAAAATAATAATAGGGATCCTCTTTACCACAGTAGAGAGATTCCTTTATGTTAGTAGATGAAAAAGGGAATGTAAGAAGGAAAAGGTAAGAATCCAAACACAAGGGTGAAGATAGGTTCAGATTCTTGAGATGAAGAGAAGTGTTATTAAATAAATAAATAAGTAGAAAAGGATGAGAGAAGGAGAAATTCGAAAATAAATTTTGAAAAAGAGTTAGTGATTTTCGAAAATTAAGAGAAGAAATAAAATTAAAATTAAAATTTGAAATAATTAATTAATTAAAACGAATTTTAAAAAATGAGGGCGAAATTTTCGAAAATTAGAGAAAGGAAAGTAGTTAGATGGTTTTGAAAAAGATAAGAAACAAACAAAAAGTCAATTAGTTAGTTGAAAAATATTTGAAAATTAATTTTGAGAAGATAAGAAGTTAGAAAATATATTTTGAAATCAAAGTTTTTTTTGATAAGATATTATTTGAAAAGATATGATTAAAAAGATATAGTTGAAAAAGAATTAAATTTTAAAATTTAAAATTAATTACTTGACTAACAAGAAATAACTAATTTTAAAAATTGTTGACTAAGTCAACCCAAAATTTCGAAAATTATGAGTAAAACAAGGAAAAGATATTTTTTTATTTTTGAATTTTTAATGATGAGAGAGAAAAATATAAAAAATGACTCACAACATGAAAATTATGAATCAAAACACATGATGCATGCAAGAACACTATGAATGTCAAGATGAATGCCAAGAACACTTTGAAGATCAAGATGAACATCAAAACTTATTTTTGAAAAATTTTCAAGAAAAGAAAAACATGCAAGACACCAAAGTTAGATATTTTCAATGCTTAGACACTATGAATGCAAAAATGCACATGAAAAACAACAAAAGACATAAAACAAGAAAATATCAAGATCAAACAAGAAGACTTGTCAAGAACAACTTGAAGATCATGAAGAACACATGTATGAATTTTCAAAAAATGCAAAAAATTTTTAAAACATGCAATTGACACCAAACTTAAAAATTGACTCAAGACTCAAACAAGAAACACAAAATATTTTTGATTTCATGATTTTCTAAATTTTTTTTTTGGATTTTTTGAAAATTAATCATTAGAAAAATGAAAATAAAGAAAAAATTTTTTGAGAGATTTTTGAAAAAATTTTGAAAAGAAAATTACCTAATCTGAGCAACAAGATGAACCGTCAGTTGTCCAAACTCGAACAATCCCCAGCAACGGTGTCAAAAACTTGGTAGGCAAAATTGTGATTTCTGATAATGGCATTCATGTTCGTTCTCTCCCTGGTAATGGCGCCAAAAACTTGGTGCATGATACCATGGTCCAAACATAACTTCACAACTTCGCACAACTAACCAGCAAGTGCACTGGGTCGTCCAAGTAATAAACCTTACGTGAGTAAGGGTCGATCCCACGGAGACTGTTGGTATGAAGCAAGCTATGGTCATCTTGTAAATCTCAGTTAGGTGGATAATAAATGATTATGTAGTTTTTGAATAATAATAATAAATAAATAGAAAATAAAGATAGAAATACTTATGTAATTCATTAGTGGGAATTTTAGATAGGCGTATGAAGATGCTGTGCTCCTTTTGAATCTCTGCTTTCCTACTGCCTTCATCCAATCCTTTTTACTCCTTTCCATGGCAAGCTGTATGTAGGGCATCACCTTTGTCAATGGCTACATCATATCCTTTAAGTGAAAAAGGTCCAAATGCTCTGTCACGGCACGGCTAATCATCTATCGGTTCTCGATCATGTCGGAATAGAATCCACTGATTCTTTTGCGTTTGTCATCACGCCCAACAATCGCGAGTTTGAAGCTCGTCACATTCATTCAATCCCTGAATCCTACTCGGAATACCACAGACAAAGTTTAGACTTTTCGGATCTCATGAATGTCACTGATGTGTGGAAAACGATCCAACACAAAACTCACCGGCAAGTGTACCGGGTTGCATCAAGTAATAAAACTCACGGGAGTGAGGTCGATCACACGAAGGATTGAGCAATTTTAGTTTAGTGGTTGATTTAGTCAAGCGAATCAAGTTTTGGTTGAGTGATTTTGTATCTAACAGTAAATAAATGATAGAAAATGTAAAGGGGGAGGGAAGAATTGCAGAAATTAAAGAGAACTGAAAGTAAAAGAGCTGAATCTTAAAGAACAAGAAATTAAATGACTAAAACTTAAAGTGCAAGAAATGTAAATTGCAGTAACTTAAAGTGCAAGAAATATAAATTGCTTGAATGGAAAAGGGATTTGAGGACTAGGATTTCAGAATTCAAGCAAGGGAAATTAAATTGTAACAATTATCAAAGCAAGAGATGATTTGAGTTCTGTTAGATCTCAAACAGAAAGGGAAAGTAAATTGCAGCAGGGGTTCACAGAAGAACCAAAAGGAAAATGGGATCTCAGGACTCCAGAGACTAGATAGCAAAGTCTAGATCTCAATTGCCTTCCCAGATCCAAATTCACAAAGCAATTAACAAGAAATTTAAAGAGGAAGCAGTAAAGGAAATTTGGGTTCAACTCAATTATGCAGTGAGGTAATCAAAGAGATCTTAAATGGAGATTGAGACAGAAATTCCTCAATTCTTTACACCCAAGACTCAAACAAGAAAAGTAAAAAGTGCTCAAGCAAGAACGAGGAAGAAGAGAGATCAATTCTCCTTCCTAATTCTCTCAAATCTCAATTCAAAGCTCTCAGAGAAGATGAAGTTTCAAAATGTAAAAATTCAAAAATCAAAAGAAGGGTCCTCATTACATCAAACTATCTCCTATTTATACACTTTCTATTCTTGGATTTTGGAATTTGGATGGGCTTTTGATTTGGTGAAGAAATGAATTAAATTGGATTTTTAATCCAATTTTCAGCCCATGAGAATGTAGCTTCCAAGAGGCTGCCCTGCCCTTGTGGAGGGCAGAGCAAGAAATGGTGCATGCGGCCTCGTGCGTGTGATGGGCATTCAAGATGATGCAGGATGCTTGGTGCACGAAATTGCAATAACACTTTTGCAACTCCGCACAACTAACCAGCAAGTGCACTGGGTCGTCCAAGTAATACCTTGCGTGAGCAAGGGTCGATCCCACGGAGATTGTCGGCTTGAAGCAAGCTATGGTTATCTTGTAAATCTTAGTCAGGAGATCAGAAATTATCAGGATTGATTGTGAAAAGCAAAAGAACATGAAATGATTACTTGTATTGCAGTAATGGAGAATAGGTTGAGGTTTTGGAGATGCTCCGTCTTCTGAATCTCTGCTTTCCCACTGTCTTCTTCATTAAACACGCAAGTCTCCTTCCATGGCAAGCTCGTGTAGGGTCTCACCGTTGTCAATGGCTACCTCCCATCCGCGCAGTGAAAGCTAATGCACGCACTCTGTCACAGTACTGCCAATCACCGGTTTGGTTCCCTCCCCTACCGGAATAGAATCCCTCTTTTGCGTCTGTCACTGACGCCCAGTAGGTTACAGGTTTGAAGCACGTCACAGTCATTCAATCATTGAATCCTACTCAGAATACCACAGACAAGGTTTAGACCTTCCGGATTCTCTTGAATGCTGCCATCAGGTCCTGCCTATACCACGAAGATTCCGATTAAAGAACCCAAGAGATAACTACTCAATCTAAGATAGAACAGAGGTGGTTGTCAGGCACATGTTCATAGTTGAGAATGATGATGATTGTCACGGATCATCACATTCATCCGGATTAAGAACAAGTGTTATCTTAGAATGGAAGCAAGCATGATTGAATAAGAAACAGTAGTAATTGCATTAATCCATCAAGACACAGCAGAGCTCCTCACCCCCAACCATGGGTTTAGAGACTCATACTGTGGAAAGAAACGTGTAAAAAATGTTATGAGGTCATAAGGTCCGGATACAATGTCAAAAGATCCTATAAATAGTAAACTAGTGTCCTAAGGTTTACAGAAATGAGTAAATGACAAAAAATCCACTTCCGGGCCCACTTGGTGTGTGCTTGGGCTGAGCAATGAAGGAATTTCGTGTAGAGACCTTTTCTGGAGTTAAACGCCAGCTTCCATGCCAGTTTGGGCGTTTAACTCCAAATTTTATGCCAGTTCCGGCGTTTAACGCTGGAAATTCTGTAGGTGACTTTGAGCGCCGGTTTGGGCCATCAAATCTTGGGCAAAGTATGGACTATTATATATTGCTGGAAAGCCCAGGATGTCTACTTTCCAATGCCGTTGAGAGCGCTCCAATTGGGCTTCTGTAGCTCCAGAAAATCCACTTCGAGTGCAGGGAGGTCAGAATCCAACAGCATCTGCAGTCCTTTTCAGTCTCTGGATCAGATTTTGCTCAGGACCCTCAATTTCAGTCAGAAAATACCTGAAATCACAGAAAAACACACAAACTCATAGTAAAGTCCAGAAAAGTGAATTTTAACTAAAAACTAATGAAAATATACTAAAAACTAACTAAAAGATACTAAAAACATACTAAAACACTGCCAAAAAGCATACAAATTATCCGCTCATCACAACACCAAACTTAAATCGTTGCTTGTCCCCAAGCAACTGAAAATCAAATAGGATAAAAAGAAGAGAATATACTATAGACTCCAAATATCAAAGAAACATAGTTCCAATTAGATGAGCGGGACTAGTAGCTTTTTGCCTCCGAACAGTTTTGGCATCTCACTCTATCCTCTGAAATTCAGAATGATTGGCTTCTTTAGGAACTCAGAATCCAGATAGTGTTATTGATTCTCCTAGTTAAGTATGATGATTCTTGAACACAGCTACTTTATGAGTCTTGGCCGTGGCCCAAAGCACTCTGTCTTCCAGTATTACCACCGGATACATACATGCCACAGACACATAATTGGGTGAACCTTTTTAGATTGTGACTCAGCTTTGCTAAAGTCCCCAATTAGAGGTGTCCAGGGTTCTTAAGCACACTCTTATTGCCTTGGATCACAACTTTATTTCTTTCTTTTTCTTTTCCTTCTCTTTTCTTCTTCTTTTTTTTTCGAAAATTTATTTATTTTTTTTTTTTGAATTCACTGCTTTTTCTTGCTTCAAGAATCATTTTTATGATTTTTCAGATCCTCAATAACATGTCTCTTTTTCCATCATTCTTTTAAGAGCCAACAATTTTAACATTCATGAATAACAAATTCAAAAGACATATGCACTGTTCAAGCATACATTCAGAAAACAAAAAGTATTGTCACCACATCAAACTAATTCAACTAGTTTCAGAGATAAATTTCGAAACCCTGTACTTCTTGTTCTTTTGTGATTAAAGCATTTTTCAATTAAGAGAGGTGATGGATTCATAGGACATTCATAGCTTTAAGGCATAAACTTAAATTTTATTAATTATAAACTAAGAACAAAACTCAAATATAGATATAAGATGAACTAAAAATAAAAATAGAAAACAAAACAAAAAAAACGCAAACATAGGCTTCTAATGATAGAGGTGTTCACAGAGTTAGGACTCAACAACCTTGATTTTGAGAAGTGGATGCTCCCTCAGCTTGAGAGGAGAGCTTTTGGCGTTTCATCTCTTGAATTTCACGCCCTTGCTTCTCTTGCTCCTTCCATTGACTTCTTGGTGATTGGGTGTTCAATAGGTATGAACTCATCTACTCCCATCTTCACCCCAGCCTCTTTACAGAGCAAGGAAATCAAGCTTGGATAAGCCAATTTGGCTTCAGTGGAATTCTTATTTGCAATTGTGTAGATCTCACAAGCAATCACATGATGCACTTCCACTTCTTTTCCAAGCATAATGCAATGAATCATCACTGCCCTCTTGATGGTGACCTCAGAACGGTTGCTAGTGGGCAATATGGAACGCCCAATGAAGTCTAGCCAACCTCTTGCAATTGGCTTGAGGTCTCCCCTCTTGAGTTGGTTTGGGACACCCTTAGAATTGGTTATCCACTTAGTTCCAGGGAGGCATATGTCCTCTAGAACTTGATCCAACCCCTTATCTACTCTCACCATCCTCCTATTAAAGGAATCAGGATCATCTTGCAGTTGAGGTAACTTGAAGATTTCTCTTATTTTGTCCAGATGAAAGTATATAACTTTCCCTCTGACCATGGTTCTGTAGGTATGGTAAGCAGTTCCAGTCATTCTCTGCTATCTGTTAGTCACAGATTTGAGTAGAATTCCTGAACCATGTTCCTTCCAACCTTTGTTTCAGGATTGGTTAGAACTTCCCATCCTCTGTTTCGAATTTGCTCTTGGATCCCCGGATATTCATCTTCTTTCAGATCAAATTTAACTTCCGGGATCACTGACCTCAGACCCATTATTTTATGATAATGGTCTTCATGTTCTTTGGTTAAGAACTTCTCTTCATTCCAAAGATTCTTTGGATTATTCTCTTTCTTGCCTCTTAAATTGGTTTGTTTTCCCTTAGGAGCCATGATATTGATGAATCTTGGCTTAGTGATCACGGAAAAGCACACCAAACTTAGAGGTTTGCTTGTCCTCAAGCAAAAGAGAAGAGAGAAGAGAGGGGGAGGAAGAGAAAATTCGAATGGTGTGGTGGAAGAGGGGAACAAACGTGTATTTATAAGGGGGAGGGGAGTTTTCGAAAAAAAGAAGAATTTGAAAGGAGATTTGAGAAGATATGAGAAGAAATTGAGAAAAGGGTGAAATTTTTGAACAATGTTTGTAATTGATTTGAAACAAATTTGAAAAAAAAGGTTTTGATTTTTGAAGATTTGAAAGTGAATGATGAATGATTGAAGTGTGATTTTGTAGAAAAGTATGGGTGAGAAAAGGAAAGTTTGAAAAAATCTGATTTGAAAACAAAATTGTGGTCCCCCCACCAAGCTGGCGTTAAACGCCCAGAATGGCACTCATTCTGGCGTTTAACGCCCATCTGTTGCCCCACTTGGGCGTTTAACGCCCAGCCAGGTACCCTGGCTGGCGTTAAACGCCAGAAATTCTTCCTCACTGGGCGTTTTTCTAAAACGCCCAGGATGCTGCACACCTGGCGTTAAACGCCCAGAATGGTGCCCATTCTGGCGTTTAACGCCCAAAATGGTACCATTACTGGCGTTAAACGCCCAGAATGGTGCCCATTCTGGCGTTTAACGCCCAAAATGCCCCTTACTGGCGTTTTTTCGCCAGTAAGCTCATTTTCTCTGCTTTTTGAGCTGAATCCTTCTGTAACTCTGTGAATTCCTTCATTTTTGATACTTGCCTCTGTAAGAACAACTTATACAACTTTCTAATGACTGGGTTGCCTCCCAGCAAGCGCTTCTTTACTGTCTTTAGCTGGACTTTCACTGAGAATCACTCAAGTCTCAGTTTTGAGCATTCCTGCTCAAGATTTCCTTCAAGATAGTGCTTGATTCTCTGTCCATTAACAATGAACTTCTTGTCAGAATCAATATCCTGAAGCTCAACATATCCATATGGTGATACTCCTGTAATCACATACGGACCCCTCCACCGGGATTTGAGTTTTCCTGGAAACAGTTTGAGCCTGGAGTTGAAGAGCAGAACTTTTTGTCCTGGCTCAAAGATTCTGGTTGACAATCTCTTGTCATGCCACTTCTTTGCCTTTTCCTTATAAATTTTTGCATTTTCAAAGGCATTGAGTCTGAACTCCTCTAGCTCATTTAGCTGGAGCAGTCTTTTCTCACCAGCTAACTGTGCATCCATGTTTAGGAATCTAGTTGCCCAGTAGGCTTTGTGTTCCAGTTCCACAGGCAAATGACAGGCCTTCCCATACACCAGTTGGTATGGAGAGGTGCATATAGGAGTCTTGAATGCTGTTCTGTATGCCCACAGAGCATCATCCAAGCTCTTTGCCCAATCCTTTCTTCGGGCCATCACAGTCCGTTCCAGGATTCTTTTTAGCTCTCTGTTAGAGACTTCAGCTTGCCCATTAGTCTGTGGATGATACGGAGTTGCCACTTTATGGCTGATTCCATATCTAACCATAGCAGAGTACAGCTGTTTATTGCAGAAATGAGTGCCCCCATCACTGATTAGCACTCTGGGGACGCCAAACCTGCTGAAAATGTTTTTCTGGAGGAATTTAAGCACAGTCTTGGTATCATTAGTGGGTGTAGCAATTGCTTCTACCCATTTAGATACATAGTCCACTGCCACCAGAATGTAAGTGTTTGAGTATGATGGTGGGAATGGTCCCATGAAATCAATTCCCCATACATCAAACAATTCTATCTCTAATATTCCTTGTTGAGGCATGGCATATCCGTGAGGCAGGTTACCAGCTCTTTGGCAACTGTCACAGTTACGCACAAACTCTCGGGAATCTTTATAGAGAGTAGGCCAGTAGAAGCCGCACTGGAGAACTTTAGTGGCTGTTCGCTCACTTCCAAAATGTCCTCCATAATGTGATCCATGGCAGTGCCATAAGATCTTTTGTGCTTCTTCTCTGGGTACACACCTGCGGATCACTCCGTCAGCACATCTCTTAAAGAGATATGGTTCATCCCAAAGGTAGTACTTGGCATCTGAAATTAGTTTCTTTCTCTGCACACTGCTGTACTCCTTGGGTATGAACCTTACAGCTTTATAATTTGCAATGTTTGCAAATCATGGAGCTTCCTGAATGGCAAAGAGTTGCTCATCTGGGAAAGTCTCAGAGATCTCAGTAGAAGGGAGGGACGCCCCTGCTACTGGTTCTATTCTGGACAGATGATCAGCTACTTGATTCTCTGTCCCTTTTCTATCTCTTATTTCTATATCAAACTCTTGCAGAAGCAACACCCATCTGATAAGTCTGGGTTTTGAATCCTGCTTTGTGAGTAAGTATTTAAGAGCAGCATGGTCAGTGTACACAATCACCTTTGATCCCACCAAGTAGGATCTAAACTTGTCAATGGCATAGACCACTGCAAGTAATTCTTTTTCTGTGGTTGTGTAATTCTTCTGTGCATCATTTAGAACACGGCTAGCATAATAAATGACATGCAGAAGTTTGTTATGCCTCTGTCCCAACACTGCACCAATGGCATGATCACTGGCATCACACATTAATTCAAATGGTAATGTCCAATCTGGTGCAGAGATGACTGGTGCTGTGACCAGCTTAGCTTTCAGGGTCTCAAATGCCTGCAGACACTGTGTGTCAAACACAAATGGTGTGTCAGCAGCTAACAGGTTACTCAGAGGTTTAGCAATTTTCGAAAAATCCTTGATAAACCTTCTGTAGAATCCTGCATGCCCCAGAAAGCTTCTGATTGCCTTAACATTGGCAGGTGGTGGTAATTTTTCAATTACCTCTACCTTTGCCTTATCCACCTCTATTCCCCTGCTTGAAATTTTGTGCCCAAGGACAATTCCTTCAGTCACCATAAAGTGACATTTCTCCCAGTTTAAAACTAGGTTAGTCTCTTGGCATCTTTTCAGGACAAGTGATAGGTGGTTAAGACAGGAGCTGAATGAGTCTCCATATACTGAGAAGTCGTCCATGAAGACCTCCAGGAATTTCTCTACCATATCTGAGAAGATAGAGAGCATGCACCTCTGAAAGGTTGCAGGTGCATTGCACAGACCAAAAGGCATCCTCCTGTAGGCAAACACGCCAGAAGGGCATGTGAATGCTGTTTTCTCTTGGTCCTGAGGATCTACTGCAATTTGGTTGTAGCCTGAATAGCCATCCAAAAGCAGTAGTAATCATGACCAGCTAGTCTTTCTAGCATTTGGTCTATGAATGGTAAAGGAAAATGATCCTTTCTGGTGGCTGTATTGAGCCTTCTGTAGTCAATACACATGCGCCACCCTGTGACTGTTCTTGTAGGAACCAGTTCATTTTTTTCATTATGAACCACTGTCATGCCTCCCTTTTTGGGAACAACTTGGACAGGGCTCACCCAGGGGCTATCAGAAATAGGATAAATAATCCCAGCCTCTAGTAATTTAGTGACCTCTTTCTGCACCACCTCCTTCATGGCAGGATTTAGCCTCCTCTGTGGTTGAACCACTGGTTTGGCATTATCCTCCAATAGGATCTTGTGCATGCATCTAGCTGGGCTAATGCCCTTGAGATCACTTATGGACCACCCAAGAGCTGTCTTGTGTGTCCTCAGCACTTTAATCAGTGCTTCCTCTTCCTGTGGATTTAAAGCAGAGCTTATAATCACTGGAAAAGTGTCACCCTCTCCCAGAAATGCGTATTTCAGGGATGATGGTAGTGGTTTGAGTTCAGGCTTAGGAGGCTTATCCTCCTCCTGAGGAGTTTTCGAAAATTCCTTTGCCTCCTCTGGCTCTTCCTGATCAGTTTGAGCATCTTTGAAGATGTCCTCAAGCTCTGATTCTAGGCTTTCAGCCATATTGATCTCTTCTACCAGAGAGTCAATAATGTCAGCGTCCATGCAGTCCTCTGGTGTGTCTGGATGCTGCATAGCTTTTACAGCATTCAACTTGAACTCATCCTCATTGACTCTCAAGGTTACTTCCCCCTTTTGTACATCAATGAGAGTTCGTCCAGTTGCTAGGAAAGGTCTTCCTAGAATGAGAGTTGCACTTTTGTGCTCCTCCATTTCCAGCACTACAAAGTCAGTTGGAAAGGCAAATGGCCCAACCTTGACAATCATGTCCTCTATTATGCCTGATGGGTGTTTAATGGAGCCATCAGCAAGTTGGAGGCATATCCTGGTTGGTTTGACTTCTCCAATCAACCCAAGCTTTCTAATAGTGGATGCAGGTATTAAATTGATACTTGCTCCAAGATCACATAAGGCTATCTTGGTGTAAGTGCCTTCCAATGTGCATGGTATCAGAAAGCTTCCAGGATCTTGAAGCTTTTCTGGTAAGCTTTTTAGAATGACTGCACTGCATTCTTCAGTGAGAAACACTTTTTCAGTCTCTCTCCAGTCCTTCTTATGACTTAAGATCTCTTTCATGAACTTAGCATAAGAAGGTATTTGCTCAAGTGCCTCTGCAAAAGGAATCTTTATTCAAGAGTCCTTAAATAGTCTGCAAAGCGGGCAAATTGCTTATCCTGTTCCGCTTTGCGGAGTTTCTGAGGATAAGGCATCTTGGCTTGATATTCTTCAACCTTAGATGCTGCAGGTTTATTCCGTACAGAAGTGGTTGAAGAAGCCTTGTTAGGGGGATTACTGTCAGCACTCTCAGGTGTCTGATCCTCCCTTGGCGTTTGGACGCTAGGAATGGTTGAAGTTTGGGCGTTAAACGCCAACTTCCTTTCCTTTTCTGGCGTTTGAACGCCAGAACTGGGCAAGGAATGGGCGTTTAACGCCAGTTTTCCTTCCCTTTCTGGCGTTTGAACGCCAATATTCCTCTCTGGGCTCTTACTGTCCTCAGAGGGATTTTGAACAGTGGGTTGGTTGTCCTCTGTCATTTGTTCCTTATTTGGCTTTTTGCTCTTTTGAACAGTGTTATTCAGGGTCTTTCCACTCCTCAATTGAACTGCTTGGCACTCCTCTGTTATCTGTTTAGATAATTGCTGTTTTGCTTGATTCAACTGCAGTTCTATGCTCTTATTAGCAACCTTAGTACCATGGAGCATTTCTTTAAATTCTGCTAACTGTTCTGTCATCAGGAGCAACTGTTGATTAAGCTCATTCATCTGTTCCTGAGGATTAGGATCAGTGACTAATGCCATGACCTCCTCCTTTGGAACGAACTCATTGCTAGAGTACAGATACTGGTTTCTAGCAACAGTGTCTATAAGCTCTTGAGCTTCTTCAATTGTTTTCCTCATGTGTATAGATCCACCAGCTGAGTGGTCTAAAGACATCTGAGCTTTTTCTGTAAGCCCATAGTAGAAAATGTCTAACTGTACCCACTCTGAAAACATTTCAGAGGGACATTTTCTTAGCATACCTCTATACCTCTCCCAGGCATTATAAAGGGATTCATTATCCTCTTGTTTAAAGCCTTGGATGTCCAGCCTTAGCTGTGTCATCCTTTTTGGAGGGTAAAAATGATTCAGGAATTTGTCTGATAACTGTTTCCATGTCTTTATGCTTGCTGTAGGTTGGTTATTTAACCACCTTTTAGCTTGATCTTTTACAGCAAATGGAAACAGTAATAGTCTGTAGACATCCTGATCTACCTCTTTATCATGCACTGTGTCAGCAATTTGTAAGAACTGTGCCAGAAACTCAGTAGGTTCTTCCTGTGGAAGACCGGAATACTGGCAATTTTGCTGCACTATGATAATGAGTTGAGGGTTTAGCTCAAAGCTGCTTGCTTTGATGGGAGGTATACAGATGCTACTCCCATATGCAGCTGTAATGGGGTTAGCATAAGACCCCAGAGTCCTCTTGGACTGATTAATTCCACTTGAGTCCATAATGGACAAAAGGGAAATGAGAATGATTGCAAAGAGATAAATTTTGTTTATCTTTATTTTTTTTTGAAATAACCGAAAAAAATAAAATATAATAAAACAAAATAAAAGGAAAATAAAATAAAATTCGAAAATTAAAAATAAAATAAGATCAAAGCAAATTGAGAACTGAATCAATTAGTGAAAAAAAAGATTTGAAAACAGCGATTAAAAGGATATGATTGAAAAAATTTTTATGAAAAAGATTTGATTTTTAAAAAGAGGAAAGAGAAAAACAGCAAAAAGACACCAAACTTAAAATTTTTAGAAATCAAACACTAATTTTTTCGAAAATTTTAAGAGAAAAACACAAAGAGGACACCAAACTTAGGATTTTTATGAATCAAAAAGGGACTAAGACTATGCAAAAACGAAAATTTTAAAAGAAAAACAAAAGCATGCAATTGACACCAAACTTAGAATATAAAACTAGACTCAACTAAAAAACTCTAAACCAACAAAAAGAAAACAGTCCTAATCTAAGCAACAAGATAAGCCGTCAGTTGTCCAAACTCGAACAATCCCCGGCAACGGCGCCAAAAACTTGGTGCACGAAATTGCAATAACACTTTTGCAACTCCGCACAACTAACCAGCAAGTGCACTGGGTCGTCCAAGTAATACCTTGCGTGAGCAAGGGTCGATCCCACAGAGATTGTCGGCTTGAAGCAAGCTATGGTTATCTTGTAAATCTTAGTCAGGAGATCAGAAATTATCAGGATTGATTGTGAAAAGCAAAAGAACATGAAATGATTACTTGTATTGCAGTAATGGAGAATAGGTTGAGGTTTTGGAGATGCTCCGTCTTCTGAATCTCTGCTTTCCCACTGTCTTCTTCATCAAACACGCAAGTCTCCTTCCATGGCAAGCTCGTGTAGGGTCTCACCGTTGTCAATGGCTACCTCCCATCCGCGCAGTGAAAGCTAATGCACGCACTCTGTCACAGTATTGCCAATCACCGGTTTGGTTCCCTCCCCTACCGGAATAGAATCCCTCTTTTGCGTCTGTCACTGACACCCAGTAGGTTACAAGTTTGAAGCACGTCACAGTCATTCAATCATTGAATCCTACTCAGAATACCACAGACAAGGTTTAGACCTTCCGGATTCTCTTGAATGCTGCCATCAGGTCCTGCCTATACCACGAAGATTCCGATTAAAGAACCCAAGAGATAACTACTCAATCTAAGATAGAACAGAGGTGGTTGTCAGGCACATGTTCATAGTTGAGAATGATGATGATTGTCACGGATCATCACATTCATCCGGATTAAGAACAAGTGTTATCTTAGAATGGAAGCAAGCATGATTGAATAAGAAACAGTAGTAATTGCATTAATCCATCAAGACACAGCAGAGCTCCTCACCCCCAACCATGGGGTTTAGAGACTCATACTGTGGAAAGAAACGTGTACAAAATGTTATGAGGTCATAAGGTACGGATACAATGTCAAAGATCCTATAAATAGTAAACTAGTGTCCTAAGGTTTACAGAAATGAGTAAATGACAGAAAAATCCACTTCCGGGCCCACTTGGTGTGTGCTTGGGCTGAGCAATGAAGGAATTTCGTGTAGAGACCTTTTCTGGAGTTAAACGCCAGCTTCCATGCCAGTTTGGGCGTTTAACTCCAAATTTTATGCCAGTTCCGGCGTTTAACGCTGGAAATTCTGTAGGTGACTTTGAGCGCCGGTTTGGGCCATCAAATCTTGGGCAAAGTATGGACTATTATATATTGCTGGAAAGCCCAGGATGTCTACTTTCCAATGCCGTTGAGAGCGCTCCAATTGGGCTTCTGTAGCTCCAGAAAATCCACTTCGAGTGCAGGGAGGTCAGAATCCAACAGCATCTGCAGTCCTTTTCAGTCTCTGGATCAGATTTTTGCTCAGGACCCTCAATTTCAGTCAGAAAATACCTGAAATCACAGAAAAACACACAAACTCATAGTAAAGTCCAGAAAAGTGAATTTTAACTAAAAACTAATGAAAATATACTAAAAACTAACTAAAAGATACTAAAAACATACTAAAAACACTGCCAAAAAGCATACAAATTATCCGCTCATCAATGCTGCCCTGCCCTTGTGGAGGGCAGGGCAGAGTTGTCATGGTGCGCCAGGTGCTGCCCGTGCGTGCATGCTGCTGGTCGAGTGTTCAAGTCCTGGCCGTGTCATGATGCTACGCCATGCACCAAGAAATGCTGCCCTGCCCTTGTGGAGGGCAGGGCAATGTGCCAAAGGTGAAGTCCCACGTTCGAAACTCGGTGGAGGCACACGTTGCTCCTTTTCCCTTGGTTTTCTTGGCACCAAAGTAACGCTTAGTTCCTTGCTTCCTCATGGTGCCGTGTTCGATTCTTAGAGATTGAAAGCAAGCCAATTTTTGCTTGTTTTCCTTGTGGTTGAGCGCTACTTCTTTCCTCCTTGCTCTTGGGTTTGAAACCCATAGGAAGCACTAGGAAGCAATTTCCTTTGAATTATTTTCCATGAAAGCCCGATATTGCTCTTGAGGAGGGCAGGGCAGAGTTTTTGCTTCCTTTGGTCCTTGGCATCAAATTGTGCTCCGCCCTTGTTGTGGGCAGGGCAATGTTGCTTTTCAAGGCTTGGTTCAATATGTTGCTCTCCTGGAGGGCAGTGTGCTCTTGTGGAGGGCAGTGTTTGCCTCCTCCTTCTATGTTGCACCACGCTTCTCATTTCTTGGCCACACTTCTTTAAGCCACGTTTTTCTTCTTTTCTTCCTTTCTTCACCTACAAGAAACCAAAACAACCAATCAAAGTATCTCTAAACTCATAAGGTTTATAATTCATTAAAAATCAATTAATTTTAGCTCAAACCTCATGATTTAGCATCAATTTAAATGTGGTTGTTTGATTTAAAGAAGTTATTCATTTTCATTCCAAATTGCTTACTTAGGATGCAAGAAAGTGCATAAAGACTAGTAAAACAAGTGAAATTAGCTTGAAAAATGGGTATATGATGACCTGTCATCAGTCACTATCAATTCTAGCTTATACCACGAAGATTCAGATTAAGGAATCCAAGAGATATGCACTCGGTCTAAGGTAGAACGGAGGTGGTTATCACTCACGCGTTCATAGGTGAGAATGATGATAAGTGTCACAGGTCATCACATTTGTCATGGTGAAGTGCAACGAATATCTTAGAACAGGAATAAACTGAATTGAATAGAAAATAGTAGTAATTGCATTAAAACTCGAGGTACAGCAGAGCTCCACACCCTTAATCTATGGTGTGTAGAAACTACACCGTTGAAAATACATAAGTGATGAAGGTCCAGGCATGGCCGAATGGCCAGCCCCCAAAATATGATCACAGGATCAAAAATACAATCCAGGATCGTCCAAAGACTACTAATACAATAGTAAAATGTCTTATTTATACTAGACTAGCTACAAGGGTTTACAGAAGTAAGTAATTGATGCAGAAATTCACTTCCGGGGCCCCCTTGGTGTGTGCTTGGGCTGAGCTTGAGCTTTACACGTGCAGAGGCTTCTTTTGGAGTTGAACGCCAAGTTGTAACGTGTTTTTGGCATTCAACTCTGGTTCGTGATGTGTTTCTGGCGTTTAACTCCAGAATGCAGCATGGAACTGGCGTTGAGCGCCAATTTACGTCGGCTAATCTCAAATAAAATATAGACTATTATATATTGCTGGAAAGCTCTGAATGTCTACTTTCTAACGCCGTTGAGAGCGCGCCATTTGGAGTTCTGTAGCTTCATAAAATCTTTTTCGAGTGCAGGGAGGTCAGAATCCAACAACATCAGCAGTCCTTTGTCAGCCTTCTTATCAGAGTTTTGCTCAGGTCCCTCAATTTCAGCCAGAAATTACCTGAAATCACAGGAAAACACACAAACTCATAGTAAAGTCCATAAATGTGAATTTAGCATAAAAACTAATGAAAACATCCCTAAAAGTAGCTAGATTCTACTAAAGATTATCTAAAATAATGCCAAAAAGCGTATAAATTATCTGCTCATCATCCCCCCTTGCCCAAGCTTGAATTCTGCATGAAATAGCATTGGAAATGAGTTGGGTTGGGCCCAAAGTACTTCAGAAATAGCTGGGGGCGATTTCACTTTAGTGGGCCACGGATGTTAGCTTTCTAACGCAATTGGAACCGCCTCATTTGGACCTCTGTAGCTCAAGTTATGGTCGATTGAGTGCGAAGAGGTCAGGCTTGACAACTTTACGGTTCCTTCATTTCTTCATGAGTTCTCCCACTTTACATGATTTTCTCCTCACTTCTTCCATCCAATACTTGCCTCATGAACCTGAAATCACTCAACAAACATATCAAGGCATCGAATGGAATTAAAGTGAGTTAAATTTAGCTATTTTAAGGCCTAAAAAGCATGTTTTCACATTTATCAGAAATCAAGTGAGAATTGCCAAACCATGCTATTTCATTGAATAAATATGAGAAAAGGTGATAAAATTCCCAAAAATAAGCACAAGATAAACCACAAAATTGGGGTTTATCAATCACCCCTAGGATTTCTTTACTTTCTAGTTTAGCAGTTTACTTTTGAAATTTTCTTTTCAAGATGTCATATGTATTCCGCACCAAGCTTAAAAAGAAATATCTATTAAAAAAAGTGGTAATATACATAATATTTGAGTTATATTATGAGTTATTCTAGTTGCTTTGATGTGGTGGCTTTATCTCTATTTCTGAATGTATGAATTAACTCTATGTATTTGGTATTGGAGTTGAGTATATTAGTTCTTAAGGACTAGGAATTTAGAGAAGTATTATTGATTCTCTAAAATAAGAAAAAGATTGATTCTTGAAGCAAAAGAAACAACAAAAAGAATTGAAAATAAGAAAAAAGAAATAAAAAAAGGTCCAAGGTTTTGAGCATCAATGGTTAGGAGCGTCAAAACTGATCTAAAGGATCAAAAGAGTGGTTTTCCCTAACAATATGCTTGTGGTGTGAAGGTGTGAAGTAACCCTTGAGACTGAGCACTTAAAGTCATGACCAAATGCTGTTATAGAGTATGCCTAAGGATCTGAGCATCACTGTCTGCGAATAAAAGTAAAGAAAAAGTTGAACTCGAAAGGTTCTCCTAGTTAAGTACTTCTGGTGTTTATGTTTCAAGTTAAGCTTGAGAACAAAACATTTAGAGTCACGACTAGGCTCAAAGGTGCAAAGGACCAAAGAAAATAAAAGTTGTGTTCAATAATCAATTAGAGCTTAAAGAAGAGAATCAATAATATCTTAAAGGATATTAATATTTCTAAGCTTAAAGGGATAGTGAGGTGCCAAAGCTATTTAGAAATAGAGTGTCATAAGTCCCATTCAGTAACTAGATCTAAGCTTAATTAACAAATCAAGTCTTGTGCATTTTCTCTTCTTGGTCCTATATTGTTTTGGTTGCTTGAAGACAATCAAGAGTTTAAGTTTGGTGTTTTGATGTGTAAACATCTTATACCCTTTTTCTAGTCATTTTTATATTGTTTTTAGTTAGATTTTAATTACTTTTACTTGATTTTAGTGCAAAAATCCCCTTTGGATGCTACTTTGAGTCTTTCTTGTATTTTATGGCTTTAGGTGAAATTCAAAGTAGTTTGGAGAAGCCTGGAGAAAGAAAGGAAAATGCTGGTAGCACCCTCCCTGGGCGTTGAACGCCAACCTAGCATTCAACACCAGCAAGGGGGCACAAGACTAGAAGCGCACTTCCTTCCTTGGGCTTTCAATGCCTAAACTGGCGCTGAATGCCAGAAAGCAGCCCGAATCACACTCTACTGGGACTCTAAGTGGATTTAGCACCTCTTAGTCTTATTTTATTTTCTTTTTGTAATATTTATTTAAAAATAATATCTTTTTAGGTTTATCATTTATTATTAGGTTAGTATTTAAAGGAGAAGATCATTTAGATTTAGGATCTTCTTCCTTCCACACTTTTTCAGAGCCCTATTTTTCTGTAAGTTATGAGCAACTATACCTCCTGGTTAATGTTAGGAGCACTATTTATTTCTATGGATTAAGATTATTATTCTTCTATTTTAATATATGTTTGATTCAATTCTAAGGTGTGTTTTTGTTCTTAATCTTATGAAACTGGGTGGAACGGGAGTATGACCCCTTTTCTACATGAGTTTTTGTCATTCTCAAGGAAGTTATCTCGCTTGAACTACAGCTTGAGAACACACCTAGACGGCTAATCCACAACATGATGGGGATAAGCAACATCTATTCAGCCAGGATCTGGGGTAATTAGGGTCTTTGTGGTATAAGCTAGCTTTTTGCACTTCACCCTCCAATTCGAATTGAATGACCACGGGAGTGGCGTTTGATGAGGATCAGAGGAGATTAAATCACTAATGGATTAGGGTTTAATCACTTACAGTTTCCCAAAGAATGAATGATTCATTGTTAAAATAGTTAGTAAGAAGTTTTAATCCGGAAAGATAAACATCTCCAAGACCTTAACTGTTTTTTGATATTGCTTTTACAGCAAACCTTTAATTGCTTTCTTTATTATGTTGTTTTATACGTTTTCAACAACAACCATCTTTTACTGTTTTCCTGACTAAGTCCAACACGATAACTATTGCTTGCTCAGTCTGACAATCCTCGTGGGATCAACCCTCACTCACCTAAGGTATTACCTGGATGACCCGGTACATTTGCCAGTTAAGTTGTGTGAGTTCTAATTTCGCGCACAAAAAATAGTCAATTAACCGACCTATCCACTATCTCATTCTCAAAAGAAGATGCTCAAGGAATATTACTAGGATATGATGACCCAGTGGGGATAACTATGATCCTGGCAAATGCTAACCTCCACTGAACTTTGATAGAAAAAAGGTAGCTCGAATGATATTCTGTTTAAACCTGCTTTTGACAAGCTCGAGTTAGAAGAAAAGGATCTAAAGGCATACCTCGATAGCCTTTTCGGACTGGGTCTGACCTCTTGGTTACATCTTATTGTACACCACATTCGAAAAAGATACCAGATAAAAGACACTAAGAATCGACTACATTGTAGTCGATGCAAACTTAGCCTACAATGCCTTAATAGGCCAAACTACCTTAAACTGACTTCCAGCTGTTGTCTCTACTCTTCACTTCCACATGAAGTTCCCTATAATAGAATTGATCGCCACTGTAAAGGGAGGCCAAAATTTAGCACGAAAATGTTACAATGAGAACCTCAGTTTGAAAGGCAATCTAGGGGGTAAAGAGGTCAACATGATCGAGTTAGGAGGGGTCTAGACTCGTTAAGAATTGAGCCCCTAACCTGAAGGCAAAATAGAAAAAGTACAAATTGGAAACCATCCTGACAAGACAACAAGCATAGGGGCAAACCTAGAAGGAAGACTGAAGAAACAGCTCAAGGACTTGTTAAGGGAAAACTCTGATCTCTTCACATGGAAAGCTTCTGACATGCCTAGCATAAATCCCGACCAGATGTCCCATAAACTTGCAATATATCCGAGCTCCAGACCTGTTTAGCAGAAATGCAGAACGCTAAGACCAGAACAGACACAGGTCATAGAAGAACAAGTACAAGTCTTGCTGGAGGCAGAGTTTATAAGGGAGGTAAAATATCCACTGTGGTTAGCTAATGTTGTGTTGGTGAAAAAACAAAATGGAAAGTGGAGAATGTATGTTGATTATGTCGATCTCAATAAAGCCTGCTTTAAGGACCCTTATCCAATCCCCAACATTGATGCTCTGGATGCCTACTCGGGATGTAATCAAATTCTAATGTATAAGCTGGATCAAGAGAAGACCTCGTTCATAACTCCAAAGGCTAATTATTGCTACGTCGTAATGCCTTTTGGATTAAAGAACAAAGTGTTTTCCGCTCACATAGAAAAACTCATGGAGGTATATGTAACGACATGCTCGTTAAAGCCAAAGAGGACGCGACACTTTTGTTTGACCGCGCTAAGATATTTTCTACTATAAGGAAGCATAAAATGAGGTTAAATCTCTCAAAATGAACCATTGCAATAGAAACTGGGAAGTTCCTAGGGTTTGTATTAACCCAAAGAAGCATAGAAGCAAATCCAGACAAATACGAGGCTATACTTAACATGAAGAGCCTGACTTGTGTCAAAGAGGTCCAACAACTAAATGGATGTTTGGCAGCTCTATCTAGATTCTTAGCTGGATCATCCCTTAAGTCACTTCCCTTTTACCCAATCTTAAGAAAGGGGAAGCAATTCAAATGGACACCAAAATATGAACAAGCCTTTCAGGACTTCAAAGCTTTCTTGGGACAACCATCCATATTCACCTGACCTATCAAAGGAGAAGAGCTCGTGCTGTACCTGTCAGTAGGAAGTTGAGCTATAGCTTCAGCCTTGGTCCAAGAAGATGAAAAGGGGTAGCAACCTATCTATTTCATCAACAAATCCCTATAAGGGGTAGAGTTGAACTATTAAAAGATAGAGAAGTTTGCTTATGCCCTTATCCTCACATCTCAAAGGCTTTGACCTTACTTCCAGGCTCATACCATTAAAGTCCACACTAATTAACCAATAAAATATATCTTACAAAAGACGGACTTGACAGGTCGGATGCTACAATGGGCGGTAGAACTGTCCGAGTTTGACTTAAGGTATGAAGCTCGGACAACCATTAAGTCGCAGTACCTTGCTGACATTATCGCTTAATACACAGAAAGCCCAGGAAATCCAGCTGTATGGAGTCTGTATATAGATGGGTCATCAAATAAAGCTGGAAGTAGAGCTGGTGTTATTCTAAAAAGCGCTTAAGAAACTCAGATAGAGCTATCCTTCAGGTTTGAGTTCTCCGCTTCTAACAATCAAGCAGAGTATGAAGTCCTACTTGCTGGCTTGAAGTTGGCTAAAGAAATGGAGGCAGAAAAAGTGGTGTTGTTCTGTGATTTGCAAGTAATAACTTCATAAATTAATGGCACCTATCAAGCTAAAAACCCTATGATATTGAGAGTGAGTTTCTTGTATGGTTTGGAATCGAACAAAATATAAGCATCAATTCGTTGGTAGCATAGTCCAAACCAACAATGAGCTCTCTCAATCAATTGTTAAATTCAAACACAATATATACCGAGAGTATTAAACCTCGAGTCGTTCTCCCTAGGACGCAATTGAAGTGTTACTTCCTTGGTTGTTAAGACAAAGGGGTTTTCAAGTAAGAAACGAAAGATTAAAAGAACTTAAGAAATAAAAGAACAAAGAGATGATCAACATTGATATTAAAGCAAGTAAAAGGGAAGCAAGGTCAAAACTAGTGAAAATGCTATAAAAAGAGCCTTGAATTGGGAAAGAGGATCCAAGGAATCCTATCCTTGCCATAACCACGACTACGGTAATTATCACGAGTCAATCTCACCTAGTCATCCCTAACCATCGAGGAGTAAGTCAAGCAAGCATAATTGACCTTAATCCATAAGTCCTAACCAACTTACCAAACTAGTTGATAAAAGGCTAGCGTCAATGGAAACAAGAGCTAACTAACTCCCCAAGAATTACCACTAAATGTCGGACATCATGACTCTAGTATCCTAGGAACTCAAACCACAAGCCAAGGTGTGAAAATCTACTCAAAATCTAAAGTTGGCATTTTCACAAACACCTTGTGTGCATAAAAGTAAAACATGAGAAATTACAAGGTAAATGATAAAACTATAACCAACTATCAACAAAACCAAATATAAACAAGCAATTAAACATAAAGGAAGCATGAAACATAAAATTCATCAATCAAAACTTCAAGAAACACAAAATTGGAAATATGAACAAAGTAACTTGAACCAAAGGAAATGGAAGTAATAGTGCTTTAATTAAAGAGGAAATTGAGAGTACTTACAATTAAAGAGGCAAAATCAAAGATCAAAGCTTGCTATAAAATGATACAATGGAAATGGAAATGAAACCCTAAGAGAGCAATGCTACACAACTCCTATTCCTACTCCTAATACTATCAAAAACTATGGAAAATTATCTCTATGTCCTAATTGCCTTCTGATGCCAAGGCATCTTAGGCTAGTTTCACTAGCATTTTTCTGTTAGTTTTAGTTGTTTTATGCATTTTCTTGAGCTTAAAGTAACCAAGAATGGTTAAATAAATAACAAAGCAATAAACCATCCAAACAGTATGATTTTGATGCAAATTTCATGAGTTTTTAGTTATATTACTTGAATGCTATGAATGAAAGATTTCTCATGAAATTTTGCAAGACTTTGATGCAGTTGTTTGGATTATTTCAGGAAAGAAGAGGCTAGGCAAGGAAGAAACAAAATCAATAAAGGAAGCTTAAATATCACATGTGGAGTTTAAGCTCCAGTTTAAGCTTAAACTGGAGCTTAAACGCCAAAGTCATGAAAGCTGAGGAAAGGCTGAAAGTGGCGTTTAACCTCCAGTTTAACCTTAAACTGGAAGTTAAACGCCAGAATTGAAAGCACCAGGGAGCCATTTCCACGTTTAAGCTCCAGTTTAACCCTAAACTAGAGCTTAAACGTGTTCGACCATTCTCCTCCAGGGTTGCGTTTTGCATTTCCACGTTTAAGCTCCAGTTTAAGCTTAACTGGAGCTTAAACGTGTTCGACCTTTACCCTCCAGGATGGCTTCCCTCCATTTCCACGTTTAAGCTTCAGTTTAACCTTAAACTGAAGCTTAAACGTGTTCGACAATTCCACACTCCAGGGTTGCCTTCTTTCATTTCCACGTTTAAGCTTTAGTTTAACCTTAAACTGAAGCTTAAATGTGTTCGACTCATATCACCTCCAGGAGTGTCCAACGTTTAAGTTGCAGTTTAAGCTTAAGCTTAAACGCCACTAATTGAAAAGGTTTCTGGACCAAAGATATTGCAGTTTAAGTTAGCATTTGAGCACAAACATTAACTTAAACGTACTCTGGTATGAAACCCAATTGAATATCATGGTTTATGGGATTGGGCCTGAAGAATTGATGAGTCTGGAATTTCAATTTGTTGAGTCATGTGTCAATACTTGATTATCACTAAGTTGGCTCAATGAATGTTACAGAATTGGATCAGCAACCGCATCAGGATTTTGGATCATAAACCCAAGGCAAAAGGAAATCAGGAAAAGGCATCAAAGCCCAAGAAACACAACAGAAGCTCAATTTAGAAAGTGTATAAATAGGATAGAATTTAAGTTTGAGAGAGACTTATCGGGGAACTTTTGATCATTTTGCTAGTTTTTCATCTTTTTGTAATTGAATTCAGAGCTATGACTCACTAAACCCCCTTTCATTGGGTTAGGGAGCTCTATTGTAATTCAATGAATCAATAATAGTTTTTATCTTCTTCTTCAATCTTTTCTCTTGAATTTTGTTAGAAAGCTTCTCGATCTAATTCCATTGGTTAGTTGTCTTGGGAAAGAAACTATCCATAATTGGAATCCTTCGGAACCTTGGGAAAGGAATGGAGGATTCATGCTAGAGAAGCTTTCTCACAGTGAATTGGATTGGGGTTTGGATGGATATTGTGACATGTAATCCTACCAAATTGTGGTTCATGAAACTGTGTGGTATAATCAGTGATCGAGCATCATCTCTTCTTATGAACATTTAAACCAAGGGATTGGGAATTTGTTTGTTTTTAGAGAGAATTGGTGAGCCAAGGGATTGGGATCCAATCATATAAGATTGCCAAGCAAAATTCAATGAATGCATTGGTTGAGGAAGGGATGAAAATGTTTTGATTCGGAGATCTCAATATCTCCTGAAACCCAATGAATTCCCCATTTCTGATCTATCACTTTCTCTTTACATTCTGCAGTTAAATTCATGCAATCACCCCGATCCCCTTTTAATTTCAGCAATTTAGCTTCTCGCTCTTTAATTCATGCAATTTAAGATTCTGCACTTTTAATTTCTTGCCAATTACGTTTCCCGCCAATTTTACATTCCGCAATTCTCATCTAAATCTTGATCCCGCTCAACTAGAACACACTTCTAATCCGAATTGCTCACTCAACCAATCCTTGTGGGATTCGACCTCACTCTATTGTGAGTTTTTACTTGACGATAACCGGTGCACTTGCCGGAAGGAATTTTTGCCGATCGTGCAATTTCCTAAAATCGTAGCTATCAAGTTTATAGCACATCACCTTCAAATGTGTTGAATTCCCCTTCATATAGCATCCAAATTCAACCTTCAAGCCTTCCAAAATGGATCAAGAGGCCTCCAAATTTGCGTAGCATATGTTTCATTAATGAAATCACGTGCAGGGACCTGTACGAACACACAGATGTGGGCGTTCGCACACCCGGCTGAAAATTGACCTGTGCGTACGCACACATGGAAATTCTCGCCTGTGCATATGCATGCAAGGCTGTGCGCACGTACACCTCGTTGTGTGTGCTTTTCCTTTTTTTCTTCATGTTTTCTCCCTTGTACATGCTTTCCTCCACTTTTGGCCATCTATTCTTGCCTTCAAGGCCTAAAATCACTCATAAACCATATCACGGCATCGAATGACATAAAAGTGGAATTAAAAGTTGCCATTCTAGAATCAAAATGCATGTTTTCACATTTAGGATCAAATTAGGGATCAAACACAAAAGTATGCTATTTTGGTGCTTAAGTGTGAGTTTGTATGCTATAATCCATTCAAATCAAGCCAAAATATATCAGAAAATATGGACTCATCAATTCCCCCACACTTAAACAATAGCATGTCCTCATGCTAAACCAATAAGGAGAATGATCAAAGGGATACAACTTATTAAATGCAACTATCTATATGCATGCAAGTATGTATATATGGTGCACGAAATTGTGATCACACTTTTCACAACTCTGCACAACTAACCAGCAAGTGCACTAGGTCGTCCAAGTAATACCTTACGTGAGTAAGGGTCGATCCCACGGAGATTGACGGCTTGAAGCAAGCTATGGTCATCTTGTGAATCTCAGTCAGGCGGATTCAAATGGATATGAGGTATTGATAATTAAAAGATAGATAAGACGGAAAATAACATAGAGATACTTATGTAATTAATTGGTGGAAATTTCAGATAAGCGTTTGGAGATGCTTTGTTGCTCCTAAACCTCTGCTTTCCTATTGTCTTCATCCAATCATGCATGCTCCCTTCCATGGCAAGCTGTATGATCCTCTCAGTGAAAATGGTCCGGCTACAGCTTCTGTATGGCTAATCAACTATCGGATTTCTTGTCTCGGATAAAAAATACCAGGCACAACTACCGCAGGGCTAATCATCTATTGGTTATCACTTGTGTCGGAATAAGACCCATTGATCCTTTAGCACACAGTCACTGCGCCCAACATTCGCGAGTTTGAAGCTCCTCACAGTCACCCCTTCCCAGATCCTACTCGGAATACCACAAACAAGGTTTAGACTTTCCTGTTCTCAAGAATGCTGTCTATTGATTCTATCCTATACCACAAAGAACCTAATCACGGGGTCGGATGCTCTGTTTTCAGGAGAGATGACGCGAATCTGTGGATTAGAGACCCAAGAGAGTATACTCTGTCTGGCGTCCAATGACTACGTTGAACATCATGTAGACCGCTTTGTGGTTGTCAGGCACGCGGATCTTGGCTAAGCGAGTACTGAAGATAGTGGGTGATTGTCACAGGTCACACCTTCAATATGACTTAATTGAATTAAGTACAAGAGTATATCTCGCAGAAGAAGTAGGCGTGAATTGAAGGAAAAATGATAGTACTTGCATTAATTCATGAGGAATAGCAGAGCTCCTCACCTTAATCTTTGAGGTGTAGACACTCCACCGTTGAAAATACATCAGAACAAAAGGTCTAGGCATGGCTAAATGGACAGCCTCCCAAATGGCATAGGAATTCAAAACAGGGAAGAAGACTAGATTAAAGGATTGAAAAGTGGTCCAAAGATATAATACAATAGTCAAAAAGTGCTATTTATACTAAACTAGTAACCTAGGTTTATAGAAAATGAGTAGATAGTGCAGAAATCCACTTCTAGGGCCCACTTGGTTTGTGTTTGGGCTGAGCTTTGAAGCTTTCATGTGCATAGGCCATCCTTGGAGTTAAACTCCAGCTTTGGTGCTAGTTCTGGCGTTTTACGCCAGAAAAGGGTCTCTGGTGGGCGTTTGGATGCCAGTTTGGGCCAACAAATCTCAGGTAAAGTGTGGACTATTATACATTGCTAGAAAGCCCAAGATGTCTACTTTCCAATGCAATTGAGAGCACACCAATTGGGCTTTTTTAGCTCCAAAAAATATACTTCGAGTATATATTTGCTCAGGTCCCTCATTTTTAGCCAAAAAATACCTGAAATCACAGAAAAATACACAAACTCATAGTAAAGTCTAGAAATATGAATTTTGCATGAAAACTAATAAAAATATACTAAAAAGTGACTAAAACGTACTAGAAACTATCTAAAAACAATGCCAAAAAGCGTATAAATTATCCGCTCATCACAACACCAAACTTAAATTGTTGCTTGTCCCCAAGCAACTAAAAACAATATAAGATAAAAAGAAGAGAATATACAATAAATCCCAAAATATCAATGAAGCTTAGTTCAAATTAGATGAGCGGGACTTGTAGCTTTTTGCTTCTGAACAGTTTTGGCATGTCACTTTATCCTTTGAAGTTCAGAATGATTGGCATCTATTGGAACTCAGAATTAAGATAGTGTTATTGATTCTCCTAGTTCAGTATGTTGATTCTTGAACACAGCTACTTATCAGTCTTGGCCGTGACCCTAAGCATCTTATTTTCCAGTATTACCACCGGATACATAAATGCCACAGACACATAATTGGGTGAACCTTTTCAGATTGTGACTCAGCTTTGCTAGAGTCCCCAGTTAAAGGTGTCCAGAGTTCTTAAGCACACTCTTTTTCTTTGGATCATGACTCTAACCACTCAGTCCCAAGCTTTTCACTTGGACTTTCATGACACAAGCACATGGTTAGGGACAGCTTGATTTAGCCGCTTAGGCCAGGATTTTATTCCTTTGGGCCCTCCTATCCACTGATGCTCAAAGCCTTGGATCCTCTTTACCCTTGCCTTTTAGTTTACAGGGTTACTGGCTTTTTGCTCTTGCCTTTTGGTTTAAAGAGCTATTGGCTTTTTCTGCTTGCTTTTTCTTTTTCTTTCTTTTTTCCTTTATTTTTTTGCCCTTTTTTTTCGCAAGCTTTGTATTTTTCACTACTTTTTCTTGCTTCAAGAATCAATTTTATGATTTTTTATATTATTAATAACATTTCTCTTTTTTCATTATTCTTTCAAGAGCCAATAATTTTAACATTCATAAACTTTACTATAAAAAATATACACTGTTCAAGCATTCATTCAGAAAACAAAAAGTATTGCCACTACATCAGAATAATTAAACTAATTTCAAGATAGAATCGAAATTCATGTACTTCTTGGTCTTTTGCAAATAGAAACATTTTTCATTTAAGAAAGGTGAAGGATTCATGGAGCACTCATAGTTTTAAGACATATACACTAGACACTAATGATCATGTAATAAAGACAAAAACATAGACAAAACATCAAGCATAGGAAACCAAAAAACAAAAAAAAATAAGAACAAGGAAATTAAAGAACAAGTCCACCTTAGTGATGGCGGCTAGTTCTTCCTCTTGAAGATCCTATGTAGTGCTTGAGCTCCTCAATATCTCTTCCTTGCCTTTGTTGCTCCTCCCTCAGAGCTCTTTGGTCCTCTCTAATTTCATAGAGGATAATGGAGTACTCTTGGTGCTCCATCCTTAGTTGCTCCATATTGGAACTCAAATCTCCTAAAGACGTATTCAGTTGCTCCCAATAGTTTTGTGGAGGAAAATACATCCCTTGAGGCATCTCAGGGATTTCTTGGTGAGGAATCTCCTCATGCTTTTGTTGAGGTCCATAAGTGGGCTCTCTTGTTTGCTCCATCCTCCTTTTAGTGATGCGCTTTTGAGATGAATCTCTCTATCTCCCATGACTCAGAGTTGGAAGCAACTGCCTTCTCTTTCCTCTTTCTAGAGGTTTCTCTGGCCTTAAGACCATTAATGGTTATAGAAAAACAAAAAGTAACGCTTTTTTCCACACCAAACTTAAAAGGTTTGCTCGTCCTCGAGCAAAGAAGAAAGAAAGGAGGAGGAGAAGAAGAAATGGAAGAGATGGAGGTGTATTTATAGGGTAAGAGAGAGATGGGATCCGTGTGAGAATGGGTGGGTTTGGGAGGGAGATGGTTTGAATTTGAATGGGTGGGGGTAGGTGAGTTGTATGATGGGAAATAGTGGATGGTGAAGAGATTATTAAAAGGTATAAAGAGGAGTGAGAGTGAGTTGGGGTAGGTAGAGATTCTGTAGGTTCCACAGATCCTAAGGTGTCAAGGATTTCTCATCCCTGCACCTTTCTGGCATTTAAACGCCCTCTGTGTGGCCTTTCTGGCGTTGAACGCCAGGCTGCTGCCCATTTCTGGCACTAAATGCCAGTCTGGCTAACAGTTCTGGCGTTTAACGCTCAGAATGGTGCTAGACAAGGCGTTTAACGCCCATTCTGCTACCCTTACTGGCGTTTAACCCCAGCCGGATACCATACACCCTTTTATGGTGTTGAACGCCAGTCTATGTGCCATTTATGGCATTTAACACCCAGAATGGTGCCAGACTGGGCGTTAAATGCCCAATTTGCTATCCTTACTGGCGTTTAAACGCCAGTAAGCTCGTCCTCCAAGGTGTGATATTTTTTATGCTGTTTTTTATTTCTGCTTTAATTCTGCAGCTGTTTTTGTGACTTTACATGATCATCAACCTAAAGAAAACATAGACTAACAATGGAAAATAAAATGAAAAAGTAATTAATATAGATAAATAAAATTGTGTTGCCTCCCAATAAGTGCTTCTTTAATATTAATTGCTTGATAGGAAGCTCTTATGGAGCTTCACAGATGCTCAGAGCATGGTTGTGGCCACCCAACACCAAACTTAGAAGTTGAGTGTGGGGGCTCTATCTGACTCTGTATTGAGAGAAGCTTTTCATGATTCTTCTCAATGTTTACAGAAGAAAATCCTTAAGTCTTAAACACAAGGTAGTCCCAATTCAATTGAAACAGTAACTCTCATCTGCCACATCAATCACATCCCTTGCTGTGGCTAAGAAGGGTCTTCCAAGGATGATGGATTCATCCTCATCCTTCCCAGTGTCTAGAATTATGAAGTCAGTAGGGACGTAAAGGTCTTTAACCTTCACTAAGACATCCTCTACAAGTCCATAAGCTTGTTTCTTTGATTTGTATGCCATCAATAGTGAGATTCTTGCAGCTTGTACATCAAATATCCCTAGTTTCTCCATTACAAAGAGTGGCATGAGGTTTATACCTGATCCCAAGTCACACAGAGCCTTCTCAAAGGTCATGGTGCCCATGGTGCAGGGTATTAAGAACCTTCCGGGATCTGGTTTCTTCTGAGGTAACTTCAGCTGAACCAATGCATTTAGTTCATTGATGAGAAATGGAGGTTCATCCTCCCAAGTCTCATTGCCAAATAATTTGGCATTCAGCTTCATGATTGCTCCTAGATACTGAGCAACTTGCTTTTCAGCAATAACTTCATCTTCTTCAGAGGAAGAATACTCTTCAGAGCTCATTAATGGTAATAGGAAGTTAGTTAGAATTTCTATGGTCTCTGTATGAGCCTCAGACTCCTTTGGTTCCTCATTAGGAAACTCCTTATTGGCCAGTGGACATGATGCATAGAAACTTGTCTCTCAACAAATTTCCCTTCGGCAAGTATACCAGATTGTCGTCAAGTAAAAACTCACAATAGAGTGAGGTCAAATCCCACAGGGATTGATTGGTCAAGCAACTTTAGTTGGAAGAGTATGCTAGTTGAGCTAAACAGAAGGTAGTCGGTATTGCAGGAAATTAAATAGCAGGAAAGTAAATGGCAGAAAATAAAGTGCAGAATCTTAAATGGGGATTTGGGGAGATGAACATCGAAATAAATGGCAGAAAGTAAAGAGAATGGGTAAGATCAAAAATGGGGAATTCATTGGGCTTAGGAGATGTTGCATTTTCCGTATCAAGTTCATTCTCATCTCTTCCTCAATCAATCATTCATTGATCTCCTTGGCAATCTTAAGTGATTAGATCCTAATTCCTTGGAAATCCAATCCCTCTAAGCTTGAACAATTGCCCAATTCCTTGATATAATTGCTCATGGGAAGAGATGAAGTGCAGTCACTGATTATACCACATGTATTTCCAAATCAGAGTGTTGGGATGATTACATGTCACTATATCCGCCCAGACCCCAATTTGGTCCAACATGAGAAAGCATTTCTAGCATGATCACCTCATCCCTTTTCCAAGGCTCAGAGGAGATCCAATTATGAAGAGTTTCTTTTCCAAAACAGCTAACCAATTGAATTAAGATCGAAATCTTTCTAGCAAATCAAGAGAAAAGAAAGAGGAAGAAGAATAAAAACTATAATTGATCCATCAAATTACAACAAAGCTCCCTAACCCAATGAAAGGGTTTTAGTTGTTCATGGCTCTAGAAATGAAAAATGGTAATGAAGAATATAGGCTTAACTAGAAAATGCAGAAAAGTAAATATACAGAATATAGTTCTCCAAAGTGCCCAACTCCCCTATAGTTCAAATCTACTCCTATATATACTACTCTTCTTGACGTTCTAGTGAGTTCTTCAAGTCTTGGATGTGGGCCTTAGATCTTGAGTTGAAGCAAGTACAATCTTCAGTGGGCTCAGCTTGTAGAAAAGTGTGAGTTAGGCATGAGCATTAGTTAGGACGTTAGTGGCGTTAACGCTAAGTGAAAATGTGGGTTCGAGAACGTTAGTGGCAATCACCTTTCTCACTAATGTTCCAACCCCAAAATGGTCCACGTTAACTTCAACGTTAGTGGCACTAACGTGACCACTAACATTGCCTCATGATCCTTCACAAACGTTATTGGGAATCACCTTTTTCCAATAACGTTGCATTGTGCCCCCTTACCCCACGTTAGAGTTCACGTTAACTAGGATAACATGGCTCTTAACGTGGGCATGCCTAAGCTTCGAGAGCGTTAGTGACACTTACCTTTGTCACTAACGCTCCAAACGCCCCTCCTCTCCACGTTAGAGTTCACATTAACTAGGTTAACGTGGTAGTGAATGCCATCTCCAATATTAGTGACAAAGGTGAGTGTCACTAACGTTGGCTCATCATGTATAGCTCCACGTTATCTCTCACGTTAGTGGTCTTAACGTGACCACTAACATGGGCAATGCTGGCTTAATCCAACGTTAGTGACAAAGGTGAGTGTCACTAACGTTGGTATTGTCTTTCCCTTCCACGTTAGAGTTCATGTTAACTAAGTTAACGTGACTCTTTAACGTAGCTAATTGCCAATTTGTACCGTTAGTGGTATTCACTTTTACCACTAACGCTGGAGCTCCCTTTTTCTCCACGTTAACTACCACGTTAACCTAGTTAACGTGGCAATTAACGTGGGCTTATGATGGCTTCGCAGGCGTTATTGGCGATCACCTTTTCCATTAACGCTACAAGCTTGTCCCTATTCCACGTTAGTAGTGACGTTAACTAGGTTAACGTGACTGCTAACGTGGCTTCTTCTTGCTTCCTTTGTCCTAAAATCAAGCAAATAAATTGCATCAAAGCTCTAGCCCAAGTCATGAGATTATGCATCATCAATTTGTCATTCAATCCTTGTATAATCCTTATGAAATCATGTAAAATTCACAATAGTTGCTTGAGTCAAGGTGTAAATGAAATTTCATCTAAAACTTGCCTTATTCACTAAGAAAATGCATGAAATTTTCCTAAAACAGTAAAAAAAAGGTCAGCGAAACTGGCCTAGATGCCCTGGCATCACAACACTAAACTTAAAGCTTGCTTGTCCCTAAGCAAGTACTGAAACATAGTAAAAATGAATGAAAGAACAAGATAAACAAAGAATTATAATAGAAGTTAAATCCCTGGTTTATGGGGTTTCATGCATAGCAACTTAGGTTCATTCCTTCACTGGCTTCTAGGCCTTTATCATGCCCTTGAATACTTGCTTGATTTCATCCTTTAAGACTTCTTAATTATTGATCTTCCCTTCCCTTCCAGGGTTTATTGCATTCCTTTTTTGGCTAAGTGCTCTGTAAGAGGGCGACTCTTTAAGATAAGCTTTCAGCCAACACTCCCGAACCAGTTGGTTCAAGGTGCTAGGTGTTAAGGCACCCCTAAGGACTTACTCCCTCAAGTCTCTTTCTCCCATACATACACACCACATGCACATGGTTTGTTATTTTTCTTTCTTGAGACCTTGGTGTCCAGCACCTCTTTGGGTTGCTAAGTGCTTTGTGGCAAAGGTTACTCTTGATAGTGGACTTTCAGCTGATAATCCCGGATTAGTTAACCCAAGTTACCAAGTGATAAGGCACCCCTAACAGCTTATTCATCCGAGCATATCCTTTGCACATGAACACCACAGACACATGCCTCAATCTTCAAACCCTTAGTGCCTAGCATTATTTCTTATTGTTTTTCTTTCCTTTTCACTTTTATTGCTATTTCTCTTTTCTTATTAGGATATTATCAATTAGCTAGTCTCCTGGGGTGTGTTTCAAGCATATGATTCAGGGTAGATAGTTGCCTTCCTACCTTGTTGGTGAACCAATTTAGCTAATTAATCACCCTACCACAAACATTCAGGGTTTACTTCACAAGATAACTCCACTCTTGTTCTTTTCATAACATCTTCTTTTTTATTGTCTTAAAGGACAATCATACAAGTAAGTAGGGGTGAGAATGCAGTAGGGACACTATACTAGTAAACATAGACCTAAGCAATGAAAACTCTAAAGGCAGAATTGAAAATCCTAAACTACTATGGAAGCATGTTCTATTTCATACATGATTTTCCTTATTTAAAGCTTAAAAGAGATAAAACTAAGAAGGAACTCACCACCTTTTACTCCCGGGGATGCTCATGTTCTTTTACTTCCTTGTCTTCTTTGTGTCCACTTGTGCTTCATTTCATCCGATTCATTCTGGCTATTTTCCAATCTTCTAGTGCCTTCCTCAATGATTCATGACTCTTTTTGGCCCTTTCTCGTTCCACTCGTGCGAATTCATCCTTTACGTCCTCATATCTTGTGATCCCAGGGTGTAATACAGGTAGTTGTCCGACTAAGTACCCGAGCCTGGCTTGGGTATTTACATGATATCCAGTCTCAGTCATATAAACCCCTTCTGAAAAAGCTCTGTACTCGTCAAAGAGATCTGCCTGTTCTCTTTGTTTCTGATGCATCTCATGAATGTGTGCTCCTTGATGTGCTTGGATGTTGATTAGCTTTTGAATGGCTTCTTGTTGTTGATCTTGCTTTTGGTTCAAGTTACGGAAGGACTCATTCCACTGTCTCCCTTGTTCCAATTGCTGCTCCATCAATTGTTTTTGCCACTCCCCTTGTTGATTCATCTATCTAGAGAGTGATTCTTCTTGGCTGTCCATTATTTTCATTTGCAGCTCCTTCTGTGCCCCTTGATTCTCCATGTATTACTTAGACAAGGTATCAATAGCCTCTTGTAATTGGTGCATGTCTAAGGTGGCTGGGGCTTGCTCATGTGGGTTTTGTCCTTCCTAAGCTTGATGAGCTGGCCTCTTTCTTAGTCTTCGTTGAGGTAGGGGAGGTGCAGCAGCATGCATCTGTCGAAAGGTAATTGGAAGGCTGACTTTTATCCACTCGGGGTTTCCATCTTCGAACACCACCCCAGCTTTGTTGCAAAAATGGAGAATAGTGCTGGGGTAGCCTAACCTTTCTCCAGAATCACTCTTCTCAGCAAGCTTCCGAATGCCTTAGGCTATGAGTTCATGAACTTTGATTTTTCCTCCCTTCATTATGCATTGCACCATTGTTGCTCTCTTAAGATTTACCTCTGAGTTGTTTCCAGCTGGGAGGATGGATCTCTTTACAATTTCGAACCACCCCTTAGCCTCAGGAAGGAGGTCTCCTCTTTTTATAAATCTGGGTTTCCCATGGGGGTCTCTGTCCCAATCCGCTCCCTGTACACAGATGTCTTTCATAATCTGGTCATGGTTGGGGTTGTTATCTATTCTCGAGTGATAGCTCTCTTCTGCAAAGGGTATGGTTCGCAGCTTTAACACTCTCATGATGCTCATGGGACTAAAATCCACCATTACCGCTCTCACGAAACTGGTATAGGATTCATCTACCTTATCATATCTAACCACATTTGCAAAAAACTCTCTTTCCAGAGTTGCATTCACCCTTGTAATCGGATTGGTGAGGAGCTCCCATCGACGTTTTTCCACCTTCTCTATGATTTCGGGGCACTCAGTTTTTGGGACTTGAAAGCCTAACTCATATATGACTTCTTTCTCAGCCATCCACCCAAATTATAGTGCACGGTAAAAGGTTCTAAATTTCTTTTCATCAAAAGCAGGCTGCTTCATAGGTTCCTTTTCCTTTTGCCTCTTGGAGCTTGATGATGCCATGCAGGAGACTTGGTGTGTGAAGATATTGAATGTGTGAGTTCTAGAGAAGGAAGAGAAATGAATGAGAATGAGAATTGTGTAGGGAGAGGTGTAGAATGGGGGTTATTCATATAAAAAGGATGATGTGTGTTTGAAGGGTGTGGATTGATGGTGTTGCTTAATGATGGACGGTTGGGGTTTGCATTGGATGAGCACAAGGATCACCTTTTTTATGAGGGTCTTGGTTCGGTCTCCAAGGCTATCATATTCCCAATGTTGCATGGCAGCACTTCCCAAGGTACATCCTTTGAAGACACGTGTGTAGTTCCCTTGGTATAGTGGCCGAATCTCCCTTCTTTGATTGTCCTATCAAGACAAAAGGAATGCAAAAAGTCAATTGAATTTTTGGTGGGAAAAATTAAAGTATGAAGTAGCTACTGTTAAAATCTTTTTCTCTTGTTTTTAAAATAACTAAATGCTTTTCATGAATGCAAATCAATCGACCAATCAATTTCCCATGCATGCAACGTTGGTAACACCAAACTTGTTTGTGATCATATGGTGCAACAAGATTCGAAACAATCTCACACCATTGAGTATGTTCAAGCCCTCTTGGTGTGCCTTGAACACAAAACTTATCATGTACTATATGCTGGATATAGGGATTCTTATATTCTTTGTTGAAGTTGATTTAGAATCCATGAACTTTGCTTTATTACTACTATTAGAGATTAAAAAGAAAGGGTATAGAACATGGGTTGCCTCCCATGAAGCGCTTCTTTAGCGTCATTAGCTTGACGTTTGGCCTTTGTCAGGGAAGTTGGTAGTGCTTCAAGTCCTCCCCCCTTGCAGTAGATTTGTCTCCATTGGCTTTGTTAAAAAGCTCTACATGTTCTAAGGACAAGATTTTGTTGATGGTGTACACTGGAGGCAGCTGAGATGGAATGGTGGGGAGACGAGGTGGTATAGATGGAAAGTAGGCAGAGAACACTTCATCTCCTGGAGAAAAGTCCTCTGTAGGGATTTTCTTGTTCCTCCATCCCCTTGGGACCTTTTTCTTTGTTTTCCTTGATGTTACCTTGCTCCTTATGGTTCTTTCTTTCAGGGGAATTTTGTTGCTTATCCCATATGACTCTGGTGAGTCTAGCTTCTCTTGGGTCACACTTGGTTGTTGTTCCTTCTGACTACATTACTTGTTAACCATAGGAGTTCTTAGGTGTGGTTTTTGTGCTCCCTTGTCTGGCTCTTCCATAAGCTCTTTATTGTGCTCTTCCTTCGACTCTTTGTTATCATGATCTGCTTCTTGTGATGGTTTAAAAACGTTGAAGGTGAGTTGTTCATCGTGTATCCTCAATACTAGCTCTCCTTGCTCCACATCTATAAGCCCCCTGGCTGTGGCTAAAAATGGCCTTCCCAGGGTGATGGGGTGGATGGGATTCTCTTCCATTTCCAAGATAACGAAGTCTGTGGGCAAAAAGTAGTTCCCAACCTTCACTAACACGTTCTCCACCACTCCTATTGCCTGTTTTTTAGTTTTGTCAGCCAATTTGATTATTACGTATGTGGGTGTTAGCTCATTGATTTGAAGTTTTTTCATGAGGGATAGAGGCATTAAGTTGATACTTGCTCCCAAGTCACAGAGTCTCTTATCAAATATTGTCTCTCCTATAGCACAGGGAATGTGGAAGCTCCCTGGATCCTTCTTCTTTGTGGGTGGCTCTGTTTGAATGAGAGCACTGCACTCCTTGTTCATCTTTATTGTTTGTCTACCTTTCAATGAACTCTTTTTAGCCAACAGCTCCTTTATATATTTGATGTAAGATGGCATTTGTTGGAGGGCTTTAATGAATGGTATATTTACATCAAGGGATGCAAACATGTCAAGGAACCTTGAATACATTCTCCTTGCTACACCACCTTTGAGCCTTTAGGGAAAGGGTGCTTATGGGTTCAGGGCCCCCCTTTTTTCTTTAGCTCCTCCTTGTGTGTGGGATGGGGTGTATAGTTTCTTTCTTCATGATTTTCCTTTGGACTGTCTTGGAGATGTTCTTTATTTGTGTCTATTTCCTCCATACTCCTCTCATCACTTATGGTAATCATCTTGCATTCTTCCCACCTTACTTTCTTTGTTTCTCCTCTTGGGTTCTTCTCTGTGTCACTTGGGAAACTATCAATAGGTTTGGGAAACTGTTGAGAAAGATATCCCACTTGGGACTCCAGCCTCTTGATGTTTTCCCCTTGGTTTTTGATATTGGCTCGCACTTTATCCTTGAACATTCTGTTGTCTTGGACTTCTTTGCATATGTCTTCAAGTAGAGCCTCAATTTTGGAAAGTGTATCCTTGGTTGGTGATAGTGGGTTGAGATTAGGTGGTTGAGAAGGGTGATTAGGTGGGTGTTGATAGGATCTCTGTGAGGTATGTTGGAGAGTTGCATTATTGTTGGGATTGTGGTTGTGGCGTCTCTAGTCTTGGCCTTGGTCTTATTGGTTTCCCCACCCAAAGTTAGGGTGATTTCTCCATCCAGAATTATAAGTTTTGGAGTATGGATCATGGATCAGTCTGGGTGAGTTTCCAACATAGTTGGCTTGTTTCCAGTCACCTTCTTCTCATACATTTACTCCTTCTTGAGCTGGTAATAAAGTGATGACTGCTGCAACTTGGCTTTCTTCTACCTTTTTGGTGAATGTCTAGATAAAGTAAGCAAATAAAAGAAAAATGCTCAATCTAGTGAACTTCCAACTTAATCATTGTTGATACAAAATCAATCCCCGGTAACGGCGCCATAAACTTGATGCACGGAAACTTATCTCTCAACAAATTTCCCTTTGGCAAGTATACTGAATTGTCGTCAAGCACTACAAGAAAAACACCCATTCAGGTACACTTGAAAAGTGTAGCCAAAAGTGAAAAAAAATGATGCCTTAGGCTATGGCTACGCTTTTTGGGCTACGACTACGCTTTTTGGGGTGATTCCTATTCGGCCGTTGCCTATTCTCAAAGGCTACGCTTTTCTGCACCAAGGGCTACGCTTTTGGCGTTTGGGAATAGGCTACGCTTTTCAAGTGATGCTGTCCAGGACCAAAGGCTACGTTTTTCAGCTTTCATTTTTTCAGAATAGGCTACGCTTTTCAACACTACTGCATCACTTGTAAAACGTAGCCACATTGTATACCATAGCTACTTTTTATAAGTGTAGCCTTAGGTCCCTTTTTTTTGTATACTATAACTACTGTATATAAGTGTAGCCTTAGGTTCCTCATTGTTTTTTTTTATTTTCTATATATATATATATTCTAATAATTTTTTTTTTAAAACCTAATATTTAGGAATATGATTATATATATAATCCTATTTTTTTAATTAAATTAGTCAAAAATTATAAAATAAAAATAAATACATAATAATACCATACAATATTCTTTAAATAATAAAAATTATCTTTTAACAAAATATATTTATAATGAACTAAAAATATTGGAATGACCATAAATGAGTATTCATACATCTCACACTAAATTAAACATACCCATATCAAAATATACATTAGACCACTTACAATTTACTACTAATAAACTATAAAAAACCAAAATATTGTATCCTTCATAAGTATCTTCTAATAAAAGTTATTAATCTTCTGATAGAAGAGAAAAAAATAAATTGATATCAAATAGAGCACCTAACATCTGCGACTGAATTGAACATATATTGAAGCAAATTCTTGGCTTCTCCCATTGAGTGCAACTGATTCCTGTGTCCTCTATTCGTAAAGGCCCGCTCTCGTTTTTTTGCCTCGGAAAGCTGAGAAGTCATTGCCATACAATACTGTTCTTGTCATACAATACTGTTCATGAAATAGTCTGATTCCAGCAGCCAAAACACAAATATTTGTGGATTAGAGATTCTTACTAATTAAAGTAATTTACCCATCAATATATAAGATTAAATTACAACGTGTCAAACTTTCAAAGTTGACTCTTTGTGCTACTAAAGTACTTGTTTTCTATTTTCTTTCTTTTCCTTTTGAATTCAGGCATTATCATATTGAAATTGGTACAGTAGGTCAGTAGCACATGTTTAAAAGTGCCATTTGAAACTTGAAGTAGATTCACAAAAACCAGGACTGAGAATTATTAGATAAACATTACCAATCAAGAACACATAACACAACATAAGGAACCAAAAAAAGATAAACATTACCAGACACTTAACATCGATAACACGACATAAGATCTTCGACGAAAGATCGTATTTGAGAGAGAGAGAGAGAGAGAGAGAGAGAGAGAGAGAGAGAGAGAGAGAGAGAGTACCTGGCACCAAGAAAAAGAGGACGAAGAGAGAACAGTTCAGCCATTATAGCATCCATTGCACACATGTCTAAATGAGTGACAGAAAATTCAGTAAATAAAATGGTACTTATCATCACTCCAAATAGTATTAATTTGATCATTATCGCTGTTTAAAGCATATACTTACCAACTTTGGAGCTATACAGATAAGATTGAAGTAGCACTTCAGGAGCACGATACCTAACAGAAGCCATCGTACAACTTATAAACTGCACAACACACAACTAAACAATTTACATACAAAAGTTGAAAGCACTTACCACCGTGTGGAGACATACTCAGTGTAGGGTGGTTGTGAACTGATCTCACGTGTTAGGCCAAAATCAGCAATTTTTATGATATCCTTGGTAACCAGCAAGTTCTCTGCAAAAAAATGAGTATACATTGTGTCAAAACAAAACTTGCAATGAAGTGATAAAATTAATCAGAATAGACCATAGTATAAATCTTCATTTGCTGCACAATAATAACTTCATTAAAATGTCAACCTAAATGATTCATAATTGATAGAAAAAGCTATGTAATTCTTGAGAAGTTTGAAAAAAAAAAGCTAACATACTCAAAAAGCATGTTCACTATTTTATCATATAGCACATTTAACAAAGGATTCGGATGCAATGATAAACGTACCAGGCTTCAGATCACGGTGGAAGTATCCCCACTGGTGCATATAAGCAAGACCTTGGAAAACTTGAAAACACCAATTCATAACTTCACCCTCAGAAAAGATCTTCTCCCTGTCTTTCATAAGTTGGTACAGGTTGCATTCCTAAATCACCCAAAAAATTGAAACATCAATTACTGGACTTTGCACAAGATGATGCAGACCACATCTAATGAAGAATTGGCCACCCACCATGTACTCAAAAACAAAGTACAGAATGTTAATTTCTCGAATAACTTCCTTTAGCTTCACAATATTTGGGTGGTTCATTTTTCTTAGTGACTGTAAACCAAGAGAAATTGAAGTTATAAACAGAAAATAAAAAGCCATATGGCAAATAAGGTTTCAGAAGGATCGGCAAAATGAGACACCTTGACTTCTCTCAAGTTTATTTAAAGATACCCAATATACCCAGAAATATATAGATAATAATAAGAGACAATCAAGAAGACACGAAAGGAGAGAATGAAGGGCACAGACCTCATTTTGGATCCTGTTGCATAAAGATTCAACCAATTAATTTCTGTTAAATCCCATATTAACCACTTCCTAAAGAAGCTCTTCATCAATCTGCAAAACCATGATATTGGTGAATTTTGTATATATGAACTGATTATAATATATCCAGAAATTCAAATGAAAATGCAACAACAAAAGCCAAAGTTTAGGTTCAAAATCAGCAACAATATCAACTCAGCCAGAGCATTCCAAATTTCAAATATTCACAAACAAACCAACAAATCATGAAACAGAAACTATAGATATTCAATTGGAGCACCTAAATCTGGAGGAAACAATCCTCAGCAATTTGATCAAGACACATAGTCTAATCACAATTAAGACACAAAAGCACATAGTCTAATCCAAATAGAAACCGAAACCTGAAGAAGAGATCTGGAGAGATTGCAGCAGAACTTTTCAAAGGAGAGAATTGCATCCGCACCCTTGGCATCAAAAACGGCATCGATGAAACGCTTGTAGAGACATTGAAATTGAAATTAAAATTGAAATGAGAATAAAATGAAAGTTGGAGAGAGAGAGAGAGGTTGGGAGTATGAACAGGAAGTAATCGTAGAAGCCGAAAGTGAGGACAGGAGCACGACAAGCCCTAGCAGCGGCGGCGGCTTCAATTGACCCCGGGAGCGACGACAGTGCACGGCGGAACAGCTTCCTTCTCTCTCGCGTCGCGTCTTCGTCCTCTCTCTCCATCTCGTCTGCGAATCCTCTTTCTTTCTCTCTCCTCCGGACTCCCTCCTCCACGACGGCGATGGCGGCGGCTGCAGCGGCGTTGCGGCGGTGACCCCCTCTCACTCTCTATTCTCTCGGTCGCGCTCTCATCTCTGTCTTCCTCCTCTCCTCCCTCTGGTTCACTCATTCTCTCGGATCTGGGTGTGTATGTGTGTGTGAAAGGGTGCATGAGTTAGGGTTAGGCATTTGAACAATTAATTGGAAGGTGAGTTAGGGTTAATCGGTCGAATTGAAAGGGGAAGGACGATTAGAAGCGCAGAGATAACAATGGTGAGGGCGGCGCAGTGACAAGGAGGAGGGTGAAGAGGAGTGACGGTGAGTGGTCACTGGTGAGTGTGCAGTGAGAGGGTTTCTTCTTTGATGGTGAGATGGTTTCTGAAGGCTACTAAGTGTGAGTTTGGAAGGGATAAAAATTTTACTAAGTGTGTGAGTTTGTTTTTGGGAAACTCAGGAAAAAAATTTATCAAGTGTAAGTTTTTGGCTTTAGATACATTAGGCATCACTTTTGAAGCGCACTCAAAACTTAATAAATAGGCTACTCTTTAGAAATGTTCTCTTTAATACAAAAAGTGAACCCATAGATATCAACATACGGCTACGCTTTATAAGTGATTTCTATAATACCTAAGGCTACACTTTTTAAATGATGCCAGAATTGTGTTTCCTTCTCTCTTATAAAAAGGCAACACTGAGAAAAGCGTAGCCTATTCTATGAATAGGCTACGCTTTTCAAATGTAGCTTAAAAAAAGTGTGGCTGAATGGGTATTTTTCTTGTAGTGAAGTAAAAACTCACAATAGAGTGAGGTCGAATCCCACAGGGATTGATTGGTCAAACAACTTTAGTTTGAAGAGTATGCTACTTGAGGTAAACAGAAGGTAGTCAGTATTGCAGGAAATTAAATAGCGGGAAAGTAAATGGCAGAAAATAAAGTGCAGAATCTTAAATGGGGATTTGGGGAGATGAACATGAAAATAAATGGTAGAAAGCAAAGAGAATGGGTAAGATTAGAAATTGGGAATTCATTGGGCTTAGGAGATGTTCCATTCTCTGGATCAAGTTCATTCTCATCTCTTCCTCAATCAATGCATTCATTGATTTCCTTGGCAATCTTAAGTGATTGGATCCCAATTCCTGGGCAATCTTATCTCTCTAAGCTTGAAAAATTGCCCAATTCCTTGATTTAATTGCTCATGAGAAGAGATGAAGTGAGGTCACTGATTATACCACATGTATTTCCAAATCAAAGTGTTGGGAGGATTACATGTCACTATATCCGCCCAGACCCCAATTTAGTCCAACATGAGAAAGCATTTCTAACATGATCTCTTCATCCCTTTTCCAAGGCTCAGAGGAGATCCAATTATGGAGAGTTTCTTTTCCAAGACAACTAACCAATTGAATTAAGATCGAAAGCTTTCTAGCAAATCAAGAGAAAAGAAAGAGGAAGAAGAATGAAAACTATAATTGATCCATCAAATTACAACAGAGCTCCCTAACCCAAATGAAAGGGGTTTAGTTGTTCATGGCTCTGGAAATGGAAAATGGTAATGAATAATACATGCTTTACTAGAAAATGCAGAAAAGTAAATATATAGAGTATAGTTCTCCAAAGTGCTCAGCTCCCCTATAGTTCAAAACTACTCCTATATATACTACTCTTCTTGACCTTCTAGTGAGTTCTTCAAGTCTTGGATGTGGACCTTAGATCTTGAGTTGAAGCAAGTACAATCTCCAGTGGGCTCAGCTTGCAGAAAAGTGAGTTAGGCATGGGCGTTAGTTAGGACGTTAGAAGCGTTAACGCTAAGTGAAAATGTGGGTTCGAGAATGTTAGTGCCAATCACCTTTCTCACTAACGTTCCAACCCCAAAATGGTCCACATTAACTTCAACGTTAGTGGCACTAACGTGACCACTAACATTGCCTCATGGTCCTTCGCAAACGTTATTGGGAATCACCTTTTCCAATAATGTTGCATTGTGCCCCCTATCCCCACGTTAGAGTTCACGTTAACTAGGATAATGTGGCTCTTAACGTGGGCATGCCTAAACTTCGAGAGCGTTAGTGACACTTACCTTTGTCACTAACGCTCCAAATGCCCCTCCTCTCCATGTTAGAGTTCACGTTAACTAGGTTAACGTGGCCATTAACGTGGTAGTGAATGCCATCTCCAACGTTAGTGACAAAGGTGAGTGTCACTAACCTTGGCTCATCATATATAGCTCCACATTATCTCTCACGTTAGTGGTCTTAACGTCACCACTAACATGGGCAATGCTGGCTGGTGGACGAAATTGTGATCATGCTTGTATCATTTGTGATCAATGTTCTAATTATGGCACTGGTTGAATTCACAACTCCGTTCAACTAACCAGCAAGTGTACTGGGTCGTCCAAGTAATAAACCTTACGTGAGTAAGGGTCGATCCCACAGAGATTGTTGGTATGAAGCAAGCTATGGTCACCTTGTAAATCTCAGTCAGGCAGATTAAACATGATACTTGATTAGATTTAAATAATAAGAAAATAATAAAAGGGATAGAATACTTATGCAGATTCATTGGTAGGAATTTCAGATAAGTATATGGAGATGCTGTATGGCCCAAGGACGCCTGCTCTCCTACTGCTTCTACTCAATCCTTCTTACTCCTTTCCATGGCAAGCTTGGTATAGGGGTTCACCATCAGCGGTGGCTACTTTCAATCCTCTCGGGAAAATGATCCTATGCGGCTGTCACTCGCACGGCTAATCGTCTGGAGGCATCACCCATGGTTGATGGCTACATCCCATCCTTGCAGTGAAAACTAATGCTCACGCACTCTGTCACAGTACGGCTAATCACTGGTTGGTTCTTACTCATACTGGAATAGAATCCCTTGATTCTTTTGTGTTTGTCACTAACGCCCAGCACTTGCAAGTTTGAAGCACGTCACAGTCATTCATTACCGGAATCCTACTCGGAATACCACAGACAAGGTGAGACTTTCCGGATTCCCAGGATCCTACTCGGAATACCACAGACAAGGTGAAACTTTCCGGATCCTCATAAATGCCGCCATCTATCTAGCTTATACCACGAAGATTCTGTTGGGGAATCTAAGAGATACACATTCAAGCTCTATTGCATGTAGAACGGAAGTGGTTGTCAATCACGCGCGTTCATGAGTGAGAGTAATAATGAGGGTTATTTACTCATCATATTCACCATGTTCTTGGGTATGAATGAATATCTTGGAATAAGAATAAGAGAGATTTGAATAAAAGAAGATAGAATTGCATTAACACTTGAGGTACAGCAGAGCTCCACACCCTTAATCTATGGTGTGCAGAAACTCCACCGTTGAAAATACATAAGTAAAAGGTTCAGGCATGGCCGAATGGCCAGCCCCCATGATCTGAGAACTATGCGTCCCAAGATGTCAAATACATTAGTTAAATGTTCTATTTATAATAAACTAGCTCCTAGGGTTTACATGAGTAAGTAATTGATGCATAAATCCACTTCCGGGGCCCACTTGGTGTATGTTTGGGCTGAGCTTGATCAATCCACGAGCTGAGGCTTCTCTTGGAGTTGAACTCCGAGTTATGACGTGTTTTGGGCGTTCAACTCCGGATTATGACGTTTTTCTGGCGTTTAACTCCAGACAGCAGCATGAACTTGGCGTTCAACGCCAAGTTACGTCGTCAAATTCCAAATAAAGTATGGACTATTATATATTGCTGGAAAGCCCTGGATGTCTACTTTCCAACGCCGTTGAGAGCGCGCCAATTGGAGTTCTGTAGCTCCAGAAAATCCATTTCGAGTGCAGGGAGGTCAGATTCCAACAGCATCAGCAGTCCTTTTGTCAGCCTTTTTCAGAGTTTTGCTCAAGTCCCTCAATTTCAGTCAAAAATTACCTGAAATCACAGAAAAACACACAAACTCATAGTAAAGTCCAGAAATGTGAATTTAACATAAAAACTAATGAAAACATCCCTAAAAGTAGCTCAATCTTACTAAAAACTATCTAAAAACAATGCCAAAAAGCGTATAAATTATCCGCTCATCACAACACCAAACTTAAATTGTTGCTTGTCCCCAAGCAACTGAAAATCAAATAGGATAAAAAGAAGAGAATATACTATAAATTCAAAAATATCAATGAATATTAATTATAATTAAATGAGTGGGACTTGTAGCTTTTTGCTTCTGAACAGTTTTGGCATCTCACTTTTTCCTTTGTAGTTTAGAGGGATTGGCGTCTCTGGGGAACTTAGAATTTGGGATAGTGTTATTGACTTTCTTAGTTAAGCATGTTGATTCTTGAACACAGCTACTTATGAGTCTTGGCCGTGGCCCTAAGCACTTTGTTTTCCAGTATTACCACCGGATACATAAATGCCACAGACACAAAACTGGGTGAACCTTTTCAGATTGTGACTTAGCTTTGCTAAAGTCCCCAGTTAGTGGTGTCCAGAGCTCTTAAGCACACTCTTTTACCTTGGATCACGACTTTAACCACTTAGTCTCAAGCTTTTCACTTGGACCTTCATGACACAAGCACATGGTTAGGGACAGCTTGATTTAGCCGCTTAGGCCTGGATTTTATTTCCTTGGGCCCTCCTATCCATTGATGCTCAAAGCCTTGGATCCTTTTTACCCTTGCCTTTTGGTTTTAAGGGCTATTGGCTTTTTCTACTGCTCCTTCTTTTTCTATATACTCTTTTTAGCTCCATTTTTTTTTCACTGCTTTTTCTTGCTTCAAGAATCAATTTCATGATTTTTCAGATCATCAATAACATTTCTCTTTGTTCATCATTCGTTCAAGAGCCAACAATTTTAACACTCATAAACAACAAGATCAAAAGACATATGCACTGTTCAAGCATTCATTCAGAAAACAAAAGTATTGTCACCACATCAATATAATTAAATTAAATTCAAGGATAAATTCGAAATTCATGTACTTCTTGTTCTTTTGAATTAAAACATTTTTCTTTTAAGAGAGGTGAAGGATTAATGGAATTTATTCATAACTTTAAGGCATGGTTACATACTAATGATCATGAAATAAAGACACAAAACATAGATAAACACAATAATTAAAAACCGAAAACAGAAAGAAATAAAGAACAAAGAATGAATCCACCTTTAGTGGCGTCTTCTTCTTGAAGGACCAATGATGTTATTAAGCTCTTCTATGTCCCTTCCTTGCCTTTGTTGCTCCTCCCTCATTGCTCTTTGATCTTCTCTTATTTCTTGGAGAATGATGGAGTGCTCATGATGTTCCACCCTTAATTGTTCCACATTATGGCTCAGATCTTCTAAGGAGGTGTTGAGTTGCTCCCAATAGTTGTTGGGAGGAAAGTGCATTCCTTGAGGCATCTCAGGGAATTGTTGATGATGAGTTCCCTCATGCATCTCTTGAGGTCCGTGAGGAGTTTCTCTTGCTTGCTCCATCCTCTTCTTGGTGATGGGCTTGTCTTCTTCAATGGATACATCTCCCTCTATGATAACTCCAGCTGAGTAAAATAGATGGCAAATAAGGTGAGGGAAGGCTAGCCGTGCCATGGGTGAGGACTTGTCGGCTATTTTGTAGAGTTCATTGGAGATGACCTCATGAACTTCTACTTCCTCTCCAGTCATGATGCTATGGATCATGATGGCCCGATCCACAGTAACTTCAGATCGGTTGCTTGTAGGGATGATGGATCTTTGGATGAACTCCAACCATCCTCTAGCTACAGGCTTGAGGTCCAGTCTTCTTAGTTGGACCGGTTTGCCTTTGGAGTCTATTCTCCATTGGGCGCCTTCCACACAAATGTCCATTAGAACTTGGTCCAACCTTTGATTAAAGTTGACCCTTCTTGTGTAGGGGCGTTCATCACCTTGCATCATGGGTAAGTGAAACGCCAACCTCACATTTTCCGGACTGAAATCTAAGTATTTCCCCCGAACCATTGTGAGATAGTTCTTTGGATTCGGGTTCATACTTTGATCATGGTTCCTAGTGATCCATGCATTAGCATAGAACTCTTGAACCATCAATATTCCAACTTGTTGCATGGGGTTGGTTATGACTTCCCAACCTCTTCTTTGGATTTCATGTCGGATTTCCGGATACTCATTCTTTTTGAGCTTGAAAGGGACCTCAGGGATCACCTTCTTCTTTGCCACAACATCATAGAAGTGGTCTTGATGGCTCTTGGAGATGAATCTTTCCATCTCCCATGACTCGGAGGTGGAGGCTTTTGCCTTCCCTTTCCCTTTTCTAGAGGATACTCCGGCCTTAGGTGCCATTGGTAATGGAAAAACAAAAAGCTTAAGCTTTTACCACACCAAACTTAAAATGATGCTCGTCCTCGAGCAAGAAAGAAAAGAAAAGTAGAAGAAGAAGAAGAGAATATGGTAGAGAGGGAGGGAAGTAGGTTCGGCTATATGGGAGAAGAAGGGGTTTGTGTTGTGTGAAAATGAAGAAGAATGGAAGGTTATTTATAGGGAGAGGGAGGGTGGGAAATTGAATTTGAATTTTATGAGGGTAGGTGAGGTTTATGGGGAAGGGGAGGTTGATGTGAATGGTGAATGGGGTAATTGGGAAGAGGACTTGAGGTGATTGGTGAAGGTTTTTGGGAAGTGTGATATGAGATTTGGATTAGGAGAGTGTGATTAGGATTAAAAGGTAAGGTGGGAATATGGTAGGTGAGGATCCTGTGGGGGCCACAGATCCTAAGGTGAGGATCCTGTGGGTTCCACAGATCCTGAGGTGAAAACAAATACCATTCCTTCACCATATAGGCATGTAAATTGCCTTCATGCATCGTTCTGGCGTTCAAACGCCCATTGGTGCATGTTCTGGGCGTTCAACGCCCATGTAATGCATGTTTCTGGCGTTGAACGCCAGTTTCATGCTTGTTCCTGGCGTTCAGCGCCAGTTTGTCCTCTCTGTGGACCATCCTGGCGTTTAACGCCAGGTTGTTGCTTGTTTTGGGCGTTCAGCGCCAGAATGGTGCTCTGTTCTGGCGTTGAACGCCGGCCAGATGCACCTTACTGGCGTTGAACGCCAGTCTGCGCTACCTCCAAGGTGAAAATTTTTTTTTTCTTCTGTTTTTGACTCTGTTTTTAATTTTTTTGATTTTTTTCGTGACTCCTCATGATCATGTACCTAATAAAACACAAAAATAACAAAGAAACAAAATAAAATAAAATTAGATAATTAAAATTGGGTTGCCTCCCAACAAGCGCTTCTTTAATGTCAATAGCTTGACAGTGGCTCTCATGGAGCCACATGGTGATCAGGTCAATTTAGTGTGTAGTCCAAACACCAAACTTAGAGTTTGGATATGGGGTTTGAACACCAAACTTAGAGTTTGGTTGTGGCCTCACAACACCAAACTTAGAGTTTGACTGTGTGGGCTCTTCTTGACTCTGAACTGAGAGAAGCTCTTCATGCTTACTCTCTTTTGTCACAGAGGGATGGCCATGTGCCTTAAACACAAGGTAGTCCCCATTCAATTGAAGGACTAACTCACCTCTGTTGACATCTATCACAGCTCCTGCTGTGGCTAGGAAAGGTCTTCCAAGGATGATGCAATCATCCTCTTCCTCCCTAGTGTCTAAGATTATGAAATCAGCAGGGATGTAAAGGCCTTCAACCTTTACTAGCACGTCCTCTACTAATCCATAAGCTTGTCTCAATGACTTGTCTGCCAGTTGTAATGAGAACAAGGCAGGTTGTACCTCAATGATTCCCAGCTTCTCCATTACAGAGAGTGGCATAAGGTTTATCCCTGACCCCAGATCACATAGAGCTTTTTCAAAGCTCATGGTGCCTATGGTACAAGGTATTAGAAACTTGCCAGGATCTTGTTTCTTTTGAGGTAGAGTTTTCTGAATCCAAGTATCTAGTTCACTAATGAGCAAGGGAGGTTCACTTTCCCAAGTCTCATTACCAAACAGCTTGGCATTCAGCTTCATGATAGCTCCTAAATATTGAGCAACTTGCTCTCCAGTCACATCTTCATCCTCTTCAGAGGAAGAATAGTCTTCAGAGCTCATGAATGGCAGAAGGAGATTTAATGGAATCTCTATGGTCTCTGTATGAGCCTCAGATTCCTTTGGATCCTTAATAGGAGATTCCTTCTTGCTTGAGGGACGTCCCAGGAGGTCTTTCTCACTAGGATTTTCGTCCTCCTCCTCCCTTGTGCATTCGGCCATATTGACTATGTCAATGGCCTTGCACTCTCCTTTTGGATTCTCTTCTGTATTGCTTGGGAGAATACTGGGAGGGGTTTCAATGACTTTCTTACTCAGCTGGCCCACTTGTGCCTCCAGATTTCTAATGGAGGATCTTGTTTCATTCATGAAACTGAAAGTGGCCTTTGACAGATCAGAGACTATATTGGCTAAATTAGAATTGTTTTATTCAGAGTTCTCTGTCTGTTGCTGAGAAGATGATGGATATGGCTTACTATTGTTCAGCCTATTGCGTCCACCATTGTTAAAGCCTTGTTGAGGCTTTTGTTGATCCTTCCAGGAGAAATTTGGATGATTTCTCCATGATGAGTTATAGGTGTTTCCATAAGGTTCACCCATGTAATTAACCTCTGCCATGGCAGGGTTCTCAGGATCATAAGCTTCTTCAGAAGCTGCCTCTCTAGTACTGTTGGATGCATGTTGCAGTCCATTCAGATTTTGAGAGATCATGTTGACCTGTTGAGTCAACACTTTGTTCTGAGCCAATATGGCATTCAGAGTATCAATTTCAAGAACTCCTTTCTTCTGAGGTATTCCATTGTTCACAGAATTCCTCTCAGAAGTGTACATGAACTGGTTATTTGCAACCATGTCAATGAGTTCTTGAGCCTCTTCAGGCGTTCTCTTCAGGTGAATAGATCCACCTGCAGAATGGTCCAATGACATTTTCGAAAATTCAGAGAGACCATAATAGAATATATCTAATATGGTCCATTCTGAAAACATGTCAGATGGACATCTTTTGGTCAGCTGCTTGTATCTTTCCCAAGCTTCATAGAGGGATTCACCATCTTTTTGTTTGAAGGTTTGAACATCCATTCTCAGCTTGCTCAGCTTTTGAGGAGGAAAGAATTTATCCAGGAAGGCAGTGACCAGCTTATCCCATGAGTCCAGGCTATCCTTGGGTTGTGAATCCAACCATATTCTAGCTCTGTCTCTTACAGCAAAAGGGAAAAGCATGAGTCTGTAGACTTCAGGATCAACTCCATTCGTTTTTACAGTCTCACAGATCTGCAAGAACTCGGTTAAAAACTGATAAGGATCTTCAGATGGAAGTCCATAAAACTTGCAGTTTTGTTGCATTAAGGCAACAAGCTGAGGTTTCAGCTCAAAGTTATTGGCTCCAATGGCAGGAATGGAGATGCTTCTTCCATCAAACTTGGACGTTGGCTTAGTGAAGTCACCAAGCATTCTCCTTGCATTATTATTATTATTTTCAGCTGCCATCTCTTTCTCTTGTTCGAAAATTTCTAGAAGGTTTCTTCTGGATTGTTGTAATTTAGCTTCTCTTAATTTTCTCTTCAGAGTCCTTTCAGGTTCTGGATCTATTTCAACAAGAGTGCCTTTTTCCCTGTTCCTGCTCATATGAAAGAGAAGAAAACAAGAAAGGAAAGAGGAATCCTCTATGTCACAGTATAGAGATTCCTTTATGTTAGTAGAAAAAGAAAGGGGTAGAAGAATGAAGAAGAGGGTTCGGATTTTGGATGAAGAGAGGTGGAGAGAAGTGTTAGTAATTAAATAATTAAATAGAAGAAGAAAAGAGGAGGGAGAATTCGAAAATAATTTTGCAAAAGAGTTAGTGATTTTCGAAAATTAGAGATAAATGTAATTGAAATTAAAATTTGAAACAATTAATTAATTAAAAAGAATTTTTGAAAAAAGAGAGAGATATTTTCGAAATTAGAAGAGGGAAAAGTAGTTAGGTGGTTTTGAAAAAGATAAGAAACAAACAAAAAGTTAGTTAGTTGATTGAAAAAGATTTGAAATCAAATTTGAAAAGATAAGAAGATAAGAGGTTTAGATAAGATATTTTTGAAAATCAAATTTTGAAAAAGATAAAATTTTTGAAAAAGATCAAATAAAAGATAAAAAAAGATTTAATTCAAAAATTTTGAAATTATTTACTTCACTAAGAAGAAACTACAAGATAAGATTCTAGAACTTAAAGATTGAACCTTTCCTAACAAGAAAGTAACAAACTTCAATTTTTTGAACCAATCACATTAATTATTAGTGAATTTTCGAAAATTACATATAAAGATAAGAAAAAGATTTTGAAAATAATTTGAAAAAGATTTTTGAAATTTTCGAAAAATAGAAAAAAAATGAAAAAGATATGATTTTTGAAAAAGATTTGAAAAGATAAGATTTTTAAAATTGAAATTTTGACTTGACTAGTAAGATATAACTAATTTTGAAAATTTTTGACCAAGTCAACCCAAAATTTCGAAAATTTGGAGGGAAATAAGGAAAAGATATATTTTTGATTTTTGAATTTTTAATTATGAGAGAGAAAAACAACAAAAATACTTAATGCATGAAATTTTTAGATCAAAACCATGAATGCATGCAAGAATGCTATGAATGTCAAGATGAACACCAAGAACACTTTGAAGATCATGATGAACATCAAGAACATAATTTTGAAAAAAAAAAATTTTTTTTTGATGCAAAGAAAACATGCAAGACACCAAACTTAGAAATCTTTAATGCATGGACTCTAACAAACAAAAAATGCATATGAAAAACAACAACCAACACAAAATAAGAAAACATCAAGATCAAACAAGAGGACTTATCAAGAACAACTTGAAGATCATGAAGAACACTATGAATGCATGGGATTTTCGAAAAATGCAAGAAAAATTTTTAAAAGCATGCAATTGACACCAAACTTAAAAATTGACTCAAGACTCAAACAAGAAACACAAAATATTTTTGATTTTTATGATTTTCTAATTTTTTGAATTTTTATTAATTATTTTCGAAAATAAAGTTTAGAAAAACGAAAAATAAAAGAAAAATTTTGAAAAAAGATTTTTGAAAAGAAAATTACCTAATCTGAGCAACAAGATGAACCATCAGTTGTCCATACTCGAACAATCCCCGACAACGGCGCCAAAAACTTGGTGGACGAAATTGTGATCATGCTTGTATCATTTGTGATCAATGTTCTAATTATGGCACTGGTTGAATTCACAACTCCGTTCAACTAACCAGCAAGTGTACTGGGTCGTCCAAGTAATAAACCTTACGTGAGTAAGGGTCGATCCCACAGAGATTGTTGGTATGAAGCAAGCTATGGTCACCTTGTAAATCTCAGTCAGGCAGATTAAACATGATACTTGATTAGATTTAAATAATAAGAAAATAATAAAAGGGATAGAATACTTATGCAGATTCATTAGTAGGAATTTCAGATAAGTATATGGAGATGCTGTATGGCCCAAGGACGCCTGCTTTCCTACTGCTTCTACTCAATCCTTCTTACTCCTTTCCATGGCAAGCTTTGTATAGGGGTTCACCATCAGCGGTGGCTACTTTCAATCCTCTCGGGAAAATGATCCTATGCGGCTGTCACTTGCACGGCTAATCGTCTGGAGGCATCACCCATGGTTGATGGCTACATCCCATCCTCGCAGTGAAAACTAATGCTCACGCACTCTGTCACAGTACGGCTAATCACTGGTTGGTTCTTACTCATACTGGAATAGAATCCCTTGATTCTTTTGCGTTTGTCACTAACGCCCAGCACTTGCAAGTTTGAAGCACGTCACAGTCATTCATTACCGGAATCCTACTCGGAATACCACAGACAAGGTGAGACTTTCCGGATTCCCAGGATCCTACTCGAAATACCACAGACAAGGTGAAACTTTCCGGATCCTCATAAATGCCGCCATCTATCTAGCTTATACCACGAAGATTCTGTTGGGGAATCTAAGAGATACACATTCAAGCTCTATTGCATGTAGAACGGAAGTGGTTGTCAATCACGCGCGTTCATGAGTGAGAGTAATAATGAGGGTTATTTACTCATCATATTCACCATGTTCTTGGGTACGAATGAATATCTTGGAATAAGAATAAGAGAGATTTGAATAAAAGAAGATAGAATTGCATTAACACTTGAGGTACAGCAGAGCTCCACATCCTTAATCTATGGTGTGCAGAAACTCCACCGTTGAAAATACATAAGTAAAAGGTTCAGGCATGGCCGAATGGCCAGCCCCCATGATCTGAGAACTATGCGTCCCAAGATGTCAAATACATTAGTTAAATGTTCTATTTATAATAAACTAGCTCCTAGGGTTTACATGAGTAAGTAATTGATGCATAAATCCACTTCCGGGGCCCACTTGGTGTATGTTTGGGCTGAGCTTGATCAATCCACGAGCTGAGGCTTCTCTTGGAGTTGAACTCCGAGTTATGACGTGTTTTGGGCGTTCAACTCCGGATTATGACGTTTTTCTGGCGTTTAACTCCAGACAGCAGCATGAACTTGGCGTTCAACGCCATGTTACGTCGTCAAATTCCAAATAAAGTATGGACTATTATATATTGCTGGAAAGCCCTGGATGTCTACTTTCCAACACCGTTGAGAGCGCGCCAATTGAAGTTCTGTAGCTCCAGAAAATCCATTTCGAGTGCAGGGAGGTCAGATTCCAACAGCATCAGCAGTCCTTTTGTCAGCCTTTTTCAGAGTTTTGCTCAAGTCCCTCAATTTCAGTCAGAAATTACCTGAAATCACAGAAAAACACACAAACTCATAGTAAAGTCCAGAAATGTGAATTTAACATAAAAACTAATGAAAACATCCCTAAAAGTAGCTCAATCTTACTAAAAACTATCTAAAAACAATGCCAAAAAGCGTATAAATTATCCGCTCATCACTGGCTTAATCCAACGTTAGTGACAAAGGTGAGTGTCACTAACGTTGGCATTTTCTTTCCCTTCCACGTTAGAGTTCACGTTAACTAAGTTAACGTGTCTCTTTAACGTGGCTAATTGCCAATTTGTAGCGTTAGTGGTATTCACTTTTACCACTAACGCTGGAGCTCCCTTTTTCTCCACGTTAACTACCACGATAACCTAGTTAACGTGGCAATTAACGTGGGCTTATAATGGCTTCGCAGGCGTTATTGGCGATCACCTTTTCCATTAACACTACAAGCTTGTCCCTATTCCACGTTAGTGGTCATGTTAACTAGGTTAACGTGACTGCTAACGTGGCTTCTTCTTACTTCCTTTGTCCTGAAATCAAGCAAATAAAGTGCATCAAAGCTCTAGCCCAAGTCATGAGATTATGCATCATCAATTTGTCATTCAATCCGTGTATAATCCTTATGAAATCATGTAAAATTCACAATAGTTGCTTGAGTCAAGGTGTAAATGAAATTTCATCCTAAACTTGCCTTATTTACTAAGAAAATGCATGAATTTTCCCTAAAACAGTAAAGAAAAAGTCAGTGAAACTGGCCTAGATGCCCTGGCATCAGGACGTCCCATGAGGTCTTCCTCACTGGAAATCACTACCTTTTCACTCTCTCCAGGTTCGGCCATTTTGGTTATAGTAGTGGCCTTGTACTCTCTTTTTGGATTCTCTTCTGTATTGCTTGGGATAGTACTAGGAGGGGTTTCAGTAACTCTTTTACTCAGCTGACCTACTTGTGCCTCCAAATTTCTGATAGAGAACCGTGCCTCAGTCACGAAACTGAGAGTGGTTTTAGATAGATCAGAGATTATGGTTGCTAAGCCAGAGAGGCTCTGCTCAGAATTCTCTATCTGTTGCTGAGGAGATGATGGAAAAGGCTTGCTATTGCCAAACCTATTTCTCCCATCATTATTATTATTGAAGCCTTGTTGAGGCTTTTGTTGATCCTTCCATGATAATTTTGGGTGATTTCTCCATGAAGGATTACAGATGTTTCCATAGGAGTTTCCCATGTAGTTCACCTCTTCCATTATAAGATTCTCAGGGTCATAAGCTTCTCCTTTTGAGGAGGCTTCCTTAGTACTGCCGGATGCAGCTTGCAATCCAGTCAGATGCTGAGAAATCATATTAACATGCTGAGTCAATATTTTGTTCTGAGCCAATATGGCATTCAGAGTATCAATCTCAAGAACTCCTTTCTTCTGAGTCATCCCATTATTCACAGGATTTCTTTTAGAAGTGTACATGAACTGGTTATTTGCAACCATCTCAATGACTTCCTGGGCTTCTGCAGGGGTTTTTAGGTGAAGAGACCCACCAGCAGAATAGTCCAATGACATTTTAGATAACTCAGACAGACCATCATAGAATACACATATGATGCTCCATTTTGGAAGCATGTCAGAGGGACACCTTTTGGTTAATTGCTTGTATCTTTTCCAAGCTTCATAGAGGGATTCACCTTCCTTCTGTCTGAAGGTTTGGACTTCCTCTCTAAGATTGCTCATTTTTTGAGGTGGAAAGAATTTGGTCAAGAAAGCATTGACCATCTTGTACCAAGAGTTCAGACTTTTTCTAGGTTGTGAGTCCAACCATGTTCTAGCTCTGTCTCTTACAGGAAAGGGGAAAAGCATAAGTCTGTAGACCTCAGGATCAACCCTATTGGTCTTAACAGTATCACAGATTTGCAAGAATTCAGCTAAGAACTGATGACAATCTTCTGATGGAAGTCCGTGAAACTTGCAATTCTGCTGCACTAGAGAAACTAATTGAGGCTTAAGCTCAAAGTTGTTTGCTCCAATGGCAGGAATTGAGATGCTTCTTCCATAAAAGATGGAAGTTGGTGCAGTATAGTCACCAAGCATCTTCCTTGCATCTATAGCATTGGTGTTGGGTTTGGCTGCTATGTCTGCTTCTTTTTCAAAATTCTTTGTAAGGTCCTCTCCAGAGTGTTGTGCTTTAGCTTCTCTTAGCTTCTTCTTCAGAGTCCTTTCAGGTTAAGGATCAGCTTCAACAAGAATATTTTTATCCCTGTTTCTGCTCATATGAAAAAGAAGAAAACAAAAGGGAGTAGTGGAATCCTCTATGTCACCATATAGAGATTCCTTTATGTGTCAGAGGAAAAAGAGTAGAAGAATGAGAAGAGAGAGGAGGAGAGTTCAAAAATTTTTTAGATGAGTGGAGGAGGAATGTTAGCAATTAAATAAAATAAATAGAAGGAGATGAGAGAGAAAGAGTTTTCGAAAATTAAAAAACTAAAATAATTAGTTAATAAAAAGATTTTTGAAAAAGTGGTTAGTAATTTTCGAAAATTGGAAGTTGAAAAGTGGTTAGCTGGTTTTGAAAAAGATAAGAAATAGTAATTAGTTGAAAAAGATTTGAAAATAATTTTGAAAAGATAAGAAGTTAGAAAAATGATTTTGAAATCAAAATTTAAAAAGATATGATTGAAAAAGACTTGATTTTAAAAAGATATGATTGAAAAGATATGATTGAAAAAGATTTGCTTTTAAAAAGATATGATTGAAAATATATGATTGAAAAAGATTTTATTTTTAAAATTGATGACTTGACTAACAAGAAATTAAAAGATAAGATTCTAGAATTCAAAGATTGAACCTTTCTTAACAAGAAAGTAACAAACTTGAAATTTTTGAATCAAAACATTAATTGTTAGCAATGATCTTTTTTTGAAAAATTAGTTTTGAAATTTTCAAAAGCATGAAAAGAGAAAGATAAGATTTTAAAATCATGAATTAAAACATAAAAATTAGAAAAAAATTTGAATTTGAAACAAAATTACCTCCCCTATGTCATCCTGGCGTTAAACGCCCAGGATGCTATCCATTCTGGCATTTAACGCCCAAAATGCTACCTTTTTGGGCGTTTAACGCCTAGCCAAATACCCTGGCTGGCGTTAAACGCCATAATCCCTTCTTTACTGGGCGTTTTTCTAAACGCCCAGCTTTTTCTCTGTGATTCCTCTGCTGTATGTTCTAAATCTTCATTTTTCTGTATTATTTACTTGAAAAGAGATATGTTTTATTTTTTAATTTTTAATGAAGAGAGAGAAAAAAAACAAAATGAAATAAACCATAAAAATGCAATATCAAAACAAGTAATACATGCAAGGACACTTTGAATGTCAACATGAACACCAAGAATACTTTGAAGATCATGATGAACATCAAGGACATATTTTTGAAAATTTTTAAGAAAAGAAAGATATGCAAGACACCAAACTTAGAAATTTTTAATGTTTAGACACTATGGATTTGAAAATGCATATGAAAAACAGGAAAAGACACAAGACATGAGAATTTAAAGATCAGAACAAGGTGATGACATGTCACCATGTCATGTTTTTCTATGTTTTTTCATACAAGAAATTGATAATTTGTGCTTAAATATTGAATGCTTTTGTGATTAATTTGTATATTTCTTTGATCTTTTAATTTTATAAATCTTGTAGGAAATAAGAAGAAAAAGAAGCAAAGAAGCACAAAATAAGCTAAAAAGGAGAAAAAAAAAAGAGATTTGGGGAACACTTTAAAGTTGGAGCACACTTTGGAGCCTTAGGCCACGCTTTTAAAAGCGTGGCCCATGACCAAATTAAAGGAGAATAGGCAATCAGCATACAATGCTCCGCTCTTGCCAAGAGCTTAGCATTACACTCATCCATTTTCAGCTTGGAAGCAAAATTTTGGCTAAGTTAAAATCTGGGCGCTCACAGCATGACCATGCCTCCTTCAAAGGGCTATAACTTGAGCTACAGATGTCTGATTGATGTGCTTCTAGTTGCGTTGGAAAGCTGACATTCAGAGCTTTCCAACGATGTATGGCAATCTATATTTGGCATGAAATTGTGGCACGAGTGAAATGCATCTTTAAGGGCCAAAAACAAGCAAAAATAGACCAAAGTGCAACCACCAAGATTCGAAGAGGGAGCCTCACTCCAAGTCAAAGAGGCGCTTCCAATGCTCAGCTCACTTGGAGAGCATTGTCGTGCGCTCTTCATAAAAATTCAAGGAAAATCTTTTCTCCGAATGCTTCCCTCAAATTTCGAACCAAGGACCTCCCTTGGAAGCTCCAATGCTCAGCTCACTTGGAGAGCTGAGAGAGCTGAGCATTACATGACACGGCCAGGGAGTAATGTTGCACGCACAAGACTTGGCAAGGCTTGGATGCTCCACTCTTGGGGAGAGCTGAGCATTGCCCTGGGAGCAACACCCATGGGCCAAAATTCAATTAAAATTCCTTTTGAACTCAACTCTTCACCAATTGAACCAAGGCCATCTAGACCCACTCTTCCTCAAATCCAAAGCAAGCTAAGCCCATTATCATCACTCAAAGGCACAAGGATCAATTAGATTAGGATTTTCACTTTAATTGAAATTTGTTTTAATTTCATTTTCACTTTGTAAAGCCTATATAAGGCATCAGTTTCATCTTTGTAAAGGGGAGCCCCATTAGAGAATATTGGAGGGCAGCTCCATTAGAAAGCTCTCTCTCTTAGTTTTCATTTTTGTTTTGGGTCTTGGGTGGAGAATTGAAGAACTTCTATTTCAATTCCACCTTGAGATCTCTTGTTAATCCTTCTGCATAATTCAAATTCTATTTACTGCCTTTACTCTCTTTTATTTTGCAATTTACTTTCTATTTTCATTTTGCAATTGTTCTTGTTGGATCAAGGAAGGATTTGAGATCTAGACTTGTTTTCTAGTCTCTTCCACTCCTGAGATCTTCAACATCCTTTTAATTGCTGCAAATTAAGCATCAGTTTTTCTGTTTTCATTCTTCAAGCATTTTTGCTTTTCTGTTTAAGATCTATTGCAATTCAATTCATCTTTAGTTATTCTGTTTGTTGCAATCTGCTTCTGCTTATTTAAATTCTGCAATTCCAGCTCCCAATCCCTTTTATAATTCAAGCAATTTACATTTCTTGCAATCTAAGTTTCTGCAATTTACATTTCTTGCAATTTAAGTCTAACCTATTTTACTTTCTTGTTCTTTAAGTTACTTGCAATTTTACTTTCTGTATCTTTTAAATTCCTTGCAATTTATTTTCTGTTTGGGCACATTTCACATAATTCACTCAATGTTAGTGATGAGCGGATAATTTGTATGCTTTTTGGCATTGTTTTTAGTAGATTTTTAGTATGATCTAGTTAGTTTTTATTATATTTTTATTAGTTTTTAGTTAAAATTCACTTTTCTGGACTTTACTATGAGTTTGTGTGTTTTTCTGTGATTTCAGGTATTTTCTGGCTGAAATTGAGGGACCTGAGCAAAAATCTGATCCAAAGACTCAAAAGGACTGCAGATGCTGTTGGATTCTGACCTCCCTGCACTCGAAGTGGATTTTCTGGAGCTACAGAAGCCCAATTGGCGCGCTCTCAACGGCGTTGGAAAGTAGACATCCTGGGCTTTCCAGCAATATATAATAGTCCATACTTTGCCCAAGATTTGATGGCCCAAACCGGCGTTCAAAGTCACCTCAAGAAATTCCAGCGTTAAACGCCGGAACTGGCACCTAATTGGGAGTTAAACGCCCAAACTGGCACTAAAGCTGGCGTTTAACTCCAAGGAGAGTCTCTACACGAAATTGCTTCATTGCTCAGCCCAAGCACACACCAAGTGGGCCCGGAAGTGGATTTTTATGTCATTTACTCATCTATGTACTAGTTTTCTATAAGTAGGACCTTTTACTATTGTATTAGAGAGAGCCTTTTGATCATGTTTTTATGATTGAACCCTCTTTGGGAGGCTGGCCATTCGGCCATGCCTAGACCTTGTTCTTATGTATTTTCAACGGTGGAGTTTCTACACACCATAGATTAAGGTGTGGAGCTCTGCTGTACCTCGAGTATTAATGCAATTACTATTGTTCTTCCATTCAATTCCGCTTGTTCTTTAACCAAGATATCACTTGTTCTTCAACATGATGAAGGTGATGATTGACGCCCATCACCATTCTCACCCCATGAACAAGGTGACTGACAACCATTCTTGTTCTACAAGCATCTGAGGCTTAGTGAATATCTCTTGGATTCCTGATTGCACGATGCATGGTTGATCGCCTGACAACCGAGAGCTCGCCTGACAAACGAGCCAACCATTCCGTGAGATCAGAGTCTTCGTGGTATAGGCAAGAACTGATGGCGGCATTCAAGAGAATCCGGAAGGTCTAACCTTGTCTGTGGTATTCTGAGTAGGATTCAATGACTGAATGACTGTGACGTGCTTCAAACCTGTAACCTACTGGGCGTTAGTGACAGACGCAAAAGAGTGATTCTATTCCGGTAGGGGAGGGAACCAAACCGGTGATTGGCAGTACTGTGACAGAGTGCGTGCATTAGCTTTCACTGCGCGGATGGGAGGTAGCTGCTGACAACAGTGAAACCCTACACGAGCTTGCCATGGAAAGGAGTAAGAAGGATTGGATGAAGGCAGTAGGAAAGCAGAGAGACGGAAGGGAAGGCATCTTCATACACTTGTCTGAAGCTCTTACACCAAGGATATACATAAGTATCACTATCCTTATCTTCTATGTTATTTTCGTTCATCATCATATACATTTGAGTTTGCCTGACTAAGATTTACAAGATGACCATAGCTTGCTTCAATGCTAACAATCTCCGTGGGATCGACCCTTACTCACGTAAGGTATTACTTGGACGACCCAGTGCACTTGCTGGTTAGTTGTGTGAAGTTGTAGTGATCACAATTTCGCGCACCAAGTTTTTGGCGCCGTTGCCGGGGATTGTTCAAGTTTTGAGCAAGCTTTTGGTAACAATGCCTGGGATTGTTCTAGTTTGGACAACTGACGGTTCATCTTGTTGCTTAGATTAGGTATTTTTTTCGAAATTCTTGAAGATGAATTCTAGAGTTTCATGATGATTTGTTGAAATCTGGCTGGCTGAGAAGCCATGTCTAATCTGATTGGACCGAGGTTTCAACTTATCACCACAAGAGCTTGTTGATTTTAATCAATCTTGCTTTTGGAGCAGTGATCTGCTAAGGCTTGGCTGACCTTTGGTCATGTCTAGTGTTTTGGACCGAAGCTTTCTTTGAAAGCTTGGCTGGCTGTGAAGCCATGTCTAATTCCTGGACCGGAGTCTTAGACTAGCATTGCACTGATTCCTGGAATTCTCATTAAGAATTTTGATACCTTTTCCCACTTAATTTTCGAAAAATACAAAAAAATTTGCAAAACCATAAAATCCAAAAATATTTCTTGTTTGAGTCTAGAGTCTCATCTTAAGTTTGGTGTCAAATGCATGTTTTTGTTATATTTTTCGAATCCATGCATATATTTCTTGTTTTGATCTTTAAATTCTATTGACTTGAGTGTTCATGTGTCTCATATAGTGTCAGTAGCACACAAACTGCTAAGATTGGTGTCTTGCATGCATTGTTAATTGATTCTTGTTGCATTTTGATTAATTAAAAATCCAAAAATATTTTTAATTTGTGTCTTTTGAAGTCAATGATACAAAGAATTGAAGATTCAGAACATACTGCAGAGGAATTATACAGAAAAAGCTGAGCATTCAAAAATGCCCAGTGAAGAAGGCAGACTGGCGTTTAAACGCCAGCCAGGGTACCTGGTTGGGCGTTTAACGCCCAAAGAGGTAGCATTTTGGGCGTTAAACGCCAGAATGTATACCATTCTGGGCGTTTAACGCCAGGATGGTGCTAGGGGGAAGATTTTGTTTTCAAAATCAATTTTTTTTTCAAGTTTCCAAAGTTTTTTAAAACCAAATCTTTTTCAAATCATATCTTTTCAATCAAATGTTTTCAAAATCAATTTCTTTCCTTTTTCAAAGATACTTACTAACAATTAATGATTTGATTGAACATTTTTTGCCTTTTCTATTAAGAAAGGTTTTATGTTTGAATCATATCTTTTCTTGTTAGGCAAGTCATTAATTTTCAAATCATATCTTTTCAAATTGTTTTCAAATCATATCTTTTAAAATTGTTTTCAAATCATATCTTCTCAATCACATCTTTTTAAAAACCATAACTTTTCAATCAAATCTTTTTAACCTCATCTTTTTCAAAATAGTTTTCAATCAAATCTTTTTTATTTCTAATTTCAAAATCTTTTTCAAAAATCAATTGATTTCTTCTTCACTTTGAATTTTCGAAAATTTTCAATCAAATTTTCAAAATGTTTTCAAAATCTTTTGATTGAATTTTCGAAAATTCTCTTCCCTCCTTCCCACATCCTACTATTTATGGAGTACCACTCCTTCTAAATGCACAATTCGAACCTTATCTAATTAAAGATCGAATTCTTCTTCTCCTTCTTCTTTCTATTTCTCTTTTCCTCTGACACTTCAAGGAATCTCTATACTGTGACATAGAGGATTCCACATTTTCTTTTTCTCTTCTCTTTCATATGAGCAGGAACAAAGACAAAGGCATTCTTGTTGAAGCTGACCCTGAACCTGAAAGGACCTTGAAGAGAAAGCTAAGAGAAGCCAAAGCACAACTCTCTTTAGAGGACCTGACCGAATTCTTCAAAGAAGAAGAAGACATGACAGCCGAAAACAACAACAATGCCAACAATGCAAGGAAGGTGCTGGGTGACTTCACTGCACCTACTCCTGATTTCTATGGGAGAAGCATCTCTATCCCTGCCATTGGAGCAAACAACTTTGAGCTTAAGCCTCAATTAGTTTCTCTAATGCAACAGAATTGCAAGTTCCATGGACTTCCAATGGAAGATCCTCATCAGTTCTTAGCTGAATTCTTGCAAATCTGTGACACAGTCAAGACTAATGGGGTTAACCCTGAGATCTACAGACTGATGCTATTCCCTTTTGCTGTAAGAGACAGAGCTAGAATATGGTTGGATTCTCAACCTAAAGAAAGCCTGGACTCTTGGGAAAAGCTAGTCAATGCCTTCTTGGCAAAGTTCTTTCCACCACAAAGATGGAGTAAGCTTAGAGTGGAAGTCCAGACCTTCAGACAGAAGGATGGAGAATCCCTCTATGAAGCTTGGGAAAGATACAAACAATTAATCAGAAGATGTCCTTCAGACATGCTTTCTGAATGGAGCATCATAGGTATTTTCTATGATGGTCTCTCTGAACTATCCAAGATGTCTTTGGATAGCTCTGCTGGAGGATCTCTTCATCTGAAGAAGACGCCTGCAGAAGCTCAAGAATTGATTGAAATGGTTGCAAATAACCAATTCATGTACACTTCTGAAAGGAATCCTGTGAACAATGGGACTAGTCAGAAGAAAGGAGTTCTTGAGATTGATACTCTGAATGCCATATTGGCTCAGAACAAGATATTGACTCAACAAGTCAATTTGATTTCTCAAAGTCTGTCTGGAATGCAAAATGCACCAAGCAGTACTAAGGAAGCTTCATCTGAGGAAGAAGCCTACGATCCTGAGAACCCTTCTATGGAAGAGGTGAATTACCTAGGAGAACCCTATGGAAACACCTACAATTCTTCATGGAGAAATCACCCCAATTTCTCATGGAAGAATCAAGAGAGACCTCAACAAGGTCTCAATAACAATAATGGTGGAAGAAACAGGTTTAGCAATGGCAAGCCTTTTCCATCATCTTCTCAGCAGCAGACAGAGAGTTCTAAGCAGAATACTTCTGACTTAGCAACAATGGTCTCTGATCTAATAAAGACCACTCAAAGTTTCATGAATGAAACAAGGTCCTCCATCAGAAATTTGGAAGGACAAGTGGGTCAGCTGAGCAAGAAAGTCACTGAACTCCCTCCTAGCACTCTCCCAAGTAATACAGAAGAAAATCCAAAAGGAGAGTGCAAAGCCATAGATATGGCCGAATATGGAGAGGAAAGAGAAGAGGAGGACGCCACTGAGGAAGACCTCAGTGGGCGTGTACCAATCTCCTCTGAGTTCCAATGGGAATCTGAGGCTCAAAATGAGACCATAGAGATTCCATTGGACTTACTTCTGCCATTCATGAGCTCTGATGAGTATTCTTCCTCTGAAGAGGATGAGTATGTCACTGAAGAGCAAGTTGCTAAATACCTTGGAGCAATCATGAAACTGAATGACAAGTTATTTGGAAATGAGACTTGGGAGGATGAACCTCCCTTGCTCACCAAAGAACTGGATGACTTGTCTAGGCAGAAACTGCCTCAAAAGTGGCAGGATCCTGGGAAGTTTTCTATACCTTGTACCATAGGCACCATGACCTTCAAGAAGGCCTTGTGTGACTTAGGGTCAAGTGTAAACCTCATGCCCCTCTCTGTAATGGAGAAATTAGGGATCCTTGAGGTGCAAGCTGCAAGAATCTCATTAGAGATGGCAGACAATTCAAGAAAACAAGCTCATGGACTTGTAGAGAATGTTTTGGTGAAGATTGAAGACCATTACATTCCTACTGACTTCATAGTCCTAGAGACTGGGAAGTGCATGGATGAATCCATCATCCTTGGCAGACCCTTCCTAGCCACATCAAAAGCTGTGATTGATGTTGATAGAGGAGAGTTGATCATTCAAGTGAATGAAGAATCCTTGGTGTTTAAGGCCCAAGGACATCCCTCTATCATCATGGAGAGGAAGCATGAAGAGCTTCTCTCAAAACAGAGCCAAGCAGAGCCCCCACAGTCAAACTCTAAGTTTGGTGTTGGGAGGCCACAACCAAACTCTAAGTTTGGTGTTGAACCCCCACATTCAAACTCTAAGTTTGGTGTTGGGAGGTTCCAACACGATTCTGAGCATTTCTGAGGCTCCATGAGAGTCCTCTGTCAAGCTAATGACATTAAAGAAGCGCTTGTTGGGAGGCAACCCAATGTTCTATAGTTAACTATTTCCTTTTGTTATTTTATCTTTTTTGTAGGTTGATGATCATAAGAAGTCACAAAAACAATGAAAAAAGCAAAAACAGAATGAAAAACAGGAAGAAAAACAGCACACCCTGGAGGAGAAGAAGCTGGCGTTCAAACGCTAGTAATGCTAGCTGTTGGGCGTTTAACGCCCAGTCTGGCACCATTCTGGGCGTTTAACGCCAGAAAGGGGCACCAGACTGGCGTTAAACGCCAGTAAAGGGCAACAACCTGGCGTTAAACGCCAGGAATGGGCACCAGCCCGACGTTTAACGCCAGAAATAGCTCAAAACGTGATTTTGAGCAACATTTGGTGCAGGGATGACTTTTCCTTGACACCACAGGATCTGTGGACCCCACAGGACCCCACCATCACTCTCTCTCTTCTTCCCCCACTCACCAATCACCTCAATACCTCTTTCCCAAAAACCCTTCACCTATCAAATCCCATCTTTCTCTTCACCACTCACATCCATCCTTCATAAATCTCCACCAACCTCACCCTTCAAATTCAAACCACTTTCCCTCCCAAACACCCTTTCTTTCCCTTATTGGCCGAACACACAAACCTTCCCCCTCTTCCTCATTTCTTCTTCTTCTACTCTATTCTTTCTTCTTTTGCTCGAGGACGAGCAAACATTCTAAGTTTGGTGTGGTAAAAGCGTTGCTTTTTCATAACCGTTTATGGCATCCAAGGCCGGAGAAACCTCTAGAAAGAGGAAAGGGAAGGCAAAAGCTTCCACCTCCGAGTCATGGGAGATGGATAGATTCCTCTCAAGGGTGCATCAAGTCCACTTCTATGAAGTTGTGGCCTTGAAGAAGGTGATCCCCGAAGTCCCCTTTTCACTCAAAAAGGGTGAATATCCGGAGATCCGCCATGAGATCCGAAGAAGAGGTTGGGAAGTACTCACCAACCCCATTCAACAAGTCGGAATCTTGATGGTTCAAGAGTTCTATGCCAATGCATGGATCACCAAGAACCATGACCAAAGTGTGAACCCGAATCCCAAGAATTATCTCACTATGGTTCGGGGGAAATACTTGGATTTTAGTCCGGAGAGTGTGAGGGTGGCGTTCAACTTGCCTATGATGCAAGGAGATGAGCATCCTTACACTAGAAGGGTCAACTTTGATCAAAGGTTGGACCAAGTCCTCACAACCATATGTGAAGAGGGCGCACAATGGAAGCAAGATTCAAGAGGAAAGCCGGTTCAATTGAGAAGGCATGACCTCAAGCCCGTGGCTAGAGGATGGTTAGAGTTCATACAACGCTCAATCATTCCCACTAGCAACCGGTCCGAAGTTACCATAGACCGGGCCATCATGATTCATAGCATCATGATTGGAGAAGAAATAGAGGTTCATAAGGTTATAGCCCAAGAACTCTATAAGGTGGCGGACAAGACCTCCACCTTGGCAAGGTTAGCCTTTCCTCATCTCATCTGTCACCTCTGTTATTCAGTTGGAGTTGACATAGAGGGAGATACCCCCATTGATGAGGACAAGCCCATCACCAAGAAAAGGATGGAGTACACAAAAGACCCCTCTCACCATGAGATCCCTGAGATTCCTCAAGGGATGCACTTTCCTCCACAAAATTATTGGGAGCAATTAAACACCTCCCTAGGAGAATTGAGTTCCAACATGGGACAACTAAGGGTGGAGCATCAAGAACACTCCATTCTCCTCCATGAAATTAGAGAAGACCAAAGAATCATGAAGGAGGAGCAACAAAGACAAGGAAGAGACATTGAGGAGCTCAAACACTCCATAGGATCTTCAAGAGCAAGAAAGAGCCGCCATCACTAAGGTGGACCCGTTCCTTGATTTCCTTGTTCTTTATTCTTCTGTTTTTCGATTTTTATGCCTTATGTTTATCCATGTTTGTGTCTTGTGATCATTAGTGTCTTTGTGTCTATGCCTTAAAGTTATGAATGTCCTATGAATCCATCACCTCTCTTAATAAAAACGTGCTTAATTGAAAAGGAAAGAATTGCATGAATTCTGAATTTTATAATAGTTTAATTATTTTGATGTGGTGGCAACACTTTTGTTCTCTGAATGTATGCTTGAACAGTGCATATGTCTTTTGAACTTGTGGTTCATGAATGTTGGCTCTTGAAAGAATGATGAAAAAGGAGACATGTTACTGAAGATCTGAAAAATCATTAAAAATGATTCTTGAAGCAAGAAAAAGCAGAAAAAAAAAAGAAGGAAGCAAACGAAAAAAAAAACCGAAAAAAAAAAGAAGAAAGAAAAAGAAAGAATAAGAGTTGTGATCCAAGGCAAATAAGAGTGTGCTTAAGAACCCTGGACACCTCTAATTGGGGACTTTAGCAAAGCTGAGTCACAATCTGAAAAGGTTCACCCAATTATGTGTCTGTGGCATGTATGTATCCGGTGGTAATACTGGAAGACAGGGTGCTTTGGGCCACAGCCAAGACTCAATAAGTAGCTGTGTTCAAGAATCATCATACTTAACTAGGAGAATCAATAACACTATCTGGATTCTAAGTTCCTAAGGAAGCCAATCATTCTGAATTACAAGGGATAGAGTGAGATGCCAAAACTATTCAGAGGCAAAAAGATAAAAGCCCCGCTCATCTAATTAATACTGATCTTCATAGATGTTTTTGGAGTTCATTGCATATTCTCTTCTTTTTATCTTATTTGATCTTCAGTTGCTTGGGGACAAGCAACAATTTAAGTTTGGTGTTGTGATGAGCGGATAATTTGTATGCTTTTTGGCATTGTTTTTAGTAGATTTTTAGTATGATCTAGTTAGTTTTTATTATATTTTTATTAGTTTTTAGTTAAAATTCACTTTTCTGGACTTTACTATGAGTTTGTGTGTTTTTCTGTGATTTCAGGTATTTTCTGGCTGAAATTGAGGGACCTGAGCAAAAATCTGATCCAGAGACTCAAAAGGACTGCAGATGCTGTTGGATTCTGACCTCCCTGCACTCGAAGTGGATTTTCTGGAGCTATAGAAGCCCAATTGGCGCGCTCTCAACGGCGTTGGAAAGTAGACATCCTGGGCTTTCCAGCAATATATAATAGTCCATACTTTGCCCAAGATTTGATGGCCCAAACCGGCGTTCAAAGTCACCTCAAGAAATTCCAGCGTTAAACGCCGGAACTGGCACCTAATTGGGAGTTAAACGCCCAAACTGGCACTAAAGCTGGCGTTTAACTCCAAGGAGAGTCTCTACACGAAATTGCTTCATTGCTCAGCCCAAGCACACACCAAGTGGGCCCGGAAGTGGATTTTTATGTCATTTACTCATCTATGTACTAGTTTTCTATAAGTAGGACCTTTTACTATTGTATTAGAGAGAGCCTTTTGATCATGTTTTTATGATTGAACCCTCTTTGGGAGGCTGGCCATTTGGCCATGCCTAGACCTTGTTCTTATGTATTTTCAACGGTGGAGTTTCTATACACCATAGATTAAGGTGTGGAGCTCTGCTGTACCTCGAGTATTAATGCAATTACTATTGTTCTTCCATTCAATTCCGCTTGTTCTTTTACCAAGATATCACTTGTTCTTCAACATGATGAAGGTGATGATTGACGCCCATCACCATTCTCACCCCATGAACAAGGTGACTGACAACCATTCTTGTTCTACAAGCATCTGAGGCTTAGTGAATATCTCTTGGATTCCTGATTGCACGATGCATGGTTGATCGCCTGACAACCGAGAGCTCGCCTGACAAACGAGCCAACCATTCCGTGAGATCAGAGTCTTCGTGGTATAGGCAAGAACTGATGGCGGCATTCAAGAGAATCCGGAAGGTCTAACCTTGTCTGTGGTATTCTGAGTAGGATTCAATGACTGAATGACTGTGACGTGCTTCAAACCTGTAACCTACTGGGCGTTAGTGACAGACGCAAAAGAGTGATTCTATTCCGGTAGGGGAGGGAACCAAACCGGTGATTGGCAGTACTGTGACAGAGTGCGTGCATTAGCTTTCACTGCGCGGATGGGAGGTAGCTGCTGACAACAGTGAAACCCTACACGAGCTTGCCATGGAAAGGAGTAAGAAGGATTGGATGAAGGCAGTAGGAAAGCAGAGAGACGGAAGGGAAGGCATCTTCATACACTTGTCTGAAGCTCTTACACCAAGGATATACATAAGTATCACTATCCTTATCTTCTATGTTATTTTCGTTCATCATCATATACATTTGAGTTTGCCTGACTAAGATTTACAAGATGACCATAGCTTGCTTCAATGCTAACAATCTCCGTGGGATCGACCCTTACTCACGTAAGGTATTACTTGGACGACCCAGTGCACTTGCTGGTTAGTTGTGTGAAGTTGTAGTGATCACAATTTCGCGCACCAGTTAGCTTGACTAAACTAATCACCCACTAAAGTTGCTTGATCCATCAATCCCTGTGGGATCGACCTCACTCTAAGTGAGTTTTACTACTTGATACGACCCGGTACACTTGCCGGTGAGTTTCGTGTTGGATCATTTTCTACACACCAAGTTTTTGGCGCCGTTGCCGGGGATTGAATTAGATTGACAATGATTAAGTGAAGTGGAGATCTAGATCAAGCACTTTTTTCTTTTCTGTTTCTTTAATTTTTAACTAACACACTAACTGTTTGAGACTTTGCCTCTACTAACTCTAACTGCACTCAAGTTACAGAGTGCTCTGTTTTAGTTTCTGGCTCTGTTTGTGTTTCTACTTTTGTGACAGGAGGAAAGAGCAATGAATCCACAACTTTTGATCCTAAAACACTTTGGAAGTGTAGCAAGAATAAGGAATGTCAAGCTAGTGACATTAAAAGAGCGCTTGTTGGGAGGCAACCAAACCTGATGTAGTTTCTTTTCATAGCTTTTTTAATAAAAAGGTTGAATAATTGGTCTGTATTGCAAGGAGCTAAGTTTGGTGTCTCACACCAAAACAAATTAAGAAAGAATGAAGGATTCTAAGTTTGGTGTTCCACCAAAATTTTATCTAAAAGCACATTCTCACTTTCTGCATAACGCTAGCTCCAAGCAATCAGACAAATCATTTAACCATTTGTTTGTTTTCTAGTTTTTAGTCCCATAACCCTTAGCAAAGACAAAAGGATTTCACATATGGTTAACTTGATGCATCAGAAACTTTGGCAAGGGACTAAGTTTGGTGTTCACACACCAAAGTAAGTTCAAAAGCCCACAAATAAGTCATGCATACTAACTAGTTGCCTAAGGGCTTGAGAAACAAGCAACTTTTGAGGATTTTGCAGGAAAACATTCAAGTGAAGGGGATCTGCATCATTGTCCAAAGGAAGTGCAATAAAGAGAAATAATGATGATAGAAGAAAAAGCTGAAAGACATTCCCGACAGGTTGTATTTATACTTAATCCTTACGCCTTTAAAGTACTTTAATTTGGAAATTCCTATGTGTCTTAATAAAGTATTCATTTGGTTGCAAGTGAAAGTTAGTAGCTTAAAAGTCATCTGCATAGTAATTATCATCCTTCAGTAGCTTGAGCACTTTGCTTTGTTCCCCTTGCTGTTTGAATAACAGGAGAGATGTTTGATTTAGAAAATTAATTGTTCAATGTTTCAAAAGTTAGAATGGAAGTTAGTGGTGGTATATGTTTGATTCAATTGATAGCTCATAAAATAATTGCTGCAAAATGACATGTTACTTGAAGCTTAAGCTAGTTTGCTACTATGTTCCTTCAATTAATGAAAGTCCCTTGAAAATGAACCCAAACAGAAAGAAAAAGAAATAAAAAAAAGCCAAAGAAAATGGCAAAAAAAGAAAACAATAAGGTTAGACACCAATAGCTTGGACCCTAGGACACATGCTTGGGGTGTTTTTGTACTAGGATATGCTTGGACAAGTAAGTTCTAAGGAGTATTTCAAAACATGGCCACTTAGATCAACTGAAAGTCCACAATAAAGAGCAACCTAGCTATAAAACTCTTAGTTATCCAAAGAGATGCTGGGCATCAATGATCCTAGGAGGAAAAAGGTGAGCCATGTGTCTGTGGTGAAGAAATGTTGAGTGAAAACAAGCCAAAGGCCACTGCAACATTTGCCACCAAGCCTTCAATAAGTAATAAGCTCTCTAATGCAAAAGAAAGAAGAAAAGCTAACAAGGGAAATAAGCAAAAAGGTAGGTATTGTAGCAGCAACCTTGGTGAACCCTTAAGGAAACATTGTTTGTTTTGACAGCAAGTAATAAATGAGCTACTTTTGATCTACATAAAATCCCATAAACCAAATTCAACTATCTGCCTAATAAGGACATGCATACTTATCTATTTCATTCTATCTTCTCTTATGTTTAGTGCTTGCTTGGGGACAAGCAAGTTTTAAGTTTGGTGTTGTGATGACAAGTCATCTTAGCCTAGTTTCGCTAGTCTTTTTCATTATTTTTATTAGGTTTTATGCACTTTCTTGCAATCTAAGTAATTAATTTGGAATGAAAATGCATGACTTCTTTAAGCTAAATTTAATTGATTTTTAATGATTTATAAACCTTGTGAATTTGGTGATACTTGGATTGGTTATTTTGATTAATTGTAGGTGAAGAAAAGAAGAAAAGAAGAAAGCGTGGCCTAAGAAGCGTGGCCCAAGGAAGAAAAGAGTGTGGCAAAGAAAAGTGAGGAAGTGTGGCACATAAAAGGATGGAAGCCACAATGCTCTCCCCAAGAGCTCTGTGCTCTCCAAAGGAGCACAACAATGAACCAAGGAAGCAATGTCTCAATGCTCTGCTCACCTTGTGAGCTGAGCACAATTTGAAGCCAAGAAACAAGGAAAGGAAAAATAATGCTCAGCTCACCAAGGGAGCATTATCGGACATTCATCCAAATAAATTCAAGGAAATTGTTTGCCAAGTGCCTCCTCCAAGATTTGAACCCATGACCAAAGGGGGGTGGGGGTGCGCTAATCACAAGGAAAATAAGCCAAGAATTGGCCAATGCATGAAAACAAAACACTTAGAAGTCAAAGCTAGGCTCAAGTGCAAAAGTACTTCCTCAAAGCTCAAGGCTCTGAGCATCAATGATTAGAGAGTCAAGAAAAGAAAAGAAAAATGTGCTTAATGAAGTCCTCTAATCAAATGCTTGTGGTGCTTATGTATCAAGTGGTAATACTTGAAAACAAAGCATTTAGAAGTCGTAGCTTTGTTATCAACTCATGGGGCAAAGCACCCAAAAGGAGAAGCTAATAAGAAAATCAAAAGTTTGTTTCAAGGAAGAAATATAAGGGAAAGATTTCATAAATTGAGCTAGATAGAAGCATCAATCATTTACATTTCTTTTGTGATTGTAGCATGCTTAGAAAACTAGCTAACCATGAACATTGAGTTGCTATTCTTCTTACCTTAGATTGTCAATTTTTATTGCATGGTTCTTTTCTTGCTTGAGGACAAGCAAGGTTTAAGTTTGGTATTGTGATAACATGTCACCATGTCATGTTTTTCTATGCTTTTTCATACAAGAAATTGATGATTTGTGCTTAAATATTGAATGCTTTTGTGCTTAATTGGTATATTTCTTTGATCTTTTAATTTTATAAATCTTGTAGGAAATAAGAAGAAAAAGAAGCAAAGAAGCACAAAATAAGCTAAAAAGGAGAAAAAAAGAGCTTTGGGGAAAACTTTGAAGTTGGAGCACACTTTGGAGCCTTAGACCACGCTTTTAAAAGCGTGGCCCATGACCAAATTAAAGGAGAATAGGCAATCGGCATACAATGCTCCGCTCTTGCCAAGAGCTGAGCATTACCCTCATGCATTTTCAGCTTGGAAGCAAAATTTTGGCTAAGTTAAAATCTGGGCGCTCACAGCATGACCGTGCCTCCTTCAAAGGGCTATAACTTGAGCTACAAATGTCCGATTGATGTGCTTCTAGTTGCGTTGGAAAGCTGACATTCAGAGCTTTCCAACGATCTATGGAAACCAATATTTGGCATGATATTGGGGCACGAGTGAAATGCTTCTTTAAGGGCCAAAAACAAGCAAAAATAGACCAAAGTGCAACCACCAAGATTTGAAGAGGGAGCCTCACTCCAAGGCAAAGAAGCGCTTCCAATGCTCAGTTCACTTGGAGAGCATTGTCGTGCTCTCTTCATAAAAATTCAAGGAAAAATTTTTCTCCAAATGCTTCCCTGAAGTTTCAAACCAAGGACCTCCCTTGGAAGCTCCCATGCTCAGCTCACTTGGAGAGCAGAGCATTACATGACACGGCCAGGGAGCAATGTTGCACGCACAAGACTTGGCAAGGCTTGGATGCTCCGCTCTTGGGGAGAGCTGGGCATTGCCCTGGGAGCAACATCCATGGCCCGAAATTCAATTAAAATTCCTTTTGAACTCAACTCTTCACCAATTGAACCAAGGCCATCTAGACCCACTCTTCCTCAAATCATAAGCAAGCTAAGCTCATTATCATCACTCAAAGGCACAAGGATCAATTAGATTAGGATTTTCATTTTAATTGAAATTTGTTTTAATTTCATTTTCACTTTGTAAAGCCTATATAAGGCATCATTTTCATCTTTGTAAAGGGGAGCCCCATTAGAGAATATTGGAGGGCAGCTCCATTAGAAAGCTCTCTCTCTTAGTTTTCATATTCGTTTTGGATCTTGGGTGGAGAATTGAAGAACTTCTGCTTCAATTCCACCTTGAGATCTCTTGTTAATCCTTCTGCATAATTCAAATTCTGTTTACTGCCTTCACTGTCTTTTATTCTGCAATTTACTTTCCATTTTCATTTTGCGATTGTTCATGTTGGATCAAGGAAGGATTTGAGATCTAGACTTGTTTTCTAGTCTCTTCCACTCATGAGATCTTCAACATCCTTTTAATTGCTACAAATTAAGCATCAGTTTTTCTGTTTTCATTCTTCAAGCATTTTTGCTTTTCTGTTTAAGATCTATTGCAATTCAATTCATCTTTAGTTATTCTGTTTGTTGCAATCTGCTTCTGCTTGTTTAAATTCTGCAATTCCAGCTCCCAATCCCTTTTATAATTCAAGCAATTTACATTTTTTGCAATCTAAGTTTCTGCAATTTACATTTCTTGCAATTTAAGTCTAAGCTATTTTACTTTCTTGTTATTTAAGTTACTTGCAATTTTACTTTCTGTATCTTTTAAATTCCTTGCAATTTACTTTCTATTGGGCACATTTCACACAATTCACTCAATGATAGCTTGACTAAACTAATCACCCACTAAAGTTGCTTGATCCATCAATCCCTGTGGGATCAACCTCACTCTAAGTGAGTTTTACTACTTGATATGACCCGGTACACTTGCTGGTGAGTTTCGTGTTGGATCATTTTCCACACACCAAGTTTTTGGCACCGTTGCCGGGGATTGAATTAGATTGACAATGATGAAGTGAAGTGGAGATCTAGATCAAGCATTTTTTTTCTTTTCTGTTTCTTTAATTTTTAACTAACACACTAACTGTTTGAGACTTTGCCTCTACTAACTCTAACTGCACTCAAGTTACAGAGTGCTCTGTTTTAGTTTCTGGCTCTGTTTGTGTTTCTACTTTTGTGACAGGAGGAAGGAGCAATGAATCCACACCTTTTGATCCTGAAACACTTTGGAAGTTGAGCAAGAATAACGAATGTCAAGCTAGTGACATTAAAAGAGCGCTTGTTGGGAGGCAATCCAACCTGATGTAGTTTCTTTTCATAGCTTTTTCAATAAAAAGGTTGAATAATTGGTCTATATTGCAAGGAGCTAAGTTTGGTGTCTCACACCAAAACAAATTAAGAAAGAATGAAGGATTCTAAGTTTGGTGTTCCACCAAAATTTTATCTAAAAGCACATTCTCACTTTCTGCATAACGCTAGCTCCAAGCAATCAGACAAATCATTTAACCATTTGGTTGTTTTCCAGTTTTTAGTCCCATAACCTTTAGCAAAGACAAAAGGATTTCACATATGGTTAACTTGATGCATCAGAAACTTTGGCAAGGGACTAAGTTTGGTGTTCACACACCAAAGTAAGTTCAAAAGCCCACAAATAAGTCATGCATACTAACAAGTTGCCTAAGGGCTTGAGAAACAAGCAACTTTTGAGGATTTTGCAGGAAAACATTCAAGTGACGGGGATCTGCATCATTGTCCAAAGGAAGTGCAATAAAGAGAAATAATGATGATTAAAGAAAAAGCTGAAAGACATTCCCAACAGGTTGTATTGATACTTAATCCTTACTGCTTTGAAGTACTTTAATTTGGAAATTCCTATGTGTCTTACTAAAGTATTCATTTGGTTGCAAGTGAAAGTTAGTAGCTTAAAAGCCATCTGCATAATAATTGTCATCCTTCAGTAGCTTGAGCACTTTGCTTTGTTCCCCTTGCTGTTTGAATAACAAGAGAGATGTTTGATTTAGAAAATTAATTGTTCAATGTTGCAAAGGTTAGAATGGAAGTTAGTGGTGGTATATGTTTGATTCAATTGATAGCTCATAAAATAATTGCTGCAAAATGACATGTTACTTGAAGCTTAAGCTAGTTTGCTACTATGATCCTTCAATCAATGAAAGTCCCTTGAAAATGAACCAAAACAGAAAGAAAAAGAAATAAAAAAAAGGCCAAAGAAAATGGCAAAGAAAAAAACAATAAGGTTAGACACCAATAGCTTGGACCCTAGGACACATGCCTGTGGTGTTTTTGTACTAGGATATGCTTAGACAAGTAAGTTCTAAGGAGTATTTCAAAACATGGCCACTTAGATCAACTGATTTGGGATTACCAACTGAAAGTCCACAATAAAGAGCAACCTAGCTACAAAACACTTAGTTATCCATAGAGATGCTGGGCATCAATGATCCTAGGAGGAAAAAGGTGAGCCATGTGTCTGGGGTGAATAAATGTTGAGTGAAAACAAGCCAAAGGCCACTGCAACATTTGCCACCAAGCCTTCAATAAGTAATAAGCTCTCTAATGCAAAAGAAAGAAAAAAAGCTAACAAGGGAAATAAGCAAAAAGTAAGGTATTGTAGCAGCAACCTTGGTGAACCCTTAAGGAAACATTATTTGTTTTGACAGCAAGTAATAAATGAGCTACTTTTGATCTGCATAAAACCCTATAAACCAAATTCAACTATCTGCCTAATAAGGACATGCATACTTATCTATTTCATTCTATCTTCTCTTATGTTTAGTGCTTGCTTGGGGACAAGCAAGTTTTAACTTTGGTGTTGTGATGACAAGTCATCTTAGCCTAGTTTCACTAGTCTTTTTCATTATTTTTATTAGGTTTTATGCACTTTCTTGCAATCTAAGTAATCAATTCGGAATGAAAATGCATGATTTCTTTGAATCAAACAACTACCATTTAATTGATGCTAAATCATGAGGTTTAAGCTAAATTTAATTGATTTTTAATGATTTATAAACCTTGTGAATTTGGTGATACTTGGATTGGTTGTTTTGATTAATTGTAGGTGAAGAAAAGAAGAAAAGAAGAAAGCGTGGCCTAAGAAGCGTGGCCCAAGGAAGAAAAGAGTGTGGCAAAGAAAAGTGAGGAAGTGTGGCACATAAAAGGAGGTAAGCCACAATGCTCTCCCCAAGAGCTCAGTGCTTTCCAAAAGAGCACAACAATGAACCAAGGAAGCAATGTCTCAATGCTCTGCTCACCTTGTGAGCTGAGCACAATTTGAAGCCAAGAAACAAGGAAAGGAAAAACAATGCTCAGCTCACCAAGGGAGCATTATCGGGCATTCATCCAAATAAATTCAAGGAAATTGTTTGCCAAGTGCCTCCTCCAAGATTTGAACCCATGACAAAAGGGGGGATGGGGGAGCGCTAATCACAAGGAAAATAAGCCAAGAATTGGCCAAATGCATGAAAACAAAACACTTAGAAGTCAAAGCTAGGCTCAAGTGCAAAAGTACTTCCACAAAGCTCAAGGCTCTGAGCATCAATGATTAGAGAGTCAAGAAAAGAAAAGAAAAATGTGCTTAATGAAGTCCTCTAATCAAATGCTTGTGGTGCTTATGTATCAAGTGGTAATACTTGAAAACAAAGCATTTAGAAGTCGTAGCTTTGTTATCAACTCATGGGGCAAAGCACCCAAAAGGAGAAGCTAATAAGAAAATCAAAAGTTTGTTTCAAGGAAGAAATATAAGGGAAAGATTTCATAAATTGAGCTAGATAGAAGCATCAATCATTTACATCTCTTTTGTGATTGTAGCATGCTTAGAAAACTAGCTAACCATGAACATTGAGTTGCTATTCTTCTTACCTTAGATTGTCAATTTTTATTGCATGACTCTTTTCTTGTTTGAGGACAAGCAAGGTTTAAGTTTGGTGTTGTGATGACATGTCACCATGTCATGTTTTTCTATGCTTTTTCATACAAGAAATTGATGATTTGTGCTTAAATATTGAATGCTTTTGTGCTTAATTGGTATATTTCTTTGATCTTTTAATTTTATAAATCTTGTAGGAAATAAGAAAAAAAAAAGAACCACAAAATAAGCTGAAAAGGAGAAAAAAAGAGCTTTGGGGAACACTTTGAAGTTGGAGCACACTTTGGAGCCTTAGGCCACGCTTTTAAAAGCGTGGCCCATGACCAAATTAAAGGAGAATAGGCAATCAACATACAATGCTCCGCTCTTGCCAAGAGCTAAGCATTACCCTCATGCATTTTCAGCTTGGAAGCAAAATTTTGGCTAAGTTAAAATCTGGGCGCTCACAGCATGACCATGCCTCCTTCAAAGGGCTATAACTTGAGCTACAGATGTCCGATTGATGTGCTTCCAGTTGCGTTGGAAAGCTGACATTCAGAGCTTTCCAATGATATATGGCAATCCATATTTGGCATGAAATTGTGGCACGAGTGAAATGCATCTTTAAGGGCCAAAAAACAAGCAAAAATAGACCAATGTGCAACCACCAAGATTCGAAGAGGGAGCCTCACTCCAAGGCAAAGAGGCGCTTCCAATGCTCAGCTCACTTGGAGAGCATTGTCGTGGTCTCTTCATAAAAATTAAAGGAAAATCTTTTCTCCAAATGCAGGGAGCAATGTTGCACGAACAAGACTTGGCAAGGCTTGGATGCTCCACTCTTGGGGAGAGCTGAGCATTGCCCTGGGAGCAACACCCATGGGCCAAAATTCAATTAAAATTCCTTTTGAACTCAACTCTTCACCAATTGAACCAAGGCCATCTAGACCCACTCTTCCTCAAATCCAAAGCAAGCTAAGCCCATTATCATCACTCAAAGGCACAAGGATCAATTAGAATAGGATTTTCATTTTAATTGAAATCTGTTTTAATTTCATTTTCACTTTGTAAAGCCTATATAAGGCATAATTTTCATCTTTGTAAAGGGGAGCCCCATTAGAGAATATTGGAGGGCAGCTCAATTAGAAAGCTCTCTCTCTTAGTTTTCATTTTCGTTTTGGATCTTGGGTGGAAAATTGAAGAACTTCTGCTTCAATTCCACCTTGAGATCTCTTGTTAATCCTTCTGCATAATTCAAATTCTGTTTACTGTCTTCACTGTCTTTTATTCTGCAATTTACTTTCCATTTTCATTTTGCGATTGTTCATGTTGGATCAAGGAAGGATTTGAGATCTAGACTTGTTTTCTAGTCTCTTCCACTCATGAGATCTTCAACATCCTTTTAATTGCTACAAATTAAGCATCAGTTTTTCTGTTTTCATTCTTCAAGCATTTTTGCTTTTCTGTTTAAGATCTATTGCAATTCAATTCATCTTTAGTTATTCTGTTAGTTGCAATCTGCTTCTGCTTGTTTAAATTCTGCAATTCCAGCTCCCAATCCCTTTTATAATTCAAGCAATTTACATTTTTTGCAATCTAAGTTTCTGCAATTTACATTTCTTGCAATTTAAGTCTAAGCTATTTTACTTTCTTGTTATTTAAGTTACTTGCAATTTTACTTTCTGTATCTTTTAAATTCCTTGCAATTTACTTTCTGTTGGGCACATTTCACACAATTCACTCAATGATAGCTTGACTAAACTAATCACCCACTAAAGTTGCTTGATCCATCAATCCCTGTGGGATCAACCTCACTCTAAGTGAGTTTTACTACTTGATATGACCCGGTACACTTGCTGGTGAGTTTCGTGTTGGATCATTTTCCACACACCAAGTTTTTGGCACCGTTGCCGGGGATTGAATTAGATTGACAATGATGAAGTGAAGTGGAGATCTAGATCAAGCACTTTTTTTCTTTTCAATTTCTTTAATTTTTAACTAACACACTAACTGTTTGAGACTTTGCCTCTACTAACTCTAACTGCACTCAAGTTACAGAGTGCTCTGTTTTAGTTTCTGGCTCTGTTTGTGTTTCTACTTTTGTGACAGGAGGAAGGAGCAATGAATCCACACCTTTTGATCCTGAAACACTTTGGAAGTTGAGCAAGAATAAGGAATGTCAAGCTAGTGACATTAAAAGAGCGCTTGTTGGGAGGCAATCCAACCTGATGTAGTTTCTTTTCATAGCTTTTTCAATAAAAAGGTTGAATAATTGGTCTATATTGCAAGGAGCTAAGTTTGGTGTCTCACACCAAAACAAATTAAGAAAGAATGAAGGATTCTAAGTTTGGTGTTCCACCAAAATTTTATCTAAAAGCACATTCTCACTTTCTGCATAACGCTAGCTCCAAGCAATCAGACAAATCATTTAACCATTTGGTTGTTTTCCAGTTTTTAGTCCCATAACCTTTAGCAAAGACAAAAGGATTTCACATATGGTTAACTTGATGCATCAGAAACTTTGGCAAGGGACTAAGTTTGGTGTTCACACACCAAAGTAAGTTCAAAAGCCCACAAATAAGTCATGCATACTAACAAGTTGCCTAAGGGCTTGAGAAACAAGCAACTTTTGAGGATTTTGCAGGAAAACATTCAAGTGACGGGGATCTGCATCATTGTCCAAAGGAAGTGCAATAAAGAGAAATAATGATGATTAAAGAAAAAGCTGAAAGACATTCCCAACAGGTTGTATTGATACTTAATCCTTACTGCTTTGAAGTACTTTAATTTGGAAATTCCTATGTGTCTTACTAAAGTATTCATTTGGTTGCAAGTGAAAGTTAGTAGCTTAAAAGCCATCTGCATAATAATTGTCATCCTTCAGTAGCTTGAGCACTTTGCTTTGTTCCCCTTGCTGTTTGAATAACAAGAGAGATGTTTGATTTAGAAAATTAATTGTTCAATGTTGCAAAAGTTAGAATGGAAGTTAGTGGTGGTATATGTTTGATTCAATTGATAGCTCATAAAATAATTGCTGCAAAATGACATGTTACTTGAAGCTTAAGCTAGTTTGCTACTATGATCCTTCAATCAATGAAAGTCCCTTGAAAATGAACCAAAACAGAAAGAAAAAGAAATAAAAAAAAGGCCAAAGAAAATGGCAAAGAAAAAAACAATAAGGTTAGACACCAATAGCATGGACCCTAGGACACATGCCTGTGGTGTTTTTGTACTAGGATATGCTTGGACAAGTAAGTTCTAAGGAGTATTTCAAAACATGGCCACTTAGATCAACTGATTTGGGATTGCCAACTGAAAGTCCACAATAAAGAGCAACCTAGCTACAAAACACTTAGTTATCCATAGAGATGCTGGGCATCAATGATCCTAGGAGGAAAAAGGTGAGCCATGTGTCTGGGGTGAATAAATGTTGAGTGAAAACAAGCCAAAGGCCACTGCAACATTTGCCACCAAGCCTTCAATAAGTAATAAGCTCTCTAATGCAAAAGAAAGAAAAAAAGCTAACAAGGGAAATAAGCAAAAAGTAAGGTATTGTAGCAGCAACCTTGGTGAACCCTTAAGGAAACATTGTTTGTTTTGACAGCAAGTAATAAATGAGCTACTTTTGATATGCATAAAACCCCATAAACCAAATTCAACTATCTGCCTAATAAGGACATGCATACTTATCTATTTCATTCTATCTTCTCTTATGTTTAGTGCTTGCTTGGGGACAAGCAAGTTTTAACTTTGGTGTTGTGATGACAAGTCATCTTAGCCTAGTTTCACTAGTCTTTTTCATTATTTTTATTAGGTTTTATGCACTTTCTTGCAATCTAAGTAATTAATTCGGAATGAAAATGCATGACTTCTTTGAATCAAATAACTACCATTTAATTGATGCTAAATCATGAGGTTTAAGCTAAATTTAATTGATTTTTAATGATTTATAAACCTTGTGAATTTGGTGATACTTGGATTGGTTGTTTTGATAAATTGTAGGTGAAGAAAAGAAGAAAAGAAGAAAGCGTGGCCTAAGAAGCGTGGCCTAAGGAAGAAAAGAGTGTGGCAAAGAAAAGTGAGGAAGTGTGGCACATAAAAGGAGGTAAGCCACAATGCTCTCCCCAAGAGCTCAATGCTTTCCAAAAGAGCACAACAATGAACCAAGGAAGCAATGTCTCAATGCTCTGCTCACCTTGTGAGCTGAGCACAATTTGAAGCCAAGAAACAAGGAAAGGAAAAACAATGCTCAGCTCACCAAAGGAGCATTATCGGGCATTCATCCAAATAAATTCAAGGAAATTGTTTGCCAAGTGCCTCCTCCAAGATTTGAACCCATGACAAAAGGGGGGGTGGGGGAGCGCTAATCACAAGGAAAATAAGCCAAGAATTGGCCAAATGCATGAAAACAAAACACTTAGAAGTCAAAGCTAGGCTCAAGTGCAAAAGTACTTCCTCAAAGCTCAAGGCTCTGAGCATCAATGATTAGAGAGTCAAGAAAAGAAAAGAAAAATGTGCTTAATGAAGTCCTCTAATCAAATGCTTGTGGTGCTTATGTATCAAGTGGTAATACTTGAAAACAAAGCATTTAGAAGTCGTAGCTTTGTTATCAACTCATGGGGCAAAGCACCCAAAAGGAGAAGCTAATAAGAAAATCAAAAGTTTGTTTCAAGGAAGAAATATAAGGGAAAGATTTCATAAATTAAGCTAGATAGAAGCATCAATCATTTACATCTCTTTTGTGATTGTAGCATGCTTAGAAAACTAGCTAACCATGAACATTGAGTTGCTATTCTTCTTACCTTAGATTGTCAATTTTTATTGCATGACTCTTTTCTTGTTTGAGGATAAGCAAGGTTTAAGTTTGGTGTTGTGATGACATGTCACCATGTCATGTTTTTCTATGCTTTTTCATACAAGAAATTGATGATTTGTGCTTAAATATTGAATGCTTTTGTGCTTAATTGGTATATTTTTTTGATCTTTTAATTTTATAAATCTTGTAGGAAATAAGAAGAAAAAAAAGAACCAAAGAAGCACAAAATAAGCTAAAAAGGAGAAAAAAAGAGCTTTGGGGAACACTTTGAAGTTGGAGCACACTTTGGAGCCTTAGGCCACGCTTTTAAAAGCGTGGCCCATGACCAAATTAAAGGAGAATAGGCAATCAACATACAATGCTCCGCTCTTGCCAAGAGCTAAGCATTACCCTCATGCATTTTCAGCTTGGAAGCAAAATTTTGGCTAAGTTAAAATCTGGGCGCTCACAGCATGACCATGCCTCCTTCAAAGGGCTATAACTTGAGCTACAGATGTCCGATTGATGTGCTTCCAGTTGCGTTGGAAAGCTGACATTCAGAGCTTTCCAATGACATATGGCAATCCATATTTGGCATGAAATTGTGGCACGAGTGAAATGCATCTTTAAGGGCCAAAAAACAAGCAAAAATAGACCAATGTGCAACCACCAAGATTCGAAGAGGGAGCCTCACTCCAAGGCAAAGAGGCGCTTCCAATGCTCAGCTCACTTGGAGAGCATTGTCATGGTCTCTTCATAAAAATTAAAGGAAAATCTTTTCTCCAAATGCAGGGAGCAATGTTGCACGAACAAGACTTGGCAAGGCTTGGATGCTCCACTCTTGGGGAGAGTTGAGCATTGCCCTGGGAGCAACACCCATGGGCCAAAATTCAATTAAAATTCCTTTTGAACTCAACTCTTCACCAATTGAACCAAGGCCATCTAGACCCACTCTTCCTCAAATCCAAAGCAAGCTAAGCCCATTATCATCACTCAAAGGCACAAGGATCAATTAGAATAGGATTTTCATTTTAATTGAAATCTGTTTTAATTTCATTTTCACTTTGTAAAGCCTATATAAGGCATAATTTTCATCTTTGTAAAGGGGAGCCCCATTAGAGAATATTGGAGGGCAGCTCGATTAGAAAGCTCTCTCTCTTAGTTTTCATTTTCGTTTTGGATCTTGGGTGGAAAATTGAAGAACTTCTGCTTCAATTCCACCTTGAGATCTCTTGTTAATCCTTCTACATAATTCAAATTCTATTTACTGCCTTCACTGTCTTTTATTCTGCAATTTACTTTCCATTTTCATTTTGCAATTGTTCTTGTTGGATCAAGGAAGGATTTGAGATTTAGACTTGTTTTCTAGTCTCTTCCACTCATGAGATCTTCAACATCCTTTTAATTACTGTAAATTAAGCATCAGTTTTTCTGTTTTCATTCTTCAAGCATTTTTGCTTTTCTGTTTAAGATCTATTGCAATTCAATTCATCTTTAGTTATTCTGTTTGTTGCAATCTGCTTCTGCTTGTTTAAATTCTGCAATTCCAACTCCCAATCCCTTTTATAATTCAAGCAATTTACATTTCTTACAATCTAAGTTTCTGCAATTTACATTTCTTGCAATTTAAGTCTAAGCTATTTTACTTTCTTGTTATTTAAGTTACTTGCAATTTTACTTTCTGTATCTTTTAAATTCCTTGCAATTTACCTTCTGTTGGGCACATTTCACACAATTCACTCAATGTTAGCTTGACTAAACTAATCCCCCACTAAAGTTGCTTGATCCATCAATCCATGTGGGATCGACCTAACTCTAAGTGAGTTTTACTACTTGATACGACCCGGTACAATTGCCGGTGAGTTTCGTGTTGGATCGTTTTCCACACACCAAATTTTTAGTGCCGTTGCCGGGGATTGAATTAGATTGACAATGATTAAGTAAAGTGGAGATCTAGATCAAGCACTTTTTTCTTTTCTGTTTCTTTAATTTTTAACTAACACACTAACTGTTTGAGACTTTGCCTCTACTAACTCTAACTGCGCTCAAGTTACAGAGTGCTCTGTTTTAGTTTCTGGCTCTGTTTGTGTTTCTACTTTTGCGACAGGAGGAAGGAGCAATGAATCCACACCTTTTGATCCTAAAACACTTTGGAAGTGTAGGAAGAATAAGGAATGTCAAGCTAGTGACATTAAAAGAGTGCTTGTTGGGAGGCAACCCAACCTGATGTAGTTTCTTTTCATAGCTTTTTCAATAAAAAGGTTGAATAATTGGTCTGTATTACAAGGAGCTAAGTTTGGTGTCTCACACCAAAACAAATTAAGAAAGAATAAAGGATTCTAAGTTTCGTGTTTCACCAAAATTTTATCTAAAAGCACATTCTCACTTTCTGCATAATGCTAGCTCCAAGAAATCAGACAAATCATTTAACCATTTGGTTGTTTTCTAGGTTTTAGTCCCATAACCTTTAGCAAAGACAAAAGGATTTTACATATGGTTAACTTGATGCATCAGAAACTTTGGAAAGGGACTAAGTTTGGTGTTCACACACCAAAGTAAGTTCAAAAGCCCACAAATAAGTCATGCATACTAACCAGTTGCCTAAGGGCTTGAGAAACAAGCAACTTTTGAGGATTTTGCAGGAAAACATTCAAGTGAAGGGGATCTGCATCATTGTCCAAAGGAAGTGCAATAAAGAGAAATAATGATGATAGAAGAAAAAGCTGAAAGACATTCCCAACAGGTTGTATTGATACTTAATCCTTATTGCTTTGAAGTACTTTAATTTAGAAATTCCTATGTGTCTTACTAAAGTATTCATTTGATTGCAAGTGAAAGTTAGTAGCTTAAAAGTCATCTGCATAATAATTGTCATCCTTCAGTAGCTTGAGCACTTTGCTTTGTTCCCCTTGCTATTTGAATAACAGGAGAGATGTTTGATTTAGAAAAGTAATTGTTCAATGTTGCAAAAGTTAGAATGGAAGTTAGTGGTGGTATATGTTTGATTCAATTGATAGCTCATAAAATAATTGCTGCAAAATGACATGTTACTTGAAGCTTAAGCTAGTTTGCTACTATGATCCTTCAATTAATGAATGTCCCTTAAAAATGAACCAAAACAGAAAGAAAAAGAAATAAAAAAAGGCCAAAGAAATAAAAAATAGCCAAAGAAAAAGAACAATAAGGTTAGACACCAATAGCTTGGACCCTAGGACACATGCCTGTGGTGTTTTTGTACTAGGATATGCTTGGACAAGTAAGTTCTAAGGAGTATTTCAAAACATGGCCACTTAGATCAACTGATTTGGGATTGCCAACTAAAAGTCCACAATAAAGAGCAACCTAGCTACAAAACACTTAGTTATCCAAAGAGATGCTGGGCATCAATGATCCTAGGAGGAAAAAGGTGAGCCATGTGTCTGTGGTGAAGAAATGTTGAGTGAAAACAAGCCAAAGGCCACTGCAACATTTGCCAACAAGCCTTCAATAAGTAATAAGCTCTCTAATGCAAAAGAAAGAAGAAAAGCTAACAAGGGAAATAAGCAAAAAGTAAGGTATTGTAGCAGCAACCATGGTGAACCCTTAAGGAAACATTGTTTGTTTTGACAGCAAGTAATAAATGAGCTACTTTTGATCTGCATAAAACCCGATAAACCAAATTCAACTATCTGCCTAACAAGGACATGCATACTTATCTATTTCATTCTATCTTCTCTTATGTTTAGTGCTTGCTTGGGGACAAGCAAGTTTTAAGTTTGGTGTTGTGATGACAAGTCATCTTAGCCTAGTTTCACTAGTCTTTTTCTTTATTTTTATTAGGTTTTATGCACTTTCTTGCATTCTAAGTAATTAATTTGGAATGAAAATGCATGACTTCTTTGAATCAAACAACTACCATTTAATTGATGCTAAATCATGAGGTTTAAGTTAAATTTAATTGATATTTAATGATTTATAAACCTTGTGAATTTGGTGATACTTGGATTGGTTGTCTTGATTAATTGTAGGTGAAGAAAATAAGAAAAGAAGAAAGCGTGGCCTAAGAAGCATGGCCCAAGGAAGAAAAGAGTGTGGCAAAGAAAAGTGAGGAAGTGTGGCACATAAAAGGAGGGAAGCCACAATGCTCTCCCCAAGAGCTCAGTGCTCTCCAAAGGAGCACAACAATGAACCAAGGAAGCAATGTCTCAATGCTCTACTCACCTTGTGAGCTGAGCACAATTTGAAGCCAAGAAACAAGGAAAGGAAAAACAATGCTCAGCTCACCAAGGGAGCATTATCAGGCATTCATCCAAATAAATTCAAGGAAATTGTTTACCAAGTGCCTCCTCCAAGATTTGAACCCATGACCAAAGGGGGGGTGGGGGAGCGCTAATCACAAGGAAAATAAGCCAAGAATTGGCCAAATACTTGAAAACAAAACACTTAGAAGTCAAAGCTAGGATCAAGTGTAAAATCACTCCCTCAAAGCTCAAGGCTCTGAGCATCAATGATTAGAGAGTCAAGAAAAGAAAAGAAAAATGTGCTTAATGAAGTCCTCTAATCAAATGCTTGTGATGCTTATGTATCAAGTGGTAATACTTGAAAACAAAGCATTTAGAAGTCGTAGCTTTGTTATCAACTCATGGGGCAAAGCACCCAAATGGAGAAGCTAATAAGAAAATCAAAAGTTTGTTTCAAGGAAGAAATATAAGGGAAAGATTTCATAAATTGAGCTAGATAGAAGCATCAATCATTTACATCTCTTTTGTGATTGTAGCATGCTTAGAAAACTAGCTAACCATGAACATTGAGTTGCTATTCTTCTTACCTTAGATTGTCAATTTTTATTGCATGATTCTTTTCTTGCTTGAGGACAAGCAAGGTTTAAGTTTGGTGTTGTGATGACATGTCACCATGTCATGTTTTTCTATGCTTTTTCATACAAGAAATTGATGATTTGTGCTTAAATATTGAATGCTTTTGTGCTTAATTGGTATATTTCTTTGATCTTTTAATTTTATAAATCTTGTAGGAAATAAGAAGAAAAAAAAGAAGCAAAGAAGCACAAAATAAGCTAAAAGGAGAAAAAAAGAGCTTTGGGGAACACTTTAAAGTTGGAGCACACTTTGGAGCCTTAGGCCACGCTTTTAAAAGCGTGGCCCATGACCAAATTAAAGGAGAATAGGCAATCAGCATACAATGCCCCGATCTTGCCAAGAGCTGAGCATTACCCTCATGCATTTTCAGCTTGGAAAGCTGACATTCAGAGCTTTCCAACGATGTATGGCAATCTATATTTGGCATGAAATTGTGGCACGTGTGAAATGCATCTTTAAGGGCCAAAAACAAGCAAAAATAGACCAAAGTGCAACAACCAAGATTCGAAGAGGGAGCCTCACTCCAAGGCAAAGAGGCGCTTCCAATGCTCAGCTCACTTGGAGAGCATTGTCGTGCTCTCCTCATAAAAATTCAAGGAAAATCTTTTCTCCAAATGCTTCCCTCAAGTTTCGAACCAAGGACCTCCCTTGGAAGCTCCAATGCTCAGCTCACTTGGAGAGCTGAGCATTACATGACACGGCCAGGGAGCAATGTTGCACACACAAGACTTGGCAAGGCTTGGATGCTCCGCTCTTGGGGAGAGCTGAGCATTGCCCTGGGAGCAACACCCATGGGCCAAAATTCAATTAAAATTCCTTTTGAACTCAACTCTTCACCAATTGAACCAAGGCCATCCAAACCCACTCTTCCTCTAATCCAAAGCAAGCTAAGCCCATTATCATCACTCAAAGGCACAAGGATCAATTAGATTAGGATTTTCATTTTAATTGAAATTTGTTTTAATTTTATTTTCACTTTGTAAAGCCTATATAAGGCATCATTTTTATCTTTGTAAAGGGGAGCCCCATTAGAGAATATTAGAGGGCAGCTCCATTAGAAAGCTCTCTCTCTTAGTTTTCATTTTCGTTTTGGATCTTGGGTGGAGAATTGAAGAACTTCTGTTTCAATTCCACCTTGAGATCTCTTGTTAATCTTTCTGCATAATTAAAATTCTGTTTACTGCCTTCACTTTCTTTTATTCTGCAATTTACTTTCCATTTTCATTTTGCAATTTTTCTTGTTGGATCAAGGAAGGATTTGAGATCTAGACTTGTTTTCTAGTCTCTTCCACTCCTGAGATCTTCAACATCCTTTTAATTGCTGCAAATTAAGCATTAGTTTTTCTGTTTTCATTCTTCAAGCATTTTTTCTTTTCTGTTTAAAATCTATTGCAATTCAATTCATCTTTAGTTATTCTGTTTGTTGCAATCTGCTTCTGCTTGTTTAAATTTTGCAATTCCAGCTCCCAATCCCATTTATAATTCAAGCAATTTACATTTCTTGCAATCTAAGTTTCTGCAATTTACATTTCTTGCAATTTAAGTCTAAGCTATTTTACTTTCTTGTTCTTTAAGTTACTTGCAATTTTACTTTCTGTATCTTTTAAATTCCTTACAATTTACTTTCTGTTGGGCACATTTCACACAATTCACTCAATGTTAGCTTGACTAAACTAATCACCCACTAAAGTTTCTTGATCCATCAATCCCTGTGGGATCAACCTCACTCTAAGTGAGTTTTACTACTTGATACGACTCGGTACACTTGCCGATGAGTTTTAGGTGTTTTGGAAATTCTTTCACAAAAATACCATCACAATGAAAATCATCAAGAACACCTTAAAGATCAATGAAGAACACAATGCATGAATTTTTTTTGAAAACTTGAGAAAATTTGAATTTGACACTAGACTCAAACAAGAAACACAAAATTTTTTTTTTATTAATTTTTGTTTATTTATTATTTTTTTTCGAAAATAAAAATAAAAGAAAGCTTAAACATAAAATAAAATTACATAATCTAAGCAACAAGATGAAAACTTGGTGCACGAAATTGTGATCACACTTTTCACAACTCCGCACAACTAACCAGCAAGTGCACTGGGTCGTCCAAGTAATACCTTACGTGAGTAAGGGTCGATCCCACAGAGATTGACGGCTTGAAGCAAGCTATGGTCATCTTTTAAATCTCAGTCAGGAGGATTCAAATGGTTATGAGGTATTGATAATTAAAAGATAGATAAGACGGAAAATAACATAGAGATACTTATGTAATTCATTGGTGGGAATTTCAGATAAGCGTTTGGAGATGCTTTGTTGCTCCTGAACCTCTGCTTTCCTATTGTCTTCATCCAATCATGCATGCTCCCTTCCATGGCAAGCTGTATGATCCTCTCAGTGAAAACAGTCCGGCTACGGCTTCTGTACGGCTAATCAACTGTCGAATTTCAAGTCTCGGATGAAAAATACCAGGCACAGCTACTGCAGGGCTAATCATCTGTCAATTCTCACTTGTGTCGGAATAAGATCCATTGATCCTTTTGCACACTGTCACTGTGTCCAACATTCGCGAGTTTGAAGCTCCTCACAGTCATCCCTTCCCAGATCCTACTAACCTATACCACGAAGATCCTAATCATGGGGTCAGATGCTCTATTGTCAGGAGAGATGATGCAAATCCATGGATTAGAGACCCAAGAGAATATACACCGGCTGGCATCCAATGACTACGTTGAACATCATCTAGACCGCTTTGTCATTGTCAGGCACGCGGATCTTGGCTAAGCGAGTACTAAAGATAGTGGGTGATTGTCACGGGTCACCCCTTCAGTCTGACTTAACTGAATTAAGTACAGGAGTATATCTTAGAGAAGAAGTAGGCATGAATTGAAGGAAAAACAATAGTACTTGCATTAATTCATGAGGAACAACAGAGCTCTTTAACTTAATCTATGAGGTGTAGAAACTCCACCATTGAAAATACATCAGAACAAAAGGTCTAGGCATGGCTGAACGGCCAGCCTCCCAAATGGCATAAGAATTCGAAAACAGGGAAAGAAGACCAAATCAAAGGATCGAAAAGTGGTCCAAAGATATAATACAATAGTCAAAAAGTGCTATTTATACTAAACTAGTAACCTAGGTTTACAGAAAATGAGTAGATAGTGCAGAAATCTACTTCCGGGCCCACTTGGTATTTTTTTGGGCTGAGCTTTGAAGCTTTCACGTGCATAGGCCATCCTTGGAGTTAAACTCCAGCTTTGGTGCCAGTTCTGGCGTTTTACACCAGAAAAGGGTCTCTGGTGGGCGTTTGGACGCAAATTTAGGCCATTAAATCTCGGGCAAAGTATTGATTATTATACATTTCTGAAAAGCCCAAGATGTATACTTTCCAACGCAATTGAGAGCGCTCCAATTGGGCTTCTGTAGCTCCAGAAAATCCACTTTGAGTGCATGGAGGTCAGAATCCAACAACATCTGCAGTCCTTTCATAGCATTTGAATCAGATTTTTGCTCAGGTCCTTCAATTTCAGCCAGAAAATACCTGAAATCACAAAAAACACACAAACTCATAGTAAATTCCAGAAATGTGAATTTTGCATGAAAACTAATAAAAATATACTAAAAAGTGACTAAAACATACTAGAAACTACCTAAAAGCAATGCCAAAAAGCGTATAAATTATCCGCTCATCAATATACTATATATCTATCTATCTATAATGTCCTATTAAATTGGTGAAACAAGCGAGCAATCCAATTCAAAGCAAGTATAGACAAATAAGGCTTAAGCGAAGAAACAATCCAATGCAAATGAGATCTAGAGAATTGATTCACTTATCAAAATTAAGCAACTTGCAAGAATGCATGTTAAAGAGAAGTGGAATCTTAGAATTGAGTAATTGAACCCTCACTAGGTGTGTATACACTCTAATCACTCGGTGTCTAGGGTCAATTCACTCAAATCGCCTTCCAATCATGCTTTCAAGGATTTACTTTTCATCTAACAATCAACAAGCAGTTGATGCATGAATGCAATTATCATGAGGACTTATTAGGGTTGTAATGGGGTTAGGGTAAAGGTGGGATAAATATGGCCAAGTGGACTAAAATGATTGAATCCTTGATTAGTTTAAGTTCTCACTCAACCTATATCAACCAAATCAAACACAAAATGCAACCTAACTTCCCATCATACTTTTTATACACATTCATGTATGCTTTTCTCACAAAACATCACATATGCAATTCTTTATTCATTTCTTTTCAATTTAGGATGACTTTTATACCCTTTTTATGATGAAGATTTTTTTTTAGGATTGCATATGGTTAAGTAGTTCCTACATGAATGTTCCCATTTTCCAAAATTTTCAGTAAATACCCAAGTTGAACATTTTCTTTTACTACCAAAGTTTTCCAAAAGATTTTCCCACTCTTAATGTAACACACTCCTTCAACCTAAGCTAATCAAGGATACAATCCAAGGTAAATCATGGTTTTCTGCTTAAGGTTATGATGTGCTAAAAACAAGAACAACGGGGTAAATAAAGCTCAAAGGGGTTTAACAATGGTAAATGTAAAAGGGTAGGCTATATGGGAAAAGTAAGCTTTAAACAAATATGGCCTCAATCATGCTCAATGCAATTCAAAACATCAGTCATTGGAAATAAAGAATCCAGCAAAACCAAGATTACAATCATAGAAGATTTGGAAGTATGCGTGCGCGTGATCTGGAAGTATCCATGGCGACGGGTACACGTGACTGACGTGTACGCGTGATTTGAAGATTTGCTCCACGACGCGTGCGCGTGACCGACGCATTCACGTGACTCTCGAAGAAGACTAGCGACGCGTACACGTGACTGACGCGTACGCGTGACATGCGCCACGTGCAGAAAACACAGAAAACGCTGAAGGGTGAATTCTGGGCCTCATTTTAACACCCAAGTTAGGCGCAGATCCAGTGAAGCCAAGTGGTCCCCACATTATAAGACGCGGAGTAGTTAATTAATTTGAATTTAAATTCAAATCTTATCTTTTAGGAAAAGATATTATTTTTATTTTTAGATAATTAGATTTTAAATCTATTAGGATTAGTTATAAATAGGAACTCGGTACATTTAGACACACAAATTTTCACCAAAACCCTTATTTTATTCTCTGAACCATGAGCAACTAATCCTTCATTGTTAAGGTTAGGAGCTCTGTCTATTGGTATGGATTTATTCATTTGATCTTTCTAATTTAATCCATGTTTAGATTTATATTTCAATAATTGTTTTTGCTCTTTATTGTATGAACATTGGGTGGAACGGAAGTATGACCCATGTTCTAATTGAGTTCTCGTAAAACTTGGAAAAGCTCTTTACTTGAACAACAGCTTGAAAACATATTATACTGAATCTCTAATTGTTTGTATTTAATGGGATACATAACATATAATCCCCTTATTTGTGGATAATTAGGATTCTTTTGGCATATAAACTAGAGATTGATCATCACCCTCTAATTGGAATTAATTGACCAAGGAATTGGCAATTAATGAATTTTAAAGGAGACTAGGAAGGTCTAAGGAATTAGGGTCTATTCACATATAGTTTGCCATGAAATTAAATCTTGCATGATTAAATTAGTTAGTAATAAAAAGTAAATCCGGAAAAATAGATAACTCTGAAACCTTAACTATCTTCTCATTATATTATTCCCAACTTATTTATTTAATTGTCTATACTTTTGATATTCTGAATTCGAACTTAAACCTTTTGAACATCTCAAAACCAATTTATGCTTGCCTAACTAATCCTATCAAATGCTATTGTTGCTTGATCCATCAATCCTCGTGGGATCGACCCTTACTCAAGTAAGGTATTACTTAGTACGACCCGGTGCATTTGCCGGTTAGTTTGTGGGTTGTAAAATACCGCACCAAGTTTTTGGCGCCGTTGCCGGAGATTGATTGTGATTAACAACTTTTAGTTGTTTGATTGCTTAGATTAGGCGTTTTATTTTTAATTTTATGAAGATCTATTTCTAAAAGTTTTTTGAAAAAAAAAATCTTTCTCTTTACGTTTATATTTTTTTCGTTTCCGTTACACTTCCTTTTTCTTTTCTTTCATTCCCCCTCCCCTGTTACGTTTTTCTTCTTTTTTTTCTTTTTAAAAAAATAAATAAATAAAATAAATAAATAAAATAAAATAAAATAAAAATAAAAATAAATTTTTAAATAAATAAATAGCACTAATATTTTTCTTAATTTCTGAAATTAAGTTTGGTGTTACCTATTTATTATTTTTTTATTCAATATTTTTATCTCTTTACACAGGTTACCTCACTGGGAATTCTCTACACTCTGCCGTATCGATTCCCATTCTTTCTTGTTTTCTGTTTGTTTATGCGTAGGAACAGAGACAAAGAACATCTCTTAGGCTTTGATCCTGAACCTGAAAGGACTTTCAGGCAGCGTTTGCAACAAGCAAGACTTTATAAGGCTGCAAAATCTATTATGGATCCGACTAACACTGATAATACCAATGCGGCAAACCCGAATGGGAATGAACAAAGGAGAGTACTTGGATCATTCTCTGCTCCTACTGCAGATCTGTATGGAAAGAGCATTGTGGTGCCTCCCATTGCTGTGAACAACTTTGAGTTGAAGCCTCAACTGGTCACTCTGGTGCAATAAAACTGCCAGTATCATGGTCTTCCTCACGAAGATCCAAATCAGTTTATTTCTAGCTTCCAAGAAATTTGTGATACTGTGAAGACAAATGGAGTAAACCCAGATGTGTACAAACTCATGCTCTTCCCGTTTGCTCTGAAGGATGGAGCAAAGCTATGGTTAGATTCCCAACCCAAGGAGAGTTTGGACACTTGGAACAAGGTGATTACTGAGTTTCTCACAAAATTTTTCCCACCAAAGAAGCTGACTAAGCTTAGGATGGAGGTTCAGACCTTCAGACAGAAGGATGGTGAGACTCTGTATGAAGCTTGGGAGAGATACAAGCTACTGACTAGGCAATGCCCTCCATACATGTTCTTCAAATGGATACAACTAGACATCTTTTATGAAGGTTTAGAGGAAATGCCCAAGATGTACTTAGACAATTCTGCAGGAGGTTCATTGCACAAGAAGAAGACACCAGAGGAGACTATTGAGCTGATTGAACTGGTTGCAAGCAACCAATATTTATACTCATCTAATAGGAATCCTGTGAACACTGAGGCTCCTTAGAAAAAGGGTGTCATGGAAGTAGACGCTCTTAATGCTATTCTTGCTCAGAACAAGCTTATGTCTCAGCAAATAAATCTACTTACTCAACACATGGGTGGCTTGCAAGTCTCAGCTATCAACACCCAAAATCCACCACAGGAAGTCTTCTATGACATGGCAGGTAATTTCGTGCAAAAGGATAATTATGATTATGCTCAACCTTCTTTTGAACAGGTGAATTACATGGGGAATGGTCCTAGGAATCCCAACAATGACCCATATTCTAAGACATACAACCAGGGATGGAGAAATCACCTAAATTTTGGATGGAGGGATAAACCTCAGAGACCTCAGAACTTCAACAATAATTCTCCGGGTGGTTTCTAACAGAACAATGATTTGGAAGCAATATTAACAGGTTTTTGAAAGGAAACCAGAGCATCCATCAAGAACCTGGAGATTCAAATGGGTCAAATAGCCACCAGAGTTAATGAAATTGATCAGAGGACCACTAATAGCCTTCCTAGTAACACAATTCCAAATCCAAGAGAGGAATGCAAGGCTATCTCCGTGATAAGTGGACAAGTGGCAAGTACGGAAGCACAAGTTATACAGGAAACCAGAGCCTCCATTAGAAATTTACAGGTGCTAGTGGGCCAACTGAGTAAGCAAATACTTGAGAGGTCTGCAAGTGCATTTCAAGGTGATACAGTGGTGAACCCAGGAGAAGATTGCAAGGTAATTCAATTGAGAAGTGGTAAAGTAGCTGGCTCTGAGATCAAGGTCTATGAAGAGCTAGTTAAAAAGGAAGCTCCAAAGGAGAATAAGGGAGAATTGGAGCACGCCCCTCCAAAGCATTTGGACAATCCATTCCCAGACTCTCTTGACACTTATCCTACATTGCCAAAGGCTCCTGAGTACAAGCCTAAGATGCCATATCCTCAAAGACTTCAAAAGGAGACCAAGGACAAGCAGTTCTCAAAGTTCTTGGAAATCTTCAGAAATTTAGAAATCAATATTCCTTTTACTGAGGTTTTAGATTAAATGCCTATCTATGTCAAGTTCAAGAAGGAGCTGTTGTCAAAGAAAAAGCTTTTAAAGGGAGATGAGACAGTAGTCCTGACTAAGGAATGTAGTGCTGTCATTCAGAATAATTTGCCAAGGAAGATGCAAGGTAGCGCTCAGTTAAGTAATTCAACTTAGCACTCTACTTTTCTTCATGGGCCTGAGAAAGTTAAATGTTTTAACTGAGCACTGCTGGCCTTGCTTTCCTTATTCTCCCCATTCGAATCTTGGTGAAGGCACTTTGGTTGGTTTTTGCTTCATTTTTTGTCCTTAACGATGCCTTTCACTTGTGCCTCAATTTCATGCCAAATATAAATTTCTATATATCATTGGAAAGCTCTGAATGTCAACTTTCCAACACAACCGGAATCACATCAATTGGACATCTGTAGCTCAAGTTATGGCCCTTTGAAGGAGGCATGGTCATGGTGTCACAAGGCTAGAAAAAAACTCGAAAAAGTTAAGTTAACTATTTTAACTTAGCGCTCTCTTCAAGTTAGGCGCTGGTGCCTTGTTTGAGTGCTACTTGGTCATGTGCCACACTTTTAAAAGCGTGGCCTAAGGCATCAAAGTGTGTTCTAACTTCAAAGTATGCTCCAAAACTCTTCTTTTCTCCTTGTTAGCTTATTTTGTGCTTTTTTGCTTCTTTTTCTTCTTATTTCCTACAAATTTTATCAAATCAAAAGATCAAGGAAATATACCATTTAAACACAAAAGAATGCAATATTTAAGCACTAATTATCAATTTCTTGTATGAAAAAGCATAAAAAAATATGACATGATGATATGTCATCACAACACCAAACTTAAACCTTGCTTGTCCCCAAGCAAAAAAAGAATCATGCAATAAAGATTGACAAACCAAGGTGAGAAGAATAGCAACTCAATGTTCATGGTAGGCTAGTTTTCTAAGCATGTTATAATCACAAAAGAAATGTAAATGATTGATGCTTCTATCTAGCTCAATTTATGAAATCTTTTTCTTATATCTCTTCCTTGAAACAAGCTTTTGATTTTCTTATTAGCTTCTCCTTGTGGGTGCTTTGCCGCATGAGTTGATAACAAATCTACGACTCTAAATGCTTTGTTTTCAAGTATTACCACTTGATACATAAGCACCACAAGCATTTAATTAGAGGACTTCATTAAGCTCATTTGTTTCTTTTCTTGACTCTCTAATCATTGATGCTCAGAGCCTTGAGCTTTGAGGGAGTGCTTTTTGCACTTTGAGTCTAATCTTGACTTCTAAGTGTTTTGTTTTCAAGCTTTTTGCTTGATACATTAACACCACAAGTACTTAACAAATGAATTGTCATTGGTACTCAGAGCCTTCAGCTTTCTCATTCTTTCCCTTTTTGCTTTTCTTGCTTACATTGCAATTGCTTCTTCAAGGTTTTCATGATTTCAAAGGATTTCATAAAATGTCCTAGATGAAAACTTCAATTAAATAAAATCCAATGCAATTAAGCAACAATTAACCATACTAGCCTTCCAATACTTGCATGCACATGCTACGTTCTTCTTTAATGCCTTGTTTGTTTATGATCATGATACTTTACTGCTTTTGAATTCACAAAACTCAAGATGGTAATCATAATGTCACAGTAACATGTTGCAAATCAGAATTCAGGCTATGCTTATTCATACCACACATGTAAACAGGGAAGATAAAGACAATCATGCAATTTAAAGTGCTGAAAACAAATGAGAGGAAAAAGAACTTTACAACTTTGTAGTTTACCTTCTATATTGTTGTCCTTTTCCTTCTATTCTTCCTTCTTCCCATACCAATACTCAGAATGCTTGTTCATCCTCAAGCAACAATTAGAACAGTGGCTATGGGGCTAAGATGGATCATGAGTGTCTTACACAATGAAATGTCAGCAGTACATGTGTTTTAAGCAAGCAAAATTGAGGATAACAATCAAGGCACAAAAAACAGAGACATTGAGATTGCAAAAATATGAGGGGTGTGCATGATACATTGCATAAAAGATAAGTGGCACACCAAACTTAGTGTGACACTTTCACTTGGAATTGACGCATGTATCTAGTAAGAATTAGAACCAAATTTTGTTGCATAGCAACATCAAACTTAGAATGCAATCCTATGTCGATTTATTTGAATAACTAAGCAAATAAAACTGTTATATGTTAAGTACAATCACCAGGCCAAGAATTTGTCATGAATAAGGATTACTTGGTGAGATATTTAACAAAAACAGTTAGGGAGCAAACTAACATAAAGCATAAAAAAAACAAGAACTAACTAAAGTGAAGAGGAACAAAATCAAACCAAAAGAAAGACAAAACTGCAGAGGCATTATCATTATGCAGACAAGTGATGCTGCTGAATAAATTGCATAGGAAATAAGTGGCACACCAAACTTAGAATCTTAGTGTGACACTTTCAATTCAGATTTGATGCAATCACTACAAGAAAAATACCCATTCAGACGCAAAAGAATCATTGGATTCTATTCCAACCTAATTGAGAACCGACAGATGATTAGCCGTGCTGTGACAGAGCATTTGGACCATTCTCACTGAGAGGATGGGAAGTAGCCATTGACAATGGTGATTTCCTACATACAGCTTGCCATGGAAGGAGCCTTGCATTTATGAAAGTGAGTAAGCATTATGTTGTAGGGATTCAGAGGACAAAGCATCTCCAAAACCCCAACATATTCTCCATTACTGCACAACAAGTAATTATTTCACGCTCTTTTATTTTTTTCTAATAATTCAAACTGATAATTATAATTGATATCGTGACTAAGAATAATATAATAAACATAGCTTGCTTCAAACCAATAATCTCCGTGGGATCGACCCTTACTCACGTAAGGTATTACTTGGACGACCCAGTGCACTTGCTGGTTAGTGGTATGAAGTCATAAGAAATCTTGATTTTGATATTGGGATTACAATTTCGTGCACCAAATATACAGCCTCAGGGTCAATTGCCTCCACCACCTTCTCCTTCATTGAAATTTCACTTAATACAGTGGCCTCTTCTTCCTCTTCTTTACTCACAGTTTGTTCTTCATCCTTACCATTTGGCAATCCTGAATGTGTCCTCCTTTTCTCTAAGGGCCCATTCATCTTCTTAAAGAGGATTTCTTTTCAGGAGGATTATTTGTGTCTTTCCAAGAGTTGTGCTTGTATTTTAATGACTTGGCATCGACTTTCCAAGGATTCTTTGGACCATTGAAGGTAATCCTCAACTACTAGTTCAAGAGATGAAGGTCGAGAGTAATTTTGGTGACATGGATGTTTTGTGGTGAAGTTGTGTTGAGGGGTGTGGAATGAATTTTGTGAGTTATGGGATGAATTTTGTGGTTGGTGGTATGACTTATATGGATCTTGGAGGAAACTTTGTGTTGAGGCATAATCAAGTGATGAACAATCTTTCAAGTATGCTCTGGCAGCACAATCAAGTGATAATGTCCTTGAATAATTAGAATGTGAATCATTGCATTTCCCTTCCCAGCCATCATTTGTGTACGTTCCATCATAGTATGAGTCACTTTGTGGCTTTGGGAAATATTTCATTTAACTTGATTGTTCATACTTCCTCATTCCTTGTTGATACTCCCATCCACCATGAGGATAATGATATGAATCATTTTGTGGTAGTGGTTGGTATCCCACATGATTCTCTTGCTCATCTTGTGTCTTTGAAGCAAATCTCCATGGATTGGAGTGCTCAGAATTTGTATTTTCTTGGAGATATTCTCAGCCACCATTAGAGATTGATGATGGTGGGTAATATCCCATAAAATTTGTTTGATCATAAGCTGAGTTAAACTCTATTTGAGTTTTGTAAAACACACAACCAGTGAAAACTGAAATTACTCATATCAGATATGAGAATTTCTTAGTGAGTCAAAAACACAAACACCTTGGTTTCAACTTAAAACAGAGAACAAAACAAAAAAAATGCTTGATCTAGACTTCTCACCCACTTAATCATTGTCGATCTAGTTAATCCCCAGCAACGGCACCAAAAACTTGATGGGTTGAAATCAGATTCCAACACCAAACTCACCAACAAGTGTATCGGGTCGCATCAAGAAGTAATTACTCACAAGAGTGAGGTTAATCCCACAGGGATTGATGGATCAAGAAACTTTAGTGGGTGATTAGTTTAGTCAAGCTAACATTGGTGAGTGATAATTGATGCAGTAGAAAGTAAATGACAAGAAGATTTAAAGTGCAGAAAGTAAATTGGACAGAAACTTAAAGAGCAAGAAATGTAAATTGCAGAAACTTAAATGACAAGAAATGTAAATTGCAGTGAAAGTAAAGGGGAGTGGGTGCTTGAAATAAAGTAATAGATCAAGCAACTGGAAATTTAAATTGCAAGAAGAATAAAGGAAATTGGGTGATGGGATTCAAAAATGAGCAAGAAAATATAAATTGCAGTGAATCAGAGAAATGTAAGATGAAGGGAATTGCAAAAGAACTAAAACAGAATTTAAAAATTGCAAAAGAAGTAAAACAGAAACAATTGAGATCAGATCTTCAAATTCATGAAAACAGAAACAAAAGAATCAAAAGGAAACTCAACGATGGAGAGATCCAGAAGAATTCTTCAATCAAAGTTCTGAAATCACAGCCAGGAAGTGGAAATTGCAGAAGAAAGTAAAAAGAAAATTATCTCTATGTCCTCATTGTCTTCAAATGTGTTGAATTCCCCTTCATATAGCATCCAAATTCATCCTTCAAGCCTTCCATAATGGGCAAGAGGCCTCCAAATTCGTGCAGCACATGTTTCATTAATGAAATCACGTGTAGGGACCTGTACGGACGCACAGATGTGTGCATCCGCACACCCGGCTGAAAATTGACCTGTGCGTACGCACACATGGAAATTCTCGCTTGTACGTACACACACAAGGCTGTGCGCACGCACACTTCGCCGTGTGTGCTTTTCCTTGTTTTCTTCATGTTTTCTCCCTTGTACATGCTTTCCTCCACTTTTGGCAATCTATTCTTGCCTTCAAGGCCTGAAATCACTCACAAACCATATCACGGCATCGAATGACATAAAAGTGGAATTAAAAGTCGCCATTCTAGCATCAAAACGCATGTTTTCACATTTAGGATCAAATTAGGGATCAAACACAAAAGTATGCTATTTTGGTGCTTAAGTGTGAGTTCGTATGCTAGAATCCATTCAAATCAAGCCAAAATATATCGAAAAATATAGACTCATCACCCCACTATGAAGGAGTACTTGGATAAGACCCGAGAACAACTGACACACTTTTTGGAAGGTGAAGTCTGACATATAGCACGGGAATCCAATGCCTGAGCTGATGCCCTCTCAAAATTAGCCAACACCAAGCCATGAGGCAACAATAAAGGTCTTATTCAAGAGACTCTGCAATCACCATCCATATCAATGGAAGAGGAAGTATTGACCATATTCAATCAACATTTAGGGTAGATGACTTCTATAGTCAACTACCTCAAATTCGACGTACTTCCCAAGGATGAAAAGGAAGCCAGAAGGCTCATAAAAGAGGCAAAAAATTACACACTAGCTCAAAATATCCTAAACAAAAGAAGGATCTAAACACCCTTCTTAAAATGTGTCCCAACCTCCAATACAAAGGAAGTCTTTGAGGACGTACATAGTTTCATATGTGGAAATAACTTGGGAGCTCGGTCACTGGCCAAAAAAGTGATCCGAACTGGCTTTTTCTGGCTGACCTTGCAGAAGGAGGCAGCTGAATTTATTAAGGTATGTCCACTGATGAGCGGATAATTTATACGCTTTTTGGCATTGTTTTTAGGTAGCTTTTAGCATGATCTAGTTACTTTTAGGGATGTTTTCATTAGTTTTTATGCTAAATTCACATTTCTGGACTTTACTATGAGTTTGTGCGTTTTTCTGTGATTTCAAGTATTTTCTGGCTAAAATTGAGGGACCTGAGCAAAACTCTGATAGGAGGCTGACAAAGGACTGCTAATGCTGTTGGAATCTGACCTCCGTGCACTCGAAATGGATTTTCTGGAGCTACAAACCTTCAAATGGCGCGATCTTAAGAGCGTTGGAAAGTAGACATCCAGAGCTTTCCAGCAATATATAATAGTCTATACTTTATTCGTGATTAGATGACGTAAATTGGGGCTCAACGCCAGTTCCATGCCGTATTCTGGAGTCAAACGCCAGAAACACATCACGAACCAGAGTTGAACGCCCAAAACACGTTACAACTTGGTGTTCAACTCCAAGAGAAGCCTCAGCTCGTGGATAGATCAAGCTCAACCCAAGCACACACCAAGTGGGCCCCGGAAGTGGATTTATGCATCAATTACTCACCTCTGTAAACCCTAGTAGCTAGTTTATGTATAAATAGAACATTTTACCTTTGTATTATTCATCCTGGATCCTGAATTGTATTTTTTGATCCTGTGATCACGTTTGGGGGCTGGCCATTCGGCCATGCCTGGACCTTCATCACTTATGTATTTTCAACGGTGGAGTTTCTACACATCATAGATTAAGGGTGTGGAGCTCTGCTGTACCTCAAGTTTCAATGCAATTACTACTATTTTCTATTCAATTCCGCTTGTTCTTATTCTAAGATATTCGTTGCACTTCAACATGATGAATGTGATGATCCGTAACACTCATCATCATTCTCACCTATGAACGCGTGACTGACAACCGCTTTCGTTCTACCTTAGACCGGGCGTATATCTCTTGGATTCCTTAATCAGAATCTTCGTGGTATAAGCTAGAATTGATGGCGGCATTCATGGGAATCCGGAAAGTCTAACCTTGTCTGTGGTATTCTGAGTAGGATTCCGGGATTGAATGACTGTGACGATCTTCAAACTCCTGAAGGCTGGGCGTTAGTGACAGACGCAATAGAATCACGGGATTCTATTCTAACCTGATTGAAAACCTACAGATGATTATCCATGCCGTGACAGAGCATTTGGACCATTTTCACTGAGAGGATGGGATGTAGCCATTGACAACGGTGATGCCCTACATACAGCTTGCCATGGAAAGGAGTAAGAAGGATTGGATGAAAGCAGTAGGAAAACAGAGATTCAACAGGGACAAGCATCTCCATACGCTTATCTGAAATTCCCACCATTAATTTACATAAGTATTTCTATCCTATTTTATTTATCTTTTAATTATCTAATCCAATCACATTTGAATCAGCCTGACTGAGATCTACAAGATGACCATAGATTGCTTCATACCAACAATCTTCGTGGGATCGACCATTACTCACGTAAGGTATTACTTGGACGACCCAGTGCACTTGCTGGTTAGTTATGCGGAGTTGTAACTAAGTGTAATTCACGTGTGAGAGCTACCAAATTATTGGAGCCATTGTTAATGATCACAATTTTGTCCACCATCCACCTTGCCAGAAACATGCTAATTTCCATGTTGCACCTCCTAAAGATCTCATCAGTGTTACCTCACGATGGCCATTTGTGAAGTGGGGCCTTAATCTACTTGGACCATTTCCACAAGCACCAGACCAAGTCAAATACCTCATAGTAGGATTGACTACTTAACTAAATGGATTGAGACAGAGTCCTTAGCAATACTTACTGCTCAAAAAAGTCAGAAATTCTTGTATAAGAACATTGTCACAAGGTTTGGAGTCCCCCACTCTATCACTATGGACAATGAGACTCAATTTACGGACTCAATCTTTAGAAACTTAGTGGTTGACCTAAAAATAAAACACTAGTTCACATCAGTAGAGTACCCCCAGGGCAATGGACAGGATGAAATTGCCAACAAAGTCATATTAGCTAGGTTAAAATACCAAATACAAGATGTAAAAGGGGGCTTGGGATGACGAGCTTCCTCAAGTCTTATGGGCATAGCGGACCACTCCACATTCCATAACAGCAGAATCACCCTTTGAACTTACTTATGGAATGGAAGCAATGATCCCCAAAGAAGTAGCTGAAGAATCACCTAAAGTCATATTTTATAATAAAAGAGTTAACACTCAGGCACAAAAAGAAGAGCTTGACTTCCTTCATGAAGTCCGAGAAAGAGCTCGGATTAAGGAGGAAGCTCTAAAGCAAAGGATGGCTTTAAGTTACAACCAAAACGTGATCAAAAGGAACTTCACTACCAATGACCTCATCCTAATCCGAAATGACATCGAAGTGCAAAAGTCAGGAAAAGGAAAACTAGCTGCCAATTGGAAAGGACCTTACAAGATAGTTGAGGTCTTAGGCAAAGGTTACTGCAAAGTGTCCAACCTCCAAGGGTGGGAACTCCCGGGGTCTTAACACTCTTTTTTTCGACTTCAATGGTTTTTTAACGAGCTACCAATGCGAGGCTAGGGAGGTTCAAAACCCTATTATTCTTTTGTAAAGAAATTTCTAAAATATTAATAAAAAATTCCTATTTCATTTTCTTTAAAGGTTTCCTATCTTGAACGCATTAACTTAAGCTTGATAAACCGCAAAAATTATTGCTCGACCTAAGGTGGTCGGCAAGATTAAGCGACTAGGTACAAGTTAATATAAGAACTTATATAAACAACTCGTACAAAGCGACCTTAAGAAGGACGGATAACAAATGAGCTGTAAAAATAACTTAGCAAAGGCCGATTGTTCAAAGTCGGAACTATGGAAGGAAATTCTTAGAATTAATAAACTTTGCTAAGGCTCAAAGGTCAAAGAAAAATTACATCTAGCTATGGAAACATCATTTTCAAAAGATAGAAGGGTACTTCACGATATAAAAAGAATAATTTTTACTAAGTAAAAGGTAAAAGTGTTCAGCTACGAACTATTAAAAAATTAAAATATCATAAAGCCCACAAGTCGTGCTACTGCAAAACTCAGAATAACAACAGAAATCTAAAAAGGGCTCAGGACTTCTCACCAAAATGAGGATTGAGACCCTTACCAGTGACATCATCCTTCTCCTTGGTTGAAGGGGTAGGAGGATGCATGGAGACTGGCACAGCCAAAATGACGATAGGAGCCAAAGAAGAGGTCCCCAAAATAACGATTTCAGGTTGGGCTCCCGAAGTTGAGGCCTGACCGACCTGAGGACTAAAGGTCTTCGGGTTAAAGGGAGGCTTCTCTTCATATTCCTCGGGTGCAGGGACTATCTTGTTGTCCACCACTACGTTGTCCATACTAAAAAGAGAAAGATCAAGGTTGGGAGCAAAAACCTTAACCTGAGCCTCCAAGTTCTCGAACATTTCATCCATTCCCACGGCCGTTGACTCCTCCATATCGGCATATTTCTCTTTCATCTTTTCTAACTCCCTTTCAAGTGCCAACCTTTTCCCAAAAACTTGAGTATAGCACTCCTCGAATTTCTCTGCCTTCTTCTTGACCAAGGTAGCAGCAGCCTCTAACTTGTTCACCCTCTCCGAAGCTCTCTCTAGGTTGGTCCTTAAGGTCTCCCTCTCCTACTCTAACTCCCTTTTTATCTCATTTAATCTCTCCACGTCAACACGGGTGGCCACCAAAGCACTGGCCATGGCATGAATGAGAGAATTCCTCAACTCTCTAGCTAGAGTAGTATACACTCCAACTATACGAAGCCTTTCATGTGCCAGGGTCTGGAGGTAGTTTTGGAGTGCCACATTGTCCGTGTTCAAGTCGTGGTAAGGGAGGACGTTCTTCTCCCCCCAAGCCAAGGCGTCAAAGTTCCTTGTATAAATGCTTTCTTCCTCTTCCACTTTTTGTTTCTTAGAGGGAGGTTAAATGGAAGAAGGAGATTAAGGGGAAGGTTCAGAAGGAATAAGTTTGGATGGGAGAGTAGGAATGATGACCTTCTTGTTTGAACGGACCTGACGCCGACTTCTTTACGGAAGATCGAACAGACGATCTTTACCTAAATTCTTTTTGCTGCTGAAGATTCTGAGCCACAACAGTCTTCTTAGTTTTCAGGAGAACTCTCATAGCCAATTTCGGAGCCATACCTTTTGCAAAACAAAACAAAATACATTTTGAAAAATGGAAATAATAAACACAGAAGTCAACAAGTAAGGGAAGATCGAGCTACCGAGCTCAAACTTCAGAAGGCTGGGATCTCCTAAAAATCTTTTTTCGTCCAAGTAAGGGTATATTGATAGTACAAGGAAAAAGGGGGTTCTTGATTTTCGTGTAGAAAAGAAGGTGGGGCACCCTCAACACCCTAGACCTTGAAAAAAATATTTTTAAAATCGTGAAAAGAATCATCGAAGATAGAGAAAACCTTACAAACTTGTAAAGCCCGGAAGGATATCCATCCCGACTTCTTTGTGGAACTGTATGGTTTTGTTGCAATAAAAAGATAAAGGAAGACATTTAATGAAGGTTAGCCATCCATCTCCCGACATAGGAGCTGGTATATTTTCATGAAAGCCCAAGAGTTCGGGTGCAACTAAGTAAGGGCAAGGTTACAAGACCGTAGCACATCCATTTCAAAGTCAGTAAAAGGAAGTCGGATACTTAACCTAGTGAAAAAGCAATCATATGCATAGAAGAATGGCCACTTAAAATCCTCTAGGGGAAGGAAACACAATCCATCTTCCGAATCAAGCACCTCTAAAACAAAGTTCCTCTCATCCTCTCTATTCTCACATATCAATGATGCCTATAAAATTTCTCACAATACTCCCTATCATTCATAGGGACACAACAAAGGACAGTAGTGTCTACCCAAACTCGAAGATTAGGAGGGACTTTGGTTGACATATTTGTAAGAATAGTGCGAGACATAAAGGCTACACCTACAAATACAAAAGTAAAGAAGACCGTTACTAAAAGAAGTCGGACCTCATCCAAAACAGGTCGGGTAAATCAACAAATCCAAAAGAAAGATACTCTTTTCAAAAATTCTCCTATAGAGCAACCAAATGGTGCCTCTCTTATGCAACGTCGTCACATTAAACCACCATTAGGGGCAACATAATATACAAAGGGTAACAGCTACGGTAATACAAAATGAAGATTCTTTCAGAGAAAAGAGAGTCTTTTAGAATATTTTCATGGCAAACATTTTTAATATTCCAAGATTTCCATATCAAACTCGTAAGAAAATAAAAAACAGACCTTTTTTCAAACAAAAATTGCAATGACAGTAGAAGCAAACTCAATAACAACAAATCAATCCTAGGCAAACAGAAATGAGAATACAAGAAAAAAGAGGAAACGAAACCAACCTTGATGAAGACTGTAGAAAAAGGGAGGGCACGTCTAAACACTAAAAATAGGGACGATCCTTTTCATGCTGGCGAAAGAAAAATTCTTCAAAGACCAAGATAAAGAAATCTTGGAAGCAACAAAAGTGGCCAAAATTGCACAGTCAAGTTCTTTGTGAAGAAGTAATAAGGCATTTTCTTAGAAACAATGTAAAAGGGAGAAAAAGAGCTGAAAAATCTTTTTATAATAGACAAAAAGCAAACGAATCCTTTATTCCTCTTTAAACGTGTGTGGATTTTGAGGAAAAACTGCTGCGCAATGTTCACCCATCATTAAAAAATCAACACTTCGGGTAACCCAAAGTGCTTGAGCCCGACATCTATAGCAGAAGCCACGAAGTGCTTGAGCCCGACCCATAAAAGGATCTGGACTCAAGTAGGGGTACTATTCATACTTTAACCCAACAAATAAAAGCCATGCCCAATAAGATAAAAAGAACCACCAAGAAAGGTGGCCTTCACGAGAAGCCCAATAAACTCCCAAGATAAAGGGAACAGTTATCCATCAGAAAAGATGGAACTACTCCAACAAAAGTGGTTATCAACTGTACTATAAATACACTGGCACCCCTCAGGTATAATTCACGCTCCAATCTACTAAAAACATGCTTAAAGCCCTTGCTAACTTAAGCATCGGAGTCTCTTGCAGGTACAACCCACCATCTCCTCACGAGTAACTCGGGCAGGCGGCACTTTGGTGCTAAACAAGTCAGATGCTTCCCTTCAAAAGGATCTAGACTTCACGTTCAGGCCCAAATCAATGTTTCAGGTAACCTTCAGAACAGTTACTATAATTGTTGTTGTGGACGTCATTACTGTTATTATTATTATTGGTTAATTATGAACAAGTTTTATTTAGTTAATTAATTAATAATAATAATTGTTGTTAATTGTGAACTTTTTTTAATTATTTTGAAAATGCATTTTTTATTTAAATTGGAAAAGTAAATATTATTTAAGTTATATTCATTTACATAATTTTCTCTAGGTAATCATTTATCAATAGATGTATTAAGAATACAGTTGAATTAATTAAATTTCAATTCTTTCTTATATATAATTAGACTCTTGAATCTATACTTTATAAAAAATTAAATTTTTTTATTAATTAAAAATTTTTTCTAATTTTTTATTAAAAAATTGATGATGACTCTCTTTTGCTTTTAAATATTTTCATTGTGTGCATGTCTTTTATGATTAATTATTTCGATTTCAAAAGGTACTTGATGAGCGGATATTTTATACGCTTTTTGGCATTATTTTCATATAGTTTTTAGTATATTTTATTTAAGCTTTACTAAGTTTTCATAGGTTTTAGTGCAAAATTCACATTTTTGGATTAGACTTTGAGTTTGTGTGTTTTTGTGCAATTTCAGATATTTTCTGGCTGAAATTGAGGACCTGGAGTAAAAGTCTGATTCAAAGGCAGAGAAAGCATTGCAGATGCTGTCCGGATCTGACCTCCTTGCACCCGAAAAAGTTTTTCTGGAGCTATAGACATCCAAATGGAGCGTTCTCAACAGCTATGTAAAGCTAATATCTAGGGCTTTTCAGAAATATATAATAGTTTATACTTTGTGTAAAACCCGGTTAATTAACGGCTAATTAACCCATAAATGAGAATTTGTTCTAGAAAGCCTAAAATGTGATTTTTATGGCTAAATGTGATAGAGGAGACTGAGACGAGAATTTTGGTACCAATTTTATAGAATTCGGACCAAGATTGGACCGAACGGGCCAAACCGGGCCAATTGGACCTAAAGTGGGCCCTTGGCCCAATATAACTTAACCAAAACCCTAGTTTTCAGCACTCTCTCTCCTCATTTGTTACACACACAAGCTGAAAATTAGAGAGAAAGGGAGAAGAACACTCTCTCAAGTTCTTTCTCTCACTTTATCTTCAAACCACCATAACTTTTGATCTAGAGCTCTGATTGCCGCCCCGTTTGCGGCCACGCGTTCACCGCGGAGAGATCTACAAAACCCATACCATCAATCTTGAGGTAAGCCACACTTTGCTGTTCGAATCTCAGCCCTTATTTTCGAGTTTCAATGGGTGAAATGTTGAGATTTTGGGTTCTTTGATGTTATAGGACCCAACTCTCTTAAAGGAGAAGGTTAATCTTGTCTCCTTGGACCTTGGGTGTGGTAAGATTCTCAACCCTAGTGTGATTTGTGATTTTATGATGTTTGGGTTTTGAGATGTTGTGTATGGGTATGATGGTTGTGGCTTAGGTTGTGTATGTGTGGATATTGGAGCTTGATTGGTGATTTTGAAAAGCTTGGAAAGGGTTTGGTGGTGCAAAATCTGTTCTTGGAAGTGTTGAGGCCTTGAGAGCTTGTGGATAAGTGGTTTAGAAGTGCCCCGGTGGAGCTTGGGAAATTCGGCTAAGGTATGGTTTCGGTTTCCCGTATCTAATATGTAATGTGGTAGGAAATACTTAGGCTAGAGGCCCTAAGATAGGCATTGAATGGTTGATGTTGTTAAATGCTTGAGATATATGATGTGGTCATATATGTGATGATGATTATTGATGCCTTAATGGTATGATGTATGAGAAATATGCATGTTGTAATATATGCTTGATGAATGGTTATGGTTGAATTGTGGGTTGAACCATGTTGATGGTGAGTATGATGTTGATTGTGTACAATAATGATTTATTGGAATTGGTGTTGTTGATAATTGGCAAGAGGAATAGTATATGATATGTCAATATGTTTGAGTTTGAGCCACTTGGGTGAAGTGGAGTAAAATGATGAGATAATGATTTTGGTAAATTGTGGTAATGTGTCAATGTGTGAGTTGAGGAGGCTTGATGTTGAATTTGATACATTTTGATTGATCTTAAAGAAAAGGGATGAAATTGGCATGTTTTGATTGATTTTGGAAAGAGTTGAAAATGGTTTGTTTTGAAAATGGCATATTGTGGTTTTGAATGAAATTATGGTTTTTGGGCATACTTTGACGGGACATAACTTGGACCACGGATCTCCGTTTTGTACCAAATCTGTTTAAAAATGAAATTGGATCCGGGATGTCCATGCCGTTCGAAGAACGGGTGAAAAACAATTTAAAATGAGGAAGTTATGTCCGTCGGAAGATTGGGGTGTAAATCTGTGAAATTCTGCAGCTTTTTAACTTAGAAAATTTTTAGCAGAATGACCCCTTGCGCGTGGGCGCACCTGGCGCGTACGCGCCGTTCTTCCCGAGAATGCCATCGACGCGTGTGCGTGATGTGCGCGGGCGCGCCGATTGTGCTGCACCCAATGCCGAGCCATTTTCCAGAGAGTTATGCCAGAACTGTGCCGGTGTTGTGCCTGGGGCACGAGAACACCCGCGCGTACGTGTGGTTGACGCGTGCGCGGCGATGGGCAAGTTTGGAATCCACGCGTTAGCGTGCATGACGCTTCCGCGTCGATGAGTTTTTGAGGCCATCCACGCGTGAGCGTGGAGTGCGCGTACGCGCGGCCCTGTTTTCATCCCAAAGTTGATTTTTGAGTTTTAAAAGCCAAATCTCATACTTCTAAGCCTCCGATCTCACCATGTATGTCTTAAATCATTATGGCATGCCTAGCTATTAAAAAGGGGCTAGTGAATGAGGTAACTTGCGAGTGAAGCAAGGGAAATATGAATGATCAATGAGGATCAAGATGATTATGTGAGATGCGGAGGATGGTGGTGGAAGTGCTTGTTATGCCATTGGCCGAAGGGCCGTGATTATTTATGAATATGGCTGGTTATGGATTTAACCGTGAGTCGGAATAGCTGTGTATGCTATGAATACTGGCTGGTTCTGGATTGTACCGTGAGCCGGAATGGCTAGTATGGATGTTGATCCATGGATGAGAATTCACGCATGTTGATGCTGAATTATTGATAATTGTGATTTGCACTTCCACTATCAGAGATACGAGTTTCCCTGGGTAGTAGCAGTGGCTAGCCACCACGTGCTCCAGGTTGAGGCTTGAGACTCTGTTGACCCTATGTTGTAAGTGTGGCCGGGCACTGTGAAAGGCCCGGATGAGCTCGAACCCCCGTGAATATTCACCAGTGAGGGTGATATATGGATCATGTTTATGATCAAGTTTATAACGAGTATAACTCGAGTTTGGGGATGCACGACAGAGGGACAGTCCAATGGTTAGCGACCAGGACTTGTCGGGTTGGCTATATAACCGACAAGATGATATCATCGGCCACTAGGAACAGGCATTCATCATATGCATACTATGTGAATTATTTGAGATTGCCTATTTGACTGCATATTAATTGCTATTTGTCTAAATGTCTTAACTGCTCCTATTTGTATATTCTTTGTTTGATATAACTGTGTTTGCTATATTATACTCCTGCTGGTGGTTGGGAGGTCTGAAGGAATTGGAAAGGGAAGTATTAGTTAGACTGAAGAATCTTTAGTCAGATGCCCTTATATGGTTTAGCTTGTTTATAAGCTTTGATATTTCTTGGAGGGAGTTCTAGGATTGCCTTCGGCTTTCCTCCATTATTATGTGTTATATATGTGGAAGCTGTTACCTGCTGGGAACCTCTGGTTCTCACCCATGCGGATTTTGTGGTTTTCAGATGCAGGACGTGAGGTTTCCCGCTGAGGCATGCTGGAGACTTCTTGATTGCGAAGATTCCTTGTTCTTGGGGACCATGTTTTTGGTTATATGTTTTGTTTAGATACTTATATCTCCATTAAATAATACAAACTGTGATGACTCCTCTTATGGGATATTTTGGAGAATAGGTTTTCTGTATTCGTGTCCCTTTGGGTTTCCTTTGGGGTTTTCCTTATTTTATCATATGTATATATTGTTATGCTCGGACCGGTTATCTTCGCATCCGGATCTTGAGTCTTGATATTCCTGTTTTTGACACTCTTTTGTATATATATATATATATATAATCACGCGTTGGATTATCCTTGTTCGTTATGTTATCGATCTGAGTGTTGCGCTTTAAGGTTGCGTTTTTTTTGTTTACCCCTTTTTTTTTTTACAAAGGCTCCTAGTTATAATCAATTATTCATATTACTATACGTACTAATTTTTGTTTTAGAGGTCGTAATACCTTGCCATCTCTGAATTATGACTTAAGCATAAGACTTTGTATGGTAGGGTGTTACATTATGGTATCAGAGCAGTTCGTTCCTGTAGAGCCTGAGGGATGGACTGATTATGCTTCTGTGCATTCTCTGTGTGTGTGTTATGTGCTGTTAGTATATCTGCTTGATATAATTGGCATAAACGTTCATGAGCATGCATTTGGGACTTTGAAGTACTAGACTTCCGATATTAAGACTGATCAACTTAATATCGATTGTTTGGTATGTATAGGAACCAGATGGCGCCTCATGGACGCGGTAGAGGTAGTGCGAGAGGTCGTACGAACGCTCGTGCGCCGGAGAATAACCCTAATGACCCGGTGAACTTTATGGCTGCGTTGGAGAACATGGCTGCTGCTATGCAAGCCACTGCTGAGGCTCTTGGTCAACAGATGAACAACCATGGTAATGATGGAGGTGGAGTTCAGGGTCCGATGACCTTGGCAAACTTTTTGAAGGTTAATCCACCTAAGTTCAAGGGAACTACTAGTCCGACTGAGGCTGATACATGGTTTCAGGCTATAGAGCGAGCGCTGCAAGCGCAAGTGGTGCCTGAAGGATAGCGTGTTGAGTTTGCTACCTATATGCTTGTCGGTGAAGCGTCGCATTGGTGGCAAGGTATCCGACGTCTTCTGCAGCAAGGCGATGACTATATCACTTGGAATGTTTTTCAAGAAGAGTTCTATAAGAAGTACTTTCCGACTTCTACTAGGACGGCTAAGGAACTTGAATTGTTACAGCTGAAGCAGGGTACTATGTCCATATCAGAGTATACTGACAAGTTTGAGGAGCTGTTCAGGTTCTCTCGTATGTGCCAAGGGACTCCGGTGGAATATGAGGAATGGAAGTGTGTTAAGTATGAAGGAGGACTCCGGAGTGATATCTTCAGTTCAGTGGGACCAATGGAGATTAGGACCTTCTCCGAATTGGTGAACAAGTGTAGGGTTGCTGAAGAGTGTGTGAAAAGGGCAACCGCTGAGAAAGGGAGTCACAAAGGTTCATTTCCACAGAACCGAGGGAAGAGCTTTGCACCTAGAGGTCCGTCTTTCAAGAGGGGAGGCTCTTTCAGGAGGCCCAACAACAACAACAACTCCCAAGGAAAGAAGTTTGGGAAGCAACCTCAGAATGATCAAGCTTGCACTAGGTGTGGGAGTCACCATCCGGGAGCACCATGCAAGGCCGGATGGGGTTTGTGCTACAATTGTGGAAAAGCGGGGCATAAAGCCGCCAATTGTCTGGAGAGGCAGAAACAAGGTGCTGGGAAGGCACAACAGACTGGTCGGGTGTTCACCACTTCAGCTGTAGGAGCTGAGGGATCTGAGACACTCATTCGAGGTAACTGTGAAATAGCTGGTCAAACTTTAAATGCTTTATTTGATTCGGGAGCATCACATTCATTCATTGCATTTGAGAAAGCCCATGAGTTAGGATTGAAGATTGTAACCTTAGGTTATGACCTAAAGGTATATAATGCTACCCATGAAGCCATGGTAACTAGGCTAGGATGTCCGGAAGTTTCCTTTAGGTTCAAGCAGCGTGATTTTGTTCATAATTTAATCTGCTTACCGATGGTCGGTCTTGATCTTATCTTGGGATTGGACTGGTTATCTAAGAACCATGTTCTGCTGGATTGTTCTACAAAGTCGGTGTACTTTATGCCGGAAGATACAGAAGGGCCGGTCGTGGTGAATAACTATTACTTGAATTCGATGATAGTGAACTGTTCCGGAACCGAATGTCAGGGTATCATGTTGTTAACCGCGGGCGTTTCGGGTGATGATCAAAGGTTGGAGCAGATTCCGGTTGTGTGTGAGTTTCCGGAAGTGTTTCCCGATGACATTGATGAGTCTCCACCTAATCGAGAGGTTGAGTTTGCTATTGAGTTGGTGCCCGGGGCGGGACCAATCTCAAGTGCTCCTTATAGGATGTCACCATTAGAGATGAACGAGCTAAAGTCTCAGTTAGAGGATTTGTTGGGAAAGAATTTTATACGGCCAAGTGTCTCTCCGTGGGGTGCTCCAGTGTTACTGGTGAAGAAGAAGGATGGGAGTATGCGGCTCTGTGTGGATTACAGGCAGCTGAACAAGGTTACAATAAAGAATAAGTACCCATTGCCGAGAATTGATGATCTTATGGATCAGTTACAAGGAGCTGGAGTTTTCTCCAAGATCGATTTGCGATTCGGTTATCACCAGATAAGGGTGAGGGGTGAGGATATCCCTAAGACCGCTTTCAGGACTCGTTATGGTCATTACGAGTACACTGTGATGTCTTTTGGGTTAACGAATGCTCCTGCGGTATTCATGGATTATATGAATAGAGTTTTCCGTCCGTTTCTGGATAAATTCGTTGTTGTCTTCATTGATGACATACTGATTTATTCCAAGACTGAAGAAGAGCATGCGGAACACTTGAGGACCGTGTTGCAGATTCTAAAAGAGAAGAAACTTTATGCAAAACTGTCTAAGTGTGAGTTTTGGAAGAGTGAGGTGAAGTTTTTGGGCCATGTGGTGAGTAAGAAGGGAATAGCCGTAGATCCAACTAGGGTGGAGACTGTGATGGATTGGAAACAACCAACCACCATAACAGAGATAAGGAGTTTTCTGGGTTTAGCTGGCTATTACCGAAGGTTTATCAAAGGCTTTTCACAGATAGCTTTGCCAATGACAAAGTTAACCCGCAAAGACACTCCATTTGTTTGGACTCCTGAGTGCGAGGAGAGCTTTCAGACATTGAAGAATAAGTTGACCACTGCACCTGTGTTAGTGTTACCCGAGCCGAATGAGCCATTTGAGGTGTATTGTGATGCCTCATTGAAGGGTCTAGGATGCGTGCTGATGCAGCATCGTAATGTGGTGGCGTATGCCTCACGACAGTTGAGACCTCATGAAGTTAGTTACCCTACGCACGATTTGGAACTCGCTGCGGTTGTGTTTGCCTTGAAGGTGTGGAGGCATTATCTCTATGGGGTTAAGTTCCAAGTTTTCTCCGATCATAAGAGCTTGAAGTATCTCTTTGATCAGAAGGAGCTTAATATGAGGCAGAGGAGGTGGATGGAATTGTTGAAGGACTACGACTTTGAGTTGAATTACCATCCGGGAAAGGCGAACGTAGTGGCGGATGCGTTGAGTCGGAAGTCACTATATGCGGCTTGGATGATGCTTCAAGAGGAGAAATTGCTCAAGGGATTTGAGAGTCTAAAAATCGGTACTCGAGAAGTATCCGGAACCTTGTGTTTGAGCCGATTAGAGATCTCAAGTGACTTTAAGTCCGAACTCCTAAAGGCTCATCAAAATGATGAAGCTTTATGGAAGGTGTTACCGGCCATTGAGCAAGGAAAACAGTGGAGAGTGTCGGAAGAAAAAGATGGGTTATGGAGATTCAAGGGTAGGATCATTGTGCCGGATGTTGGCACTTTGAGGCAAGATATTTTAGAGGAGGCACACAAAAGTGGATTCTCCATTCACCCGGGAAGTACTAAGATGTACCATGATTTAAAGGCGATGTTTTGGTGGCCGGGTATGAAGAATGATGTGGCAGAATATGTTTCAAAGTGCTTAACTTGTCAAAAGGTAAAGATCGAACATCAAAGACCTTCCGGAATGTTGCAACCTTTAGAGATTCCGCAATGAAAGTGGGAAAGTATTGCAATGGACTTTGTGTCGGGATTGCCAAGGACTAGGGCTGGTTTTGATGCTATCTGGGTGATTGTGGATCGACTGACGAAGTCAGCTCACTTTTTGCCCATTCGGATGACTTACGCCCTTGAGGAGCTAGCACGGTTGTACATAAAGGAGATTGTGAGACTTCATGGTGTACCTGCTACTATAATCTCTGATAGAGATCCTCGTTTCACTTCAAGGTTTTGGGGTGCATTTCAGAAAGCTTTTGGAACCCGATTAAGCTTGAGCACGGCTTACCATCCTCAAACAGATGGTCAATCTGAGAGGACGATTCAAACACTAGAAGATATGTTGAGAGCTTGTGTTTTGGACCAACCGGTGAGTTGGGATCGGTATATGCCATTAGTGGAGTTTGCATACAATAATAGTTATCATGCGAGCATTGGAATGGCTCCGTATGAGGCCTTGTATGGGAGGAAATGTCAATCTCCGCTATGTTGGTATGAAGCTGGAGAGAAAAGCTTGTTAGGGCCGGAAATGATAGCTGAGACTACTGAACAAGTCAAGAAAATCCGTGATAGGATGCTTACAGCGCAGAGTCGTCAAAAGAGTTACGCCGATCAGAGGCGAAAGCCCTTGGAATTTGAGGAAGGAGACCATGTTTTCCTTAAGGTTACTCCGACTACGGGAGTAGGTAGGGCGATTAAAGCAAAGAAGTTGAATCCTCGATACATTGGTCCATTTCAGATCCTAGAGAGGATTGGACCGGTGGCGTATCGGATGGCTCTACCACCTCATCTTTCGAACCTGCACGACGTGTTTCACGTGTCGCAGCTTCGGAAGTACACCCCTGATGCTAGCCATGTGTTGGAACCTGAATCGGTTCAGTTAAGGGAAGATTTGACGCTTCCAGTGGCTCCATTCAGAATTGATGATACTAGTATCAAACGGTTGCGTGGAAAAGAGGTTTCTTTAGTGAAAGTGGCTTGGAGTCGAGGCGGTGTTGAGGAACACACTTGGAAACTTGAGTCGGAGATGCGAACGAATTACCCGCATTTATTCTCAGGTAATTGAATTTGAATTTTGTGGGCGAAATTCCCAATTAGGTGGGTAGAATGTAAAACCCGGTTAATTAACGGCTAATTAACCCATAAATGAGAATTTGTTCTAGAAAGCCTAAAATGTGATTTTTATGGCTAAATGTGATAGAGGAGACTGAGACGAGAATTTTGGTACCAATTTTATAGAATTCGGACCAAGATTGGACCGAACGGGCCAAACCGGGCCAATTGGACCTAAAGTGGGCCCTTGGCCCAATATAACTTAACCAAAACCCTAGTTTTCAGCACTCTCTCTCCTCATTTGTTACACACACAAGCTGAAAATTAGAGAGAAAGGGAGAAGAACACTCTCTCAAGTTCTTTCTCTCACTTTATCTTCAAACCACCATAACTTTTGATCTAGAGCTCCGATTGCCGCCCCGTTTGCGGCCACGCGTTCACCGCGGAGAGATCTACAAAACCCATACCATCAATCTTGAGGTAAGCCACACTTTGCTGTTCGAATCTCAGCCCTTATTTTCGAGTTTCAATGGGTGAAATGTTGAGATTTTGGGTTCTTTGATGTTATAGGACCCAACTCTCTTGAAGGAGAAGGTTAATCTTGTCTCCTTGGACCTTGGGTGTGGTAAGATTCTCAACCCTAGTGTGATTTGTGATTTTATGATGTTTGGGTTTTGAGATGTTGTGTATGGGTATGATGGTTGTGGCTTAGGTTGTGTATGTGTGGATATTGGAGCTTGATTGGTGATTTTGAAAAGCTTGGAAAGGGTTTGGTGGTGCAAAATCTGTTCTTGGAAGTGTTGAGGCCTTGAGAGCTTGTGGATAAGTGGTTTAGAAGTGCCCCGGTGGAGCTTGGGAAATTCGGCTAAGGTATGGTTTCGGTTTCCCATATCTAATATGTAATGTGGTAGGAAATACTTAGGCTAGAGGCCCTAAGATAGGCATTGAATGGTTGATGTTGTTAAATGCTTGAGATATATGATGTGGTCATATATGTGATGATGATTATTGATGCCTTAATGGTATGATGTATGAGAAATATGCATGTTGTAATATATGCTTGATGAATGGTTATGGTTGAATTGTGGGTTGAACCATGTTGATGGTGAGTATGATGTTGATTGTGTACAATAATGATTTATTGGAATTGGTGTTGTTGATAATTGGCAAGAGGAATAGTATATGATATGTCAATATGTTTGAGTTTGAGCCACTTGGGTGAAGTGGAGTAAAATGATGAGATAATGATTTTGGTAAATTGTGGTAATGTGTCAATGTGTGAGTTGAGGAGGCTTGATGTTGAATTTGATACATTTTGATTGATCTTAAAGAAAAGGGATGAAATTGGCATGTTTTGATTGATTTTGGAAAGAGTTGAAAATGGTTTGTTTTGAAAATGGCATATTGTGGTTTTGAATGAAATTATGGTTTTTGGGCATACTTTGACGGGACATAACTTGGACCACGGATCTCCATTTTGTACCAAATCTGTTTAAAAATGAAATTGGATCCGGGATGTCCATGCCGTTCGAAGAACGGGTGAAAAACAATTTAAAATGAGGAAGTTATGTCCGTCGGAAGATTGGGGTGTAAATCTGTGAAATTCTGCAGCTTTTTAACTTAGAAAATTTTTAGCAGAATGACCCCTTGCGCGTGGGCGCACCTGGCGCGTACGCGCCGTTCTTCCCGAGAATGCCATCGACGCGTGTGCGTGATGTGCGCGGGCGCGCCGATTGTGCTGCACCCAATGCCGAGCCATTTTCCAGAGAGTTATGCCAGAACTGTGCCGGTGTTGTGCCTGGGGCACGAGAACACCCGCGCGTACGCGTGGTTGACGCGTGCGCGGCGATGGGCAAGTTTGGAATCCACGCGTTAGCGTGCATGACGCTTCCGCGTCGATGAGTTTTTGAGGCCATCCACGCGTGAGCGTGGAGTGCGCGTACGCGCGGCCCTGTTTTCATCCCAAAGTTGATTTTTGAGTTTTAAAAGCCAAATCTCATACTTCTAAGCCTCCGATCTCACCATGTATGTCTTAAATCATTATGGCATGCCTAGCTATTAAAAAGGGGCTAGTGAATGAGGTAACTTGCGAGTGAAGCAAGGGAAATATGAATGATCAATGAGGATCAAGATGATTATGTGAGATGCGGAGGATGGTGGTGGAAGTGCTTGTTATGCCATTGGCCGAAGGGCCGTGATTATTTATGAATATGGCTGGTTATGGATTTAACCGTGAGTCGGAATAGCTGTGTATGCTATGAATACTGGCTGGTTCTGGATTGTACCGTGAGCCGGAATGGCTAGTATGGATGTTGATCCATGGATGAGAATTCACGCATGTTGATGCTGAATTATTGATAATTGTGATTTGCACTTCCACTATCAGAGATACGAGTTTCCCTGGGTAGTAGCAGTGGCTAGCCACCACGTGCTCCAGGTTGAGGCTTGAGACTCTGTTGACCCTATGTTGTAAGTGTGGCCGGGCACTGTGAAAGGCCCGGATGAGCTCGAACCCCCGTGAATATTCACCAGTGAGGGTGATATATATGGATCATGTTTATGATCAAGTTTATAACGAGTATAACTCGAGTTTGGGGATGCACGACAGAGGGACAGTCCAATGGTTAGCGACCAGGACTTGTCGGGTTGGCTATATAACCGACAAGATGATATCATCGGCCACTAGGAACAGGCATTCATCATATGCATACTATGTGAATTATTTGAGATTGCCTATTTGACTGCATATTAATTGCTATTTGTCTAAATGTCTTAACTGCTCCTATTTGTATATTCTTTGTTTGATATAACTGTGTTTGCTATATTATACTCCTGCTGGTGGTTGGGAGGTCTGAAGGAATTGGAAAGGGAAGTATTAGTTAGACTGAAGAATCTTTAGTCAGATGCCCTTATATGGTTTAGCTTGTTTATAAGCTTTGATATTTCTTGGAGGGAGTTCTAGGATTGCCTTCGGCTTTCCTCCATTATTATGTGTTATATATGTGGAAGCTGTTACCTGCTGGGAACCTCTGGTTCTCACCCATGCGGATTTTGTGGTTTTCAGATGCAGGACGTGAGGTTTCCCGCTGAGGCATGCTGGAGACTTCTTGATTGCGAAGATTCCTTGTTCTTGGGGACCATGTTTTTGGTTATATGTTTTGTTTAGATACTTATATCTCCATTAAATAATACAAACTGTGATGACTCCTCTTATGGGATATTTTGGAGAATAGGTTTTCTGTATTCGTGTCCCTTTGGGTTTCCTTTGGGGTTTTCCTTATTTTATCATATGTATATATTGTTATGCTCGGACCGGTTATCTTCGCATCCGGATCTTGAGTCTTGATATTCCTGTTTTTGACACTCTTTTGTATATATATATATAATCACGCGTTGGATTATCCTTGTTCGTTATGTTATCGATCTGAGTGTTGCGCTTTAAGGTTGCGTTTTTTTTGTTTACCCCTTTTTTTTTTACAAAGGCTCCTAGTTATAATCAATTATTCATATTACTATACGTACTAATTTTTGTTTTAGAGGTCGTAATACCTTGCCATCTCTGAATTATGACTTAAGCATAAGACTTTGTATGGTAGGGTGTTACACTTTGCTTCAAAATTGAATGCCCAAAACTGGCATTCAACGCCAGCCTCTGCCCTATTCTGGCGTCCAACGCCCAAAGAAGAAGAGACCAGCGTCCAGCGCCCAAAAAGGAACCCCTAGCCAATGTTCAATACCCTAGAGGCCTCCTAGCAAGTGGATCTCATTCAAGCTCAACCCAAACACTCACCAAGTGGGCCTCAAAAGTGGATTTTAGCACTAAAAGATTGTTTTACCCTTCTTATGTAATACTTAATCATTAGTCTTGTATTTATTTGAGAACTTTTACATTTTTTAAGGATCTACGACTTTACACATTTATCATTGTATTTTCTATCAATATGAGTTTCTAAACCTCCAAGGTTGAGGGGAGGAGCTCTGCTGAGTTTCATGGATTATTAAAGTACTATTGTTCTATCTTAATATGTGTTTGATTCTCTATTCTAAGATGTATATTTGTTCTTCACCATTATGAATGTGTTGAACCAGCACAAGGTTATCTCATTCTACATGGTTTCGGAGTGAGTCTTTCATTAGACGACAATGAACCACTAGTTTGATCATACATCATTTACACGGCTAATCCGCGACTTCATTGGAGACTTCTCGAGACACCAGTTCAGCCGAGGTACGGGGAGATTAGAGTCTTTGTGGTAGAGGCTAGAACCAAAGGCACAATATTCTCTAATCTGGAATATTCGATCTTGTCTGTGGCGTTTTGAGTAGGATTACTGAAGAGAATGAATTGCAGGAGCTTCACCCTCAATCAGACTGGATCCGCACTAATCCTAGGGTTCAGATTTGGAGGAATATTGGCGATCTCTTAAAAAGGGCATTGATCACATACAGCCTGTCATAGAATAATCATTCACATTTGAAGAAGATAGTAAGACCGGATTGATCCAGAAGAACAAAGTATCTCCAAGCCTTAACCATCTTTATATCATTGCATTCACCATTAACTAAGTAACGTTTTATTTATTTTCCTTTTATGCGAATTAAATAAACAAACAACTTTTCTATCCGCCTAACTAATGTCTACAAGATAACCATAGCTTGCTTCAAATAACAATCCTCGTAGGATTGACCCTAACTCACTCAGGTATTACTTGGACGACCCAGTGCATTTGCTGGTTTAGTTTTACGAAATGTAATTCCGTGCACCAGCACTCTATTTCCTATTTTTCTTTTTTTATTATAGTCACAACATGTTGTGATACTTACATTTGGTTTAGTTTTATAATAGTAGTTCTATTCTTTTAAATATATTTTAATTTTAGTTATTAGAATAATTAAATTTAATATAGTAGAATAATTAAATATATAATAAATTAATAATTTAATTTTTTATAATAATATAATATTTTTTATCTTGAAAATCAAATTATATTTTTATATACAATAACTAATTTTTTTATATACATTGCATAATTGTTGTGACTTGTGAAACTCGTGTAAAAAAAAATACTCCATTTAGTGTAACTCAACTATGACATATATAGCGGCTGGTGAAAATGGCTTTTTAAAATTGCATATGAGGACAAGCTGAAAACTTTAATCATAAAAAACTTGTTAAAAGAAAAGAAAGGTTGGATGTCTACATGCTCCGCCCAAACTTCATGTCTATAAGCTTGTTTGGGCGTCATTCTCGAAAAAGATCTTTTTTTAAATATTTTTTTAAATTTTTTACAAAAGTAAAAGTGATTTTATGTTTGGATACTTTATTTAAAAATACTTATTTAAAAGATGTTATTGTTTGGATACAAATATAGAAAAGTACTTTTATAATAATAAAATTACTTAAAAGGACATTCAATCATAAAAGAATTTATTAATAATAATAAAAGAAAAATAATTACTTATACTAATTTATTTGATCCGATAATTAATCTCTTATATTGTCTCTTATTTCTTCCATTACCCGAACATCTTCTTGTGTTGGTTCCTCCCATTCATTAATTTCAGAATTTATTGATCCATCTCTTATAGTAGTACTGTCATCTTCATTGGCTTGTAACGAAACAATATCTTCAAACTTTTGCAAAATACTTATGTCCTCAGAATCCATCATTCTTATAAAATTATGAAGGGTGAAACATGCAACAATGATATCACGCTGGGTTTCAAATTTGGCTTTAATGGAATGTTTTGTAGTATCTTCCATCTTGCTTTGCATACTCCAAAAGTCCTTTCAATTACTGTCCTTAAACTTGAATGACAATAATTGAACTTTTCATTGTTTGATCTAAAATTTGGTGCTAGTATAAATTGTGGAATATGATACCTTATATGACGATAAAGTCCGATGAATCCCTTAAAAGTTGGACAACCAAGATCAACTAAGTAATATTTACCTGAAATACATTAAACAATATACAAAACTCAAGCCACATATTATCATGAAAATGAATGTAACCTCAAAATAAACTTAAATGACATAACTAACCTTCTGGTGGATGTGCAAAATTTAGCTTTGTTGTTCGAAGAGCCTCCATAAAAATTCTTGTATCATGTGTAGAGCCTTCCTAACCAGCCTATATAAATGTAAAACACATATTAAAATCACACACAGCCATTACATTTGTTGTAGTATTTCCTTTTCTACCAATAATTCGCACTTGCTCATCTTGGTAAACATGAATTGCTATATGTGTGCCATCTATAGCTCCAATACAATCTTTGAAATATGGCCAATATCTATCATTATCTATAATATATTTAGGTGTGTCTCCAAAACTAGGATCAATAGGTCTAATAATATTTTTTACCAATTTCTTCACACATGATAGAACATGATGAAATTGACGAAATATAATTTTACCTGAATGCTAAAATCGCTCCTCTAATATTCTATAAGAAGCTCCTTGCCTAAGCATGTATAAGAATGTTGCTACCATCTTTTCTCCACTAACACCTCATGTGGATTTCAAGCCATAATTGAGAACCAAGTCATTGCATAAATGGTTAAATAATGATTTTCTCACTCTAAATTGTTCAAAAAATTGCATTTCATTCTCTTCCTTTAATTCTAATAGCCATTGATATCCTGATAGTTTTGAAGTCCTTTTCTCTTTTTTAAGGACATATCACAAGTAATAATTGGCAACTCTATAGTAGCTAATATAGCAGCTGATTCGTAATCTTTTTCATGTTCTTCAAATTCAGTATCGTTATCTGTTTCATAATCACTCATCCTGTATAATTTAAATCAACATGAAAAATAAGATAACACAATTCAAAAATACTATCCACAATGTCATTATTAAATAAAGTTCCAAAATATGAAATCAAAACACAAATGATAACATTGTCACTAAATTTAAGTTCAATAATAGCGATAATAAGAATTCATGCAGAAAAAAATTAAAAATAAAGTTTAGAGATGGTTCATGTCATCCAATTTAAAAGATTCTAGCCATCCAAGTTGTTGATTGGGATCATCACTCAATGCAATAAAAATTTTTCTATATTGTGCCTTAGCCATTAATTTAATTCCCAAATAGAACTGTGGACTATATGGTTCTAGGCAAGGTAATTTGTGTAGCAACTTGATGCAATTTTCTATGGAGCAAGGATCATCTTCCTTAGTTACAGCTTTTGCCCCCACACCAACCAAAATACGATCAAGTGAGTCCTGTAATCTAGATGCTATTGCAGCTCGTTTCTCAACTTTTTTGCTAGAAGTCTTCCTTCTTTTCTCTTTATAGGGCTTTGAACAACTGTATAATTAGGAATGTCATCTTCAATAAATTCATTTGTATAATTCATGTCACCTCCACTCCCGAAATTCTCATTGTTCTGATTAAATTCTTCAGGATTTAGATCTTTTGATGGTGCCCAAGCACTATAACCAGTAGCTACGATGTCCTTGAAACATTGCTCAACCTATCTAAAGATTTAGGACCTTCATTCTTAAATTTAGCGAATTCCAGATTAATCTGTTTAAAATATGCAAAAGAATAAATATAAAAAATTTAGTTTTAGAGCCATACTATATAAATTATAAATTATATCAAATTTTATAATGTATAATGTTAATAAAACAAATTATAGTATAAATAATAATCTTGAATATAATAACACACTAAATAAAAATAAATTACTATGATAAAAAATCAAATAAAAATCATGAATAAATTAATAACAATAATGACAAAATGATAAAAAAACAAATAATAATAACATAAAGTAATATGAAGACAGAGACAATATGAAAAGAAAGCAAATAATTATAACAATATGAAGAAGAAAGGGTAAAAGAAAAAAACCTGATGACTTGTTATTGAGTGTGTAGAAGAACAATAATATTTTAACTTTCAACCTTATATATATATATATATATATATATATATATATATATATATATATATATATATATATATATATATCACAAAAGCTAAACGAATATGTTATATTTTTATTTGTGAATTATTTTAGATTTTTTACTTTTTTATATTTAATACTAGTATATTTTTTATCTTTATATATGCTTATATTTTATATCAAATCATTAAAGATTTATCTCAAAATATTACATAATTCTTGTAATAGTGAATTCGGCAAAATACTAACTAATTTCACTGCAACATTTGATGCCATGCTTAATAAGGGACCACTTTTGCCTTCAAAAATACATAATAATGCTCCCAAAACATCAGATACAGATTATGGAAAAATCATAACACTAGAAATTAATGATTCAATGTGATTGAATCTCAAACATGAGACTAAAGTCATCACTGTGTAAACTCCGCTAAAATCGGTAAATAATTTGTCAATAATTTGAATTTTAATTAGGAAAATTAAAACTGCGAAACTAATTAAAAAATTTGGCCCAAAGTTGGACCGAATGGGCCGAACCGGTTGAACTGGGGCCCAAACTGGGCCCGTGGGTCCAACTGGACCCAAACACTTAAAAGAAACAGTAGCTCCTTCTTCCCCCATTTCATGCACTGACACAAACAGATTGGGGGAGGGAAGAGGAGCTCTCAAACCCTCACCAACATTGAATCTACCATAACTCTTCCGTCCGGATCAATTTCACCGGTAAGCTTCGTTTCCATTTCAAAATCTCTACCCCCTTTTCTTTGGTGAAATTGAAACCCTATAGTGAAATCTTGCCCAATTTTGTGTTTTAGGTTCGAATTAGCTTCCGGAGCTTATTGGGCTTGAGCTATTATGCATATGGGTATGGTAAGGACACCCTAACTCTAGCTCAATCTTCCATTTACTGTGGGAAAACTGAATTTAGAACATGTATATGAATTAGGTGTAGATTAAGTGGATATATATACATTGGAGTTAAATTGGGAGTATTTGGAGGCTTATTAATGATCAAGGCTTGGTGTGTGGCTGGTTCAGTAGAGCTTAGAGGGGCTGTGTTTTGCTTGTGAGGCTGCCTTGGGTGGAATAAAGTGATCGGCCAAGGTATGGTTTAGGTTTCGTGCGTTTAACATATAAGGTTTTGTGAAAACTTAGGCTAGAGCATTATATGATAAGTTGGAAATGGTTGCATGTATTAAATGATTAGTTTGGTGATGTTGATAGATAAGTGGATGTTGAGTTTGTATTGAGAAATATTGTTAATTTATGGTGTTTCTTGAAAATTAGTTGTTAATGAATGTGTATATATAAATATATTAATATGATGATGATGGATGTAAGATTTATGAACATGGCAATGTAAGGACATGGTTATGGTTGGGTGGAATTTAATTGAACTTGTTGGTACTAACTTGATGAATAATGTTGTAAAAAGGGTTAAAGGATTCCATGATGATGGTAAAATGAGTATGTATAATAATATATGGTTTGTAGCTAAACTTGTAATATTAGGTGAAATATGATGTTATTGAGCTAAGGTTGCAAGATTAGTGGTGCTATGGTTAAGGCTGGATATATTGATGGTTGTGGTATGTTAAGTTGAGTGGAGATGAGTTTTGAAAGGAAAATAAGGTTTGGAGTGCTATTTGGTAAAAAGTGAATTTTAGTGAACATTGAAAGTCCATAACTTGCTCCTCAAATATTGGATGGAAATGTGGTTTATTTTAAATGAAAGATGGATTTAAAAGCTTTTAAAAGATATCAATTTTGTGAAAAATGAAATTTTGTAGAGCAAGTTATGGACGATGGAAAATTGGTGTATGAAGCTGGATTAATGCAGGTTAAAAACTGGTTATGCAGCTTTCTGGGCATTCTGCATTTTGGAAAAACGTCCATCCACCTATACGCGTGGCCCATGCATACGCGTGGCATGGCATTTTAGCGACGCATGCACGAGAAGCCATGCGCGTGCATGAAAAGCTAATACGCATGATCACGTGTACGCACGACTCACGCGTACTGATGAGGGAAAAACGATTTCACACAAACTCACCGGCAAGTGTACCGGGTCGTATCAAGTAGTAATAACTCACAAGAGTGAGGTCGATCCCACAGAGATTGATGGATTAAGCAATTTTAGTTGGGTGATGAATTTAGTTAAGCGAATAGTTGATGATTTGAGTGATTTTGATTAACAAAAGTGAAATTGCAAGTAAACTAAAGTGCAGAATGTAAATTGGCTGAAAACTAAAGTGCAGAAGAAGTAAAATTGCAGAAACTTAAAGTGCAAGAAAATAAAAGAGCTAAAACTTAATTTGCAAGAAATGTAAATAACTGAAACTCAAAGTGCAAGAAATGTAAATTGCTGAATCTAAATTACTGGGAAATTTAAATTGCTTGAAGAATTAAAGGGATTTGGGTGCTGGGATTCAGAATTTAACAAGGAGAATGCAGATTGAAGTAAATCAGAGAGCTATGACATGAATAGTTTCAGCTCAGTAGCAAAACAGAAATGGAAAATTGCTTGAAGAAACAAACAGTAAGAAAACTTAACTCAATTATGAAATTCTAAAAGAGAAACTAAAGATCTAAAAAGAGCAATGATATTAGAAAGCAGATCTAGATCTCAATCACTCCCTTGATCAAACAGAAAAGAAATTGCAGAAGAAATAAAAATGAAAGTAGCAAAGAAAATTCAGATCCAATTCCTCAATTCTCAGAACTTTGTAGAAGAAAAGCAAAGATGAATTTTAGATCAAGAAATGAAATGGAGTTATTCAATCTCAATCCAAAAACCCAATACAAAAAGTAGAAGTTGCAGAAGAAAGAAAATGAAAACAGAAAGCAAACTAGATCCAATACCAATTCCCAAATTCAAAACAAATGAAAATTAAAAGTGAAAAACTAAAAATGAGCTAAAGGTCCTCTACAAATCAAATTAACTCCTATTTATACACTTTCTATTTTGGTCTTCAAAGCTTGGAGTGGGCTTTTCCAATTTGAATTTTGATGGAAAGTGGATCCGGGTAGCTTTGGTTCAAGTGGCATGGGTTGGAGGCATGCTCCAGTGGAGTGCTCCGTTTGGTTTTGTGAGCGTAACGCTCATTGTGCCAAGGTGTGCTTCCTCACGTGCCATATTGTGGCCTCTTTGGTGCGTGCCTTGCTCGAGAATGATCACAAAAGTGAGCGCTACGTTCACTTGAGTGAGTGCTGGCCTTGGTGTGTCTCCCTTGTGTCATGGCATGCACCTAGCGCTCAATAAGTGAGGGTTGCGCTCAAATAATGAGCGCTACTCCTTGTGTTGAATGCGTGCCCCCCTCTTCGAACCTTGGTGTCCCCTTTTTTGAATGCTGCGCTTCCTCAATTTCCTTGGTGAAGGCTCGAAGATGCTCACACTTGTGAGCATAGCTCTCACTTCTTTGAGCACCAGCCTTTGATATTCCTTGCTTTCCTTGAGCGCGCCTTGCTTCCTTTGTTGAGGAGCACGAAAATGCTCACTCTTGTGAGCGTAGCGCTCACTTTTTTGAGCGCTCCTTGCTTTGGCCTTTGTTGAGCGCTCCCTTGGTTGAGCGCTGGCCTTGTGCTCCTTCATGGTGTCTTGCCCTTCTTTGTTCTCCTGCAAGCAACCACACAAACATGTCAAAGTATCACCAAATTCACAAGGTTTCTAAATCATTCATAAAATCAACTAATTCTAGCTTAAACCCTATGATTTTGTGTCAAATAAATGATGGTTGATTGATTTAACATAATCATGAAAATCCACCCCAAATCACTTACTTATTGTGCAAGAAAGTGCATAAAACCTAATGAAACAAGTGAAAAATGCTTGAAAAGCTAGTATAAGATGACTTATCATCACGTACGTGTGACATGTTGTTCGTTCCACGCGTGCGCGTGGCATACGCGTACGCGTGACCAATGCCTGCTGCAAAATTAGATTTTGGCTGTTTTAAACCAAATTTCCACTTTTAAACCTCCATTTTCTTTCCTTTTAGACTTAGAGTATAGTACTAAGTCCAGTAGCTAATTGGAACTAGGAAAATAGGATAACTTAGGGATAAAGTAAGAGATAAAATTATGAGTTATGTGAAGGAGATAAAAAGTTAAATGAAGTTTAGTGCCATGGCTTGACAAATGATTATATATTGATTGTGTAAATGAAATGGCTTATGAATGATAAATGAGATAGGAGTTTCCCTAGGTAACAGAACCGTGGCTCGCCACCACGTGTTTCAGGTTGAATCTCGATACTCTATTGACCCTACGTCGTAAGGGTGACCGGGCATGTATAAATTCCCGGGTATGGATAGCCTTCAGTGAGTGATTTGAATTATATATGAATGTAAAATCTATGCATAGACTCATGGGGATGCGCGACGGGAGACAGTCTAAGGTTTTTGGACTTGTCGGGTTGGCTGGATAACAGACAGATGAGCCTTATCAGCAATAGGACAGGCATGCATTGTATGCGTTTGTTTGTTTTGATTGCTATGCATTATCTGAGCTTGCCTAACTGAGTATATATCCTGCTACCTGCCATTCTTGCTATTTGCAGTATCTGCTTCTTACTTGTGAGTGAATTTGTTTGTTTGCTTGTCTCTGCATGATTTATGGATGCCGGAGGAATGGAGGAAAGGTGAAAAAGGGTTGGTGGTTATGTTAGGTCTGAATTTGAGTACGTATAGGAATAGCTTAGAACACCTACCCCTATTTATGGTTTTTACTTAGAAATAAAGTTCTGTAATTTTGATAATGGAGTTCTAGGATTGCCTCTGGCATTTCCAGGACCTTACTTATTATACGCGTTGCACCTTTACCATGCTGAGAACCTCCGGCCGGTTTTCTTCCCATATTGTGTTGTTGTTTTTAGATGCAGGTCGAGAGGCTCCTTGCTAGGCGTCTGGATCATGAAGCAGAGTAGTACCTGCGTTCATTTTAGGTTTTGTCTGTATATATGTATATATGCATTTAGCTTGCTTTCCACGAAACTTGATTATTTTGTTCCTCATAGAGGATTACAGGAGAGTTAGGAAACTTATTTCTATATTTTGGTTTTTTCTTGGCGATATTTATGTATATATGTAAATATTCTCTGACCAGCCTTGGCTTCACAGGCTGAGTCAAGAGCTAGTTTCACTGTATTCCTTGACTCTCTTGTCGCTCTTCCGCTTATTTATATCTTTAACCTTCAGGTTTCTTAGCACGCAAGTAATTCTGTTTCTTGAGCGTTGCGTTTTTCATTTTCCGATTTTGTTTTACCCATTTTTCAAGACTCCTAGTTTATTATATCATTCCTATTAATATATGTATGTATTTTATTTTCAGAGGTCGTAGCGTCTCGCCATCTCTGCTTTACATCCTAAGTGTAAAGCTCTGTGTGGTAGGGTATTACACACTGTATAAAATATAATAAACTCATCTATGAAAATAAAAACAAAACTAAAAGATATCACGTATATTTAAGAAGTTAGTAAATTGGCAGAAAATCCAAGTTTATGTTCATACAATGTATGATTATAGCAAAAGAAAATGAAATTTGCAAGAAGACATTGATGGAGGGTTTGAATTTGCACATTGCTGCAACGATTGTTGATTTGGTTCATTGTAGAACTGCAATTGTTGATTAAACTATACACACTGTTTATTGAGTTTGTGTGAAGAACAAAGATAAGAACCTGATGACTTGTTGAATGTGTAGTACATTCATCAACGAAAGAAAGGGAATAAAAGATGCCTTTTCAAAATTTTAGTAAGGATATTTTTGTTTATTAATGATTATAAAACATCTTTTTTTTAAAAAAAAAAGATATAAATTGTAGCTTTTCAAAAAAAGATGTTTTTTTTTTAATTTTTCTAATACTTTTATTTTTACTACTAGAAATTTATCAAACACACTAAAAAAAATCTTTTTTTATCAAAATAATGACACCCAAATATACACCATGTGTATTTTATCGGTCAAATTTAAAATTTATATATACTTTTTTATTATATCTAAATGATTAAAGTTATTAGAATATCATATTAAAAAATCTTTCCTACTGTATAATTATGTTTGAGAATATTTAAGAGGTTTTTTGAGTTTTGTGTTTTAAAGCCTATAAATTTTGTTTGAATATGTGTACTTTAACAGTAGCTAAGTGGAGGTGTTCGCCTGGCCTAATGGATAAGGCGCTCGCCTCCGGAGCGGGAGACTGTGGGTTCGAGTCGCACCGTGAACGATTTTTTTATTAAAAGTGCTTCTTCTCATATCAGGACGAAGCCATGGCAAATTATGCAAAATTCACCTAATACTTGTTTATATGGTTACTTTTTATTTACGAATTCTGTTACATTTTCTACTTTTATTCTAGGTGAACTCAGCTATTTTTTAATCTACTTATAATTAATTAAAGTTTCAAAACAAATAATACTACGTGTATCAAGTTATTATCAACACTTTATATGTAATATATAACACAACATATTAACGTACGTATATAAGAACAGCCAGTAGAGTTGTAGCTTTTGAACTCTGATCTAAGAAGAGTTGAAAAGTCACTACTCTCACAATATTTATAATACAGAAAGATTAAATAATATAAATATATGAGGTCCTACAGATTTTTTTTTTCCTTGCAAAATTATTACTAAATTGATTACTTATCAATAATTACTCTTACACCTAATTAACTTGATAACATCTCAAGATCGAGTTGAAAAATGATTCTATATGTCCATGTTTTCATTATATTATATGGAACCATACATAATTGCATTAAATAATTACGTCCTAGGCAAGCTGCCCTGCCATAGAGCAATTAGTACTAAGTATGAAGACGTGTGATGTAGGCAGTGGCGGTTCTAGGGGGGCCTAAGGTAGCCTCCCCAAAATTTAAAAAAAAATAGTAAATAGTAATAATTAATAATATTAAATTTATTTTTATATATAATATTAAAAAAAATATAAGTTATAAAATTTTATAAATTAAAATAATTAAAAACTGTACTATGTATTAGATATTTGAATTATTGTTGCTCTTATTAACAAATAATCCATTCTAATAATTAATAAAAATGGTTCTATTATACTAGCCCAAGCCCATACTATTAATTAAAGTAACACTATTACATTTTTCAAATATTTGTTTTAAATCATCAGAGGCATCAGCGCCACTTTTCTCTCTCTTTTAGTGGTTTCTAAACTTTTGGTCTTCTACTCTTCTCATTCTAATTTTGTTTCCATACCAAAACAAGACATGTGAAGAAAAACCATTGAAGAGAAGTGAACAACAAAATATTAACCATTGAATGCATAACAAAGATTCAAAGAGGTATATTTCAATTTTTTTTAAGTTAATAACAATGTCAAGTATTATTTATATTATTTATTTAAAATAATTAATTTATTTTTTTATAATGGACAGTGTTCAAAGATTGAAGTGAGGGCAAAACTCAATAGAATTATTTTTGGGTGAGACTTGGAATAAAAAAATAATCAGGTAAATCAATAATTTTATTTTTGGTTATTATATATTTGTGTTTCTAAAATTATTTGTTATTGCTCAATAGGTTTAATATTTTTTTTAAAGAAAATAATATATATGAAATTATTTTGTTTTTTTTTTGTTAGATAGTTCAAGTTAAGTTAAAAATGTCAAAGATGAAAATAATTCACTCATTTTTCAAGAGAAAAGAGAGAATATATGATGAACAAAATTCAGCTTCAGATTCTTTGAGTAATGTTCAAAATATTATTGAACAACCTGTGACACAACTTGTTGAGCAAGATATTCAACCCCCTGCTTCCAAAATAACAAAGACTGAAATAGATCAAGTTAATATTGATACATTGATGCGTGATCCCAGAAAGCGTCCGCAAATTTGGAATTATCCTATCAATCAACAAGATGAAATCCGTAGAGCATACATAAAGTTTGGACCATATCAATTTATTATGGATGAGTACCCTCTTTCTGGTCTAGAAAGTCATCCTCGTCGTTTCAAAGCTCATTGGTTTAAGAGTTTTTCTTGGCTAGAATATTCGCCAGAAGTGGATGCTGCATTTTGTCTTCCATGCTATTTATTTTCTAGAAAATCAAGTCCATTCACATCAGGAGGATTTCGCAATTGGAAAAAAGTGAATAATGGAAAGGATTGTGCATTTTTATCTCATGTGGGTAAATCTCTTAATTCTCCTCATAGTATTGCTGTTAAGTCTTGTAAAGATTTGCTTAATCAATTATGTCACATTGACAAAGTATTGGCTAAGCAAAGCTCACAACAAGTTTTAAGCAATAGATTGCGTCTTAAAGCCTCTATTGATACTGTCAAATGGTTAACGTTTCAAGCTTGTGCTTTTAAGGGACATGACGAGAGTCGTGAGTCTTAGAATCGAGGAAATTTTCTTGAAATGTTAAAATTATTAGCTTCTTACAATAAAGAAGTGGATGCAGTTGTTTTGGATAATGCTCCTCAAAATACAATATACACATCACTTTCTATTCAAAAGGAAATTCTACATGTTTTTGCTAGAAAGGTGCAAAATGAAATTCGCAATGAGATTGGTAATGCAAAATTTTGTTTGATTGTTGATGAAGCTAGAGATGAATCTAGAAGAGAACAAATGGCACTTGTTGTTAGATTTGTTGATAAGCATGGATTTGTCAAAGAAACGCTAATAGATGTTGTTCATGTCAAAGATACTACTTCTGCTACTCTAAAACAAGAGATTTGTTCTGCATTATCTCATCACAATCTCAACATTCAAAATGTTCGAGGTCAAGGGTATGACAGAGCTAGTAATATGCGTGGAGAGTAGAAAGGGTTACAAGCTTTAATTATTCAAGAATGTCCTTATGCATATTATGTTCATTGCTTTGCTCATCAATTACAGCTAGCTCTTGTTGCCGCGGCTAAAGAAGTTGTTGATGTTCATGCTTTTTTCCAAGGTTTGAGTAATATTATCAATGTTGTGTGCTCTTCTTGCAAACGCAATGATGAATTACGATCTGCTTATGCAACTGAAATTTCCCATTTAGTTGCAACTAATCAAATTGAAATAGGAAGGGGAGCAAATCAAATTGGCACATTAAAAAGATCAGGAGATACTAGGTGGAGCTCTCACTTCAACTCAATTTGTAGCCTTTTACGTATGTTTGGAGTAACAACTTCAGTTCTGGAAGATTTGGCTACTAATGGATCTACATATTCTCAACGTGGTGATGCTACCTATGCTCTTTGGTGGACGAAATTGTGATCCATGCTCTTTGTACTTGTATGAAATTTAATAACTGGCTCTATTTGAAGTCACAACTCCGTTCAACTAACCAGCAAGTGTACTGGGTCGTCCAAGTAATAAACCTTACGCGAGTAAGGGTCGATCCCACAGAGATTGTTGGTATGAAACAAGCTATGGTCATCTTGTAAATCTCAGTTAGGCAGATTAAATTGGTTTATGGATTTTCGAATAATTAATAATAAATAGAAAATAAATAGGGATAGAAATACTTATGTAAATCAATAGTGGGAAATTCAGATAGGCGTGCGGAGATGCTAGAATCCTTTCGAATCTCTACTTTTTTATTGCTTTCATCCAATCCTTCTTACTCCTTTCCATGGCAAGCTGTATGTAGGGCATCACCGTTGTCAATGGCTACATCCCATTCTCTCAGTGAAAATGGTCCTATGATCTGTCACAGCACGGCTAATCATCTGTCGGTTCTCAATCAGGTTGGAGTAGAATCCATTGATTCTTTTGCGTTTGTCATCACGCCCAGCGTTCAGGAGTTTGAAGCTCGTCACAGTCATTCAATCCCGGAATCCTACTCAGAATACCACAGACAAGGTTTAGACCTTCCGAATTCTCATGAATGCCGCCATCAATTCTAGCTTATACCACGAAGATTCTGTTGGGGAATCTAAGAGATATGTGCCCGGTCTAAGGAAGAACGGAAGTGGTTGTCAATCACGCGCGTTCATAGGTGAGAATGATGATGAGTGTCACGGATCATCACATTCATCAAAGTGTTGTGCAACGTATATCTTGGAATAAGAATAAAAGAGAATTGAATAGAAAGTAATAATAATTGTATTGAAACTTGAGGTACAGCAGAGCTCCACACCCTTAATCTATGGTGTGCAGAAACTCCACCGTTGAAAATACATAAGTGAAAGGGTCAGGCATGGCCGAATGGCCAGTCCCCTGAATGATCAAGAGACTGAATAATCAGAGGCTAAATAGTCAAGAGATTAAACTGTCAAAAGATGTCTAATACAATAGTAAATCATCCTATTTATACTAGACTAGCTATTAGGGTTTACATGAGTAAGTAATTGATGCATAAGTCAACTTCCGGGGCCCACTTGGTGTATGCTTGGGTTAAGCTTGATCTATCCACGAGCTGAGGCTTTTCTTGGAGTTGAACTCCAAGTTATAACGTGTTTTGGGCGTTCAACTCCGGATCATGACGTTTTTCTGACGTTTAACTCCAGACAACAGCATGTACTTGGCGTTCAACGCCAATTTACGTCATCAATTTCCGAATAAAGTATAGACTATTATATATTTCTGGAAAGCTATGGATGTATACTTTCCAACGCCATTGAGAGCGCGCCATTTGGAGTTCTGTAGCTCCAGAAAATCCATTTCGAGTGCAGGGACGTCAGATTCCAACAGCATCAGCAGTCCTTTTGTCAGCCTTTTTCAGAGTTTTGCTCAAGTCCCTCAATTTCAGCCAGAAATTACCTGAAATCACAGAAAAACACACAAACTCATAGTAAAGTCCAGAAATGTGAATTTAACATAAAACTAATGAAAACATCCCTAAAAGTAGCTTGAACTTACTAAAAACTACCTAAAAACAATGCCAAAAAGCGTATAAATTATCCGCTCATCACAACACCAAACTTAAATTGTTGCTTGTCCCCAAGCCACTGAAAATCAATTAGGATAAAAAGAAGAGAATATACTATAAATTCCAGAATATCAATGAATATTAATTATAATTAGCTGAGCAGGACTTGTAGCTTTTTGCTTCTGAACAGTTTTGGCATCTCACTTTTTCCTTTGAAGTTCTGAATGATTGTCTTCTATAGGAACTTAGAATTTTGGATAGTGTTATTGACTTTCCTAGTTAAGCATGTTGATTCTTGAACACAGCTACTTAGGAGTCTTGGCCGTGGCCCTAAGCACTTTGTTTTCCAGTATTACCACCGGATACATAAATGCCACAGACACATAACTGGGTGAACCTTTTCAGATTGTGACTCAGCTTTGCTAGAGTCCCCAGTTAGTGGTGTCCAGAGCTCTTAAGCACACTCTTTTTGCTTTGGATCACGACTTTAACCACTCAGTCTCAAGCTTTTCACTTGGACCTTCATGACACGAGCACATGGTTAGGGACAGCTTGATTTAGCCGCTTAGGCCTGGATTTTATTTCCTTGGGCCCTCCTATCCATTGATGCTCAAAGCCTTGGATCCTTTTTACCCTTGCCTTTTGGTTTTAAGGGCTATTGGCTTTTTCTGCTTGCTTTTTCTTTTTCTTTCTATATTTTTTTTCGCAAGCTTTCTTTTTCACTGCTTTTTCTTGCTTCAAGAATCAATTTCATGATTTTTCAGATCATCAATAACATTTCTCTTTGTTCATCATTCTTTCAAGAGCCAACAATTTTAACATTCATAAACAACAAGATCAAAAATATGCACTGTTCAAGCATTCATTCAGAAAACAAAAAGTATTGTCACCACATCAATATAATTAAATTAAATTCAAGGATAAATTCGAAATTCTTGTACTTCTTGTTCTTTTGAATTAAAACATTTTTCGTTTAAGAGAGGTGAAGGATTAATGGAATTATTCATAACTTTAAGACATAGTTACTAACTACTAATGATCATGAAGTAGAGACACAAAACATAGATAAACATACAACATAAAAATTGAAAAGCAGAAAGAAATAAGAACAAGGAATGAATCCACCTTTAGTGGCGTCTTCTTCTTGAAGGACCAACAATGTTCTTAAGCTCTTCTATGTCCCTTCCTTGCCTTTGTTGCTCCTCCCTCATTGCTCTTTGATCTTCTCTTATTTCTTGGAGAATGATGGAGTGCTCATGATGTTCCACCCTTAATTGTTCGACATTGTGGCTCAAATCTTCTAAGGAAGTGTTGAGTTGTTCCCAATAGTTGTTGGGAGGAAAGTGCATCCCTTGAGGCATCTCAGGGATTTCTTGATGATGAGCTTCCTCATGCATCTCTTGAGAACCGTGAAGGGTCTCTCTTGCTTGCTCCATCCTTTTCTTGGTGATGGGCTTATCCTCTTCAATGGAGATGTCTCCTTCTATGATAACTCCAGCTGAGTAACATAGATGGCAAATAAGGTGAGGAAAAGCTAGCCGTGCCATGGTGGAGGGCTTGTCGGCTATTTTGTAGATTTTATTGGAGATGACCTCATGAACTTCTACTTCCTCTCCAATCATGATGCTATGAATCATGATGGCCCGATACACAGTAACTTCAGATCGGTTGCTAGTGGGAATGATGGAGCGTTGAATGAACTCCAACCATCCTCTAGCTACAGGCTTGAGGTCCAGTCTTCTTAGTTGGACTGGCTTGCCTTTGGAGTCTCTCTTCCATTGAGCTCCTTCCACACATATGTCCATTAGGACTTGGTCCAACCTTTGATTAAAGTTGACCCTTCTAGTGTAGGGGCGTTCATCTCCTTGCTTCATGGTCCAACCTCACATTTTCCAGACTAAAATCTAAGTATTTCCCCCGAACCATTGTGAGATAATTCTTTGGACTCGGGTTCATACTTTGATCATGGTTCCTAGTGATCCATGCATTGGCATAGAACTCTTGAACCATTAAGATTCCGACTTGTTACATGGGGTTGGTTAGGACTTCCCAACCTCTTCTTCGGATTTCATGTCGGATTTCCGGATACTCATTTTTCTTGAGCTTGAAAGGGACCTCAGGGATCACCTTCTTCTTTGCCATAACATCATAGAAGTGGTCTTGATGGCTCTTGGAGATGACCTGCTAGTCTCTCTAGCATTTGGTCTATGAATGGTAAAGGAAAATGATCCTTTCTGGTGGCTGTATTGAGCCTTCTGTAGTCAATACACATACGCCACCCTGTAACTGTTCTTGTAGGAACCAGTTCATTCTTTTCATCATGAATCACTGTCATGCCTCCCTTCTTTGGGACGACTTGGACAGGGCTCACCCAAGGGCTATCAGAAATAGGATAAATAATCCCAGCCTCTAGTAATTTAGTGACCTCTTTCTGCACCACCTCTTTCATGGCTAGATTCAGCCGCCTCTGTGGTTGAACCACTGGTTTAGCATCATCCTCCAATAGGATCTTATACATGCATGTGGCTGGACTAATGCCCTTAAGATCACTTATGGACCACCCAAGAGCTGTCTTATGCATCCTTAGCACTTGAATTAGTGCTTTCTCTTCCTGTGGCTCTAAAGCAGAGCTTATGATTATTGGAAAAGTATTATTCTCTCCCAGAAATGCGTATTTCAGGGATGGTGGTAGTGGTTTGAGCACGGGTTTAGGAAGCTTCTCCTCTTCCTTAGGAGTTTTCAGAGGTTTTTCAATTTTCTTTGGTTCATCCAGATCAGGCTGAACATCTTTAAAGATGTCTTCTAGCTCTGATTCGAGACTCTCAGTCATATTGATCTCTTCCACCAGGGATTCAATAATATCAACACTCATGCAATCACTTGATGTGTTTGGATGCTGCATAGCTTTGACAGCATTCAACTTGAACTCATCCTCATTGACTCTCAGGGTCACCTCTCCTTTTTGGACGTCAATGAGAGTTCGTCCAGTTGCTAGGAAAGGTCTTCCTAGAATGAGAGTTGCACTCTTGTGCTCCTCCATTTCCAGCACTACAAAGTCAATGGGAAAGGCAAATGGCCCAACCTTAACAATTATATCCTCAACTATGCCTGATAGAAATTTAATGGAGCCATTAGCAAGTTGGAGACATATTCTGGTTGGTTTGACTTCTTCAGTCAAGCCAAGCTTTCTGATAGTGGATGCAGGGATTAGGTTGATACTTGCCCCAAGATCACATAGAGCTGTCTTAGTATAAGCACCCTCTAATGTGCATGGTATCATAAAGCTTCCAGGATCTTTAAGCTTCTCTGGTAAGCTTTTCAGAATGACTGCACTGCATTCTTCAGTGAGAAAAACTTTTTTAGTTTCTCTCTAATACTTCTTATGACTTACGATCTCTTTCATGAACTTAGCATAAGAGGGTATTTGCTCAAGTGCATCTACAAACGAAATCTTTATTTCAAGTGTCCTGAGATAGTCTGCAAAGTGGGCAAATTGTTTATCCTGTTCCGCTTGACGGAGTTTCTGAGGATAAGGCATCTTGGCTTTGTATTCTTTAACCTTAGTTGCTGCAGGTTTATGTCCTACAGAAGTGGTTAGAAAAGCCTGCTTAAGGTGGTTGTTATCAACACTTGTAGGTGTCTGACCCCTTGTTGGTGTTTGAACGCCAGAACTGGCAGCTGAATGGGCGTTTAACGCCAGGTTACTGCCCTTTTATGGCATTTGAACGCCAGAACTGGTAGTAGAATGGGCGTTAAATGCCAGGTTACTGCCCTTTTCTGGAGTTTGAACACCAAAATCATTCCTCTTTGGGCTCTTACTGTCCTCAGAGGGATTTGGGCAATGAATTGGTCATCCTTTGTTAGCTGTTCCTTTCTTGGCTTTTTGCTGTCTTGAGTTGAGATATTCAATGTCTTTCCACTTCTTAATTGAACAGGTTGGCATTATTCTGTTATCTGTTCAGATAACTGCTGTCTTGTCTGATCCAATTGTGCTTCCATATTTTTGTTAACATTTTTAGTATCTTGTAACATTTCTTTGAACTTTGCTAACTATTTTGTTAAAAGAAGTATTTGCTGGTTAAGTGCAGCAACTTGTTCTGGAGGACTAATTTCAATGGATACTGCTTTAGCCTATTCTTTCATGGAAGATTCACTATTTAAATACAGATGCTGATTTCTCGCAACTGTATCAATGAGCTCTTGAGCCTCTTCAATTGTCTACCTCATGTGTATAGATCCACCAGCTGAGTGGTCTAAAGATATATGGGCTTTTCCTTTAAGCCCATAGTAGAAGATGTCTAACTGCACCCATTCTGAAAACATTTCAGAGGGGCATTTCCTTAGCATCTCTCTTTACCTCTCCCAGGCATCATAAAGGGATTTATTATCCCCTTGTTTAAAGCCTTGGATGTCCAGCCTTAGCTGTGTCATCCTTTTTGGAGGGAAATATTGATTCAGAAATTTGTCTTATAATTGTTTCCATGTTCGTATGCTTGCTTTGGGTTTGTTATTTAACCACCTCTTAGCTTGATCTTTTACAGCAAATAGAAACAATAATAATCTGTAGACATTCTAATCTACTTCCTTATCATGTACTATGTCAGCAATTTGTAAGAATTATGCCATAAACTCAGTAGGTTCTTCCTGTGGAAGACCGAAATACTGGCAATTTTGCTGCACCATGATAATGAGCTGAGGGTTTAGCTGAAAGTTGCTAGCTTTAATGGGAGGGTATACAGATACTACCCCGATATGAAGCAGCAGTGGGATTAGCATATGACCCCAGAGTCCTTCTGGACTGTTCATTTCCACTTAGGTCCATGATGGAGAAAGGGAGACGATCTGCATTGTAAATAATTATTCCTCTTTTTTTTTTTTGAAAACCAAAAATAAAAGAAAATTGGAAACTAAAATAATTAATTAATTAAAAGGATTTGAAGAATTTTGGGTGGTGATTTTCGAAAAATGAAGAGAAAGAAAGTGGTTAGGAAGTTTTGAAAAATATATGATTTTAAAATTTTAAAGATTGAAACTTTCTTAATAAGAAAACACCAAACTTAAAATTTTTCAACCAACGTAATAAAATAAGACTAAAAATTCGAAAATTATGAGTAATTAAAGGAAAAGATGTTTTTTTTTTATTTTTAATGAGGAGAGAGAAAAACACACAAAAGACACAAGACTTAAAAGTTTTAGATCTAATGCTCCTTGTTTTCGAAAATTTGGAGGGAAAACATCAAGGAACACCAAACTTAAAATTTTTAAGATCAAAACACAAAGAAGACTCAAGAACACCTTGAAGACTTACAAGAACACAAAAAGAACACCAAGCTTAAAAGTTGACACAAAATTTAATCAAAGAATAATTATTTTTGAAAGATTTTTGAAAAGAAAAGACAAGACTCAAATTTGATGACTCTATACCAACAAAAAAATAATTTATTCCTATTCTAAGCAACAAGATAAACCGTCAGTTGTTCAAACTCGAACAATCCCCGGCAACGGCACTAAAAACTTGGTGCACGAAATTCTGATTTACACTTTTCACAACTTCGGTGCCACTAACTAGCAAGTGCACTGGGTCGTCCAAGTAATACCTTACGTGAGTAAGGGTCGATCCCACGGAGATTGTCGGCTTGAAGCAAGCTATGGTTATCTTATAACTCTTAGTCAGGATATCAATAATAATTGTTAGTTTTATTTGTAAAATGTAAAAGAACATGAAATAAATAAAACTTGTTATACAATAATGGAGAACAGGTTGAGGTTTTGGAGATGCTCTACCCTCTAAGTTTCTGCTTTCCTACTGCCTTCTTCTTCAAACATGCCTGGCTCCTTCTATGGCAAGCTTTATGTTGGTGGATCACCGTTGTCAATGGCTACCATCCGTCCTCTCAATTAAAACATGTCAGTGATGAGCAGATAATTTATACGCTTTTTGGCATTGTTTTTAGTATGTTTTTAGTATGTTTTAGTTAGTTTTTATTATATTTTTATTAGTTTTTATTTAAAATTCACTTTTCTGGACTTTACTATGAGTTTGTGTGTTTTTCTGTGATTTTAGGTATTTTCTGGCTGAAATTGAGGGACCTGAGCAAAAATCTGATTTAGAGGCTGAAAAAAGACTGCAGATGCTGTTGGATTCTGACCTCCCTGCATTTGAAGTGGATTTTCAGGAGATAAAGAAGCCGAATTGGCGCGCTCTCAATTGCGTTGGAAAGTAGACATTCTGGGCTTTCCAGCAATATATAATAGTTCATACTTTGCCTGAGATTTGATGGCCCAAACCGGCGTTCCAAATCAGCTTTAGAATTCCCAGCGTTAAACGCCGGAACTGGCACAAAAGTGGGAGTTAAAACGCCCAAACTGGCATAAAAGCTGGCGTTTAACTCCAAGAAAAGTCTCTACACATGAAAGCTTCAATTCTCAGCCCAAGCACACACCAAGTGGGCCCGGAAGTGGATTTTTATGTCATTTACTCATTTTTTGTAAACCCCAAGCTACTAGTTCTCTATAAATAAGACCTTTTGGTATTGTATTTTCATCTTGGTTCTTCTGGTTCCCTCTCTGGGGCCGAAGCCAATGATCACCATTATCACTTATGTATTTTCAACGGTGGAGTTTCTACACACCACAGATTAAGGTGTGGAGCTCTGCTATACCTCGAGTATTAATGCAATTACTACTATTTTCCATTCAATTCAGCTTATTCTTGTTCTAAGATATTCATTCGCACCCGAAAACATGATGAATGTGATGATTATGTGACGCTCATCATCATTCTCACTTATGAACGTGTGCCTGACAACCACCTCTGTTCTACATGCAAACAAGGCTTGAATGTATATCTCTTGGATTCCTTAATCAGAATCTTCGTGGTATAAGCTAGAATCCACTGGCGGCCATTCTTGAGAATCCGGAAGGTCTAAACCTTGTCTGTGGTATTCTGAGTAGGATCCAGGGATTGAATGACTGTGACGAGCTTCAAACTCGCGATTGTGGGGAGTTAGTGACAGACACAGAAGAATCACTGGATTCTATTCCAACATGATCGAGAACCGACAGATGAATAGCCGTGCTGTGACAGAGCGCGTTGAACATTTTCACTGAGAGGATGGGACTGTAGCCATTGACAATGGTGATGCCCAATATACAGCTTGCCATGGAAAGGAGTAAGAAGGATTGGATGAAGACAGTAGGAAAGCAGAGAGACGGAAGGGACAAAGCATCACCATACGCTTATCTGAAATTCTCACCAATGAATTACATAAGTATCTCTATCTTTATTTTATGCTTTATTTATGTTTTAATCATTCATCCTCCATAACCATTTGAATCCGCCTGATTGAGATTTACAAGATGACCATAGCTTGCTTCATACCAACAATCTCCGTGGGATCGACCCTTACTCGCGTAAGGTTTATTACTTGGATGGCCCAGTGCACTTGCTGGTTAGTTGTGCAAAGTTGTGATAAAGAGTTGAGATTGCAATTGAGCGTACCATGTTCATGGCGCCATTGATGATCACAATTTCGTGCACCAGTCAGCTATGGTTTCCCGCATGGCTAATCATCTGTCGGTTCTCACTTGTGTTGGAATAAGATCCATTGATCTTTTTGCACACTGTCACTGCGCCCAACAGTCACGAGTTTAAAGCTCGTCAAAGTCATCCCTTCCTAGATCCTACTCAGAATACCACAGACAAGGTTTAGACTTTTCGGATCTCAAGAATGCTGCCAATTGATTCTAGCCTCTACCACGAAGATTATGGTCTCACGGATTCGAATGCTCTATTGTCATGAGAGGTTATCAAACTCGTGAGTCAGGAGTCCAAGAGATACACACTCAAGCTGTCGCCCAATAACTACGTTGAGCTCAGATAGAACGGAAGTGTTTGTCAGACACGCGTTCATAATTTTAGGATTGATGATGAGTGTCATGAATCATCACATTCGCCATGGTGAAGTATGAGTGAATATCTTAGAACAGAAACAAGCGTGATTGAATAGAAATAGTAGTAATTGTATTAAGTCATCGAGGCACAGTAGAGCTCCTCACCCCCAACCATAGGGTTTAGAGACTCATGCCGTCAAAGATACACTAAGGTTTGTCAAAAATGTCATTCAGTATAAAGTAAATCTCTAAAAGTAGTTTTTATACTAAACTAGTAACCTATGTTTACAGAGAATGAGTAATTAAGTGCAGATAGTGCAGAAATCTACTTTCGGGGACCACTTGGTGCGTGTTTGGGCTGAGTGGTGCACAAATTTGTGATCTCAATGGCGCCAACAACTTGGTACGCAAAATTATAAACTCAATTCTTTTTCACAACTTCGCACAACTAACCAGCAAGTGCACTGGGTCGTGCAAGTAATAAACCTTACGTGAGTAAGGGTCGATCCCATGGAGATTGTCGGCTTGAAGCAAGCTATGGTCATCTTGTAAATCTCAGTCAGGCAGATTCAAATGGTTATGGAGTTTTGATAATTAAAAGATAAATAAAACATAAAATAAGATAGAGATACTTATGTAATTCATTAGTGGGAACTTCAGATAAGCGTATGGAAATGCTTTATCCCTTTTGAATCTCTGCTTTCCTACTGCCTTCATCCAATAATTCATACTCCTTTCCATGGCAAGTTGTGTGTTCGGGTATCACCGTTGCCAATGGCTACCTCCCGTCCTCTCAATGAAAATGGTCCAGCTACGGGTTACATAGGGCTAATCATCTTTCGGTTCTCACTTGTGTTGGAATAGGATCCGGTGATCCTTTTGCGTCTGTCACTACGCCCAATAGTCATGAGTTTGAAGCTCGTCACAGTCATCCCATCCCAGATCCTACTCGGAATACCACAGACAAGGTTTAGACTTTCTGGATCTCAAGAATGCTGCCAATTGGTTATAGCTTATGACACGAAATCTCTGATTTCAAGGAATTGAAGGCTCTGTTGTCAGGAGAGGCAATCAAACGCATGGACCAGGAATCCAAGAGATATGCATTCAAGCTTGTTTTCATGTAGAACGGAAGTGTTTGTCTGGCACACGTTCACAGGTTGAGAATGGTGATGAGTGTCACATAATCATCACATTCATCATGTTCTTGTGTGCGAATGGATATCTTAGAATAAGAATAAGCATGAATTGAATAGAAAACAGTAGTAATTGCATTAATACTCGAGGAACAGCAGAGCTCCACACCTCAAAACTCGAGCAAAGTATGGACTATTATATATTACTTGAAAGCCCTGGATGTCTACTTTCCAACGCGATTAAGAGAGTGCCATTTGGACTTCTATAGCTCCAAAAAATCCATTTTGAATGTAGGGAGGTCAGAATCCAACAGCATCTGCAGTCCTTTTTCAGCCTCTGAATCAGATTTTTGCTCAGGTCCCTCAATTTCAGTTAGAAAATACCTAAAATCACAGAAAAACACACGAACTCATAGTAAAGTCCAGAAATGTGAATTTTTCTTAAAAACTACTAAAAATATACTAAAAAGTAGCTAGATCCTACTAAAAACTATCTAAAAATAATGCCAAAAGCGTATAAATTATATGCTCATCACAACACCAAACTTAAATTGTTGGTTGTCCCTAAGGAACTAAAAACAAAATAGAACAAAAGAAGAGAATATACAATGAATCTCACAATATCAATGAAACTTAGTCCCAATTAGATGAGCAGGGCTAGTAGCTTCTTGCTTCTAAACAATTTTGGCATCTCACTTTATCATTTGAAAAATTTAGAATGATTGGCATCTATAGGAACACAAAATTTTAGATAATGTTATTGATTCTCCTAGTTCAGTATGTTGATTCTTGAACACAGCTACTTTATGAGTCTTGGCCGTGGCCCTAAGCACTTTGTTTTCCCGTATTACCACCGGATACATAAATGCCACAGACACATAACTGGGTGAACCTTTTCAGATTGTGACTCAGCTTTGCTAAAATCCCCAATTAGTGGTGTCCAGAGTTCTTAAGCACACTCTTTTTGCTTTGGATCATGACTTTAACCACTCAGTCTCAAGCTTTTCACTTGGACCTTCATGCCACAATGACATGGTTAGGGACAGCTTGGTTTAGCCGCTTAGGCCAGGATTTTATTCCTTTTGGGCCCTCCTATCCATTAATGCTCAAAGCCTTGGATCCGCTTTACCCTTGCCTTTTGGTTTAAAGGGCTATTGGCTTTTTCTGCTTGCTTTATCTTTTTCTTTCTTTTTCTTTTAATTTTCGCAATATTTTTTCGCAAGCCTTTTTTTCTTTTTTTTCACTACTTTTTCTTGCTTTAAGAATCAATTTTATGATTTTTCACATTATCAATAACATTTTTCTTTGTTCATCATTCTTTCAAGAGCCAACAAATTTAACATTCATAAACTTCACTATAAAAAAATATGCACTGTTCAAGCATTCAGTCAGAAAACAAAAAGTATTGCCACCACATCAAAATAATTAAACTAATTTCAAGATAAAATTTGAAATCCAAGTACTTCTTGTTCTTTTGTAATTAAGAACATTTTTCATTTAAGAGAGGTGAAGGATTGACGTTAGAATTTTTGCTAGTAAAGAATTTTATAAAAATAGTCGTGTTGTAGATATAGTTTCTAAACCAACAAAAATCCTTTCGTGTAAATGTTTTGGTTGTCACAAGTAACAAACCCCTTTAAAATTGATAACCGAGTATTTAAACCTCAGGTCGTCTTCTCAAGGAATTGCCGGGAGGTATGTTCTTATTATTGGCTATGAAAAAGGTAAAATTGGGGTTTTGAGAATTTGGGCAATGGGCACAAGCATATTTAAATGACAAGTAAAAAAAAATAATAATACTGTAAAATAAACTTTTGGAAAGGTATAAGAAATTGGAAGTCAAAATTTAGTTATTCTTATCAATAATAATGAAAGTTGAATCTTAATTCCACTTAGTTAACCTTTGCTAAAGTAAAGGAAAGTCAAGGGACTAATTAGTTGAGCTTCAAATCCTATTTATTTTCTAAGAAAAGGTTGGGATTATTGAAGTTCAGTTCAATTAGCAAAGATAACAGTTATCAATTATATTGAGCTAAGATAACTCCTAAGTTACTGATTTCTTAACCAAGACCAAAAGGAAAAGAAATTAAATCTGCTGAAATAAAAATTGTCTTCAGATTGGGAATAATCAATGGCATAAATAAAAGAAGGCAATATTAAACTGAAATATCTCAAATCACATTAATTAAGAAAATCCTAACATGAAAGTCACAAGCCAAATTCAAAAGATAAATATCAATTAAAATACTAAGGTGAATAAAAATAGGAACGAAATTAAATAGAAAGGAACATTAAACCTAGAATGAAGAAGAAAATTGTAAGTTGGAATAATAATAAATCCTAAATCCTTTAAGAGGAATCCTAATCCTAATCCTAAGAGAGAGGAGAGAACCTCTCTCAAAACTAAATCTAAATCATGGAAAGTGAATTATTAGAGCATGATGAGTATCTGCAAGTTCCCTGACTTTAATCTGTGTTTCTGGGCAAAAAACTGGGTTGAAATGCGGCCAGAATCTCTGCCAGTGACTTTTGTAATTCTGCAGATCGCGCACGTCACGCGATCGCGTCATCCATGCGGACGCATCATCCGCGTTTTTCCCTGCCACGCGTTCGCGTCGTCCACGCTTTCGCGTCACTTGTGCTTTTCCAATCCACGCGGTCGCATGAGCCATGCGATCGCGTCACTCTGATTTCTTCTATTTCCTGCGGTCGCGTGAGCCATCCGACCGCGTGACTTTTCGTTGGTCATCTCCTCAATTCCTTGTATTCCTTCCATCTTTGCACATTTCTTCTTCATTTTCTAAGCCATCCCTGTTCTATGAAGGCTGAAACACTTAACACACAGATCAAGGCATCGAATGGTAATAAGAGAGGATTAATATTAACAAATATAAGACCAAAGAAGCATGTTTTCAATCATAGCACAAAATCCGGAAGGAAAACGTAAACTCATGCAAATAGTATGAATACGTGGGTAAAGAGTTGATAAAATCCACTCAATTGAGCATAAGATAAACCATAAAATAGTGGTTTATCAACCTCCCCACACTTAAACAATAGCATGTCCTCATGCTAAGCTCAAGAGAAACTATAAAGAGATGAAGATGAATGATAGAATGTATGAGATGCAACCTATGAATGCAACTAAAAGCAAAATGTTTCTACTTACTTGGTTAAAAATAAATAAGTTTTCCAAGACAAACATAAATCAGATTTCACTAATTCAAATCATACAGTGAAAACAAGTAAGCTTGTAAGAAGATAGCTCATGAAAGCAGGGAACATATAATCAAGCATTGAACCCTCACTGGTAGTGTATATGCGCTCAAATCTCTCAAGTGTCTAGAGTCAATCTCTCTACTCTTCTCTAATCATGCTTTCTAAACTTTTGTTCCTCATCTAATCAATCAACAAATATTTAGCATAGCAATGCAAACATCATGAGGTCTTTTCAAGGTTGTAATGGGGCTGAGTGGTGCACGAAATTGTGATCAATACTTTTTAATACACAGAACAATCCCCGGTAATGGCTCCAAAGACTTGGTGCTCAATACCATGGCATAAACACAACTTCGCACAACTAACCAGCAAGTGCACTGGGTCGTCCAAGTAATAAACCTTACGCGAGTAAGGGTCGATCCCACGGAGATTGTTGGTATGAAGCAAGCTATGGTCACCTTGTAAATCTCAGTCAGGCAGACTCAAATGGGTATAGTGATAAATGAATAAAGCATAAAGATAAAGATAGAGATACTTATGTATATCATTGGTGAGAGCTTCAGATAAGCGTATGAAGATGCCTTCCCTTCCGTCTCTCTGCTTTCCTACTGTCTTCATCCAATCCTTCTTACTCCTTTCCATGGCAAGCTTATGCAAGGGTTTCACCGTTGTCAGTGGCTACCTCCCATCCTCTCATTGGAAATGTTCAACGCACCCTGTCACGGCACGGCTATCCATCTGTCGGTTCTCAATCAGGCCGGAATAGAATCCAGTGATTCTTTTGCGTCTGTCACTAACGCCCCGCCCTCAGGAGTTTGAAGCACGTCACAGTCATTCAATCATTGAATCCTACTCAGAATACCACAGACAAGGTTAGACCTTCCGGATTCTCTTGAATGCCGCCATCAGTTCTTGCCTATACCACGAAGACTCTGATCTCACGAAATGGCTGGCTCGTTTGTCAGGCGAGCACTCGGTTGTCAGGCGATCAACCATGCATCGTGTATCAGGAATCCAAGAGATAAACACTAGAGCCTCATATGCTTATAGAACAAGAGTGGTTGTCAGTCACTTTGTTCATGAGTGAGAATGATGATGAGTGTCACGGATCATCACATTCATCAAGTTGAAGAACAAGTGATATCTTGGACAAAGAACAAGCGGAATTGAATAGAAGAACAATAGTAATTGCATTAATACTCGAGGTACAGCAGAGCTCCACACCTTAATCTATGGTGTGTAGAAACTCCACCGTTGAAAATACATAAGAACAAGGTCCAGGCATGGCCGAATGGCCAGCCTCCCAAAGTGATCAAAAGATCTCCAGAAAAAAGGTTCCAAAGATCCGAAGATTTTTAATACAATAGTAAAAGGTCCTACTTATAGAAAACTAGTAGCCTAGGGTGTACAGAGATGAGTAAATGACATAAAAATCCACTTCCGGGCCCACTTGGTGTGTGCTTGGGCTGAGCAAATGAAGCATTTTCGTGTAGAGACTCCTCTTGGAGTTAAACGCCAGCTTTGGTGCCAGTTTGGGCGTTTAACTCCCATTTAGGTGCCAGTTCCGGCGTTTAACGCTGGAATTTCTTGAGGTGACTTTGAACGCCGGTTTGGGTCATCAAATCTTGGGCAAAGTATGGACTATCATATATTGCTGGAAATCCTAGGATGTCTACTTTCCAACGCCATTGAGAGCGCGCCAATTGGGCTTCTGTAGCTCCAGAAAATCCACTTCGAGTGCAGGGAGGTCAGAATCCAACAGCATCTGCAGTCCTTTTGAGTCTCTGAATCAGATTTTTGCTCAGATCCCTCAATTTCAGCCAGAAAATACCTGAAATCATAGAAAAACACACAAACTCATAGTAAAGTCTAGAAAAGTGAATTTTAACTAAAAACTAATAAAAATATACTAAAAAATAACTAGATCATACTAAAAACATACTAAAAACAATGCCAAAAAGCGTATAAATTATCCGCTCATCACAACACCAAACTTAAATTGTTGCTTGTCCCCAAGCAACTGAAGATCAAATAAGATAAAAAGAAGAGAATATGCAATGAACTCCAAAAACATCTATGAAGATCAGTATTAATTAGATGAGCGGGGCTTTTAGCTTTTTGCCTCTGAATAGTTTTGGCATCTCACTCTATCCTTTGGAATTCAGAATGATTGGCTTCTTTAGGAACTCAGAATCCAGATAGTGTTATTGATTCTCCTAGTTAAGTATGATGATTCTTGAACACAGCTACTTTATGAGTCTTGGCCGTGGCCCAAAGCACTCTGTCTTCCAGTATTACCACCGGATACATACATGCCACAGACACATAATTGGGTGAACCTTTTCAGATTGTGACTCAGCTTTGCTAAAGTCCCCAATTAGAGGTGTCCAGGGTTCTTAAGCACACTCTTATTGCCTTGGATCACAACTTTATTTCTTTCTTTCTTTCTTTCTTCTTCTTTTTTTTCAAAAAATTTTTTTTCTTTTTTTTTTTTGTGTATTCACTGCTTTTTCTTGCTTCAAGAATCATTTTTATGATTTTTCAGATCCTCAGTAACATGTCTCCTTTTTCATCATTCTTTCAAGAGCCAACATTCATGAACCACAAATTCAAAAGACCTATGCACTGTTTAAGCATACATTCAGAAGACAAAAGTGTTGCCTCCACATCAAAATAATTAAACTTATTATAAAATTCAAAATTCATGCAATTCTTCTCCTTTTCAATTAAGAACAGTTTCCATTTAAGAAAGGTGATGGATTCATAGGACATTCATAACTTTAAGGCATAGACACTAAGACACTAATGATCATAAGACACAAACATAGACAAACATAAAGCACTAAAATTCGAAAAACAAGAAAATAAAGAACAAGGAGATTAAAGAACGGGTCCACCTTAGTGATGGCGGCTTGTTCTTCCTCTTGAAGGTCTTATGGAGTGCTTGAGCTCCTCAATGTCTCTTCCTTGTCTTTGTTGCTCCTCTCTCATGATTCTTTGATCTTCTCTAATTTCATGGAGGATGATGGAGTGTTCTTGATGCTCCACCCTTAGTTGTCCCATGTTGGAACTCAGTTCTCCTAGGGAGGTGTTAATTTGCTCCCAATAGCCTTGTGGAGGAAAGTGCATCCCTTGAGGTATCTCAGGGATCTCATGATGAGAGGGGTCTCTTGTGTGCTCCATCCTTTTCTTGGTGATGGGCTTGTCCTCATCAATGGGGATATCTCCTTCTATGTCAACCCCAACTGAATAACAGAGGTGACAAATGAGATGAGGAAAGGCTAGCCTTGCCAAGGTGGAAGACTTATCCGCCACTTTGTAGAGTTCTTGGGCTATGACCTCATGAACTTCTACTTCTTCTCCAATCATGATGCTATGAATCATGATGGGCCGGTCTAGAGTAACTTCAGACCGGTTGCTAGTGGGAATGATTGAGCGTTGGATAAACTCCAACCATCCTCTAGCCACGGGCTTGAGGTCATGCCTTCTCAATTGAACCGGCTTCCCTCTTGAATCTCTCTTCCATTGTGCGCCCTCTTCACATATAACTGTGAGGACTTGGCCCAACCTTTGATTAAAGTTGACCCTTCTAGTGTAAGGATGCTCATCTCCTTGCATCATGGGCAAGTTGAATGCTAACCTTACATTTTCCAGACTGAAATCCAAGTATTTCCCCCGAACCATAGTAAGATAATTCTTTGGATCCGGGTTCACACTTTGATCATGGTTCTTGGTGATCCATGCATTGGCATAGAACTCTTGAACCATCAAGATTCCGACTTGTTGAATGGGGTTGGTAAGTACTTCCCAACCTCTTCTTCGGATCTCATGGCGGATCTCCAGATATTCACCCTTTTTGAGTGAAAAGGGGACCTCGGGGATCACCTTCTTCAAGGCCACAACTTCATAGAAGTGATCTTGATGCACCCTTGAGATGAATCTATCTATCTCCCATGACTCGGAGGTGGAAGCTTTTGCCTTCCCTTTCCTCTTTCTAGAGGTTTCCCCGGCCTTGGATGCCATAAATGGTTATGGAAAACGAAAAAGCAACGCTTTTACCACACCAAACTTAAAATGTTTGCTCGTCCTCGAGCAAAAGAAGAAAGAAGAGAGTAGAAGAAGAAGAAATGAGGAAGAAAGGAGTGGCTTATGTATTCGGCCAAGGAGGGGTAGAGGTGGTGTTTAGGTTGTGTAAAAATGAAGGATTGAAGAAGGGTATTTATAGGAGAGAGGGGAGATGGGGTTCGGCTATTATGGGTGGGGTTTGGGAGGGAAAGTGGTTTGAGTTTGAAGGGTGAGGTTGGTGGGGTTTTATGAAGGATGGATGTGAGTGGTGAAGAGAAAGATGGGATTTAATAGGTGAAGGGTTTTTGGGGAAGAGGTATTGAGGTGATTGGTGAATGGGGAAAGAAGAAAGAGAGAGTGGTGGGGTTGGTGGGGGTCCTGTGGGGTCTACAGATCCTGAGGTGTCAAGGAAAAGTCATCCCTGCACCAATTGGCACTCAAAATCACGTTTTGAGGCATTTCTGGCGTTAAACGCCGGGCTGATGCCCATTCCTGGCGTTTAACGCCAGGTTCTTGCCCTTTTCTGGCGTTTAACGCCAGTCTGGTGCCCCTTTCTGGCGTTAAACGCCCAGAAGGGTGCCAGACTGGGCGTTAAACGCCCAACTGCTAGCCTCACTGGCGTTTAAACGCCAGTGAATTCTTCCTCCATGGTGTGCTATTTTTCTTCCTGTTTTTCATTCTGTTTTTGCTTTTTCAATGGATTTTGTGACTTCTTATGATCATCAACCTACAAAAAACATAAAATAACAAAAGAAAATATATAAAATATAATCATTGGGTTGCCTCCCAACAAGCGCTTCTTTAATGTCAGTAGCTTGACAGAGGGCTCTCATGGAGCCTCACAGATACTCAGAGCAATGTTGGAACCTTCCAACACCAAACTTAGAGTTTGAATGTAGGGGTTCAACACCAAACTTAGAGTTTGGTTGTGGCCTCCCAACACCAAACTTAGAGTTTGACTGTGGGGGCTCTGTTTGTCTCTGATTTGAGAGAAGCTCTTCATGCTTCTTCTCCATGATGACAGAGGGATATCCTTGAGCCTTAAACACATAGGATTTTTCATTCACTTGAATGATCAGTTCACCTCCATCAACATCACTCACAGCCTTTGCTGTGGCTAGGAAGGGTCTGCCAAGGATGATGGATTCATCCATGCACTTCCCAGTCTCTAGGACTATGAAATCAGTAGGGATGTAATGGTATTCAACTTTCACCAAAACATTCTCTACAAGTCCATGAGCTTGTTTTCTTGAGTTGTCTGCCATCTCTAGTGAGATTCTTGCAGCTTGTACCTCAAAGATCCCTAGCTTCTCCATTACAGAGAGAGGCATGAGGTTTACACTTGACCCTAAGTCACACAGAGCCTTCTTGAAGGTCATGGTGCCTATGGTGCAAGGTATGGAAAACTTCCCAGGATCTTGTTTCTTTTGAGGTAATTTCTGCCTAGACAAGTCATCCAGTTCTTTGGTGAGCAAAGGGGGTTCGTCCTCCCAAGTCTCATTTCCAAATAACTTGTCATTTAGCTTTATGATTGCTCCAAGGTATTTAGTAACTTGCTCTTCAGTGACATACTCATCCTCTTCAGAGGAAGAATATTCATCAGAGCTCATGAATGGCAGAAGTAAGTCTAATGGAATCTCTATGGTCTCATTTTGAGCCTCAGATTCCCATGGTTCCTCATTGGGAAACTCAGTGGAGGTCAGTGCACGCCCATTGAGGCCTTCCTCAGTGGCGTTCACTTCCTCTCTTCCCTCTCTAGATTCGGCCATGGTTATGGCTTTGCACTCTCCTTTTGGATTTTCTTCTGTATTGCTTGGAAGAGTACTTGGAGGGAGTTTAGTAACTTTCTTGCTCAGCTGTCCCACTTGTGCCTCCAAATTCCTAATGGAAGACCTTGTCTCAGTCATGAAACTTTGAGTGGTTTTGATTAGATCAGAGACCATGGTTGCTAAGTCAGAGGGGTTCTGCTTAGAATTCTCTGTCTGTTGCTGAGAAGATGATGGAAAAGGCTTGCCATTGCTAAACCTGTTTCTTCCACCATTATTGTTGTTGAAACCTTGTTGAGGTCTCTCTTGATTCTTCCATGAGAAATTTGGGTGATTTCTCCATGAAGAATTATAGGTGTTTCCATAGGGTTCTCCTAGGTAATTCACCTCTTCCATTGAAGGGTTCTCAGGATCATAGGCTTCTTCCTCAGATGAAGCATCCTTAGTACTGCTTGGTGCATTTTGCATTCCAGACAGACTTTGAGAAATCAAATTGACTTGTTGGGTCAATATCTTGTTCTGAGCCAATATGGCATTCAGAGCATCAATCTCAAAAACTCCTTTCTTCTGACTTGTCCCATTGTTCACAGGATTCCTTTCAGAAGTGTACATGAATTGGTTATTTGCAACCATTTCAATTAGCTGTTGAGCTTCTGTAGGCGTCTTCTTCAGATGAAGAGATCCTCCAGCAGAGCTATCCAAAGACATCTTGGATAGTTCAGAGAGACCATCATAGAAAATACCTATGATGCTCCATTCAGAAAGCATGTCAGAGGGACATTTTCTGATTAACTGTTGGTATCTTTCCCAAGCTTCATAGAGGGATTCACCATCCTTCTGTCTGAAGGTTTGGACTTCCACTCTAAGCTTACTCAATTTTTGAGGTGGAAAGAATTTTGCCAAGAAGGCATTGACTAGCTTTTCCCAAGAGTCCAGGCTTTCTTTAGGTTGAGAGTCCAACCATATTCTAGCTCTGTCTCTTACAGCAAAAGGGAATAGCATCAGTCTGTAGACCTCAGGGTCAACCCCATTAGTCTTGACTGTGTCACAGATTTGCAAGAACTCAGCTAAAAACTGATGAGGATCTTCCATTGGAAGTCCATGGAACTTGCAATTCTGTTGTATTAGAGAAACTAATTGAGGCTTAAGCTCAAAGTTGTTCGCTCCAATGGCAGGGATAGAGATGCTTCTCCCATAGAAATCGGGAGTAGGTGCAGTAAAGTCACCAAGCACCTTCCTTGCATTGTTGGCATTGTTGTTGTTTTCGGCTGCCATGAGTTCTTCTTCTTTGAAGAATTCGGTCAGGTCCTCAACAGAGAGTTGTGCCTTAGCTTCTCTTAGCTTCCGCTTCAAGGTCCTTTCAGGTTCAGGGTCAGCTTCAACAAGAATGCCTTTGTCTCTGCTCCTGCTCATATGAAAGAGAAGAGAACAAGAAAATGTGGAATCCTCTATGTCACAGTATAGAGATTCCTTGAGGTGTCAGAGGAAAAGAAAAATAGAAGAAAGAAGAAGGAGAAGAATTCGAACTTTAATTAGATGGAGTTCGAATTGTGCATTAAGAAGGAGTGATACTCCATAAATAGAAGGATGTGGGAAGAAGGGGAGAGAATTTTCGAAAATTAATTAAAAAGATGTCAAAAACATTTTGAAAAATTGATTGATAATTTTCGAAAATTCAAAGTGGAAAAGAAATCAAGTGATTTTTGAAAAAGATTTTGAAATTAGAAATTAAAAAGATTTGATTGAAAACTAATTTGAAAAAGATGTGATTAAAAAGATATGATTGAAAAGATTTGATTTGAAAACAATTTTAAAAGATATGATTTGAAAACAATTTTAAAAAGATTTGATTTTAAAAATTGATGACTTGCCTAACAAGAAAAGATATGATTCAAACATTAAACCTTTCTCAACAGAAAAGGCAACATACTTAAAATGTTCAATCAAATCATTAATTGTTAGGAAGTATCTTTAAAAAAAAAGAAATTGATTTTGAAAACATTTGATTGAAAAGATATGATTTGAAAAAGATTTGATTTTGAAAAACTTTGAAAACTTGAAAAAAAATTGATTTGAAAAACAAAATCTTCCCCCTAGCACCATCTTGGCGTTAAACGCCCAGAATGGTATACATTCTGGCGTTTAACGCCCAAAATGCTACCTTTTTGGGCGTTAAACGCCCAACCAGGTACCTTGGCTGGCGTTTAAACGCCAGTCTGTCCTTCTTCACTGGGCGTTTTGAACGCCCAGTTTTTCTGTGTAATTCCTCTGCTGCATGTTCTGAATCTTCAGTCCCCTGTACTATTGACTTGAAAATAGAACCAAGATCAAATAAACAAGGCATGTAAAACACCAAACTTAAGATTAGACACTAGACTCAAACTAGAAACATGAAATATTTTTGGTTTTTATGACTTTGTAATTTTTTTTTTGTGCTTTTTTTTTCGAAAATTATATGAAAATGGAAAATAAAGGTTTCAGAATTCTTAATTTGGATTCCAGGAATCATTGCAATGCTAGTCTAAGACTCCGGTCCAGGAATTAGACATGGCTTCACAGCCAGCCAAGCTTTCAAAGAAAGCTTCGGTCCAAAACACTAGACATGGCCAATGGCCAGCCAAGCCTTAGCAGATCATTGCTCCAATAGCAAGATTGATAGAAATCAACAAGCATTTGTGATGATCAGTTGAAACCTCGGTCCAATAAGATTAGACATGGCTTCTCAGCCAGCCAGATTTCAACAGATCATCATGAAACACTAGAATTCATTCTTAAGAACTCTGAAGAAAAATACCTAATCTAAGCAACAAGATGAACCGTCAGTTGTCCATACTCAAGAACAATCCCCGGCAACGGCGCCAAAAACTTGGTGCACGAAATTGTGATCAATACTTTTTAATACACAGAACAATCCCCGGTAACGGCTCCAAAGACTTGGTGCTCAATACCATGGCATAAACACAACTTCGCACAACTAACCAGCAAGTGCACTGGGTCGTCTAAGTAATAAACCTTACGCGAGTAAGGGTCGATCCCACGGAGATTGTTGGTATGAAGCAAGCTATGGTCACCTTGTAAATCTCAGTCAGGCAGACTCAAATGGGTATAGTGATAAACGAATAAAGCATAAAGATAAAGATAGAGATACTTATGTATATCATTGGTGAGAGCTTCAGATAAGCGTATGAAGATGCCTTCCCTTCCGTCTCTCTGCTTTCCTACTGTCTTCATCCAATCCTTCTTACTCCTTTCCATGGCAAGCTTATGCAAGGGTTTCACCGTTGTCAGTGGCTACCTCCCATCCTCTCATTGGAAATGTTCAACGCACCCTGTCACGGCACGGCTATCCATCTGTCGGTTCTCAATCAGGCCGGAATAGAATCCAGTGATTCTTTTGTGTCTGTCACTAACGCCCCGCCCTCAGGAGTTTGAAGCACGTCACAGTCATTCAATCATTGAATCCTACTCAGAATACCACAGACAAGGTTAGACCTTCCGGATTCTCTTGAATGCCGCCATCAGTTCTTGCCTATACCACGAAGACTCTGATCTCACGGAATGGCTGGCTCGTTTGTCAGGCAAGCACTCGGTTGTCAGGCGATCAACCATGCATCGTGTATCAGGAATCCAAGAGATAAACACTAGAGCCTCATATGCTTGTAGAACAAGAGTGGTTGTCAGTCACTTTGTTCATGAGTGAGAATGATGATGAGTGTCACGAATCATCACATTCATCAAGTTGAAGAACAAGTGATATCTTGGACAAAGAACAAGCGGAATTGAATAGAAGAACAATAGTAATTGCATTAATACTCGAGGTACAGCAGAGCTCCACACCTTAATCTATGGTGTGTAGAAACTCCACCGTTGAAAATACATAAGAACAAGGTCCAGGCATGGCCGAATGGCCAGCCTCCCAAAGTGATCAAAAGATCTCCAGAAAAAAGGTTCCAAAGATCCGAAGATTTTTAATACAATAGTAAAAGGTCCTACTTATAGAAAACTAGTAGCCTAGGGTGTACAGAGATGAGTAAATGACAAAAAAATCCACTTCCGGGCCCACTTGGTATGTGCTTGGGCTGAGCAAATGAAGCATTTTCGTGTAGAGACTCCTCTTGGAGTTAAACGCCAGCTTTGGTGCCAGTTTGGGCGTTTAACTCCCATTTAGGTGCCAGTTCCGGCGTTTAACGCTGGAATTTCTTGAGGTGACTTTGAACGCCGGTTTGGGCCATCAAATCTTGGGCAAAGTATAGACTATCATATATTGCTGGAAAGCCCAGGATGTCTACTTTCCAACGCCGTTGAGAGCGCGCCAATGGGGCTTCTGTAGCTCCAGAAAATCCACTTCGAGTGCAGGGAGGTCAGAATCCAACAGCATCTGCAGTCCTTTTGAGTCTCTGAATCAGATTTTTGCTCAGATCCCTCAATTTCAGCCAGAAAATACCTGAAATCACAGAAAAACACACAAACTCATAGTAAAGTCCAGAAAAGTGAATTTTAACTAAAAACTAATAAAAATATACTAAAAACTAACTAGATCATACTAAAAACATACTAAAAACAATGCCAAAAAGCGTATAAATTATCCGCTCATCACTGAGGTAAAGGTAAGGGTATATATAAGGCTAAGTGAGCTAATTAAGTAAATCCTTGATTAGTCTAAGATCTCACCTAACATACATACTTTGTAAAGCAAAGCTTCTTTACCTATTCTCCCATATTTTTCCCACTTTTGATGTTACATGCTCATGTATTAGTTTTAATTTTGTCCCATGTGCATTGCTTTATTTTGCATTTGGGGAATTATTTTGTATCCCCTTTATTCAAATACTGAATTAAATTTTTTTTAATGCACATGGTAATTCAATTATTTTGATTTCACATGAACATGCTTCCCAAAATTTTTATTTTGAATTATTTCATTCTTTTCAGCTTCCTACCCTTTGTTTTTATCATCCATGTTCCCAATAGGTTTCCCACACTTAAACAATTACACAATTTCTATCTTAAGCTAACCAAGGATTCAACTTGGGATTTTAAATTTTTTTTTCTGCTTAAGGCTAGTGTTGTGGTTTATAGAATAAGAGGGAATTAAAGGCTCAAGAGGGCTAACAAGGGTGATGTAAAAGGTAGGCTAATTTTGGGATAAGTGAGCTAGAATCAAACAATGGCCTCAATCATATGCAAGCATGTAAATATATTAAATATTGGACATATAGAATGGAACAAAGCAAAGATTACAATTATAGAGAAGAAAACACACAAGAATAAAAATTTATGGTTAAATAATGTAACCATATAAATAAGCTCAAAATCTCACAGGTTGTGTGTTCTTTGGCTCAAAAACCATATTCCAAATACAACTTCAAAACAAGTTTAACACAAATTTTTCAATTTAAATTAGTGAAATACTATAAAAATTTCTTGAAAAAGAAAATATTTCTTCAACCAAGTGGTAAAATATGCACAAAATCAAATAAATATGCAATCAAACATGCAAATGCAACAACTAACAAGAAAAATAAACCATTGGTGTTGAGATAGAAGAGTGACTAACCCATGGAGATCGGTATCAACCTCCCCACACTTAAAGATGGCACCGTCCTCGGTGCATGCTCAGATGTGCAGGTGAATAGGTTGTTCCAAGTGATGCTTTCTTTCAAGGATTGTGCAAATGTACTTGTTTGTCTCCCCTTTTAGAAGTTTCTCCCTTTTTCCGTCTTCGGTGGCCAGCCTGGAAGAAGAGAAAAAGAAGAACAGTAATACCCAGAAGTAAAGATAAGAAAATAAATGAAGTATGGGTGGGTTAATGCCAAATAATGAGGGTCTCAATTACATGGTAGCTACAACATGTAAGTGAGAAAATAGTGGCGACACATGGCATATCAATAATGTAAAAATTTTCAAAAAATGAGGGAAGAGAGTGTGCGTAAGGAGAGATAATATAAATTCAAGTCAATGCAAAAGTGATACAAGTATAAAAGATTTGCATTGATATAAACAATATTACCTAACCAGAATAAAACAAGTCACTAGGCATTCAAAATAATTCAAGAGAAGATGCAACAGTTAAATAAGAAAATTCAACACCAAAGGAAAAATAATGAATTTGGAAAAGAAGGAAGAATATACACTGAATTAAAATGCAATGAACAGAATATGCAAATAAATAAAATGAAAGATAAGAAGAATGAGAAGGGAAAGAAGTGAGTAAGAAAGGAGGGAGGGAAAAATTAGAATTGGGGAAGAAAAGATAAGATATTTGGCAAATTAGGATAAATTGTGCGGCGCAAGCGACGCGGTTGCATGGGGCATGCGGTCGCTGATACTGATTGACGCGGTCGCGTCGGTCACGCGGTCGCGTGACACAATTCATGCTGCTGGCGCGAGGACAGCCTCGCGCTCGCACAACTCTCTGTTCAAAATTTTATTTTACCAAATTTTGGGTGATGCGATCGCGTGAGTGGCCAATATGGGGATATGACACGGATGCGTGGGGCACGCGTTCACGTGGTAAGGTCTATGCGTCTAGCGCCAGTCTAGCACCACTCCAGCTCATCTTTTGGCCATGCACCCTTTTGACGTCGATTTTCAGGTCACGCGGCCGCGTGGGTGACGCGGTCGCGTGTGAGGCCATTATTCCCATGTGACGCGGACGCGTCAGTGACGCGGTCGTGTGGGACGATTTGTGCCACTGGCACGCCTCCAGCCACGCTCTCGCGTGACTCTCTGTTTGATTTCTCTTCTTCACAACACACATGTGACGCGGACACGTCAGCGACGCTGCCGCTTCGTGTGCGTAAAAATTTTTTTTTTATGCATGAAAAATGCAGAATGCAATGCTAATATGAATGTTATGCAAAACTCCAGGTTCAATATAATAAGATAAAAGAAGACTCGGAAACAAATAAAACTAGATAAAAATGAAAAAGAAACGATCATACCATGGTGGGTTGTCTCCCACCTAGCACTTTTAGTTAAAGTCCTTAAGTTGGACATTTGGTGAGCTCCCTGTTATGGTGGTTTATGCTCGTACTGATCCAGGAATCCCCACCAATGCTTGGAATGCCAATATCCTCCGGGGTCCCAAACAAAGTAAGTAAAGCCCTTGTGTGAGTTCCAACAGGCTTGTAGGCTCCCGAAGTGTTGAATGTCAGAATAGACTCCAGGATCCCAAACTTTTCTTCTACACCCGTCTTTGTCTTGATCTACATTGTTCCAATCGAGTGATGGGTAATCCAAATTCTCACTGCAGTGACCAAACAGCTTCCGAGATCCTTCAAATTGAGCTTGACACCAATTCCTGCACCTCAAGTTGAAGTGTGGAACCTTCTTGAACCTTGTGCACCAGCTCTGAGTACGAGCCATTTCCCTTTTTCTCTTAAAGTCGCAGAGAGCTTTAAGCTGGCCATCTGTTTCAAGTAAACCGTATTCAAGTGAAAAAATAAAGATAAGAGTCAAGGATTTTACCCACTCGAAGTCTGTGTTGGTTGGTAGTAGCCTCGGGATAGGTGGTTCCAGTGATTCTATAAGTTTTACTCCCTTGTGGTCTTCAGCGAATTCCTCCACTTCCTTGCAAACCTTTTCCATTCCAGCCATGTCCTGGTCAAAGTCTTCCATATCTTCCTCATCACTCGAGTCATAATTAGGAGGTTGAGAAAAGTCGACCTCTGCATCATCTTCGTATTCACTTGGGGAAGATTCTTCTGTCTCAAAGAATTCACTTGCAGGTGTAAGTTTATCACTAGAGGGACTTGACTGGTGACTATCATCATCAAGGAAACATGCGTCTTGAGTTACTCCGTCCAGTTCTTCATAAGATATCTGCATTGGAGGCTGTGCAACATCCTCTTTAGCGTCAATTGTAACATCCTTGACGGGGTCTACCATGACTCTGTATTTCCTAGGAGGTTCAGCATCTCCTAAATCTTCAACCAACTCTTCTTCTTCTACAATGACAGCGTCCTCGACTTGTTCCAGTACGAAGTTATGCTCTATGCTGTCCACTGGAGCTTCTAGCGTCTTCTTTGTACTGCATTCTTCATTGGATTCTCCACATAAATCCATGGGAGTCTGTTGAGGGGCTGAACGTCTGGAAGATAATTGATTTATTGCTTGCTCTAGTTGATGAAGGGTTACAGAAATTGTTTTATTGATTCTTCAAGGTGAACCTGTGATTCTGGCTTTGATGGATATGGGTATGGTGTATAGGGGAGTGGTGGTTCTTGGGAGTAATTGGATTGGTGTTGGGGTGGATAAGGATCGTATGGTGGCGAATGGTGAAAAGAAGCTTGTGAGTGTGGTGGTTCGAGGTTATGTTGAGAGGATGGTTTATAGGCACGGGGTGGGACTTATTGGTAGTTACAAGGTTGTCCACCATATCTTTCAGCTGGGTATGCATTATAGAATGGTCGTTGTCCATGATATCTTGGAGGGTGTTGTTGCCTAAAGGGTTGATTAGATCCTCTTGGTTCCATCCATCCTTGATTGGTCTGACCTTGATGCATATTCCTGTTGTGGTTTCTATTTCCTTCAACAAAGTTAGAACCAAACTCAAAGCGAGAGGGGTGAGAATTCATAATAGATGTCAGGAATAAGAGGGAAGAGAGAAAACAAATAAACAAGCAAAAGAAAATTTATTTTTTTATTTTTTATTTTTATTTTTTATTTTTTTGAAAAATATTTACAATAACCAATAATAAGGCACACGTTTGCAATTCCCCGGCAACGGCGCCATTTTGACGTTAGGATTTTTGCTAGTAAAGAATTTTATAAAAATAGTCGCGTTGTAGATATAGTTTCTAAACCAACAAAAATCCTTTCGTGCAAACGTTTTGGTTGTCACAAGTAACAAACCCCTTTAAAATTGATAACCGAGTATTTAAACCTCGGGTCGTCTTCTCAAGGAATTGCAGGGAGGTATGTTCTTATTATTGGCTATGAAAAAGGTAAAATTGGGGTTTTGAGAATTTGGGCAATGGGCACAAGCATATTTAAATGACAAGTAAAATAAAATAATAATACTGTAAAATAAACTTTTGGAAAGGTATAAGAAATTGGAAGTCCAGATTTAGTTATTCTTATCAAAAATAATGAAAGTTGAATCTTAATTCCACTTAGTTAACCTTTGCTAAAGCAAAGGAAAGTCAAGGGACTAATTAGTTGACCTTTGACGTCAGGATTTTTGCCAGTAAAGAATTTTATAAAAACAGTCGCGTTGTAGATATAGTCTCTAAACCGACAGAAATCCCTTCGTACAAACGTTTTGGTTGTCACAAGTAACAAACCCCTTTAAAATTGATAACTGAGTATTTAAACATCGGGTCGTCTTCTCAAGGAACTGCGAGGAAGTATGTTCTTATTATTGGTTATAAAGGTTGTAATCGGGGTTTAGAAGGTGAGAAACAAGTGATTTAAATGACGAGTGAATTAAATGGCAATTAAAAATAAATAATAACTATAAAACAACTTTTGGCAAGATAAGGGAAATTAGAAGTCCAACTTAGTTATCCCTCTCAACAATAATGAAAGTTGTATCTTAATTCCACTTGGTCAACCTTTACCAGGGCAAAGGAAAGTCAAGGGACTAATTAAATTGACCTTTGAATCCTAATTATTTCTTAAGAAAAGGTTGGGATTATTTAAGTTCAGCTCAATTAGCAAGATAACGATTATCAATTATGTTGAGTTTAATAACTGTTGAGTTACTGAATTCTTAACCAGAACCAAAAGGGAAAAAATAAATTTGCTGAAATAATAAAAATATCCTTAGATGGGAAGCAATGGCAACTTAAATCAAAGAGAACAATCATAGACTGAAAATACCTCAATTATCATTAATTCAAATAACAATCTGTGACATGGAATAATTCATAAATCAAATTATAATAATCAATTCAAATGTTGGAATAAATAATTGTAGAACTAAAAATAAAAGAACATTTAAACCTGGATCCAGAGTTACTCCCAAAACAAGAAGAAGTCCTAAATCCTAAGAGAGAGAGAGAGAATCTCTCTCTAGACTAAATCTAAATCATAGAAAACTAGAAATTGGCAAGCTCTCCAAATGGATGCATTCCCCCACTTCTTAACCTCTGGTCTATGCCTTCTGGACATGGATTTGGGCCAAAAAGGGCCTCAGAACTTGTTATGAGCATTTTCTGCAATTTCTGGTGCGTGGCCTCTGTCACGCGTCCGCGTGGGTCATGCGGTCGTGTCATTCGGAGCTTTTCCTTGCCACGCGGTCACGTCAGTCATCCGACCGCGTCATGTGCGTTTTGCTTAAGGCGCGCGGTCGCGTCACTCATGCGGCCGCATTGCTGCTGATTCGTGCTTGGCACGCGATCGCGTCGTCCATGCGATCGCGTGGATACCAGTTTCCTTAAAGCTCCGTTTTGCTTTCTCCTTTCCTTTTAGTATATTTCCTTTTTCATCCTTTAAGTCATTCTGCCTTAGAAAATTTGAAACTACTCAACACACTAATCACGGCATCGAAAATAATAAATTTTCAAAGCTTAGGAAACATGTTTTTCACAATATGACATAATAAGGAAGGGAAAGTAAAACCATGCAATTAATGTGAATAAGTAGGTGAGGGATTGTATAAATCATTCAAATTAAGCACAAAAGATCTCATGAAATATGGGTTTATCAACCTTCGAATCCTATTTATTTCCTAAGAAAAGGTTGGGATTATTGAAGTTCAGTTCAATTAGCAAATATAACAGTTATCAATTATATTGAGCTAAGATAACTCCTGAGTTACTAATTTCTTAACCAAGACCAAAAGGAAAAGAAATTAAATCTGCTGAAATAAAAATTGTCTTCAGATTGGGAATAATCAATGGCATAAATAAAAGAAGGCAATATTAAACTGAAATATCTCAAATCACATTAATTAAGAAAATCCTAACATGAAAGTCATAAGCCAAATTCAAAAGATAAATATCAATTAAAGTACTAAGGTGAATAAAAATAGGAACGAAATTAAATAGAAAGGAACATTAAACCTGGAATGAAGAAGAAAATTGTAAGTTGGAATAATAATAAATCCTAAATCCTTTAAGAGGAATCCTAATCCTAATCCTAAGAGAGAGAAGAGAACCTCTCTCAAAACTAAATCTAAATCATGGAAAGTGAATTATTAGAGCATGATGAGTCTCTACAAGTTCCTTGACTTTAATCTGTGTTTCTGGGTCGAAAACTGGGTTGAAATGCGGCCCAGAATCTCTGCCAGTGACTTTTGTAATTCTGCAGATCGCGCACGTCACGCGATCGCGTCATCCATGCGGACGCGTCATCCGCGTTTTTCCCTGCCACGCGTTCGCATCGTCCACGCTTTCGCGTCACTTGTGCTTTTCCAATCCACCCGGTCGCGTGAGCCATGCGATCGCGTCACTCTGATTTCTTCTATTTCACGCGGTCGCGTGAGCCATGCGACCGCGTGACTTTTCGCTGGTCATCTCCTCAATTCCTTGTATTTCTTCCATCTCTGCACACTTCTTCTTCATTCTCTAAGCCATTCCTGTCCTGTGAATCCTGAAACACTTAACACACAGATCAAGGCATCGAATGGTAATAAGAGACGATTAATATTAACAAATATAAGACCAAAGAAGCATGTTTTCAATCATAGCACAAAATCCGGAAGGAAAACGTAAACTCATGCAAATAGTATGAATAAGTGGGTAAAGAGTTGATAAAAACCAGTCAATTGAGCATAAGATAAACCATAAAATAGTGGTTTATCAAGGATTCATGGAATTATTCATAGCTTTAAGACATAGACACTAGACACTAATGATCATATAATGAAGACACAAACATAGACAAACATAAAGCATCAAATTTGAAAAACAAAAAAATATGAACAAGGAAATCAAAGAACGGGTCCACCTTAGTGATGGCGGCTAGTTCTTTCTCTTGAAGATCCAATGGAATGCCTGAGCTACCCATTCTTTAAGGTGGACCCGTTCAAGAGGAAGAACAAGCCGCCATCACTAAGGTGGACCCGTTCTTTAATTTCCTTGTTCTTTATTTTCCTGTTTTTCGAATTTTATGCTTATGTTTATCTATATTTGTGCCTTATTACATGATCATTAGTGTCTTAGTGTCTATGCCTTAAAGTTATGAATGTCCTATGAATCCATCACCTTTCTTAAATGAAAAATATTCTTAATTGAAAAAGAGAAGAATTGCATGAATTTTAAATTTTATAACAGATTAATTATTTTGATGTGATGGCAATACTTTTGGTTTCTGAATGTATGCTTGAACAGTGCATATGTCTTTTGAATTTGTTGTACATGAATGATTGGCTCTTGAAAGAATGATGAAAAAGGAGACATGTTACTGAGGATCTGAAAAATCATAAAAATGATTCTTAAAGCAAGAAAAAGTAGTGAATATTCAAAAAAAAATGAAAAGAAAAAAAAGGAAGAGAAAGAAATAAAGTTGTGATCTAAGGCAAAAAGATTGTGCTTAAGAACCATGGACACCTCTAATTGGGGACTCTAGCAAAGCTGAGTCACGATCTGAAAAGGTTCAACCAATTATGTGTCTGTGGCATGTATGTATCCAGTGGTAATACTGGAAGACAGAGTGCTTTGGGCCACGGCCAAGACTCATAAAGTAGCTGTGTTCAAGAATCATCATACTTAACTAGGAGAATCAATAACATTATCTGGATTCTGAGTTCCTATAGAAGCCAATCATTTTGAATTTCAAAGGATAGAGTGAGGTGCCAAAACTGTTCAGAGGCAAAAAGCTAAAAGCCCCGCTCATCTAATTAACACTGATCTTCATAGATGTTTTTGGAATTCATTGCATATTCTCTTCTTTTTATCTTATTTGATTTTCAATTGCTTGGGGACAAGCAACAATTTTAGTTTGGTGTTGTGATGAGCGGATAATTTATACGCTTTTTGGCATTGTTTTTAGTATGTTTTTAGTATGTTTTAGTTAGTTTTTTATTATATTTTTGTTAGTTTTTAGTTAAAATTAACTTTTCTGAACTTTACTATGTGTTTGTGTGTTTTTCTGTGATTTCAGGTATTTTCTGGCTGAAATTGAGGGACCTGAGCAAAAATCTGATTCAGAGGCTGAAAAGGATTGCAGATGCTGTTGGATTCTGACCTCCCTGCACTCGAAGTCGATTTTCTGGAGCTACAGATACCCAATTGGCGAGTTCTCAACTGTGTTGAAAAGTAGACATCCTGGGCTTTCCAGCAATATATAATAGTCTATACTTTGCTCGAGATTTGATGGCCTAAACCGGCCTTCCAAATCAGCTCACAACTGCCCGGCGTTAAACGCCGGAACTGGCACAAGAATGGGAGTTAAACGCCCAAACTGGCACAAAAGCTGGCGTTTAACTCCAAGAAAAGTCTCTACACATGAAAGCTTCAATGCTCAGCCCAGGCACATACCAAGTGGGCCCGGAAGTAGATTTTTATGTCATTTACTCATTTCTGTAAACCCTAGGCTACTAGTTCTCTACAAATAGGACCTTTTGCTATTGTATTTTCATCTTTAGATCTTTGAATCTTTAGATCACGTTTTGGGGGCTGGCCTCACGGCCATGCCTAGACCTTGTTCTTATGTATTTTCAACGGTGGAGTTTCTACACACCATAGATTAAGGTGTGGAGCTCTGCTGTACCTCGAGTATTAATGCAATTACTATTGTTCTTCTATTCAATTCAGCTTATTCTTGTTATAAGATATTCATTCGCACCCAAGAACATGATGAATGTGATGATTATGTGACACTCATCATCATTCTCACTTATGAACGCGTGCCTGACAACCACTTCCGTTCTACAAGCAAACAAGGCTTGAATGTTTATCTCTTGGATTCCTTAATCGGAATCTTCGTGGTATAAGCTAGAATTGATGGCAGCATTCAAGAGAATTCGGAAGGTCTAAACCTTGTCTGTGGTATTCTGAGTAGGATTCAAGGATTCAATCACTGTGACGAGCTTCAAACTCCTGAAGGCTGGGCGTTAGTGACAGACGCAAAAGAATCACTGGATTCTATTCCAACCTGATTGAGAACCGACAGATTATTAGCCGTGCTGTGACAGAGCGCGTTGAACATTTTCACTGAGAGGACGGGACTGTAGCCATTGACAACAGTGATGCCCAACATACAGCTTGCCATGGAAAGGAGTAAGAAGGATTGGATGAACTTAACTAATAACCCTGACCCTACTAAGAACTCCCCAGTTCTTACCCCTTCTCTCTCCCTTCTCCCTCCAGATGGAAGCATGAGTACCTCATAAACCACTATTTTATGATAAATTTTGTGCTTAAATTGAGTGATTTTACCAACTCTTCACCTACTTATTCATATGAATTTGCATAGTTTTGCAATTCCTTCCTTATGATATGACATATGAGAAAACATGTTTCTTATGCTTTAAAATAATCAAATTTAATTATCCTCTATTACCATTCGATACCGTGATTTGTGTGTTGAGTACTTTCAGGTTTTATAGGACAGGAATGGAAAGGAAACATACAAAAATGGAAGGAAAGCACAAATTGGAGTTTTGGAGAAACTGGCAGTGATGCGTCCGCATGGACGACGCGAACGCGTGCTTAGCACAGAAGAGAATCGACGCGAGTGCCTGGATGATGCGAGCACGTGACTTGCGAAACACAATTGACGCGGACGCATGACTGACGCGACCGCGTGGAAGATCAACACTTCAAATGACGCGACCGCGTGACCCACGTGGACGCATGATGTGCGCGATCTATAGAATTTGCAGAAGTCGGCCCTAGCGACTTCTGGGCCCTTTTTGGCCCAAATCCAAGCCCAGAGAAGACAGATTAAAGAGTTATAAATGGAGGAATCCATCCATTCATAAGATATACTAAATACTTCATACAACATACATTTTTAGATAATTTTAGATGTAGTTTTTAGAGAGAGAGAGTTCTCTCCTTTCTCTTAGGATTAGGAATATTTCTTCTTCATCTCAGGTTCAATGTTCTTCTTATTTGTTTTCTCTTTTATTTGTTTATGCACCATTCATGTTATGATTTTCTTAATTAAATATAATTTGAGGTATTCCAGACTCATGATTGTTTCTCCCTATTTATAATTTAGATTATTTACTATTGGCTTTGGTTGATTAATTGGTGACTCTTGAGTTGTCAAATTCATCGTGATTGATAATTATTATCATTGATGATTAACTTAGATTCCTATAACTCTAGTCTTTCCTTAAGGAGTTGACTAGGACTTTAGGTGTTAAATTAATTTGTCCACTTAACTAACCTTCATAGTTAGAGGTTGACTTAGTGGGAGCAAAAGTATAATTCTCATCACCATTGATAAGGATAACTAGGATAGAACTTCCAGTTTTCATACCTTGCCAAGAGATTTCTTCATTATTAATTTATTAATTTCTGCAACCCATTTCTCTTGCTCAAAACCCCTTTCAAACCCAAAAAATACTATTTTTCATAACCAATAATAAATCATACTTCCCTGTAATTCCTTGAGAAGACGACCCGAGGTTTGAATACTTCGGTTAATTATTTTTATTGGGTTTGTTACTTGTGACAACCAAACGTTTGTAAGAAAGGCTGATTGCTTAGTTTAGAAGCTATACTTGCAACAAGAATTTATTATAACTTCTAAACCATCAATCTTTAGTTCTTCAGTACCCTTCCGTAGTTCGCTGATGACCGTTCGTAAAGAGGATTCCGCTCTAGGTAGTCCTCTGAGTCTAGGGAGAATCCTATTCTTTGTTCATATGTATATACGATGAGACCAGCCAACGTCTGCATCCCATTTGTATGCAAACTTTAACCTAAATCTTGTGTACTAGACTCTTGTTATGTGGCTACTTGATGAGGTACTAGAGTGACGTCATATGGCAATGACTGATCGTACATAGGAGCGATAGACGACCTTCCAGCTTTTGATGACGTTCCATCTGACTTGACTTTTGAAGACTTAGAAAGTACTTTCCCTCGCTTTAGTAGTTTAGAGGGACTAGGTGAGTATAGAGTCTAGGCTAGCCTGGGTGCCAGCTTAGGAACTTCTTGAACAGGTCAGGGCCTGGGATGTTGTATGTATATATATGTATATAGATATTATTTAGCTATATCTAGGGGTGTTCTAACTAAAGATCTTTACTCTAATAAAGGCTGGTTCACGGAATGTTATCAACCGCTTGAGATGTATTTATGTGTGGTTGTTTATAACTGTTTTATCTATTATTATTTGTGAATCGCTTATGAATGATTCTATTTATTAATCCAAACATTTTTTTTAAAAAGTACCTCGCAAACTAGTTATGCTTTTAACAACGAATCAGGCTCATATAATAAATAATAGATAATAATTAGGATGACAAATTGGTAGCGCTCAGTTTCCGGTATGTCCTAGGCGTATTGAAAATTAGGTCGTTACAATTTGGTATCAGAGCTGTTCGTTCCCAATAGAGCCTGGGGAGTGGACTGACTATGCTTCATTGCATACTCTGCTTGTGTGTCTCATGCTGTTAGGGTATCTTTAAGATACATTTGGCATGAATGTCTATGAGTGCTCGTTGTGGAAATGTTCGTGCCTTACTTGAAATATTAAGACTGATCACCTTAATGTTGATTGTTTGGTGCGGATAAGACCTTAATGACTGGGAATAGGCATAGATTAATCGAGCTCTGAATGACGAATCATTGCGAGACACAGCTATCTCATAGCTATTATGATCTCCATGGCTATGGCTATGTTAGATTTGGATACTGTAAGGAACGAACGCTTGTTTTACTTGTGAGGAATCTTTACACACAGCTGGGATCTACCCAAGAAAGTTTGTTTGGAATCCAGTGCGAACCCAGCAACAAGGCCTAGTGTTTTCCATGACTGCTGATGATGCTATGTAATCAGACGCCCTGATCCAAGGTCGGTGTTATGTCAAAAATCGATTTCTAACTGTACTATATGACTCAGGTGCATCGCATTCCTTTATTTCTTTAACTGTTGCTCGTGAGTCGTGAATAGATTTCTCTGAGTTGAACTTTGATCTAATTGTCCATACACCTGCGTCCCAAAATGCTTTGACCAGTTTAGCGTGCCTGCAAGTACCATTTACTATTAGGAACAAGACTTTTATAAATGATCTAATTTGTTTGCCTCTATGTGGTTTAGAAATTATTTTAGGATTAGATTGGTTATCTAAGTATCATGTTTTCCTTGATTGCTATAAGAGAACTGCTGTTATTCCATCTGATAGTTTAGATATTAAACCATTTCTGTCATATACTTTATATCTGAATTCTGTAAAACTTACCTTAGACGGGATTGATTGTGAGGGGTACGTTTTGTTAGCGGCTAGCTCGAATGACAGTGAATTAAGCTAAGAATGAATCTGAGTGGTGAAAAAATTTCCTGATGTTTTCCCGCACGACATACCTGAATTTCCTCCTCAACGTGAGATAGAATTCAGCATCGAACTAGTACCTGGAACTAGATCGATTTCCATAGCACCGTACTGGATGTCACCACTGGAACTTGCAGAATTGAAGTAGCAGTTGGATGAGCTACTTGGAAAGAAATTATTCGTCCCAGTGCATCACTATGGGGAGCTCCAGTATTGCTAGTAAAGAAAAAGGATGGTGGAATGAGACTTTGTGTAGATTATCGACAGTTAAATAAAGTCACTATCAAGAACAAGTATCCACTTCCACGGATAGATGATTTGATGGATCAGTTGAAAAGTGCAACTGTGTTCTCGAAGATTGATTTGTGATCGGGCTATCACCAGATTCGAGTGAAAGAGTCAGATATACCGAAGACTGTATTTAGAACTCGATATGGTCACTATGAGTATACGGTTATGTCATTTGGACTAACTAATGCTCCTGGGATTTTCATAGATTACATGAATCGTATTTTTCGTCCGTACCTTGATCAGTTCGTAGTAGTTTTCATAGATAGAAAGAGAGCATGAAGAGCATCTAAGGACTGTATTGCAGATACTGAGGACTCAGAAGTTATATGCTAAATTATCAAAATGTGAATTCTGGAAAGAGAAGGGGGCATTTTTGGGACATGTTATATCACAGAGAGGAATTGCAGTGCATCCTTTAAAAATTGAAGCAGTAGTGCAGTGGGAACCACCTACAACCATTACAGAAGTTTAGAGTTTTCTCGGACTTGCTGGCTATTACCGGAGGTTCATCAAAGGATTTTCACAGATAGCCTTACCTTTGACTTACCTTACACAAAAGGAAGTTCCATTTATCTAGACGGCGGAGTGTGATAGAAGTTTCAAGATGCTTAAGGAAAAGCTAACAACTGCACCTGTATTAGTACTACCCGATCCGCAGAAACCTTTTGAAGTATACTGTGACGCCTCTCATAAAGGACTTGGATGTGTGCTGATGCAAGATAAAAATGTGGAGGCTTATGCTTCCTGGCAGCTGAGACCTCATGAACGAAATTATCCGACGCATGACTTAGAATTGGCTGCAGTGGTATTTGCTCTGAAGATCTGGAGGCACTATTTGTATGGTGCTCAACTAGAAGCTTTCTCCGCTCACAAAAGTTTAAAATATATCTTTGACCAGAAGGATCTTAATATGCGACAATGAAGGTGGATGGAATTTTTTAAGGACTATAAATTTAAGTTAAGTTATCACCCAGGGAAAGCGAACGTGGTGGCAGACGCCTTGAGCAGGAAGAATTTGAGTATCTCTTGGATGATGCTAAAAGAAGAGAAGCCACTTGTGGAATTTGAGGACCTTAAGTTGGCTATGACTGAGACGTCAGGTGGAGTCCGTTTGGCGCAGTTGCATATAACACCAGATTTTAAAATTAAGATTCAGCAAGCACAAGCACAGGACTCAGAAATAATGACGATGCTGAAACGGATGAAAGTAGAGGATCCAGAAGCTGTGAGTATAGATCGTAGCAGTCTCTGGAGATACAAGAACAGAATTTGTGTGCCTAGCTCTAGAGATTTGCGGCAAAGGATTCTTGCAGAAGCTCATCAAAGTAGATTTTCTATGAATCCTAAAGTAATAAAGATGTATCAAGATTTGAAACAAATGTTCTGGTGGCCGGGCTTAAAAAAAAGAGGTAGCAGAATGTTTAACCTGCCAGAAGGTGAAGGTGGAACACAAGAAACCGTCAGGAACCTTGCAACCCTTAGAAATATTACAATGGAAATGGGAGCAGATCACTATGGATTTTGTCACGGGATTGCCAAGCACCTCAACAGGACACAATGCCATTTGGGTAATTGTGGACAGGTTGACAAAAATTAGCACACATCCTTTTGATTCGAGTTGACTATACATTAGAAAGGCTGGCACGGATATATATTCAAGAAATCGTACGATTGCACGGAATACCTTCGTCAATTGTTTCAGATTGAGATCCGAGGTTTACTTCCAGATTCTGGGGAGCTTTTCAAAAAGCTTTTGGAACAGAACAGCATATGAGTACAGCATACGATCTTCAGACAGACAGACAATCAGAGCAAACAATCCAGACATTAGAAGACATGCTAAGATCTTGTGTGATGGATAACCAAGGCAGTTGGGATAGGTATTTTCCATTGGTCGAGTTCGTCTACAACAACAGTTACCAACAAAGTATCGGGATAGCATCATATGAAGCTCTCTACGGAAGGAGATGTCAGACACCATTATGTTGGAATGATGACGGAGAAGCTAGTGTCTTAGGTCCAGACTTAGTGCAAGAAAATACTGAGAAGATAAATGGGATTCACCAGAAGATCCAAACAGCACAGAGCAGTCAAAAGAGCTATGCCGATAATAGACGTAGACCTTTAGAGTTTAGTGAGGGAGACCATGTCTTTCTTAAAGTAACCCCGACTACTGGAATAGGTAGAGCCCTTAAGACTAAAAAGCTTAACCCTCGATACATAGGACCTTTCCAAATCCTTAAAAGAGTCGGTCTAGTAGCTTATCAAGTAGCCCTTCCTCCATATCTGTCAAACTTTCATGATGTTTTTCATGTCTCGCAACTTAAGAAATATACTCCCGACGAGAGTCACATTTTACAACCAGAAACAATGCAGTTACGAAACGATTTGACATATCAAGCATCACCAGTTCAGATCGTAGAAAGAAGTGATAAGCAGCTAAGAGGCAAAACTATTCGCTTAGTCAAAGTAGCTTGGGGACAAAGAGGAGAAGAAGAGCACACTTGGGAACTATAAGATAAGATGAAAGCTGATTACCCGCATCTATTCTCAGGTAACTAAAATTTTGAGGGCAAAATTTTCTTTTAGGAGGGTAGAATGTAACAACCCTGGTTTTCGAGTACGCGATATCTTCTCTGAAAGTACGGATTTCTCTGGAGGATCAATAAGGGGAGAACCTCTGATATATGATCAATTATCTTAATCCTCATTGTCATTACGTCTTCTTTAAGCTAGAACTTTCTGAGGCAAGCTCGATAATGCGGTCACGAAGAACCTAGTTTTTGAACCATATCGGTCAGGAGTTTTGATCCAATTTTTCGTAAATAGTCTCAGTTTGACGAACCAGAATCGATTCATGAGAGAAGAGATAGAATAGGGTAATATTATCATTATATTAGTATTAGAATCTTCTTGAATGATATTATAAGGTTACCTGGTCAGTTTTAGTTAAAAATAGAAAATCGGTTTAACCGGGTTCACAGTTTACTAGTGCAGCTTAGCACTAGCACTCTCTGATGACTTTAGCAATGCTAAGGCCTCATTATACATGTTTTATTCTCATAATAAATATGTTACTAGTGTCATTTATGCTAGTAGCTCAGAAAATAATTTTTAGAGATGTTTTTACAAGTGTTCCGATACATCTAGTTTTAGTAGTTATACACCTGAGATATTTTAATATTATTTTAATCCACCTCCAAACCAAACAATCACAACTCACCCTACACCCCCAAAACTCCCAAGGATGGTTCATTTGTTCTTTGTGGCCGAAATTTCCAAGAGAGAAAAAGAGAGAAAAGTTCTTAGCTCCAAATTTTCAAAGCTTGATTTTTGCTGAACTAAAACTCAAACCAAAATTCTGATTTCACCAAAATGATTCTCTCTTCTTCCTCTACATAACCATGTAACTTATAAAGGCTGGAAATAAGGTGAGATGGCTGTTCCTTTCCCCTTTCAATTCGGTTTTCAAGGAAACATGCTTAAAGATGTGTTTTCTTGATGTTCTTCCTTAGGAATCATGCTTAACTTGACTTGAGGGCCAAGAAATGTTAATTTACATCAAGTCTAAGGTGAGATATCCCTTCCTAACATGCTGAGAGAGATTTGGTCAGTTGAGGGTTTGTGGATTTAAAGTTGTTCTTGATGTGATTTAGGAGGAAAAAGTGCTTTAAGAACACTTCAAAGAGTAACCGGATTTGGAGCAGCAAATCAAGGTAGAGTGTCACAAAATTAATCTTGATTATTTGTGTTTGATTTGTGTGAATGTTGTATAATTTGGCTGTGCTAAAAATTGGTTGCATATATGATTGATTCCCGGTGAAAATTTGGTGAAATTTTGATGAAATTTGATGAAATTCAAGCTATGAATGTGTGTTCTTGTGGCTGTTGGAAAAACGAACCCTAGAGCTTAAATTGAGGTTCAATTTATGTTTAAAACATGTAGAAAAGATGGGGTTTTAGTGGCAGGGAATTTATTTTGAATTTTGGTAAAAATCGGATGCTGAAAAGACTGAAAAACGGGGAAAAAAAGAGAAATAATCTGAAGAATTTATGAAGAACATGAAGAACACTTTGTGTAAGATGAAGAACAATGAAGAACAGGCTTTAGATCCTTAAAAGGGCAAGGAAGTGAAAATTTTGGTGTTTAAGGGGTTATTTAGTAATTTCTGAAAGTTAGGGTGGTTAAAGTAGAAATATTAAAAGTTAAAGGTTGTAAAAAGTGAATTTTAAAGGTTAAAAGTAAAAAGTAAGTTAATTTTCGAAAATTAATAATAAAATAATAAATAATAATAAAATATTAAATAATAATATTTAATTAAAAATAATATTTTAATAAAAATAATAAAATAATACGCAAAAGGCAGTTTTCTGTAAAAGCTTTAGAAAGACAGCTTTAATCGCAGGATTTCATAATTACCTTCATAAGACACTTAGGGAGTGGTAAGAATATATTAGTGAGGCAAAGATAAATAAAAGATAAAAAGTTGAAGAAAAGATAAAAATCGAAGTAAAAGTCTGTAAAGTATTAATGACAGAAAAACAGACAGAGACTACCGAACGAACTAGGGCAACATAGTTAGTCCTTGAGTTGGGACTAGGGTTAGGTATTATATGAAAAGTTAAACTGTTTCAGTATAGACTTAATGAACCTATACTTGGGACAGGCTAACTACTCATACCAAAATTTATATAAGCTTTAAATACATACGTTAAACAGAGAAATCAGAGAAAAGTAAAGTGATACAGAGAAGAGAGTAATCAGAGCAGAGTAGTATGATAAAAAGCAGAGGACCTGTTGAAGGGTCATTTGTTGCTTAAAGCAACCCAAGAGGTGCTTCTTTGTTTATTTGTTGCATTAAGGCAACTCCAGAGTTATTTGTTTGTTCATCTGCTGCATTGAGGCAGTGAGATAGATAGTGGTGCGACCATTGAGAACGCTTTCCTGCAGTACAGATCCATATTTTAATTCTGTAAGGTAGAGGGCTTATTTCCTGCTACATAAATACCGTGACCACCTGTTCCATTTCTGTAGTGGCAGAGGGGTTATTTCCTGTATACAGAAGGTGTGTCGGCATACATCCCTGCAGTGGCAGATGTGTTATTTCTTGCGTGCAATGGACCCTGTGGTGGTAGAGGGGTTATTTCCTGTACACAGGGGTATAGCCAATTGGAAAGCCATACCCGTTTCAGCTGCTTCGGGTTACGTCGGGAGCGGGTAGAAACCGACAGATGAGCTCATTACCTGCACTAGGGCTAGACATGCATCATACTTGGTTATGAATTTTCTCTATTATGATTGTTGCATGAATGTATGCTTTCTTTGTTTGTATTCTATTCTCCGTGTTTGTGTCTGTGTTTTACTTTCTTGTATTCTTCTGTTTGTGATCTGTTTTTTGTTTTCTCTATTTTCTCTATTTATCTGTCTTCTGTTTACTACTTCTCTATATTCACTACAAGAAAAACACCCATTCAGCCACACTTTTTTTAGACTACATTTGAAAAGCGTAGCCTATTCTAGGAATAGGCTACGCTTTTCTCTGTGTTTCCTTTTCATAGGAGAATCGGAAACACATTTGTGGCATTACTTGAAAAGTGTCTCCTTTGATATTATAAATAACACTTATAAAGCATAGCCTTATCTTAAGAGCTTTGGGTTCACTTTTTACACCAAAGAGTACACTTTTAAAAGGTAACTTATTTGTCAGGTTTCTGATGCGCTTTAAAAATGATGCCTAATGTATTTCAAATTAAATGTTCAACACTTAGTAATTTTTTTTTCACTTTACAGCAAATAATAATATACAAATTAAACCCTATTAAAAAAATACTATAAAAATTAAACACAGCTAAATTTGATGAAACGAACGCGCGCATAACCCTCGATCACCCTTAGCTTCTTCTTCGTGCCCCTCATTACGCCAAAACAGAGAAGACTCTGCACTCACCCACTCACCCACTCACCACTCCAAGAGAAGACTCCGCCATCACCACTCACCACTATCGGCGCCACCACTCACCACTCCAGGAAGACTCTGCACTCACTCATCTTCACCATTCACGATGCCGTCACTCGTCTTCAACATACCGCCGGTTCTCTTTGCTGTGCGCTCACATCAGGATGACGCTGCGCTCAACGAAAAGCCTCTCTTCATTCTCTCACCATCATCGAGAAGGTATGCATCCACCTTCATTTGGTTTCTGAAATTTGAGAGGGTAGAGTTCCAATTTTAGGGTTTGAATTTAGGGGTTTGGTACAATAATCTGTGAACTCATGAATTGATGAACTCCGGTGTAGGAGAAATAATTGTTGTAGGTTCGTTTGCCACAAACCTTAGGTCCGTTCTTCTATTGTCTTAGATTGCGACTTTTTCAGCTACATTTCGATTCAGTTCATACTTTTCTGTGATCAAGCTTATCGCCCATTTCATTGTTGGATCATTTAACGGCTTGAAAAATTATTAAAACTTAAATTTGTATCCTTTTATTTATGTTACTTGCTGATTGGGGTTGTTGTTACTTTGAAAATTCATCGACTTTGTTGTATTTTTCCTTGATCAAATGAACTTATTCAGAAATCTGGTGGCCAATTTTGTGTTTTTTTATTATATATTTTTTCTAATGAAATATATGAATCTAGATGTTTTATGCTGAAGCAAATTGATGAGCTTAAGCAGTTAAAAAGCAGAGAGTGAAATAGAGTTTCTCTGAAAAATTTAATCATGCGAAAAATTTGGTGGATTGAGTTTAGAATTTTTTAACATGCGTTGTTGACTTCTCAGGAAGTGATTAGATGCATCCATGTTGGTTTCAAAACTTGTTGGTTTTTTCTGATTTGAATTCTTCTTCTTTTTTCCTTGCGAGATTCATGGTTTGGATTTAAATTTTGGGCTGTTGTCAGATTTAATTAGTATAGATACTATGCGAATTTAATTTTTTTATTCCAACTATTTTATCATTTGCTTGTTCCTGATTTGAGCTACAATAGTCAATAGGTTATTGAATTTAGAATGCTAAGTAATGCCATTCAAATAAGCTTAATGAATATCTCATATAATTGTTTCTGTGTTCTAAAGAAAAAACCAGAGTATGGACTCTATTTGGTTTGTGCATTGCTTCAAAACTTGTTGATTTTTTTTACTTTGGATTCTTCTTCTTTTTTCCTCGTGAGAATCATGCTTTGGATTTGAATTTTGGGCTGTTATCAGATTTCTTGAGAAATAGATACTATACAAATTAAACTTTTTTTATTCCAACTGTTTTTTATCATTTGCTTGTTCCTGATTTGAGCTACAGCAGTCAATAGGTTATTGAATTTAGAATGCTAAGTAATGCCATTCAAATAAGCTTAATGAATATCTCATAAAGTAGCTTCACCTTCTTTAATTTCTCGTCTCTGGATGCCATTATTAATTACTTTTTCACCTTCATTTGGGCCTTACACACACACAATCCCCTGCCATTTGTGGACTCCCTAATGGAACCTTTTCCCGATGCCCATGAGTCACCCCTACCCTGCTGCTTCTATAGTGATAATTGACCCCTTTCCCTTATCTGGTTTTATAGGCACAATTTAATTCCACTTTACATCTTCTTCTTTTCTATCCTTTTCTTCTTTAGGTGCTCTTTCTATCATTTGGATTTGCTTCATGTTGCTGCAGTTCCTATTGTATTTTATTTAATTTTTTCCCCCTTAAAATTCTCCTTTTGTTCTTGTTCGTGTTGGACATAAAATTTTTATGAAGAAGAATTGAGATGTGTGATGTAGCAGCATCTATGATTTTTAGCTTTCTTTTTGACATTTCACTTTGATTTGTGTATGTCCTATTATTTTCCAAATAAGTTACCGACCTGAATTGAGTTTTCAAAAGCAAGAGTTCTTCCTTTTATTTTCAGTTAGTCAGTTACTCATGCTTTGGATTTGAATTTTGGGCTGTTATCAGATTGCTTGAGAAATAGATACTATACAAATTAAAATTTTTTTATTCCAACTGTCTGATCATTTTCTTGTTCCTGATTTGAGCTACAATAGTCAATAGGTTAATGAATTTAAAATGCTAAGTAATGCCATTCAAATAAGCTTAATGAATATCTCATAAAGTAGCTTCACCTTCTTTAATTTCTCGTCTTTGGATGCCATTATTAATTACTTTTTCACCTTCATTTGGGCCTTACACACACAGTTCCCTGCAATTTGTGGACTCCCTAATTGACCCCTTTCCTGATGCCCATGAGTCACCCCTACCCTGCTGCTTCTATAGTTATAATTGACCCCTTTCCCTAATCTGCTTTTGTAGGCACAATTTTAATTCTACTTTACATCTTCTTCTGTTCTATCCTTTTCATTCTTAGGTGCTCTCTCTATCATTTGGATTTCTTCCTTTTGCTGTAGTTCCTTTTGTATTTTATTTAATTTTTTCCCCCTTAAAATTCTCCTTTTGTTCTTTTTGCTTTTGGACATAAAATTATTATGAAAAAGAATTGAGATGTGTGATGTAGCAGCATATAAGATTTTTAGCTTTTTTTGTAACATTTCACTTTGATTTGTGTATGTCCTATTATTTTCCAAATAAGTTAATGACCTAAATTGAGTTTTGAAAAGCAAGATTTCTTCCTTTTATTTTTAATTACTCAGTTACTCATGCTTTAGATTTGTATAATGGGTTGTTATCAGATTCCTTTATGATTTGAACCTCTGATATATCATCAAGTATCTTAATCCTCATTGTCATTACGTCTTCTTTAAGCTAAAACTTTCTGAGGCAAGCTCGATAATGCGGTCACGAAGAACCTAGTTTTTGAACCGTATCGGTCAGGAGTCTTGATCCGATTTTTCGTAAATAGTCTCAGTTTGATGAACCAGAATTGATTCATGAGAGAAGAGATAAAATAGGTTAATAATATTATTATATTAGTATTAGAAGCTTCTTGAAATATATTATAAGGTTACCTGGTCAGTTTTAGTTAAAAATAGAAAATCAGTTTAACCGGGTTCACAGTTTACTGGTGCAGCTTAGCACTAGCACTCTCTGATGACTTTAGCAATGCTAAGGCCTCATTATACATGTATTACTCTCATAATAAATATGTTACTAGTGTCATTTATGCTAGTAGCTCAGAAAATAATTTTTAGAGATGTTTTTACAAGTGTTCCGATACATCTAGTTTTAGTAGTTATACACCTGAGATATTTTAATATTATTTTAATCCACCTCCAAGCCAACCAATCACAACTCACCCTACACTGCCAAAACCCCCAAGGCTGGTTCATTTGCTCTTTGTGGCCGAAATTTCCAAGACAGAAAAAGAGAGAAAAGTTTTTAGTTCCAAATCTTCAAAGCTTGATTTCTGCTGAACTAAAACTCAAACCAAAATTCCAATTTCACCAAAATGATCCTCTCTTCTTCCTCTACTTATCCATGTAACTTATCAAGGCTGGAAATAAGGTGATATGGCTGCTCCTTTCCCATTCAATTCGGTTTTCAAGGAAACATGCTTAAACATGTGTTTTCTTGATGTTCTTCCTTAAGAATCATGCTTAACTTGACTTGAGGGCCAAGAAATGTTATTTTCCAGCAAGTCTAAGGTGATATATCCCTTACTAACGTGCTGAGACAGATTTGGTCAGTTGAGGGTTTGTGGATTTAAAGTTGTTCTTGATGTGATTTAGGAGGAAAAAGTGCTTTAAGAACACTTCAAAGAGTAACCGGATTTGGAGCAGCAAATCAAGGTAGGGTGTCACGAAATTAATCTTGATTATTTGTGTTTGAGCTGTGTGAATGTTGTATAATTTGGCTGTGCTAAAAATTGGTTGCATATATGATTGATTCTTGGTGAAAATTTGGTGAAATTTTGATGAAATTTGATGAAATTCAAGCTATGAATGTGTGTTCTTGTGGCTGCTGAAAAAATGAACCCTAGAGCTTAAATTGAGGTTCAATTTATGTTTAAAACATGTAGAAAAGATGGGGTTTTAGTGGCTGGGAATTTATTTTGAATTTTGGTAAAAATCGGATGCTGAAAAGACTAAAAAACGGGTAAAAACAGAGAAATAATCTGAAGAATTTATGAAGAACATGAAGAACACTTTGAGTGTGATGAAGAACAATGAAGAACAGGCTTTAAATCCTTAAAAGGGCAAGGAAGTAAAAATTTTGGTGTTTAAGGGGTTATTTAGTAATTTCTGAAAGTTAGGGTGGTTAAAGTAGAAATATTAAAAGTTACAGGTGGTAAAAAGTGAATTTTAAAGGTTAAAAGTAAAAGGTAAGTTAATTTTCGAAAATTAATAATAAAATAATAAATAATAATAAAATATTAAATAATAATATTTAATTAAAAATAATATTTTAATAAAAATAATAAAATAATGCGAAAAAGGCAGTTTTCTGTAAAAGCTTTAGAAAGACAGCTTTAATTGCAGGATTTCATAATTATCTTCATAAGACACTTAGGGAGTGGTAAGAACATATTAGTGAGGCAAAGATAAATAAAAGATAAAAATCAAAGTAAAAGTCTGTAAAGTATTAATGACAGAAAAACAGACAGAGACTAGCGAACGAACTAGGGCAACATAGTTAGTCCTTGAGTTGCGACTAGGGTTAGGTATTATATGAAAAGTTAAACTGTTTTAGTATAGACTTAATGAACCTATACTTGGGACAAGCTAACTATTCATACCAAAATTTACATAAGCTTTAAATACATACGTTAAACAGAGAAATCATAGAAAAGTAAAGAGATACAGAGAAGAGAGTAATCAGAGAAGATGAGCTCATTACCTGCACTAGGGCTAGACATGCATCATACTTGGTTGTGCATTTTCTCTATTATGATTGTTGCATGAATGTACGCTTTCTTTGTTTGTATTCTATTCTCCGTGTTTGTGTCTGTGTTTTACTTTCTTGTATTCTTCTGTTTGTGATATGTTTTCTCTTTTCTCTATTTTCTTTATTTATCTGTTTTCTGTTTACTACTTCTCTATATTCTATTATTCGTCTGCCAAACAACACAAAATTAATGAACTTAACTAATAACCCCGACCCTACTAAGAACTCCCCAGTTCTTACCCCTTCTCTCTCCTTTCTCCCTCCAGATGGAAGCATGAGTACCCTTCCGTAGTTTGTTGATGACCGTCCGTAAAGAGGATTCCGCTCTAGGTAGTCTTCTGAGTCTAGGGAGAATCCCGTTCTCTGTTCATATGTATATACGATGAGACCAGCCAACGTCTGCATCCCATTTGTACACAAACTTTAACCTAAATCTTGTGTACGAGACTCTTGTTATGTGGCTACTTGATGAGGTACTAGAGTGACGTCATATGGCAATGACTGATCGTGCATAGGAGCGCTAGACGACCTTCCACCTTTTGATGACGTTCCACCTGACTTGAGTTTTAAAGACTTAGAACGTACTTTCCCTCGCTTTAGTAGTTTAGAGGGACTAGGTGAGTATAGAGTATAGGCTAGCCTGGGTGCTAGCTTAGGGACTTCTTGAACAGGTCAGGGCATGGGATGTTGTATGTATATATATCTATATAGATATTATTTAGATATATCTAGGGGTGTTCTAACTAAAGATCTTTACTCTAATAAAGGTTGGTTCACGGAATGTTATCAATTGCTTGAGATGTATTTAGGTGTGCTTGTTTATAACTGTTTTATCTATTATTATTTATGAATCGCTTTTGAATGATTCTGTTTATTAATCCAAACATTTTTTTTTAAAAAGTACCTTGCAAACTAGTTATGCTTTTAACAATGAATCAGGCTCATATAATAAATAATAGATAATAATTAGGATGACAAATTGGTAGCGCTCAATTTTCGGTATGTCCTAGGCGTATTGAAAATTGGGTCGTTACAGAGATGCTTTATCCCTTTTGAATCTCTGCTTTCCTATTGCCTTCATCCAATCATTCATACTCCTTTCCATGGTAAGCTGTATGTTCGGGTATCACCGTTGTCAATGGCTACCTCCCGTCCTCTCAGTGAAAATGGTCTAGCTACGAGTTACGTAGGGCTAATCATCTGTCGGTTCTCACTTGTGTTGGAATAGGATCCAGTGATCCTTTTGCATCTGTCACTACGCCCAACAGTCATGAGTTTGAAGCTCGCATAGTCATCCCATCCCAAATCCTACTCGGAATACCACAGACAAGGTTTAGACTTTTCGGATCTTAAGAATGCTGCCAATTGGTTCTAGCTTATACCACAAACACTCTGATATCAAGGAATTGAAGGCTCTATTGTCAGGAGAGGCAATCAAACGCATGGACCAGGAATCCAAGAGATATGCATTCAAGCTTGTTTTCATGTAGAACGGAAGTGTTTGTCAGGAACGCATTCATAAGTTGAGAATGGTGATGAGTGTCACAAAATCATCAGAGGGGGAATTGCATTAATATTCGAGGAACAGCAGAGCTCCACACCTTAATCTATAGTGTGTAGAAGCTCCACCGTTGAAAATACATAAGTGATAATGTTGTTCATTGGCTTCGGCCCCAGAGGGGGAATCAGAATAACCAAGACTTCTAATACAATAGTAAAAAGTCCTATTTATAATGAACTAGTAACCTAGGTAGCGTTTGTTTTTGGGGGCAGGACACGGAGACATGGACAACACTTGTTTAAAAAGTGTTTGGAAGCAGAGACATGGACAGTGGACATATTGTCTCTGAGACAGTTTTTTATACTTTTGTGTCCACTCTTTCACGAAGGACAATGATGGACACGGGATTTGGAAGAGTGGACACGGACAATTTTAAAAATTTTATTTTCCTTTTTTTCCACTATTACCCCTCAGAGATACTTTTTTCTTCCTGTTCTTTCTCTATCTCTTTCTTTTTCACGTACTCTCTTTTTTCTGTAGAATTTTTTATTGAGGGTACATAATTCTTTTCTTTTTATCGTTTTACTTCAGTACCATTTTAACCTTATATTATATTATTTGATTTGTAATAAAAATAATAACAAAAATAATTAATCTTAAAACTTTTGAAAGATAAATATTATCAAAAATAAAATTGATCTTTTAAAATGCTAAAAAATAATTTATAAATTGTAATTGATTTTATATAATTCAAAGAAAAATCAGTTTTTTATAAAAAAAAATCAATTTTTAGATAAAAAAAATTAGTTTTTTTTAAATAAAAATAGATTTTTATATGCAAAAACTAATTGTTTTTTCATGTAAAAATGGATTTTTTTAAATTAATTTTTTATTTAAAATTAATTTGGCTTATTAACTTAAACAAAATTTTTTATTAATCAAACTCAAATTTATTTTTTTTGTTAATCTTAACTATATGTATTCCTACATATTAATAATAAATTTTAAAATAAAATAATTATATTTATAAATTTTATTTTAATATAAATACTAATATATTTTTTATTAAAATTTTTTGCTTTTCCAAATATTTTTTTCAAGTTCCATCTGTACTCCTACGTACTCTCATTTTTTATTAAATTAATTTGTATTGATGTAGAAAATTTGGAATCACAGGACTATTTTAGTAAAACCATATAATATTTTAGTCTTGTCCATGTGTATTCAAACATAATACTAGACATTACATTAGTGTCTTGTCCATCGTATCCAAACACAATACACAAAAGATAATTTTTAGTGTCTCCGTCCTATTGTCTCCGTTTCAGTATCATGTTCTGTCCTGTCTCTTAAAACAAACGCAGCCCTAGGGTTTACAGAAATAAGTAAATGATGCAGAAATCCACTTTCGGGGCCCACTTGGTGTGTGCTTGGACTGAGCATTGAAGCTTTCACTTGTAGAGACTTCTCTTGGAGTTAAACACCAATTTGCAGCCTGTTTTTGGCGTTTAACTCTAGCTTGTAACCTGTTTCTGGCGTTTAATGTCAGAATATGGCAGGAAGTTGGCGTTTGAACGCCAGTTTGCATCATCAAAACTCGGGCAAAGTATGGACTATTATATATTGATGGAAAGCCCTGGATGTCTACTTTTCAACTCAATTTAGTGCGCGCCATTTGGATTTCTATAGCTCCAAAAAATCCATTTCGAGTGCCGGGAGCTCAGAATCCAACAGCATCTGCAGTCTTTTTTCAGCCTCTGAATCAGATTTTTGCTCAGGTCCCTCAATTTCTGTCAGAAAATACCTGAAATCACAGAAAAATACACAAACTCATAGTAAAGTCCAGAAATGTGAGTTTTACTTAAAAACTACTAAAAATATACTAAAAAGTAGCTAGATCCTACTAAAAACTATCAAAAAATAATGCCAAAAAGCGTATAAATTATCCGCTCATCACTGAGCTTCCTAGCTTTCACATGCATAGGACGTTCTTGGAGTCTAGACGCCAGTTTTGGTGCCAGTTTGGGCATTTAACTCCAGCTTTGATGCCAGTTCTGGCATTTTACGCTAGAAAAAGGGTCTTCGGTGGGTGTTTTGACGCTACTTTGGGCCATCAGATCTCGGGCAAAGTATGAACTATTATACATTGCTAGAAAGCCCAAGATGTCTAATTTTCAACGCAATTGAAAGTGTGCCAATTGGGCTTCTATAGCTTCAGAAAATCCAACAGCATCTTCATTCCTTTCTCAGCCCCTAAATCAGATTTTTGCTCAGGTCCCTCAATTTCAGCCAGAAAATACCTGAAATCCAAAAATGTGATTTTTGCATAAAAACTAATAAAAATATAATAAAAAGTGAGTAAAACATGCTAAAAACAATGTGAAAATACTACCAAAAAGCGTATAATTTATCCGCTCATCATGGGTGCACCGGACTTTGTTCTCCAACCTCTTCATGTGCTTCACCACAACTTGATTGCAAACTTTGAGCTAAAGACCGCTTTGATCAACCTTTTACCTAAGTTTCACGGCCATCCCGCACAAGATCCTATTAGACACCTCAAGGACTTTCACGTTGTGTGCTCAACAACTAGGCAGGAAGGATCCGATGAGGTTGCTATATGGTTGTTTGCCTTCCCCTTCTCTCTTGAGGGAAGAGCCAAGGAGTGGTTTTACACTTTACCCAATGAGGTTGTTTCCGATTGGGACTTGCACAGAAGGGAGTTCCTAGGAAAATTCTTGCCTGCGGAAGCGACGGACAAGTTAAGAAAAGAGATCTCATACATTGTTCAAGGCTGTATAGAAACTCTATACGAGTATTGGAAGCGATTTCGCAAGCTTCTTGATGCGTGTCCCAACCACATGATTGACACTCAAGTATTGCTTAGCTATGTGTACCAAGGCATGAGACCCCAAGACAAGACTCTATTGGATGTTTCAAGCAATGGTTCTTTGTCAAAGTATAGGACGATGGAGGAGGCATGGCAACTCATTGCCGACTTGGCCGAGTCCACTCAACATGCTAGATGGAGAACCAACCATCCAAACACCGTGAATGAGGTATCTACTAGTAGTGAGACCACCGATCTTGCCAAATCCTTGGGTGAGATGACAAACCTTCTGAAGCAACTTCAAATAAATCAACAACAACCTCTATTCCATCAACAACAACAACCTCCACCACCTCCTCAACAACAAAGCCAACAATTGGTTCCCCAATGTGTGTGTGGGATTTGCTCTTGTTACTTGCATTACACGGATGAGTGTCCAAACCTCCAAGAAGATAATACCCTAGCGGCTACCCACAATTTCTATGACCGCCTGAACCACGGATTCTACCAACAAGGCGACAATCTCAACCAAGGGTATGCCCAACAAGGAGGCAATTACAATCAAGGGGGTAGCAATTATAACCAAGGTTGGAGAGATAATGTCAGTGAAGTGTGGCGTGACAATTATCAACAAGGACGAAGAGACAATGGAGGTAATCAAAGATGGAACAATAATTCACAAAATCGATACTCACAAAACCAACCATACCCTCAACAAAACTATGGAAGAAACTACCAAACATACCAACCACCACATCAAAGGCAACCACCTAAACCTAATCAATCACAAGCCCCTCAAATCACCTATCCTTCCACTTCTTCCAATCAAGATGATACACTTCGTTCTATCCTCCAAGGACAATGAGAACTTCAAAACACACTTACCTCTAGTCTCACCGATCTTACATCCACTCTTCAAAACTTTATAGCTTGCTTGGAACCATCTCCCACCTCCACTCCTCAAGGCTCAAGTTCTAGTTCCATTCCCTCTCAACCTCTACCCAATCCCAAGGGTGGCATCAATGCCATTACCTTGAGGTCCGTAATCGAATTGCAAGAGAGGATGCCAAAAGGACCAAGCCCAATAATAGTCACTCAAGATGAGGAGGGAGTTGAGATAGAAGAAGTTGAAGAAGAAGATGAGGCACAAGAGATAGTTGAAGATGAAGCCCCTCAACTAAGAAGTGGAGTCTCCAAAGATGAGAAGTTTGTAGAAGAAAAAAGTGCTCAACCAATCCCATTTCTTACACTAGCAAGGAAAGCTAAGAAGCGTGTAGAACTCGACCCCAAAATGGTGGAAATGTTCAAGAAAGTTGAAGTAACTGATGAGGGAAAAACAATTCTACACAAACTCACCGGCAAGTATACCGAGTCACATCAAGTAGTAATAACTCATGAGAGTGAGGTCGATCCCACAGGGATTGATGGATTGAGCAACTTTAGCATGGTGATGAATTTAGTTAAGCGAATAATTGAAGATTTGAATGAAATTTGACTAACAGAAATGAAATTGCATGGAAAATAAAATGCATAAAGTAAATTGGCAGAATCTTAAAGTGCTGGAAAAGTAAACTACAGAAACTTAAAGTGCAAGAAATTAAAAGAGCTGAAACTTAAATTACAAGAAAGGTAAATAACTGAAACTTAAAGTGCAAGTAATTTAAATTATTGAATCTAAATTGACAGGAAACTTAAATTGCATGAAAAATAAAGGGATTTGGGTATTGGGAATCAAAACTGAACTAGAAAATGTAAAGTGCAGTAAACTAAAGAACTCTCAGATGACAGAATTCAAATCAGGACTTCAGTACCAAAAAAAAATTAAAACAGAATGAAAACCTAGATCAACTTTAAAATCCTAAAAGAGAATTTGACAATTGCAGAAGAATAATGAAACAGAAAGAAAACTAAGATCTCAAATGCTCTCTTAACAAAACAGAAAAGAAGAAATTGCAGAAGAAAGGTAAATAGAAAGAAAACTATGATCATATCTTCAATTCATAAAGCTATCAAAGGAAAAATGAAAGAGAACTCCAAGATGAAGAAATTCAGAAGAATTCTTCAATCTGAAGTCAAAAGACCCAAAATAGAAAGTAGCAGAAAAGAGAAAGCAAAGCATAAAGGAAAATTCAGATCTGATCTCAATTCTAAAATTCTCAAAATAAAAACTAAAAGAGAGCTCTCTATGGAATCAAATTTCTATCTATTTATATACTTTCCAATGCGTGAGTGTCCTTTTGCGTTTTTTGCTCATCGACGCATACTGGTGCACAAAATTGTGATCACACTTTTCACAACTCCGCACAACTAAGCAGCAAGTGCACTAGGTCGCCCAAGTAATACCTTACGTGAGTAAGGGTCGATCCCACGGAGATTGACGGATTGAAGCAAGCTATGTTCATCTTATAAATCTCAATCAGGAGGATTCAAACGGTTATGAGGATTTGATCATTAATAGATAAATAAAACAGAAAATAACATAGAGATGCTTATGTAATTCATTGGTGGGAATTTCAGATAAGCCTTTAGAGATGCTTTGTTGCTTCTGAACCTCTGTTTTCCTATTGTCTTCATCCAATCATGCGTCCTCCCTTCCATGGCAAGCTGTATGATCCTTTCAATGAAAATGGTCCGGCTACGGTTTCTGTACGGCTAATCAACTGTCAGATTTCTCGTCCCAGATGAAAAATACCAGGCACATCTACCGCAGGGCTAATCATCAGTCGATTCTCACTTGTGTCGGAATAGGATCCCTTGATCCTTTTGCACACTATCACTGCGTCCAACAGTCGTGATTTTGAAGCTCGTCACAGTCATCCCTTCTCAGATCCTACTCAGAATACCACAAACAAGGTTTAGACTTTCCGGATCTTAGGAATGCTGTCTATTGGTTCTAGCCTATACCACGAAGGTTCTAATCACGAATTTGGAAGCTCTGTTGTCAAGGGAGGCGATGCGAATCCGTGGATCAGAGACCCAAGAGAATATACTCTGGCTGTCGTCCAATGACTACGTTGAACATCATGTAGATCGCTTTGTGGTTTTCAGGCACACGGATCTTGGTTAAGCGAGTAACGAAGATAGTGGGTGATTGTCACGGGTCATCCCCTTCATTCTGACTTAACTGAATTAAGTACGAGATTATATCTTCGAGAAGAAGTAGGCGTGAATTGAAAGAAAAAAAATAGTACTTGCATTAAATCATGAGGAACAGCAAAGCTCCTCACCTTACTCTATGAAGTGTAGAAACTCCACCATAGAAAATACATAAGAGAAGAAGGTCTAGTCATGGCCGAATGGCCAGCCTCCCAAAAGTGATCCAAAGATCAAAAGATATTCCTAAGATCCTCAATACAATAGTCAAAAGTGCTATTTATACTAAACTAGTTACTAAGGTTTACAGAAAAATGAGTAGATAGTGCAGAAATCCAATTCCGGGGCCCACTTGGTGTGTGTTTGGGCTGAGCTTTGAAGCTTTCACATGCATAGGCCATTCTAGGAGTTAAACGCCAGCTTGGATGCCAGTTTGGGCGTTTAACTCCAGTTCTGGTGCCAGTTCCAGCGTTTTACGCCAGAAATAGGTCTTTGGTGGCCGTTTTAACGCCAGTTTGGGCCATCAAATCTCAGGCAAAGTATAAACTATTTTACATTTCTGGAAAGCCCAAGATATCTACTTTCCAACGCAACTGAGAGCGCACTAATTGGACTTATGTAGCTCTAGAAAATCCATTTCGAGTGTAGGAGGGTCAGAATCCAATAGCATCTACAGTCCTTTCTCAGCCTCTGAATCAGACTTTTGCTCAGGTCCCTCAATTTCAGCCAGAAAATACCTAAAATTATAGAAAAACACACAAACTCATAGTAAAGTCCAGAAATATGATTTTTGCATAAAAATTAATAAAAATATAATGAAAAGTAACTAAAACACACTAAAAACTACCTAAAAATAATGTCAAAAAGCGTATAAATTATCCGCTCATCAAAACACCAAACTTAAATTGTTGCTTGTCCCCAAGCAACTAAAAACAAACTAGGATAAAAAGAAGAGAATATACAATAAATTCCAAAACATCAATGAAGCTTAGTTCCAATTAGATGAGCGGGACTAGTAGCGTTTTGCTTTTGAACAGTTTTGGCATCTCACTTTATCCCTTGAAGTTCAGAATGATTGGCATCCATAGGAACTCAGAATTCAGATAGTGTTATTGATTCTCCTAGTTCGGCATGTTGATTCTTGAACACAGCTACTTATGAGTCTTGGCCGTGATCTTAAGCATGTTGTTTTCCAGTATTACCACTGGATACATAAATACCACAGACACATAACTGGGTGAACCTTTTAAGATTGTGACTCAGCTTTGCTAGAGTCCCCAATTAGAGGTGTCCAGAGTTCTTGAACACACTCTTTTTCTTTGGATCACGACTTTAACCACTCAGTCTCAAGCTTTTCACTTGGACCTTCGTGACACAAGCACATGGTTAGGGACAGCTTGATATAGCCGCTTAGGCCAGGATTTTATTCCTTTGGGCCCTCCTTTCCACTGATGCTCAAAGCCTTGGATCCTCTTTACCCTTGCCTTTTAGATTAAAGGGTTACTGGCTTCTTCTACTTGCTTTTTCTTTTTCTTTTCTTTTTTTCTTTATTTTTCGCCATTTTTTTCGCAAGCTTTGTGTTTTTCGCTGCTTTTTCTTGCTTCAAGAATCAATTTTATGATTTTTCAGATTATCAATAACATTTCTCTTTTATCATCATTCTTTCAGGAGCCAACAATTTAAACATTCATAAACTTCACTATAAAAAATATTAACTGTTCAGCATTCATTCAGAAAACAAAAATTATTGCCACCACATCAAAATAATTAAACTATTTTCAAGATAGAATTCGAAATTCATATTCTTCTTGTTCTTTTGCAAATAAAAACATTTTTCTTTTAAGAAAGGTGAAGGATTCATGGAACATTCATAGCTTTAAAACATAGACACTAGACACTAATGATCATGTAATAAAGACACAAACATAGACAAAACATAAAACATAGGAAAGGAAAAATAGAAAAATAAGAACAGGGAAATTAAAGAACGGGTCCACCTTAGTAACGGCAGCTAGTTCTTCCTCTTGAAGATCCTATGGAGTGCTTGAGCTCTTCAATATCTCTTTCTTGCCTTTGTTGTTCCTCCCTCATGGCTCTTTGGTCCTCTTTAATTTCATGGAGGATAATGGAGTGCTCTTGGTGCTCCATCCTTAGTTGCTCCATGTTGGAACTCAAATCTCCTAAAGAGGTGTTGAGTTGCTCCCAATAGTTGTATGGAGGGAAATGCATCCCTTGAGGCATCTTAGGGATTTCTTGATGAGGAATTTCCTCATGCTCTTGTTGAGTTCCATGAGTGGGCTCTCTTGTTTGCTCTATCCTCTTTTTAGTGATGGGCTTGTCCTCTTCAACGAGGATGTCTTCCTCTATGACAATTCCGGCTGAATTGCATAGGTGACAGATGAGATAAGGAAAGTCTAACCTTGCCAAAATGGAAGGCTTGACAGCCACCTTGTATAGTTCTAGAGGTATGATCTCATGAGCTTCCACTTCCTCTTCAATCAAGATACTATGGATCATGATAGCCCGATCCACAGTTACTTCGGACCAGTTGCTAGTGGGAACGATAGAGCGTTGGATGAACTCTAACCATCCTCTAGCCATGGGTTTGAGGTCAAGCCTTCTCAGTTGAACCGGCTTGCCTTTGGAGTCACTCTTCTATAGGGCTCCTTCCACATAGATGTCCATGAGGACTTGGTCCAACCTTTGATCAAAGTTGACGCTTTTTGTGAAAGGATGAAGATCTCCTTGCATCATTGGCAAGTTGAATGTCAACCTCACAGTTTCCGGAATGAAATCTAAGTATTTCCCCCGAACCACTGTGAGCCAATTCTTTGGGTTCGGGTTCACACTTTGATCACAGTTCTTAGTGATCCATGCATTAGCATAGAACTCTTGAACCATTAAGATCCTAACTTGTTGGATGGGGTTGGTGAGAGCTTCCCAACCTCTTCTTTGAATCTCTTGTCGAATCTCCGGATATTCGCTGATTTTGAGCTTGAAGGGGACCTTGGAGATCACCTTTTTCTTGGCCACAACTTCATAGAAGTGGTCTTGATGGACCTTTGAGATGAATCTCTCCATCGTCCATGACTCGAAAGTTGAAGCAATTGCCTTCCCTTTCATCTTTCTAGAGGTTTCTCCGATCTTAGGTGCCGTTAATGGTTATAGAAAAACAAAAAGCAATGCTTTTTCTCATACCAAACTTAAAAGATTTGCTCGTCCTCGAGAAAAAAAAGAAAAAAAGGAGGAGAAGAAGAAGAAATAGAGGAGATGGAGGTGTAGGAGTGGTTCGGCCAAGGGGGGTTAGGAGTGTTTGTAGTTTGTAAAAATGAACGAGTAAGGAGGGGTATTTATAGGGTAAGGGAGAGAGGGAATCCGTGTGATGGGGGTTGGGTTTGGAAGGGAAAAGGTTTGAATTTGAGTGGGTGGGGGTAGGTGAGTTGAATGATGGAAAATAGTGGATGGATGTGAGTGGTGAAGAGATTATGGGGAGGAGTGTTATGGGAAGGTGTGAAGAGGAATGAGAGTGGGTTAGGGTAGGTAGGGATCCTGTGGGGTCCATAGATCCTAAGGTGTCAAGGATTTCTCATCCCTACACCTTTCTGGCATTTAAACGCCCTTTATGTGGCATTTCTGGCGTTAAACGCTAGGCTGATGCCCCCTTCTAGAATTAAACGCTAGTCTGGCTACTAGTTCTGGCATTTAACGCCTAGAATGCTGCTAGACTGGGCATTAAACGCCCATTCTGCTACCCTTACTGGCGTTTAACGCCAGCCAGACACTAGACATCCTTTTCTAGCGTTAAACGCCAGTCTGGCTGCCATTTCTGGCGTTTAATGCCCAGAATACTGCCAGACTGGGTGTTAAACGCCCATTTTGCTATCCTTACTGGCGTTTAAACGCGAGTAAGCTCGTCCTCCAGGGTGTGCTATTTTTTATGTTGTTTTTGATTCCTGCTTTAGTGCTGCAGCTGTTTTTGTGACTCCACATGATCATCAACCTAAAGAAGACATATAATAACAATGGAAAATAAAATGAAAAAGTAATTAATATAGATAAATAAAATTGGGTTACCTCCCAATAAGTGCTTCTTTAATCTCAATAGCTAGATAGGAAGCTCTTACAGAGCTTCGCAGATGCTCAGATCATGGTTGTGGCCTCCTGATGAGTGGATAATTTGTACGCTTTTTGGCATTGTTTTTAGTATGTTTTTAGTAGGATTTAGTTAGTTTTTAGTATATTTTTATTAGTTTTTAGTTAAAATTCAATTTTCTGGACTTTTCTATGAGTTTGTGTGTTTTTCTGTGATTTCAGGTATTTTCTGGCTGAAATTGAGGGACCTGAGCAAAAATCTGATTTAGAGACTGAAAAGGACTGCAGATGCTGTTGGATTCTGACCTCCCTGCACTCGAAGTGGATTTTCTGGAGCTACAGAAGCCCGATTGGCGCGCTCTCAACGGCGTTGGAAAGTAGACATCCTGGGCTTTCCAGCAATGTATAATAGTCCATACTTTGCCCAAGATTTGATGGCCCAAACCGGCGTTCCAAATGAGCTCAAGAATGCGTGGCGTTAAACGCCGGAACTGGCACAAGAATGGGAGTTAAATGCCTAAACTGGCACAAAAGCCGGCGGTTAACTCCAAGAAGAGTCTCTACACGAAAATGCTTCAATGCTCAGCCCAAGCACACACCAAGTGGGTCCGGAAGTGGATTTTTCTGTCATTTACTCATTTCTGTAAACCTTAGGCTACTAATTCTTTATAAATAAGACCTTTTGCTATTGTATTTTCATCCTTGGATCTTTGATCATCTTTAGATCTTTGAATCTTTTGATACTTGATCATTTGGAGTCTTTTGATCATGTATTGGGAGGCTGGCCAAACGGCCATGCCTAGATGGTGGACGAAATTGTGATCACATGTTCTTTATACTTTGATGAGTTTACTCTTAGGGCACTGTTTATTTTCACAACTCCGTTCAACTAGCCAGCAAGTGTACTGGGTCGTCCATGTAATACCTTACGTGAGTAAGGGTCGAATCCACAGAGATTGTTGGTATGAAGCAAGCTATGGTCACCTTGTAAATCTCAGTTAGGCAGATTAAAATTGGATTATGGGTTTTCGAAAATTAATAAAAAGAAATAATAAAAGGGATAGAATACTTATGTAGATTCATTGGCATAGGAATTTCAGTTAAGTATATGAAGATGCTGTATGGCTCAGGGATGCCTGCTTTCCCACTGCTTCTACTCAATCCTTCTTACTCCTTTCCATGGCAAGCTTTGTATAGGGGTTCACCATCAGCGGTGGCTACTTTCAATCCTCTCGGGAAAATATCCTATGCGGCTGTCACTCGCACAGCTAATCATCTGGAGGCATCACCCATGGTTGATGGCTACATCCCATCCTCGCAGTGAAAACTAATGCTCACGCACTCTGTCACAGTACGGCTAATCACCGGTTGGTTCCTGCTCCTACTGGAATAGAATCCCTTGATTCTTTTGCGTCTGTCACTAACGCCCAGCAGGTTGCAAGTTTGAAGCACGTCACAGTCATTCATTACCGGAATCCTACTCGGAATACCACAGACAAGGTGAGACTTTCCGGATTCCCAGGATCCTACTCGGAATACCACAGACAAGGTGAGACTTTCCGGATCCTCATAAATGCCGCCATCTATCTAGCTTATACCACGAAGATTCTGTTGGGGAATCTAAGAGATACACATTCAAGCTCTGTTGCATGTAGAACGGAAGTGGTTGTCAATCACGCGCGTTCATAAGTGAGAATGATAATGAGGGTTATCTAACTCATCACATTCATCATGTTCTTGGGTACGAATGAATATCTTGGAATAGAATAAGAGAGATTTGAATAAAAGAAAATAGAACTTCATTAATACTTGAGGTACAGCAGAGCTCCACACCCTTAATCTATGGTGTGCAGAAACTTCACCGTTGAAAATACATAAGTAAAAGAGGTTCAGGCATGGCCGAATGGCCAGCCCCCTAAACGTGATCAATAGCCTCTTAGGATGAAGAATAAAACAAAAATGAGACCAAAGATTCTAATACATTAGTAAAACATCCTATTTATAATAAACTAGCTCCTAGGGTTTACATGAGTAAGTAATTGATGCATAAATCCACTTCCGGGGCCCACTTGGTGTATGCTTGGGCTGAGCTTGATCAATACACGAGCTAAGGCTTCTCTTGGAGTTGAACTTTGAGTTATGACGTGTTTTGGGCGTTCAACTCCGGATCGTGACGTTTTTCTGGCGTTTAACTCCAGACAGCAGCATGAACTTGGCGTTCAACGCCAAGTTACGTCGTCATTCTTCGAATAAAGTATGGACTATTATATATTGCTGGAAAGCTCTGGATGTCTACTTTCCAACGCCGTTGAGAGCGCGCCAATTGGAGTTCTGTAGCTCCAGAAAATCCATTTCGAGTGCAGGGAGGTCAGATTCCAACAGCATCAGCAGTCCTTTTGTCAGCCTTTTTCAGAGTTTTGCTCAAATCCCTCAATTTCAGTCAGAATTTACCTGAAATCACAGAAAAACACACAAACTCATAGTAAAGTCCAGAAATGTGAATTTAACATAAAAACTAAGGAAAACATCCCTAAAAGTAGTTTGAACTTGCTAAAAACTACCTAAAAACAATGCCAAAAAGCGTATAAATTATCCGCTCATCACAACACCAAACTTAAATTGTTGCTTGTCCCCAAGCAACTGAAAATCAAATAGGATAAAAAGAAGAGAATATACTATAAATTCAGAAATATCACTGTATATTAATTATAATTAAATGAGCGGGACTTGTAGCTTTTTGCTTCTGAACAGTTTTGGCATCTCACTTTTTTCCTTTGTAGTTTAGAGGGATTGGCGTCTCTGGGGAACTTAGAATTTGGGATAGTGTTATTGACTTTCTTAGTTAAGCATGTTGATTCTTGAACACAGCTACTTATGAGTCTTGGCCGTGGCCCTAAGCACTTTGTTTTCCAGTATTACCACCGGATACATAAATGCCACAGACACATAACTGGGTGAACCTTTTCAGATTGTGACTCAGCTTTGCTAGAGTCCCCAGTTAGTGGTGTCCAGAGCTCTTAAGCACACTCTTTTGCCTTGGATCACGACTTTAACCACTCAGTCTCAAGCTTTTCACTTGGACCTTCATGACACAAGCACATGGTTAGGGACAGCTTGGTTTAGCCGCTTAGGCCTGGATTTATTTCCTTGGGCCCTCCTATCCATTGATGCTCAAAGCCTTGGATCCTTTTTACCCTTGCCTTTTTGGTTTTAAGGGCTATTGGCTTTTTCTACTGTTCCTTCTCTTTTTTTTTTCACTGCTTTTTCTTGCTTCAAGAATCAATTTCATGATTTTTCAGATCATCAATAACATTTCTCTTTGTTCATCATTCTTTCAAGAGCCAACAATTTTTAACACTCATAAACAACAATATCAAAAGACATATGCACTGTTCAATCATTCATTCAGAAAACAACAAGCATTGTCACCACATCAATATAATTAAACTAAATTCAATAATAATTTCGAAAATTATGTACTTCTTGTTCTTTTGAATTAAAACATTTTTCTTTTAAGAGAGGTGAAGGATTAATGGAATTTATTTATAGCTTTAAGGCATGGTTACACACTAATGATCATGAAATAAAGACACAAAACATAGAAAAACATACTAATTAAAAATCGAAAACAAAAAGAAATAAAGAACAAGGAATGAATCCACCTTTAGTGGCGTCTTCTTCTTGAAGGACCAATGATGTTCTTCAACTCTTCTATGTCCCTTCCTTGCCTTTGTTGCTCCTCCCTCATTGCTCTTTGATCTTCTCTTATTTCTTGGAGAATGATGGAGTGTTCATGATGTTCCACCCTTAGTTGTTCAACATTATGGCTCAAATCTTCTAAGGAGGTGTTGAGTTGCTCCCAATAGTTGTTGGGAGGAAAGTGCATTCCTTGAGGCATTTGTTGATGATGAACTTCCTCATGTTCTTCTTGAGGACCGTGAGGAACTTCTCTTGATTGCTCCATCCTTTTCTTGGTGATGGGCTTGTCTTCTTCAATGGAGACATCTCCATCTATGATAACTCCAGCTGAGTAACATAGATGGCAAATAAGGTGAGGGAAGGCTAGCCGTGCCATGTGTGAGGGCTTGTCAGCTATTTTGTAGAGTTCATTGGAAATGACTTCATGAACTTCCACTTCCTCTCCAATCATGATGCTATGAATCATGATGGCCCGATCCACAATAACTTCAGATCGGTTGCTTGTAGGGATGATGGATCTTTGGATGAACTCCAACCATCCTCTAGCTACAGGCTTGAGGTCCAATCTTCTTAGTTGGACTGGCTTGCCTTTGGAGTCTATTCTCCATTGGGCGCCTTCCACACAAATGTCCCTAAGGACTTGGTCCAACCTTTGATTAAAGTTGACCCTTCTTGTGTAGGGGCGTTCATCACCTTGCATCATGGGTAAGTGAAACGCCAACCTCACATTTTCCGGACTAAAATCCAAGTATTTCCCCCTAACCATTGTGAGATAATTCTTTGGGCTTGGGTTCATACCTTGGTCATGGTTCCTAGTGATCCATGCATTGGCATAGAACTCTTGAACCATTAATATTCCGACTTGTTGCATGGGGTTGGTTATGACTTCCCACCCTCTTCTTTGGATCTCATGTCGGATTTCCGGATACTCATTCTTTTTGAGCTTGAAAGGGACCTCAGGGATCACCTTTTTCTTTGCCACAACATCATAGAAGTGGTCTTGATGGCTCTTGGAAATGAATCTTTCCATCTCCCATGACTCGGATGTGGAAGCTTTTGCTTTCCCTTTCCCTTTTCTTGAGGAAACTCCGGCCTTAGGTGCCATTGGTAATGGAAAAACAAAAAAAGCTTATGCTTTTACCACACCAAACTTAAAATTTGCTCGTCCTCGAGCAAGAAAGAAAAGAAGAGTAGAAGAAGAAGAAGAGAATATGGTAGAGAGGGGTAAAGGTAGGTTCGGCTATGTGGGAGAAGAAGGGGTTATTGTTGTGTGAAAATGAAGAAGAATGGAAGTGTATTTATAGGGAGAGGGAGGGTGGGAGTTCGGCCATTTTGGGTGGGAATGGGTGGGAAATTGGATTTGAATTTTATGAGGGTAGGTGGGGTTTATGGGGAAGAGGAGGTTGATGTGAATGGTGAATGGGTTACTTGGGAAGAGAAGTTGAGGTGATTGGTGATGGGTGTTGGGAAGGGTGACATGGAGAATGAGATTTGGATTAGGAGAGTGTGATTAGGATTAAAAGAAATGTGGTAGGTGGGGATCCTGTGGGGTCCACAGATCCTGAGGTGAGGATCCTGTGGGGTCCACAGATCCTGAGGTGAAAACAAATACCATTCCTTCACCATATAGGCATGTAACATGCCTTCATGCAACATTCTGGCGTTCAAACGCCCATTGATGCACGTTCTGGGCGTTCAACGCCCATGTAATGCATGTTTCTGGCGTTGAACGCCAGTTTCATGCTTGTTTCTGGCGTTCAGCGCCAGTTTGTCCTCTCTGTGCACCATCCTGGCGTTTAACGCCAGGTTGTTGCTTGTTTTGGGCGTTCAACGCCAGAATGGTGCTCTGTTCTGGCGTTGAACGCCAGACAGATGCATCTTACTGGCGTTGAACGCCAGTCTGCGCTACCTCCAGGGTGAAAATTTTTTTCTTCTGTTTTTTACTCTGTTTTTAATTTTTTTGATTTTTTTCGTGACTCCTCATGATCATGTACCTAATAAAACACAAAAATAACAAAGAAACAAAATAAAATAAAATTAGATAAATAAAATTGGGTTGTCTCCCAACAAGCGCTTCTTTAATGTCAATAGCTTGACAGTGGCTCTCATGGAGCCACAAAGTGAGCAGGTCAATGTTGTGGAGTCCTAACACCAAACTTAGAGTTTGGTTGTGGCCTCACAACACCAAACTTAGAGTTTGACTGTGTGGGCTCTTCTTGACTCTGAACTGAGAGAAGCTCTTCATGCTTACTCTCTTTTGTCACAGAGGGATGGCCATGTGCCTTAAACACAAGGTAGTCCCCATTCAATTGAAGGACTAACTCACCTCTGTTGACATCTATCACAGCTCCTGCTGTGGCTAGGAAAGATCTTCCTAGGATGATGCATTCATCATCTTCCTTCCTAGTGTCTAGGATTATGAAATCAGTGGGGATGTAAAGGCCTTCAACCCTTACTAGCACGTCCTCCACTATTCCATAAGCTTATCTCATGGACTTGTCTGCCAATTGTAATGAGAATAAGGCAGGTTGTACCTCAATGATTCCCAGCTTCTCCATTACAGAGAGTGGCATAAGGTTTATCCCTGACCCCAGATCACATAGAGCTTTTTCAAAGCTCATGGTGCCTATGGTACAAGGTATTAGAAACTTGCCAGGGTCTTGTCTCTTTTGAGGTTGAGTTTTCTGAATCCAAGTATCTAGTTCACTAATGAGCAAGGGAGGTTCACTTTCCCAAGTCTCATTACCAAACAGCTTGGCATTCAGCTTCATGATAGCTCCTAAGTATTGAGCAACTTGCTCTCCAGTCACATCTTCATTCTCTTCAGAGGATGAATATTCTTCCGAGCTCATGAATGGCAGAAGGAGATTTAATGGAATCTCTATGGTCTCTAGATGAGCCTCAGATTCCTCTGGATCCTTAATAGGAAACTCCTTCTTGCTTGAGGGACGTCCCAGGAGGTCTTCCTCACTAGGATTTTCGTCCTCTTTCTCCTTAGTGCATTCGGCCACTTTGATTAAATCAATGGCTTTGCACTCTCCTTTTGGATTCTCTTCTGTATTACTTGGGAGAATACTAGGAGGAGTTTCAATAACTTTCTTACTCAGCTGGCCCACTTGTGCCTCCAGATTTCTAATGGAGGATCTTGTTTCATTCATGAAACTGAAGGTGGCCTTTGACAGATCAGAGACTATATTGGCTAGATTAGAATTGTTTTGTTCAGAATTCTCTGTCTGTTGCTGAGAAGATGATGGATATGGCTTACTATTGTTCAGCCTAGTACGTCCACCATTGTTAAAACCTTGTTGAGGTTTTTGTTGATCCTTCCAGGAGAAATTTGGATGATTTCTCCATGATGAGTTATAGGTGTTTCCATAAGGTTCACCCATGTAATTAACCTCTGCCATGGCAGGGTTCTCAGGATCATAAGCTTCTTCAGAAGCTGCCTCTCTAGTACTGTTGGACGCATGTTGCAATCCATTCAGATTTTGAGAGATCATATTGACCTGTTGAGTCAACACTTTGTTCTGAGCCAATATGGCATTCAGAGCATCAATTTCAAGAACTCCTTTCTTCTGAGGTACCCCATTGTTCACGAAATTCCTCTCAGAAGTATACATGAACTGGTTGTTTGCAACCATGTCAATGAGTTCTTGAGCCTCTCCAGGCGTTTTCTTCAGGTGAATAGATCCACCTGCAGAATGATCCAATGACATTTTCGAAAATTCAGAGAGACCATAATAGAATATATCTAATATGGTCCATTCTGAAAACATGTCAGATGGACATCTTTTGGTCAGCTGCTTGTATCTTTCCCAAGCTTCATAGAGGGATTCACCATCTTTTTGTTTGAAGGTTTGAACATCCACTCTCAGCTTGCTCAGCTTTTGAGGAGGAAAGAATTTATCCAAGAATGCAGTGACAAGCTTATCCCATGAGTCCAGGCTGTCCTTGGGTTGTGAATCCAACCATACTCTAGCTCTGTCTCTTACAGCAAAAGGGAAAAGCGTGAGTCTGTAGACTTTAGGATCAACTCCATTTGTCTTTACAGTCTCACAGATCTGCAAGAACTCAGTTAAAAACTGATAGGGATCTTCAGATGGAAGTCCATAAAACTTGCAGTTTTGTTGCATTAAAGCAACTAGTTGAGGCTTAAGCTCAAAGTTGTTGGCTCCAATGGCAGGAATGGAGATGCTTCTTCCATCAAACTTGGACGTTGGCTTTGTGAAGTCACCAAGCATTCTCCTTTCATTATTATTATTATTTCCGTCTGCCATCTCTTTCTCTTGTTCGAAAATTTCTAGAAGGTTTCTTCTGGATTGTTGCAATTTAGCTTCTCTTAATTTTCTCTTCAGAGTTCTTTCAGGTTCTGGATCAATTTCAACAAGAGTGCCTTTATCCTTGTTCCTGCTCATATGAAAGAGAAGAAAACAAGAAAAGAAGAGGAATCCTCTATGTCACAGTATAGAGATTCCTTTATGTTAGTAGAAAAAGAAAGGGGTAGAAGAATGAAGAATGGATTCGGATTTTTGGATGAGGAGAGGTGAAGAGAAGTGTTAGTAATTAAATAATTAAATAGAAGAAGAAAAGAGAAGGGAGAATTCGAAAATAATTTTGAAAAAGAGTTAGTAATTTTCGAAAATTAAAGATAAATGTAATTAAAACATGAAACAATTAATTAATTAAAAAGAATTTTGAAAAGAGAGAGATATTTTCGAAAATAGAAGAGGGAGAAGTAGTTAGGTGGTTTTGAAAAAGATAAGAAACAAACAAGAAGTTAGTTAGTTGATTGAAAAAGATTTGAAATCAAATTTGAAAAAGATAAGAAGATAATAAGTTAGATAAGATATTTTGAAATCAAATTTTGAAAAAGATAAAATTTTTGAAAAAGATCAAATAAAAGATAAAAAAGATTTAATTCAAAAATTTTGAAATTATTTACTTCACTAACAAGAAACTACAAGATAAGATTCTAGAACTTAAAGATTGAACCTTTCTTAACAAGAAAGTAACAAACTTCAAATTTTTGAACCAATCACATTAATTATTAGTGAATTTTCGAAAATTAGATATAAAAGATAAGAAAAAGATTTGAAAATATTTTGAAAAAGATTTTTGAAATTTTTCGAAAATTATAAAAAAAATGAAAAAGATATGATTTTTGAAAAAGATTTTGAAAAGATAAGATTTTTAAAATTGAAATTTTGACTTGACTTGTAAGAAACAACTAATTTTAAAAATTTTTGACCAAGTCAACCCAAAATTTCGAAAATTTGGAGGAAAATAAGGAAAAGATATTTTCTGATTTTTGAATTTTTAATTATGAGAGAGAAAAACAACAAAAATGCTCAATGCATGAAATTTTTAGATCAAAACAATGAATGCATGCAAGAATGCTATGAATGTCAAGATGAACACCAAGAACACTTTGAAGATCATGATGAACATCAAGAACACAATTTTGAAAAATTTTTGATGCAAAGAAAACATGCAAGACACTAAACTTAGAAATCTTTAATGCATGGAAAATATGAATGCAAAAATGCACATGAAAAACAAGAAACAACACAAAACAAAAAATCATCAAGATCAAACAAGAGGACTTATCAAGAACAACTTGAAGATCATGAAGAACACTATGAATGTATGGGATTTTCGAAAAAAATGCAAGAAAAATTTTAAAAGCATGCAATTGACACCAAACATAAAAATTAACACAAGACTCAAACAAGAAACACAAAATATTTTTGATTTTTATGATTTTCTAAATTTTTTTTTTTAATAAATTTTTTTTTTCGAAAATAAAATTTATAAAAACGAAAAATAAAAGAAAAATTTTTGAAAAAGATTTTTGAAAAGAAAATTACCTAATCTGAGCAACAAGATGAACCGTCAGTTGTCCATACTCGAACAATCCCCGGCAACGGCGCCAAAAACTTGGTGTTGTTGCCGGATTAAAAACTTGGCACCATTGTGGTCTGGAAACAATTGTGAAATTGTTGTTCGAAATTGATTGCATCCCCGGCAACGGCACCAAAAACTTGGTGGACGAAATTGTGATCACATGTTCTTTATACTTTGATGAGTTTACTCTTAGGGCACTGTTTATTTTCACAACTCCGTTCAACTAGCCAGCAAGTGTACTGGGTCGTCCAAGTAATACCTTACGTGAGTAAGGGTCGAATCCACAGAGATTGTTGGTATGAAGCAAGCTATGGTCACCTTGTAAATCTCAGTTAGGCAGATTAAAATTGGATTATGGGTTTTCGAAAATTAATAAAAAGAAATACTAAAAGGGATAGAATACTTATGTAGATTCATTGGCATAGGAATTTCAGTTAAGTATATGAAGATGCTGTATGGCTCAGGGACGCCTGCTTTCCCACTGCTTCTACTCAATCCTTCTTACTCCTTTCTATGGCAAGCTTTGTATAGGGGTTCACCATCAGCGGTGGCTACTTTCAATCCTCTCGGGAAAATATCCTATGCGGCTGTCACTCGCACAGCTAATCATCTGGAGGCATCACCCATGGTTGATGGCTACATCCCATCCTCGCAGTGAAAACTAATGCTCACGCACTCTGTCACAGTACGGCTAATCACCGGTTGGTTCCTGCTCCTACTGGAATAGAATCCCTTAATTCTTTTGCGTCTGTCACTAACGCCCAGCAGGTTGCAAGTTTGAAGCATGTCACAGTCATTCATTACCGGAATCCTACTCGGAATACCACAGACAAGGTGAGACTTTCCGGATTCCCAGGATCCTACTCGGAATACCACAGACAAGGTGAGACTTTCCGGATCCTCATAAATGCCGCCATCTATCTAGCTTATACCACGAAGATTCTGTTGGGGAATCTAAGAGATACACATTCAAGCTCTGTTGCATGTAGAACGGAAGTGGTTGTCAATCACGCGCGTTCATAAGTGAGAATGATAATGAGGGTTATCTAACTCATCACATTCATCATGTTCTTGGGTACGAATGAATATCTTGGAATAAGAATAAGAGAGATTTGAATAAGAGAAAATAGAACTTCATTAATACTTGAGGTACAGCGGAGCTCCACACCCTTAATCTATGGTGTGCAGAAACTCCACCGTTGAAAATACATAAGTAAAAGAGGTTCAGGCATGGCCGAATGGCCAGCCCCCTAAACGTGATCAATAGCCTCTTAGGATGAAGAATAAAACAAAACTGAGACCAAAGATATCTAATACATTAGTAAATCATCCTATTTATAATAAACTAGCTCCTAGGGTTTACATGAGCAAGTAATTGATGCATAAATCCACTTCCGGGGCCCACTTGGTGTATGTTTGGGCTGAGCTTGATCAATCCACGAGCTGAGGCTTCTCTTGGAGTTGAACTTCGAGTTATGACGTGTTTTGGGCGTTCAACTCCGGATCATGACGTTTTTCTGGCGTTTAACTCCAGACAGCAGCATGTACTTGGCGTTCAACGCCAAGTTACGTCGTCATTCTTCGAATAAAGTATGGACTATTATATATTGCTGGAAATCCCTGGATATCTACTTTCCAACGCCGTTGAGAGCGCGCCAATTGGAGTTCTGTAGCTCCAGAAAATCCATTTCGAGTGCAGGGAGGTCAGAATCCAACAGCATCAGCAGTCCTTTTGTCAGCCTTTTTCAGAGTTTTGCTCAAATCCCTCAATTTCAGCCAGAAATTACCTGAAATCACAGAAAAACACACAAACTCATAGTAAATTCCAGAAATGTGAATTTAACATAAAAACTAATGAAAACATCCCTAAAAGTAGTTTGAACTTACTAAAAACTACCTAAAAACAATGCCAAAAAGCGTATAAATTATCCGCTCATCACCTAGTCAATAGCTTGTATCTTTCCCAAGCTTCATAGAGAGTTTCACCATCCTTCTGTCTGAAGGTCTGAACCTCCAACCTAAGCTTAGTTAGCTTCTTAGGTGGGAAAAATTTTGTGAGAAACTCAATAACAACCTTGTCCCAAGTATCCAAACTCTCCTTTGGTTGGGAATCTAGCCATAGCTTTGCTTTATCCCTCAGAGCAAATGGGAAAAGCATGAGTCTGTACACCTCTGAATTCACTCCATTTGTCTTCACAGTATCACATATCTGCAGAAAATCAGATATGAACTGATTTGGATCTTCATGAGGAAGTCCATGATACTGGCAATTTTGTTGCACCAAGGTGACCAATTGTGGCTTCAACTCAAAGTTGTTTGCATTTATAGGAGGCACCACAATACTTTTTCCATAAAGATCCGCAGTAGGGGTAGAATAAGAGCCAAGCACTCTCCTCTGTTGATTATCCCCATTCGGATTTACCACATTGGCATTAGCATTATTATTTTCCATGGTGGATTCTGCAGCCTTGCAAAGTCTTGCTTGTTGTAAACGCCGCCTGAAAGTCCTTTCAGGTTCAGGATCAAAGCCTAAGAGATGTTCTTTGTCTCTGTTCCTGCGCATAAACAAACAGAACACAAGAAAGAATGGGAATCTCTACGTCAGAGTGTAGAGAATTCCCAGTGAGGTAACCTGTGTAAAGAGATAAAAATATTGAATAAAATAAATAGAAGAAAAATAATAAATAGGTAACACCAAACTTAATTTCAGAAATTAAGAAAAATATTGGTCCTGTTTATGTATAGGAAAAAAAAATTTTTTTTAGAAAAAAAACGAAACAGGGAGAAGAGGGGGTTTACGGAAAATAAGAAAAAAATATTTTTATTTATTTATTTATTTATTTATTATTATTTTTTTTAAACAAAATAAAAATAAAAAAAGAAACGAGAAAGAAAACGAAACAGGGGAAGGGGGTTGTAACGCGAAATAAAAAAAAATGTCTCTTTTTTTTTCGAAAATAATAAAAAAACATTTTTTTTTGTTTTATGAAATTAAAATTAAAACGCCTAATTTAAACAATCAAATAACTAATAGTTGTTAATCACAATCAATCCCCGGCAACGGTGCCAAAAACTTGATGCGGAATTTATAACCCACACTTACTAACCGGCAAGTGCACCAGGTCGTACCAAGTAATACCTTACGTGAGTAAGGGTCGATCCCACGAGGATTGATGGATTAAGCAACAATAGTATTTGATAGAATTAGTTAGGCAAGCAAAAAAAGGGTGTTCGAAGTTCAAAAGCATTCAACAGTAATGTTAGACTTTCAGGAAGCAAAAGCAGCAATGAGTTGGGAATAAAATATGTAGAAAATAGTTAAGGTTCCAGAGTTATCTATTTTTTCGGATTAATTTTTATTACTAACTAATTTAATCATGCAAGATATAATTTCATGGCAAACTATGTGTGACTAGGCCCTAATTCCTTAGACCTTCCTAGTCTCCTCTAAAATTCATTAACTGCCAATTCCTTGGTCAGTTAATTCCAATTAGAGGATAAAAATCAATTTTCAGTTTATATGCCACAAAAATTCTAATTATCCAAAAATAAGGAGATTATATGTTACGTATCCCATTAAATCCAAATAATTAAAATTTAGGATAATATATTTTCAAGCTTTTGTTCAAGTAAAGAGCTTTTCCAAGTTTTACAGGAACTCAAATAGAACGTGGGTCATACTTCCGTTCCACCCATATTCATAAAATGAAGAGCGAAAACAATTATTGAAACATAAATCAAAACATGGAATAAATTAGAAAAATCAAACGAATTAATCCATTACAAATAGACAGAGCTCCTAACCTTAACAATGGAGGATTAGTTGCTCATGGTTCAGAGAAGAAAAATGATGGTTCAGGTAACAATCTGATACTTGTCTAAATGTACAGAGTTTCTATTTATTACTAATCCTAATAGGTTTGAAATCAAAAATTAAAAATAATATCTTTTCCTCCAAGATAAGATTTGAATTTAAATTTGAATTAATTAACAGATCTTCAGTTGATGGGTGGGGACCACTTGCTTTGTCCATTCTACAGCTTCTAATCTGCATTTTCTTGGCTGGAAAGTGGGTCAAAACAGCCCAGAATTTACCTCCAGCGTTTTTCTGTATTTTCTGCACGTGGCGCATGTCACGTGGACGCGTCAGGCACGCGATCGCGTCGACGATCTTTTCTGCGAGTCACGCGGACGCATCAGTCACGCGGAGGCGTCATTTGTGCAAATTCCAGTCCACGCGTTCGCGTCAGGCACGCAATCGCGTCATTGCGCTTTCCTCCATTCCGCGCGGTCGCGTGAGCCCTGCGTCCGCGTCGGTCTTCGCTGGTCATCTCTTTGGTTTCTTCTTTTTCTCTATAGAAACTTCATCAAATCCCTCCGAATGCTACCTAAAATAAATAAAATTGCACAAAACTTAAAATAGCATCCATAGTGGCTAAAATATAATTAATTCTTAATTAAACTCAACAAATTAAGTGCAAATTCACTAGGAAAAGATAGATAAGATGCTCACGCATCACCCAACACTCGCGAGTTTGAAGCTCGTCATAGTCATCCCTTCCCAGATCCTACTGGGAATACCACAGACAAGGTTTAGCTTTCCAGATCTCAGGAATGGCCGCCAATAATTCTAGCTTATACCACGAAGATTTTGATTAAGGAATCCAAGAGATATGCGCTCGATCTAAAGTAGAACGGGAGTGGTTGTCAGGCACGCGTTCATAGGTGAGAATGATGATGAGTGTCACGGATCATCACATTCATCATGTTGAAGTGCAGTGAATATCTTAGAATAAGAATAAGCATGAATTGAATAGAAGAATAATAGTAATTACATTAACACTCGAGGAACAGCAGAGCTCCACACCTTAATCTATGGTGTGTAGAAACTCCACCATTGAAAATACATAAGTGATGGTCCAGGCATGGCCAAATGGCCAGCCCCAAAAGTCTAAGAACTAAACGTCCAAAGATAGATACCAAGATGTCTAATACAATAGTAAAAAGTTCTATTTATATTAAACTAGTAACTAGGGTTTACAGAAATAAGTCTTAGTGCAGAAATCTACTTCCGGGGCCCACTTTGGTGTGTGCTTGGGCTGAGCATGAGTTTTACACGTGCAGAGGCTTCTGTTGGAGTAAAACGCCAAGTTGTAACGTGTTTTTGGCGTTTAACTCTGGTTTGTGACGTGTTTCTGGCGTTTTACACCAGAATGCAGCATGGAACTGGCGTTGAACACCAGTTTGCATCATGTAAACTCAAATAAAGTATGGACTATTATATATTTTTGGAAAGCCCTGGATGTCTACTTTCCAACTCATTTCGAGTGCAGGGATGTCAGAGTCCAACAACATCAGCAGTCCTTTTTCAGCCTGAATCAGATTTTTGCTCAGGTCCCTCAATTTCAGCCAAAAAATACCTGAAATCATAGAAAAACACACAAACTCATAGTAAAGTCCAGAAATGTGAATTTTTCATAAAAACTAATAAAAACATCCCTAAAAGTAGCTAGATCCTACAAAAAACTACCTAAAAACAATGCCAAAAAGCATATAAATTATCCGCTCATCACAACACCAAACTTAAATTGTTGCTTGTCCCCAAGCAACCAAAAATCAAATAGGATAAAAAGAAGATAATATACTATAAATCTCAAAATATCAATGAATATTAGTTCTAATTAGATTAGCGGGACTTGTAGCTTTTTGCTTCTGAACAGTTTTGGCATCTCACTTTATCCTTTGAAGTTTAGAATGATTGGCATCTATAGGAACTCAGAGTTCAGATAGTGTTATTAATTCTCCTATTTAAGTATGTTGATTCTTGAACACAGCTACTTTTATGAGTCTTGGCCGTGGCCCTAAGCACTTTGTTTTCCAGTATTACCACCGGATACATAAATGCCACAGACACATGACTGGGTGAACCTTTTCAGATTGTGACTCAGCTTTGCTAAAGTCCCCAGTTAAAGGTGTCCAGAGCTCTTAAGCACACTCTTTTTGCTTTGGATCACGACTTTAACCACTCAGTCTCAAGCTTTTCACTTGGACCTGCATGCCACATGCACATGGTTAGGGACAGCTTGATTTAGCCGCTTAGGCCTGGATTTTATTTCCTTGGGCCCTCCTATCTATTGATGCTCAAAGCCTTGGATCCTTTTTACCCTTGCCTTTTGGTTTTAAGGGCCATTGGCTTTTTCTGCTTGCTTTTTCTTTTTCTTTTATATTTTTTTCGCCACTTTTTTTTTGCAAGCTTTTATTATTCACTGCTTTTTCTTGCTTCAAGAATCAAATTCATGATTTTTCAGATTATGAATAACATTTCTCTTGTTCATCATTCTTTCAAGAGCCAACAATTTTAACATTCATAAACAACAAGATCAAAAATATGCACTGTTCAAGCATTCATTCAGAAAACAAAAAGTATTGTCACCACATCAATATAATTAAACTAATTTCAAGGATGAATTTGAAACTTATGTACTTCTTGTTCTTTTGAATTAAAAACATTTTTCATTTAAGAAAGGTGAAGGATTCATGGAATTATTCATAGCCTTAAGACATAGTTACTAGACACTAATGATCATGTAATAAAGACACAAACATAGACAAACATGAAGTTCAAAAACCGAAAAACAGAGAGATAAGAACAAGGAAGTTAAGGAATGAGTCCACCTTAGTGATGGTGGCGCCTTCTCCTTGAAGGACCAATGGTGTTCTTGAGCTCCTCTATGTCTCTTTCTTGCCTTTGTTGTTCCTCCCTCATAGCTCTTTGATCTTCTCTAATCTCATGGAGAATGATGGAGTGCTCTTGGTGTTCCACCCTTAATTGGTTCATATCATGACTCAATCCTTCTAGAGAAGTGTTGAGTTGTTCCCAATCGTTGTTTGGAGGAAAATGCATCCCTTGAGGCATTTCAGGGATTTCTTGATGATGAGCTTCCTCATGCGTCTCATGAGATCCATGAATGGGCTCTCTTGTTTGCTCCATCCTTTTATTAGTGATGGGCTTATCCTTTTCAATGAGGATGTCTCCTTCTATGACAACTCCAGCTAAGTAGCATAGATGTCAAATGAGATGAGGAAAAGCTAGCCTTGCCAAGGTGGAGGGCTTTTCGGCTACTTTGTAGAGTTCTAGAGAGATGACTTCATGAACTTCTACTTCATCTCCAATCATGATGCTATGGATCATGATGGCCCGATCCACAGTTACTTCGGATCGGTTGCTAGTGGGGATGATGGAGCATTGGATGAACTCCAACCATCCTCTAGCTACAGGCTTAAGGTCCAGTCTTCTCAATTGAACCGGCTTACCTTTAGAGTCTCTTTTCCATTGAGCTTCTTCCACACATATGTCCACGAGGACTTGGTCCAACCTTTGATCAAAGTTGACCCTTCTAGTGTAGGGGCGTGCGTCTTCTTGCATCATAGGCAAGTTGAACGCCAACCTTACATTTTCCGGACTGAAATCTAAGCATTTTCCCCGAACCATTGTAAGATAATTCTTTGGATTTAGGTTCATACTTTGATCATGGTTCCTAGTGATCCATGCATTGGCTTAGAACTCTTGAACCATTAAGATTCCGACTTGTGGAATGGGGTTGGTAAGAACTTCCCAACCTCTTCTTTGGATCTCATGTCGGATCTCCGGATACTCATTTTTCTTAGCATGAAAGGGATGATGACAAGTCATCATATACCTATTTTTCTATGCTTTTTCATACAAGAAATTGATGATTAGTGCTTAAATATTGCATTCTTTTGTACTTAGTTGGAAGATTTTCTTGATATTTTAATTTTATAAATCTTGTAGAAAATAAGAAGAAAAAGAAGCAAAGAAGCACAAAAAAAGGAGAAAAAAGAGCTTTGGGGTACACTTTGAAGTTGGGGTACACTTTGGAGCCTTAGGCCACGCTTTTAAAAGCGTGGCCCATGACCAAATCAAGGAAGGAAGCAGCCAGCACGCACACTGCCCTGCCCTTGCCAAGGGCAGGGCAGAATCGTGATGCACATTGAGGTTGGAAGCAAGAATTTCGCTAAGGTAAAATCTGGGCGCTCACAGCATGACCATGCCTCCTTCAAAGGGCTATAACTTGAGCTACAGACGTCCAATTGATATGCTTCCAGTTGCGTTGGAAAGCTGACATTCAGAGCTTTCCAACGATATATAGCAATCCTTTTTTGGCGCACAATTGAGGCAGGAACGAAAGGCATCTTTAAGGGCCATGAGAAAGCAAGAAACTAGGCCTTACTTTGGTGCCAAGAAAGCCAAGGAAATTAAGTAGCGTGTGTTTCGGCCATGGTTCGAACTTGGGACATCAAAGTGAAAACACTGCCCTGCCCTCCACGAGGGCAGGGCAGCATTTTGTTGGTGCACAATTCTGGCGCACCAAGGCACCCTTCTGGCGCGCCGCAGCATCATCTGGCAGCACCAGCAGCGCACCGTGGCACAATTCTGGCGCACCAATTTTTTCTGCCCTGCCCTCCGCGAGGGCAGGGCAGCATCCTGCAGCACCAACTCTCACCAACAAGCACGCACCAAGGGCGCACGAACATTTTCTGCCCTGCCCTCCACAAGGGCAGGGCAGCCTCCTGGGAGTGTCATGGGCCAAAAATCAACCAAAATTCAATTTAATTCAATTCTTCACCAAATTGAATCAAGGCCAACCAAACCCATTTCTCCTCAAATCCAAAGCAAGCTAAGCCCACATCATCACTCAAAGGCACATGGATCAATTAAATTAGGATTTTCATTTTTGTAATTTGTTTTAATTTCATTTTCATTTTTCATTTTGTAAAGCCTATATAAAGGCATCAATTCCATCTTTGTAGGAGAGCTCTTTCCTTTATTTTTCTTCTGTCTTAAATTTGGGATTGAGAGTGAAGGAATTCTGTTTCATTCTTGATCTAAGATTGCTCTTTGTTATTTTTCTGCATAATTCAGTGAATTGAGTTTTGGATCCAAGTTTTTCTCTACGGCTTTCATCTTCCTTTCTTCTTCAATTTGTCTTCTACTTTGATCAAGGAAGGGTTTGAGATCTAGACTTGTTTTTTAGTCTCATTGATTCCCTGAGATCAATTTTATTTTGAAATTAAGTTGAGTTCTTGGCTGCTCTTCTATTTTTACTGTTCCATTGGCTTTCAATTTACTTTCAAGCAATTTAATTCTTCTGCACTTGTTCTTCATTTTAGATTTCTGTTCATGATCCCAATCTCCTTTCCTGCATTCTGCACTTTCACATCTTTGTTCACATTGAGCTTGATTTAATTTTCTGCACATTTACATTTTCTGCAATTTAAATTTCTAGTTGCTTAATCTATTGCTCTCTTTAATTTCCTGCACCCAATCCCCTTTATATTTGATGCAATTTACAATTCTTGCAATTTAAGTTTCAGCTCTTTTACTTTCTTGTTCTTTAAGTTTCCTGCAATTTTATTTTCTGCATCTTTTAAATTCCTTGCAATTTACTTTCTGTTGATCAACTTCACACAATTCACTCAATGTTAGCTTGACTAAACTAATCACCCACTAAAATTGCTTGATCCATCAATCCCTGTGGGATCGACCTCACTCTAAGTGAGTTATTACTACTTGATGCGACCCGGTACACTTGCCGGTTGGATTTGTGTGTTGGAAATTCGTTTTCCGCAAAAACACCATCAAGTTTTTGGCGCCGTTGCCGGGGATTGATTAGATCAACAATGATTAAGTGGGTGAGAAGTCTAGATCAAGCATTTTTTTTGTTTTTGTTCTCTGTTTTAAAGTGAAACCAAGGTGTTTGAGTTTTTGCCTCACTAAGAAATTCTCATCTCTGATATGAGTAATTTCAATTTTTCTTGGTGTTGTGTTTTTCAAAATTCAAATGGAGTTCACCTCATCTTTTAGTCAAACAAACTTCATGGGATATTGCCCGCCATCACAATATGATTCAAGTCAATATTCTAATTATGGTTGGGAATATCACCAAGAAGACACAAATTCTGAGCACTCCAATCCATGGAGGTTTGCTTCAGAACCCCAAGATGAGCAAGAAAATCATATGGGATACCAACCACCACCACAAAATGATTCATATCATTATCCTCATGGTGGATGGAAGTATCACCAAAGAATGGAAGAGCATCCACCCTCACATCCCAGTTTCTCATTTGAAAGTTCTTCATCACTTGATTATTATTACTCTCAACCTTCATCTCTTGAACCACCTGATGAAGATTACCTTCAAGCCATTGAAATACATAAAAAACTCGTGGAAAGATACACACAACCCCAATCCTGGAAAGAAATCATCTTCAAGAAGATGAATGGCCCCTTAGAGCAAACAAGGAGGAGCGTAGAACCACTGAGCAAGGAAAATGAAGGCCAATTGATGGATGTGAAGGAGAAAGTGGAAGAGCAAGATAAGGAGGCCACTGCATCAAGTGAACTTTCAATGAAGAATGAGGTGGTTGAAAATGAAACTGCACTTGAGGTGACAAGGGAAGAAGTGGAGGATCAAGAAAGTGAGGAAGACACTCAAGAGAAGTCACCCTCAATTGAAGCAGAGAGTTGCATAGAAGAAGGATTCATGGAACCACCAATTGAAGAGGCTCTTAATGAAGAAATCACTCCAATAATCACACAGCAACCATGTCTTGACATCCAAGAAGTGAAGGCAATTAACAAAAGCACCAAGAAGAGGATTGTGACCAAGATACCAAGGACAACATTCAAGAGAAGGTCAACTGCAAACAATCCTCCCCCTGATCAAGCAAGCAAGCTCAATCAAGCCAATTTCAAAAGAAAGCTTGCTGAAAGGAGACCAAGACAGGGGATAATAGCTGAAACTTCTCTTTCCTTGAAGTCATTCCTCTTAACCAATTGGAAGAAGAGGAAGAAAGTGAAGAACAACATGTCAAGCTAATGACACTAAAAGAGCACTTGTTGGGAGGTAACCCAACCGTAGGTAACATTTCTTCTCTGCTTTGTTTTCTTTTTGTGGTTTGTTTAAATTTCAATAAATTGGCATATGATTACATTATAAGTTTGGTGTTGCCTTGCAACAAATTGTTTTCAATCTTTTTGGATGATTGCATCAAATCAAAAATGAAAGTGACGCACCAAGATTCTAAGTTTGGTGTGCCACTTATTTTTCTATGCAATTCATTCAAGCAACACCACTTGTTTACATAATCATAATGCTGCTGCAGTGTTATTTTTTTTTAGTTAGACAATTTTAGTTTTCTTGATTGTTTTAGTCATTTCCTTGTTTTTAATGCTTTCTTTTATTAACTGTGTTTGTTAATACATCACCCAAACATCCTTACTCATGACATATTCTTGGCTTGGTGATTGTATTTAACATATAACAATTTCTTTTATTTAGTTTTAATTCAAATAAATTGACATATGGTTGCATTGTAAGTTTGGTGTTGCTATGCAACAAAATTTGGTTCAAATACTTACAAGATACTTGCATCAATTTCAAGTGAAAGTGTCACACTAAGTTTGGTGTGCCACTTATTCTTTATGCAAAGTATTGTGCACACCTTCTTATGCTTGCAATCAAATGTCGCTGTCTCTTGTGCCTTGATTGTTATTTTTCATTTTGGCTTGCTTAAAACACATGTGCTCCTAACATTTCATTGTGTAAGACATTCATGATCCATCTTAGCCCCATAGCCATTGTTCTAATTGTTGCTTGAGGATGAGCAAGCACTCTAAGTTGGCAAGGGAAAGGGAAGAATTGGAGAAAAAGGACAACAATAATGAAGATGAACTACAAGGTTGTAAAGTTCCTTTTCCTCTCCTTTGTTTCCAACACTTTAAATTGCATGATTGTCCTTATATTCTCTGTATGCATGTGTGGTATGACTAAGCATAGCTTGAATTTGATTTGAAACATGTTGTTGTGACATTATGACTACCAACTTGAGTTTTGTGAATCCAAAAGCAAAAAAGCATCATGATCATAAACAAACAAGGAATTAAAGAAGAATTTAGCATGTGCATACAAGTATTGGAAAGCTAGTATGATTGATTGTTGCTCAATTGCATTGGATTTTATTTAATTGAAGTTTTTCATCTAGTACATTTTGTGAAATCTTTTGAAATCATGAAAACCTTGAAGAAGCAAATACAATTAAAGCAAGAAAAGAAAAAGGGAAAGAATGAGAAAGCTGAAGGCTCTGAGTACCAATGGCAATTTATTTGCTAAGTGCTTGTGGTGTTTATGTATCAAGCCAAATGCTTGAAAACAAAACACTTAGAAGTCAAGGCTAGGCTCAAGTGCAAAAGCACTCCCTCAAAGCTCAAGGCTCTGAGCATCAATGATTAGAGAGTCAAGAAAAGAAAAGAAAAAATGAGCTTAATGAAGTCCTCTAATTAAATGCTTGTGGTGCTTATGTATCAAGTGGTAATACTTGAAAACAAAGCATTTAGAAGTCGTAGCTTTGTTATTAACTCATGGGGCAAAGCACCCAAAAGGAGAAGCTAAAAAAAAAAAAAGAAAAAAAAATCAAATGCTTGTTTCAAGAAAAAATTATAAGAAAAAAATTTCATAAAATAAGCTAGATAGAAGCATCAATCATTTACATCTCTTTTGTAATTGTAGCATGCATAGAAAACTAGCTTGCCATGAACATTGAGTTGCTATTCTTCTTACCTTGGATTATCAATCTTTATTGCATGATTCTTTTCTTGCTTGGGGACAAGCAATGTTTAAGTTTGGTGTTGTGATGACAAGTCATCATATACCTATTTTTCTATGCTTTTTCATACAAGAAATTGATGATTAGTGCTTAAATATTGCATTCTTTTGTACTTAATTGGAAGATTTTCTTGATATTTTAATTTTATAAATCTTGTAGAAAATAAGAAGAAAAAGAAGCAAAGAAGCACAAAAAAAGGAGAAAAAAGAGCTTTGGGGTACACTTTGAAGTTGGGGTACACTTTGGAGCCTTAGGCCACGCTTTTAAAAGCGTGGCCCATGACCAAATCAAGGAAGGAAGCAGCCAGCACGCACACTGCCCTGCCCTTGGCAAGGGCAGGGCAGAATCGTGATGCACATTGAGGTTGGAAGCAAGAATTTCGCTAAGGTAAAATCTGGGCGCTCACAGCATGACCATGCCTCCTTCAAAGGGCTATAACATGAGCTACAGACGTCCAATTGATGTGCTTCTAGTTGCGTTGGAAAGCTGACATTCAGAGCTTTCCAACGATATATAGCAATCCATATTTGGCGCACAATTGAGGCAGGAACAAAAGGCATCTTTAAGAGCCATGAGAAAGCAAGAAACTAGGCCTTACTTTGGTGCCAAGAAAGCCAAGGAAATTAAGTAGCGTGTGTTTCGGCCATGGTTCGAACTTGGGATATCAAAGTGAAAACACTGCCCTGCCCTCCACGAGGGCAGGGCAGCATTTTGTTGGTGCACAATTCTGGCGCACCAAGGCACCCTTCTGGCGCACCGCAGCATCATCTGGCAGCACCAGCAGCGCACCGTGGCACAATTCTGGCGCACCAATTTTTTCTGCCCTGCCCTCCGCGAGGGCAGGGCAGCATCCTGCAGCACCAACTCTCACCAACAAGCACGCACCAAGGGCGCACGAACATTTTCTGCCCTGCCCTCCACAAGGGCAGGGCAGCCTCCTGGGAGTGTCATGGGCCAAAAATCAACCAAAATTCAATTTAATTCAATTCTTCACCAAATTGAATCAAGGCCAACCAAACCCATTTCTCCTCAAATCCAAAGCAAGCTAAGCCCACATCATCACTCAAAGGCACATGGATCAATTAAATTAGGATTTTCATTTTTGTAATTTGTTTTAATTTCATTTTCATTTTTCATTTTGTAAAGCCTATATAAAGGCATCAATTCCATCTTTGTAGGAGAGCTCTTTCCTTTATTTTTCTTCTGTCTTAAATTTGGGATTGAGAGTGAAGGAATTCTGTTTCATTCTTGATCTAAGATTGCTCTTTGTTATTTTTCTGCATAATTCAGTGAATTGAGTTTTGGATCCAAGTTTTTCTCTACGGCTTTCATCTTCCTTTCTTCTTCAATTTGTCTTCTACTTTGATCAAGGAAGGGTTTGAGATCTAGACTTGTTTTCTAGTCTCATTGATTCCCTGAGATCAATTTTATTTTGAAATTAAGTTGAGTTCTTGGCTGCTCTTCTATTTTTACTGTTCCATTGGCTTTCAATTTACTTTCAAGCAATTTAATTCTTCTGCACTTGTTCTTCATTTTAGATTTCTGTTCATGATCCCAATCTCCTTTCCTGCATTCTGCACTTTCACATCTTTGTTCACATTGAGCTTGATTTAATTTCCTGCACATTTACATTTTCTGCAATTTAAATTTCTAGTTGCTTAATCTATTGCTCTCTTTAATTTCCTGCACCCAATCCCCTTTATATTTGATGCAATTTACAATTCTTGCAATTTAAGTTTCAGCTCTTTAACTTTCTTGTTCTTTAAGTTTCCTGCAATTTTATTTTCTGCATCTTTTAAATTCCTTGCAATTTACTTTCTGTTGATCAACTTCACACAATTCACTCAATCTTAGCTTGACTAAACTAATCACCCACTAAAATTGCTTGATCCATCAATCCCTGTGGGATCGACCTCACTCTAAGTGAGTTATTACTACTTGATGCGACCCGGTACACTTGCCGGTTGGATTTGTGTGTTGGAAATTCGTTTTTCGCAAAAACACCATCAAGGGACCTCAGGGATCACCTTCTTCTTAGCCACAAATTCATAGAAGTGGTCTTGATGGGCTTTTGAGATGAATCACTCCATCTCCCATGACTCGGAGGTGGAAGCTTTTGTCTTCCCTTTCCTCTTTCTAGATGTTTTTCTGGCCTTAGGTGCCATCAATGGTTATGGAAAAACAAAAAATCTATACTTTTACCACACCAAACTTAGAATGTTGCTTGTCCTTGAGCAAAAGAAGAAAGAATATGAGAAGAAGAGGAAGAAATTGGAGGAGATGGAGGGCGGTTTAGGGTTCGGCTAAGGGGAGAAGTATTGATGGTTGTGTGTGAAGAATGAAGGAGTGTTGAGGGGTTTATATAGGAGTGGGAGAAGGGTTTATGGTTTGGTCATGTAGGGTGGGATTAGGTGGGAAAGAGATTTTGAATTTGAATGTAGGTGGGGTTTATGAGGAAGAGTGGATGGATGTGAGTGGTGAAGAGGTGATGGGGAAGAGTGATTGAGGTGATTGGTGAATGATGTTTGGGGAAGAGTGTTATGAAAAGGTGTGAGAGAGAAGAAGAAGGTAGGTGGGGATCCTGTGGGGTCCACAGATCCTGAGGTGTCAAGGATTTCTTATCCCTGTGCCGTTTAGGCGTGTAAAACACCCTCTATATGCAATCCTGGTGTTTAACACCAGACTAATGCTTGTTTCTGGCGTTAAACGCCAGCTCTATGCTTGTTCCTGGCGTTAAACGCCACTTTGCTCCTTGTTTCTAGCATTCAACACCATCTTTCCCCAGGGTGTAATCCTGGCGTTTGAACGCCAGACTGCTGCTTGTTTCTGGTGTTCAACGCCAGCTTCATGCTCTGTTCTGGCGTTAAACGCCAGCCAGATGCTCCTTACTAGAGTTTAAATGCCAGTAAGCTCTTCCTCCAGGGTGTGCTGTTTCTTCTGCTATTTTGATTCTATTTTTAATTTTTGCAATTGTTTTGTGACTTGACATGATCATAAACCTAATAAAACATAAAAGAACAATAAAAATATAAATAATTAAAAATTGGGTTGCCTCCCAATAAGCGCTTCTTTAATGTCAATAGCTTGACACTGAGCTCTCATGGAGCTTCACAGATCATCAGAGCATGATGAGGGCCTCCCAACACCAAACTTAGAGTTTGAATGTGGGGGCTTCTCAACACCAAACTTAGAGTTTGGTTGTGGCTTCCCAACACCAAACTTAGAGTTTGATTGTGGGGGCTTTGTTTGATTCTATATTGAGAGAAACTTTTCATGCTTCCTCTCCATGGTTGTAGAGGAAGATCCTTGAGCCTTAAACACAAGGTAGTCCCCATTCAATTGAAGGACTAGTTCACCTCTATCAGCATCAATCACAACTTTTGCTATGGCTAGGAAGGGTCTTCCAAGAATGATGGATTCATTCTCATCTTTCCCAGTGTCTAAGATTATGAAATCAGTAGGGATGTAAACGCCTTTAACCTTCACTAACACGTCTTCTACCAATCCATAAGCTTATTTTATTGACTTGTCTACCATCTCTAATGAGATTCTTGCAGCTTGTACCTCAAAGATCCCCAGCTTCTCCATTACAGAGAGTGGCATAAGATTTATACCTGACCCCAGGTCATATAGAGCCTTTTCAAAGGTCATGGTGCCTATGGTACAGGATATTAAGAATTTACCAGGATCTTGTTTCTTTTGAGGTAGAGTTTGTTGAACCCATGTATCTAGTTTACTAATGAGTAAGGGAGGTTCACCTTTCCAAGTCTCATTACCAAACAACTTGGCATTCAGCTTCATGATGGCTCATAGATATTGAGCAACTTGCTCTTCAGTTACATCTTCATCCTTTTCAGAGGAAGAATAGTTCTCAGAGCTCATGAATGGCAGAAGGAAGTTTAATGGAATCTCTACGGTCTCTATATGAGCCTCAGATTCTTTTAGGTCCTCAATAGGGAACTCCCTTCTGTTTGGAGGACGTCCCATGAGGTCTTCCTCATTGGGATTCATGTCCTCCCCTTCCTCTTTGGATTCGGCCATATTGATAATATCAATGGCCTTGCACTCTCTTTTTGGATTCTCTTCTGTATTGCTTGGGAGAGTACTAGGAGGAGTTTCAGTGATTTTCTTACTCAGCTGACCCACTTGTGCCTCCAAATTTCTAATGGAGGACCTTCTTTCATTCATGAAACTTAAAGTGGCCTTAGATAGATCAGAGACTATGTTTGCTAAGCTAGAGGGGTTCTGCTCAGAATTCTCTGTCTGTTGCTGAGAAGATGATGGAAAAGGCTTGCTATTGCTAAGCCTGTTTCTTCCACCATTATTAAAGCCTTGTTGAGGCTTTTATTGATCCTTTCATGAGAAATTTGGATGATTTCTCTATTAAGAATTATAGGTGTTCTCATAGGGTTCACCCATGTAATTCACCTCTGCCATTGCAGGGTTCTCAAGATCATAAGTTTCTTCTTCAAAAGATGCCTCTTTAGTACTGTTGGATGCATTTTGCCATCCATTCAGACTCTGAGAAATCATGTTGACTTGTTGAGTCAACATTTTGTTCTGAGCTAATATGGCATTCAGAGTATCAATTTCAAGAACTCCCTTTTTCTGAGGCGTCCCATTACTCACAGGATTCCTCTCAAAAGTGTACATGAATTGGTTATTTGCAACCATGTCAATAAGTTCTTGAGCTTATGCAGGCGTTTTCTTTAGGTGAATGGATCCACCTGCAGAATGGTCTAGTGACATCTTAGAGAACTCAGATAGACTATAATAGAATATATCCAGAATGGTCCACTCTGAAAGCATGTCAAAAGGACACTTTTTGGTCATCTGCTTGTATCTTTCCCAAGCTTCATAGAGGGATTCATCATCTTTTTGCTTGATGGTCTGAACATCCATTCTAAGCTTGCTCAGCTTTTGAGGAGGAAAGAACTTGGCCAAGAAGGCCGTGACCAACTTATCCCAAGAGTTCAGGCTATCTTTAGATTGTGAGTACAACCATGTTCTAGCTCTGTCTCTTACAGCAAAAAGGAAAAGCATGAGCCTGTAGACTTCAGGATCTACTCCATTAGTCTTAACAGTCTCACAGATCTGTAAGAACTTAGTTAAAAACTGATAGGGATCTTCTGATGGAAGTCCATGAAACTTGCAGTTTTGTTGCATCAAAGCAACTAGTTGAGGTTTCAGCTCAAAATTGTTTGCTCCAATGTCAGGGATTGAGATGCTTCTTCCATAAAAGTTGGAAGTAGGTGTAGTATAATCACCAAGTATCCTCCTTGCGCCTTCACCATTGTTATTGGGTTCGGCCATATCTCTCTCTTTTTTGAGATTCTCTGTAAGGTTTTCTCTGGATTGTTGTGCTTTAGCCTCTCTTAGCTTCTTCTTCAGAGTCCTTTCAGGTTTAGGATCTGCTTCAACAATAATGTCCTTGTCCTTGCTCCTGCTCATATGAAAAAGAAGAGAACAGAAAAGAAGAGGAATCCTCTATGTCACAGTATAGAGATTCCTTTATGTGAGTAGAAAAAGGATGAGAAAAATTCGAACACAGAGGAGAAGAGAGAGTTCAAATTTTTAGATGAAGAGAAGAGTTAGTAAATGAATAAATAAATAGAAAGAGATGAGAGAGAGAAGTTTTCGAAAATTGTTTTTGAAAAATGGTTAGTGATTTTCGAAAATTAAAAGAAGAAATAAAATTAAAGATAAAATTTGAAACAATTAGTTAATTAAAAAGAATTTTGAAAAAAGGGTAAGGAATATTTGAAAATTAGAGAGAGAAAAGTAGTTAGGTAGTTTTAAAAAGATAAGAAATAGTAAAACAAACAAAAAGTCAATTAGTTAGTTGAAAAAGATTTGAAAATCAATTTTGAAAAGATAAGAAGTTAGAAAAGATTTTGAAATTGATTTTGAAAAAGATATGATTTGAAAAGATATGGTTGAAAAATAGTTGATTTGAAAAAGATATTTTGGAAAAGATTTGATTTTTTTAAATTAAAATTTGATTACTTGACTAACAAGAAACTAAAAGATATGATTCTAGAATTTAAAGATTGAACCTTTCTTAACAAGAAAGTAACAAACTTCAAATTTTTGAATCAATCACATTAATTGTTAGTAAAGTTTTCAAAATTTTGAAATGAAGATAAGAAAAAGATTTTGAAAATCAATTTTAACAATTTTCGAAAACAATGAAAAATAAAAAAGATTTGATTTTTGAAAAAGATTTTGAAAAGATAGGATTTTTAAAATTGCAATCTTGACTTGACTAACAAGAAACAACTTATTTTAAAAAAAATTTTACTAAGTCAACCCAAAGATTTCGAATTTTATGAGTAAAATAAGGGAAAGATATATTTTTTATTTTTTTGAATTTTTAATGATGAGAGAGAAAAACACAAATATGACCCAAAACATAAAAATTTTGGATCAAAACCAATGATGCATGCAAGAGCACTATGAATGTCAAGATGAACACCAAGAAAACTTTGAAGATCAAGATGACCATCAAGACTTATTTTTGAAAAATTTTCAAGAAAAGAAAAACATGCAAGACACCAAACTTAGAAATTTTTCATGCTTAGACACTATGAATGCAAAAATGCATATGAAAAATAACAAAAGATACAAAACAAGAAAATATGAAGATCAAACAAGAAGACTTACCAAGAACAACTTGAAGATCATGAAGAACACATGCATGAATTTTCGAAAAATGAAAAAGTTTTTTAAAACATGCAATTGACACCAAACTTAAAAATTGACACTAAACTCAAATAAGAAACACAAAATATTTTTTATTTTATGATTTTATTAATTTTTTTGGTTTTTTTCGAAAATTTCTTTTTGGAAAAACGAAAATAAAATAAAAATTTTTGAAAGATTTTTGAAAACTTTTTGAAAAGAAAATTACCTAATCAGAGCAACAAGATGAACCGTCAGTTGTCCAAACTCGAACAATCCCCGGAAACAGCGCCAAAAGGTTGGTGCACGAAATTGTGATCATCAACAATGGCACCAAAGACTTGATGCTCTCAAACGTGAATCACACTTTGTCACAACTTCGCACAACTAACCAACAAGTGCACTGGGTCGTCCAAATAATACCTTACGTGAGTAAGGGTCGATCCCACGAAGATTTTTGGTATGAAGTAAGTTATGGTCATCTTGTAAACCTCAGTTAGGCAGATTCAAATGGTTATAATGGTTTTCGAAAATTAAGATAAATAATGCATAAAATAGAGATAGAGATACTTATGTAAATCATTGGTGGGAATTTCAAATAAGTGTATGGAGATGCTTTGTCCCTTCTAAATTTCTGCTTTCCTACTGCCTTCCTCCAATCATTCTTACTCCTTTCTATGGCAAGCTGTACGTAGGGCGTCACCGTTGTTAATGGCTACTTCCCATCCTCTCAGTGAAAATGGTCAAAATGCTCTGTCACAGCACGACTAATCATCTGTCGGTTCTCAATCATGCTGGAATAGAATCCATTGATTCTTTTGCGTCTGTCACTACGCCCAACACTCGCGAGTTTGAAGCTCGTCACAGTCATCCCTTCCCAGATCCTACTCAGAATACCACAGACAAGGTTTAGACTTTTCGGATCTCAGGGATGGCCGCCAATAATTCTAGCTTATACCACGAAGATTTTGATTAAGGAATCCAAGAGATATGCGCTCGATCTAAAGTAGAACGGGAGTGGTTGTCAGGCACGTTCATAGGTGAGAATGATGATGAGTGTCACGGATCATCACATTCATCATGTTGAAGTGCAGTGAATATCTTAGAATAAGAATAAGCATGAATTGAATAGAAGAATAATAGTAATTGCATTAACACTCGAGGAATAGCAGAGCTCCACACCTTAATCTATGGTGTGTAGAAACTCCACCATTGAAAATACATAAGTGATGGTCCAGGCATGGCCGAATGGCCAGCCCCCAGAGTCTAAGAACTAAACGTCCAAAGATAGATACCAAGATGTCTAATACAATAGTAAAAAAGTTCTATTTATATTAAACTAGTTACTAGGGTTTACAAAAATAAGTCTTAGTGCAGAAATCTACTTCCGGGACCCACTTTGGTGTGTGCTTGGGCTGAGCTTGAGTTTTACATGTGCAAAGGCTTCTCTTGGAGTTAAACGCCAAGTTTTAATGTGTTTTTGGCGTTTAACTCTGGTTTGTGACGTGTTTCTGGCGTTTTACTCCAGAATGCATCATGAAACTGGCGTTGAATGCCAATTTGCGTCATCTAAACTCGACTAGAGTATGGACTATTATATATTGATGGAAATTCCTGGATGTCTACTTTCCAACGCAGTTGAGACCGCAGCATTTGGAGTTCTATAGCTCCAGAAAATCCATTTCGAGTACAGAGAGGTCAGAATCCAACAGCATCAGCAGAGTCCTTTTTCAGCCTGAATCAGATTTTTGCTCAGGTCCCTCAATTTTAGCCAAAAAGTACCTGAAATCACAAAAAAACACACAAAGTCATAGTAAAGTCCAGAAATGTGAATTTTGCATAAAAACTAATAAAAACATCCTTAAAAGTAGCTAGATCCTACTAAAAATTACCTAAAAATAATGCCAAAAAGCGTATAAATTATCCGCTCATCAGCATCTAACTTGAATCTAGAATTCCTCAAAAATGGTCTCCCAAGTAGAATAGATGATGCCCTCTCGGACTCGCTTGATGGCATCTCAAGAACGTAAAAATCAATTGGAAACACCAACCCTTTTATATTCACCAATACATCTTCCGCAACACCCATCATGGTTATTATGCTCTTGTCCGCCAAAACAAATCTTGCCGTCGACCTCTTCAATGGTGGTAGCCTCAATATACAGTAGACGGAAAGAGGCATAATGCTAACGCATGCAACGAGATCACACATACAATCTAGGAATTGAACCCCATCTACGGTGCAAGTGACCATGCACGGGCCCAGATCATCACACTTCTCGGGTAATGCACCCATTAAAGCGGAAATAGAACTCCCCAATGGAATAGTTTCTAACTCAAGAATTATATCTTTGTTCATGCATAAATCCTTAAGGAATTTTGCATATTTAGGTACTTGATGGATAGCATCAAAGAGGGGGATGGTTACCTCAACTTTCTTGAACATCTCTACCATTTTGGGGTCAAGTTCCATACGCTTCCTAGCTTTCTTTGCAAGTGTAGGAAATGGGATTGGTTGAGCAATTTCTTCTTCCACGACTCTCTTATTCTTGGGGACCGCACTTGTTGGTTGAGCCTCTTCATCCTCAAATATGACTTGTGATTCCTCCTACTCTTCTATTTTTTCTATCTCAATTCTCTCCTCCTTTTGAGTGATTATGATCGAACTTGGGTCCTTTATCTTCTTCTCTTTCAATTGAGTCCCGGATCTCAAGGTAATGGCATTAATGCCACCTTTAGGATTGGGTTGAGGTTGAGATGGAAAGTCACTAGAATTTGGGGCTTGAGGAGCGGAAGTGGAGGGTGGGTCCATGCGTGCAAGAAGGGCTTGTTGAGTAGATGTAAGGCCGGTAAGGCCGGAAGCAAGTGTGGTTTGAAGCCCTTTCTAGCCTTGGAGTATGGTCCGGAGTGTCTCATCTTGATTGGGAGAAGTTGAAGGGTGTGTGATTTAAGGGGCTTGTGGTTGGTTGGATTGAGGTGGTGGTCGTTGATGTGGTGGTTGATAGGTTTGGTAGTTTCTTCCTTATTTTTGTTGGGTGTATGGTTGGCTTTGGGAGTATGCTCGGTTTTGTGAGTTGTTGTTGTTCCATCTTTGATTGCCTCCATTGTTGTTGTTGTCCCTACCTCCTTGTTGGTAATTGTCCCTCCATTGGTTGGAGTTGTCTCTCCAATTTTGATTAGAATTGCCACCCCCTTGATTGTAGTTTCCTCCTTGTTGAGGATAGCCTTGGTTGAAATTGCCGCCTTGTTGCTAGTATCCTTGATTTGGGTGGTCATAAAAGTTGTGGGTAGCCGCCAAGGTGTTGTCTTCTTGAAGACTTGGGCACTCATCCGTGTAGTGGGAATAGCAAGAACAAATGCCACACACTTTTTGGGGGACCAATTGTTGACTATATAGTTGAGGAGGTGGTGGAGGGTGTTGTTGATGAGGTTTTTTTTGACCCAATTGGAGTTGCTTTAGGATGTTTGTCATCTCGCCCAAGGATTTGGCAAGAGCGGTGGCCTCACTATTAGAGGATACATCATTCACGGTCTTTGGGCCGTTAACTCTCTGTCTAGCATGTTGGTTGGACTCGGCCAAGTCACCAATGAGTTGCCATGCTTCCTCCGCCATCTTATATTTAGACAAAGAACCATTGCTAGAGGAATCCAAAAGAGTCCTATCTTGTTCTCGCATCCCTTGACATATGTAGCCGAGCAACACTTGAGTGTCAATCATGTGGTTGGAGCATGCGTCAAGAAGTTTGTGAAACCGCTCCCAATACTCGCATAGGGGTTCCGTTTCGCCTTGCACAATGCATGAGATTGATGTGCAGAAAACGATCCGACACAAAACTCACCGGCAAGTGCACCGGGTCGCATCAAGTAATAATAACTCACGGGAGTGAGGTCGATCCCACAGGGATTGAAGGATTGAGCAATTTTGGTTTAGTGGTTGATTTAGTCAAACGAATCAAGATTTGGTTGAGTGATTTGTGAATTGCAGAAATTAAATTGCATTGAAAGTAAAGGGAATGTGTAAATTGCATAAAATTAAAGAGGGCAAGAAATTAAAGTGCTGAATCTTAAAGAACAAGAAATTAAATGGCAGAAACTTAGAACACAAGAAATGTAAATTGCAGAATCTTAAATTGCAAGAAATGTAAATGGCTTGAATTGTAAAGGGAATTGGGAGTTGGATTTGCAGAAATTAAACAAGAAAAAGTAAATTGCAACAAGCAGAGAAAGTAGAAGATGACTTGGATTCAATCGGATCTAAAACAGAAATGTAATTGAGCTTGAAAAGCATTAAACAGGGAATGAAAAATTGGAATTCGGATCTCAGGACCCAAGAGACTAGATAACCAAGTCTAGATCTCAATGCCTTCCTAGATCCAACAAGAACAATTGCAAAGGAAATGAAGAATTGTAAAGTGCAGGGAAAGTAGAAGAAGAAGCAATTAATAGAAACGGAAATTTAATTGTGCAGTGAAATAAAACAGGGAGATCCAAGGATGAGATTGAAACAGAATTTCTTCAATTCTCCAACCCAAGATCCAAGCAAATGTAATTGAAATTGAAAGCAATAAAACTAAGAGGAAGAGAAGTGAATTCTCCTTCCCCGAGACTAAGAAATTAAAGATCACTCAATACCCCAAAAGCTTTCCTAAAACTATTCTGAAAACTCAAAAGAAAAAAACTCAAAAGAAAAAGCCCCCTAATAACTTGAATTCTATCCTATTTATACACTTTCTTCAAATGATCTTCAAGCCTTGAGTTGGGCCTTTGCTCTTGGTGGAATTGGGTTGAGAGAGGCCTTGGTTGATTGCTCTTGGAGTTTGGAGAGGAACCGAAGTGAATCAAGTGAACCGGGTTTGAATGTTGCAAAAGTTTGAGTAAAAGTTTGAGGCAAACTTTTACTCCAACTTTTCATATCAGCTCCCTCCTTTTGCTGATACCAATGTTGGTGCAAAAGTTAGGGGTCTAACTTTTGCTCCAACGTTGGCCTCCTCATGTGCACTCATGGCGCCAACGTTAGCCCAAAAGTTAGGGGCTAACGTGGCGCAAACTTTTGGTGCCCAGGGAGTGTTTTGCTTGTGCCAACGTTAGCCCAAAAGTTAGGGGCTAACGTTGGGGCAAACTTTTCACCCAAAAGTTTGTGCAAAAGTTTGAGGCTAACTTTTGGTCCAGCTTTTTGCTTCCTGGTTCATTTTCACTTATTCCAAAAGTTTGAGCTAAAGTTTGAGGCAAACTTTTGCTCAAACTTTTTGTCCTCTCTTCCTCCTAGCCATTCCTTCTTGCTTCAACCTTTCTCCAAGCTTTCTTCACCTATCATAAATCAACCAAACACATCAAAGCTATGCTCAAAATCATGAGATATTCATTCTTTCACAATATGTAACAAATATAGCATAAAACCTCATGAAATTGCATTAATTCATCTATGGTTGATTCAATCAAAGGAAGCATGAAAATCTACCCAAATTGGCTTGCTTAGACCTTAAGAAAGTGCATAATTCAAGTGAAAACAAAAGAAAAAGACTAGTGAAACTAGGCTAAGATGACTTGTCATCACAACACCAAACTTAAAGCTTGCTTGTCCCCAAGCAAGAAATGAATTATGCTCAGAGGTTCTTTTCAATTAAGATGGATTGAAGAACACTTGTAAAGTACAGTGAGTGAAGTGATTAAGTAACAGTGGGGTGAACTCTAAATTATATGCTCATGCAAGGGCTTCAGTGCTCACTAGTCCTTACATATTGGGAGTCGTAGGTCTTAGGATTTTCATACGAATGGTATCATAGAGATCTCTTTATATGTAATCACCTTGAAGCAGCTTATAGTTTCTGTGCTTTGGCCTCGACTCTAAGTGTCATGTCTCAAGGCGGCTCTTTAAATAAGTTTTCAATCAATAATCCTAAACGAGTTGGTTTTAAGGTATTAGGTGTTAAAGCACCCCTAAGGATTTACTTGCTTAAGCCTCTTTCCTTGACACACTTCAACCACAAGCATTTACTAGGATAACAACTCTTTGAGTTTTTGTTTCTTTCTTTCTTTTTCTGCCTAGTAATTGATGCTCAGAGCCTTGGGCCATGTTCTTTTTGTTTTTGTATTTTCTTTACTTTTCTTTTTGTTTTGTTTGCTGCTTCTCGGATCAATTGATTTTTGAGAATCTCCACAATACTTCTTTGAACTTCATATCCTGCCTATGAGCTCCCATGCAAGTTTTCACAAGCATGCAACCTCAATACATAATCATACAACTAGAACCACCACTTCTCCTAATCTTTTGCTTACCTCAAAATTGTTTAATTCCTCAATCCTTCGTTTCAAAGAACTTTCATGCGATGCATTCTTGAAAATTGACTGCAAACAAGTTTTGAAGATAAGAATGTTGTGAATAATCAAGCATCTTGCTTATTGAATTATAAAGAAAGACTATGCTATGCAGGCAGGCAGGGGTATTGACAAACCCCGTTTTGACGGTTTATCTTGTATTGAATTCAGGGGATTTTATCACCTTTTACCCACATTTATTCAATGAAATAGCATGGTTTTATAACTTCTCCTTTAATTGTGCTTAAGAGTGAAAACATGCTTTTTAGGACTTAAAATAGCTAAATTTAATTCTCCTTGATTCCATTAGATGCCTTGATATGTTTGCTAAGTGATTTCAGATTTAGAAGGCAAAGATTGGATCAAGGGAATGAAGAAAGAAGCATGAAAAGTTGGAGAACTCATGAAGAAATGAAAGAACCGGAAAGCTGTCAAGCCGACCTCTTCGCACTTAAACGACCATAACTTGAGCTACAGAGGTCCAAATGATGCGGTTCTAGTTGGGTTAGAAAGCTAACATCCGGGGCTTCGAAACGATATAAGATTTGCCATAGTTGCTACACGTATCGTGGCGCGCACGCGCAAAGTACGCGCACGCGCCGTTGCTGCCACCTAGTTCACTTAAAGCAACATGTGGCCAGCGATTTTAGAAGCCTTGTGGGCCCAATCCAACTTATTTCTGATGCTATTTAAGCCAAGGATTGAAGGGGAATCAAGATGCTCACATACTTTTACCATTATGTTAGTTACCATTAGTTTAGTTTAGTAGTTAGAGTTAGTTTCTAGAGAGAGAAGCTCTCACTTCTCTCTAGAATTAGGATTAGGATTAGGATTAGTTCTTAGATCTAGGTTTTAATCTTTGCTTTCTTCTACTTCTACCTTTCAATTCCTTGTTGTTAGATTCTTTCTTCTTCTACTCTTTTGTTGTAATTTCCTTTATGTTGTTCTTATACTTTGTTGTAGATCTACTTTTGTTCCTTCCTTTCTCTTTCAATTCAACTCAAGGTAAATCATAATAATTGTGTTCCTTTTGATTTGTTGTTATTAATTCTTTGCAATAATTGTTGTTAGATTCTATTCTTGTTATCAATTTACTATGCTTCCCTTTTATGCCTTCCAAGTGTTTGATGAAATGCTTGGTTGGATTTTAGTGTAGGTTTTGTTCCTCTTGGCCTAGGTAGAGTAATTAGTGACCCTTGAGTTATCTAATTCCTTTGTTGATTGATAATTAGAAGTTGCTAATTAATTTGAATGCCTCTAAAGCTAGTCTTTCCTTTAGGAGTTGATTAGGACTTGAAGAATCAAATTGATTCATCCACTTGACTTTCCTCCATGGTTAGAGGTTAACTAAGTGGAAGCAATGGACAATTTGTTATCACAATTGAAGAGGATAACTAGGATAGGACTTCTAATTCTCATATCTTGCCAAGAGCTTTGTTAGTTGTTAGTTTATTTTCTTTGCCATTTATATTTCTTGTCCAAAATCTTAAAAACCCCAATTATAACTCACAACCAATAACAAGACACTTCATTAAAATTCCTAGGGAGAACGACCCGAGGTTCCAATACTTCGGTTTATAAATTTTAGGGGTTTGTACTAGTGACAAACAACTTTTTGTATGAAAGGATTATTGTTTGGTTTAGAAACTATACTTTACAACGAGATTTCATTTGGAAAATTCTAAACCGTCAAAAATCCATTCGTCAAAATGGCGCCGTTGCCGGGGAATTGCAATGGTGTTATGTTATTGGTTATTGTACATATGTGAATAGTGTAAATATCTTGCTCTTTGCTTTATTTGCTAGTTGTAGAATTTTATTTCTCTTGTTTTATATTATCTTTTGATTTTTGTTTTCTCTTTCCACTATGAATTCTCATATTGGCTATGAGTGTAGTTACAACTATGTTGTAGGAAGTGGAGATTACAATGAAGAAATGTATCAAGGATGGGATAATCAAAGGTGGGAGGAGCCATATGCTTATGATCAATCCTCATGGCAACAACCCCCACCAATGCACTATGAAGAAGAGCCATTCCATGATGCACACCAATTCAATGGCTATGGTGAATCTCCTTGTGACTTTCAAGAACCACCACCATATGCCTATGAGTCATATCCTCAACATGAGCCTCAACCACACTCTCAAGCCTATTTTCACCAAACACCTCCATATGACCATGATTCATATCCACTACACCAACCACCTTTTGAACCATATGAGCCATACATGGAACCACAATTCCAAGATTACTACTCCCAAGAACCACCTCAATACACACCACCACCTTACCAAGAAGAACCACCTTCCTATAATGAACCCTTTCTCCAAGACAATGAACCCCCCTATCCACTCCAATCTTCAATGGATGAAACCCTTAGCCTTATACTTCAAGGGCAAGGAGAAATGCAAAGGGAGATACTAGAATTTATGGCTACTTTGACCAAGGTAGTAAGCAATTTAGTCTCCCAATATTTGAGTACTCAAGGCACTCCCATGGTTACATGTGGAGAATCAATTGAAAAGCATAGCATGAAGGAGAGATTGGAAACTCCGGTGGAGAATGAGGAATGCTACTTTGTGTTAGAACAATTAGAGGAACCTATGGCCATTGAAGAAGAGGAAGAAGTGGTTGAAGACTTAGGAGATGCGGAACCCCCTTGGGAACTTAGAATTGAAGAAAACCCCTCCAAGAAGATTGAATTTGATGTTGAGGAGGAAAGTGCACAATCTCCAAAACAATTTTTGAATGAAGACTTGGAAGGAATGAAGCAAGAATTGAGTTTCCTTGGTGATGAAGATCATGCACCCAATCTTCTTGGTGAAGAATCCTTTGAATTTGAAGAACCTTCTCCCAATGAATTTGAAAGTGATATGGAGGTAGATTTCTCTCAACCTCCCATTTATGACTTGAGTGATGGAGAAGAGTTAGAGGAAGTTGATGAACTAAGGATTGGGAATGAAGAAGTTTATGAAGAGGTGGAGATTGACAAAGAAGCAAACAAGGGAGTGGAGTTTACTAGCACATTGGAAATACCTCTCTCCAAGCCACCACCATCCACTCTCTCATTCAAGTGGGTAAATTCCTTATGCTCAAGCTTTATTATTCCCCTTGAATATGGTTTGCTTGAGACGGATGGTCAACTAAGACATATTTGTGGCTTTAAGAGTAAAAAGGAAATGGTTAGTGGTTTGAAATACCATTCTAGGTTCATTATGGTTGCATGCTCAAAGATTAATTGTAAAGGTTGGTGTATAACTAGAATACATGGGCCTAGAAGGATGTTTGGTCACTTTGTTGAGAATTCACCTTGCTCACCACCCACATGGATTAATGATAATTAACTTGGAGATGGGTGTGAAGACAAAATATGGGATCCGGGAACACATGAGGATCAACATTGGGAGCCCATGGTTTGTGAAGAACTCCATCAAAGCTTGGAGATATTAATCTTGAATGATGGAGCTTATTGGAAGTCCAAGCATTGGTGGAAGTTCCAAGATGAGTATAAGCACAAGCCACCTTGAGAGAAGCTCCCCATAAGTCCAACTTAAGGACAATAAACAAAAGTGCTAGGTGGGAGACAACCCACCATGGTAACATCCTTTCATTTTCTTTTTTTGTACATATTGGTAGAACTAGTTTAATTTCATGTTTAGATTAGTTGGTTGAGTTTAATTAGTATTTTATCATGTCAAATAAGGTTTTATGGTATTTTGGTAGATGCTTGGAGGTTTAGAATGCTTGGATTGGTGCAAAAAAAAAAACATAGCAAAAAAAAAAATTTTTGAAAAACAGAGCACCATCCACGCGTACGCGCACTTCACGCGTACGCGCACATCATGCATTTTGGACCATCCACGCACGCGCGCCATGCGTGCGTACGCGTGGATTGAGAAGTTCCACATTCCATACATTTTCCAGAGAGTTATGCCTACGCCACGCCAACGTTGTGCCTTTGGCACAACCCCACTTGCGCGCATGCGCACATGACGCGTACGCGCCACTCTCGAAATAAACCATCCGCGCGCGCGTACGCGTGGATTTCCTTCCTTCACCACATTTCTTTTCTTCTCCTCTTTCTATTTCTTTCCTCCTCCTTTCTTTTTCCCTCCTCCTACCCCTCATCCAACACTTCCAAACACCATTGATAACCATTTATTTTAGTTAGTTAGTTAGTTAGTCGGTTAGTTTGTTAGTTAGTTTTAGTCTAGTTTTCATTTTATTTTCTCTCTTTTCATCATAAGTGTTGGATTATTGACTTTGTTTACTATGCATTGCTTCCCCCTTATTGCCTAAATGCTAATTTAGCATTAATGTTTTTAGATAATCTTTGTTGGATCCTATGATTGAGGTTATATTTTGCTACTTGGTCTTGAGTTTTTCATGCTTATCTTTTGAAAAATACCAAGTGATGAGAATTGCCTTCAAGCTTGTAACTCTTCTTGAATTACATGATTTGGCCACCATGTTATTTGAGCCTTATTTTGTGATTAGGCAACCTCTTGATGGATGATGTTGTGCATTTACCTTAATGCATTGTATTTCATGATTATATGCATCCATATGTGTTTGACTTGAATGCTTTCATGCTTCTTTAATGCTTGTTTTACCTTACAAGTTCACTTAAAGCATCTCAAGCATAGTAGAATGAGTAAAGTGCATGCTTCTTTTGTGACATAACTTTTATGCTAATGTGTGTTCTAAACCGCGTAATTTAGAATTCACACACTTATTTGTCATTAATGTCACACTAATTCACTCACTCATTTCTAGTGATTTACCTCATTCCAACAAAGTATGCTTCCTTGCTTTTATAACTTCTCATCTTATGGTGTTCTATTTTTGTTTTTCATAAATGATGCACCACAAGCAATAACGGAAACAAGACTAAGAACACGTAGCAATCCGGAGAGTCGCCGTACCCCTTGCTCATCTTTGAGTGCACCGAGGACGGTGCAAACTTTTAAGTGTGGGGAGGTCGTCCGACCGTTCGGTGATTTTGGGTGACAAGTTTCTAACTCCAACACTTTTGCATTTCATTTTAGGTTTTTAGGATTCTTATTGCATATATATACACAATAAGCTTAGTCAAAATAATGAATTTTTCAAGATTTCTATCTATAGGGCACCTTAATTGATTTGAGTAAAAAATTTTCATAGAACTTGCTTGAATTATATATATTGTGGATCATGTTTTGAGCTAAGAACACAAGCAAGTGAGATTTGAGCCTAATGGTGTGGTTACATCTTATAACCACTTATTTTCCTTCTTGTGTGCATTATTCTCTTTCTATGAATGTAATCTTTGATTTGTTTGATTCTTTATGTCCATTATTTTGTGTATTCATGCATTTATATGATTGAGGCCATCATTTCATTGAGCTTACTTACCCAAATAGCCTTACCTTTTATCTTCCTTTGTTAGCCAATTTGAGCCTACGAGTAACCCACTTGTTCTTAATTTTAGCACATTACAAGCCTTAAAACGAAAAACAATAAATGTCCTTATTTGGATCTTTAATTAGCTTAGGCTAGAGTGTGTGAGTATCATTCAAGTGTGGGAACCTTGGGACATTGGGTGAATAAAAGGGTAATTTTGTATTGTTATTGAAAATATTGGAAATTGGGTACATACTCATGTATTGATCAAATGTAAAACCTTATGTATTGAGATTCTTGTATATAGAAAAAAAATGAGAAAAACAAAAGAAAAAGAAAAAAAAATAATATGGAAAAAAAATATATAGAAAAAGAAAGAAAAAGAAGAAAAAAAAGAAAGGAATAAAAAGGGGACAAAATGCCCCAAATCAAAGTATAGTCCAATAAAATCAATGCATAGGTGTTGTGAAATTAAAAAGGAATACATGAGTATGTGAAAGAGTGAAAAATGGGTAGTTAGGTTGGAATTTAATTGTATAGGATGTCATAGGTTAGGTGGGAAGTTTAAGCTTATCAAAGATTCAAATTTCAAACTCACTTAACCAAATATGCATCCTACCTTGACCCTAGCCCCATTACAACCTAAAGAAAAGACCTCATGATACTTGTATGCATGCATGAAATATATGTCGATTGTTAGAAGAAAAATGGGTAGTTAGGTTGGAATTTAATTGTATAGGATGTCATAGGTTAGGTGGGAAGTTTAAGCTTATCAAAGATTCAAATTTCAAACTCACTTAACCAAATATGCATCCTACCTTGACCCTAGCCCCATTACAACCTAAAGAAAAGACCTCATGATACTTGTATGCATGCATGAAATATATGTCGATTGTTAGAAGAAAAACAAATCTTAGAAAGCATGATTAGGAGAGAATTGAGTGAATCAACCCTAAACACTTGAGCGAATAGAGTGCAAATACATCCGGTGAGGGTTTGATGCTCAATTACATGTTTCCACCAATGATCATCTCCTTTCATGCAAGTTTGTAAAAATATTTAATAGCTCAATTCAATTGTGGTTTGGCATGGTTGTTAATACCTTTTGCCCTTGTGCTTATATATGCTTCTTGGGAATTGATTTATTTTGACCAAGCAATTGCATTCATTTAGATAGTTGCATGAAAGTAGATTGCATTTAGTTAGTTCCATTGAATAAATGCCATACCCTTTGCTTTCTCTTGGCTTAAGCATGAGGACATGCTTGGTTTAAGTGTGGGGAGGTTGACAAACCCCGTTTTGACGGTTTATCTTGTATTGAATTCAGGGGATTTTATCACCTTTTACCCACATTTATTCAATGAAATAGCATGGTTTTATAACTTCTCCTTTAATTGTGCTTAAGAGTGAAAACATGCTTTTTAGGACTTAAAATAGCTAAATTTAATTCTCCTTGATTCCATTAGATGCCTTGATATGTTTGCTAAGTGATTTCAGATTTAGAAGGCAAAGATTGGATCAAGGGAATGAAGAAAGAAGCATGAAAAGTTGGAGAACTCATGAAGAAATGAAAGAACCGGAAAGCTGTCAAGCCGACCTCTTCGCACTTAAACGACCATAACTTGAGCTACAGAGGTCCAAATGATGCGGTTCCAGTTGGGTTAGAAAGCTAACATCCGGGGCTTCGAAACGATATAAGATTTTCCATAGTTGCTACACGTATGGTGGCGCGCACGCGCAAAGTACGCGCACGCGCCGTTGCTGCCACCTAGTTCACTTAAAGCAACATGTGGCCAGCGATTTTAGAAGCCTTGTGGGCCCAATCCAACTCATTTCTGATGCTATTTAAGCCAAGGATTGAAGGGGAATCAAGATGCTCACATACTTTTACCATTATGTTAGTTACCATTAGTTTAGTTTAGTAGTTAGAGTTAGTTTCTAGAGAGAGAAGCTCTCACTTCTCTCTAGAATTAGGATTAGGATTAGGATTAGTTCTTAGATCTAGGTTTTAATCTTTGCTTTCTTCTACTTCTACCTTTCAATTCCTTGTTGTTAGATTCATTCTTCTTCTACTCTTTTGTTGTAATTTCCTTTATGTTGTTCTTATACTTTGTTGTAGATCTACTTTTGTTCCTTCCTTTCTCTTTCAATTCAACTCAAGGTAAATCATAATAATTGTGTTCCTTTTGATTTGTTGTTATTAATTCTTTGCAATAATTGTTGTTAGATTCTATTCTTGTTATCAATTTACTATGCTTCCCTTTTATGCCTTCCAAGTGTTTGATGAAATGCTTGGTTGGATTTTAGTGTAGGTTTTGTTCCTCTTGGCCTAGGTAGAGTAATTAGTGACTCTTGAGTTATCTAATTCCTTTGTTGATTGATAATTAGAAGTTGCTAATTAATTTGAATGCCTCTAAAGCTAGTCTTTCCTTTAGGAGTTGATTAGGACTTGAAGAATCAAATTGATTCATCCACTTGACTTTCCTCCATGGTTAGAGGTTAACTAAGTAGGAGCAATGGACAATTTGTTATCACAATTGAAGAGGATAACTAGGATAGGACTTCTAATTCTCATATCTTGCCAAGAGCTTTGTTAGTTGTTAGTTTATTTTCTTTGCCATTTATATTTCTTGTCCAAAATCTTAAAAACCCCAATTATAACTCACAACCAATAACAAGACACTTCATTAAAATTCCTAGGGAGAACGACCCGAGGTTCCAATACTTCGGTTTATAAATTTTAGGGGTTTGTACTAGTGACAAACAACTTTTTGTATGAAAGGATTATTGTTTGGTTTAGAAACTATACTTTACAATGAGATTTCATTTGGAAAATTCTAAACCGTCAAAAATCCATTCGTCAGGTATATAAAAAAAACTATACTATGCAGACCGGCAGGACAATTAAGGATACAATCTAACTTTCAATTACAGCAATATTTGATGTAAAACAATCACTTAACAATACAACCTGTTGGAGTTCACTTGCTTTCCTTCTTCTCATCATCATCAATGCTGACTTTCATGTTCATCTTTCACCTCTTTGGTTGATGATGCTAAAAATCTCCAAAAGTTTGTATGATATTCTGCAGTGATATTGGAAGTTGCTTGTTTCCCAAGCACTTAGAAACAGTGGTTAGTCTGCATGATTTATTTGTGGGCTTTTTGAACTTACTTTGGTGTGGGAACACCAAACTTAGTACCTTGCCAAAGGTTTTCATTAACCATGTGTGAAATTCTTTTTTTTCTTTCTCAAAAGTAATAAGGCTGAAAACTAGAAAACAGCAAAATAGTTAACTAATTCATCCAGTATGCTTGAAGCCCATATTATGCATACGGTGAGAATGTGTGTTATAATGGGATTTTGGTGGAACACCAAACTTAGAATTCTTCATTCTCCCTTAGATTGTTTTGGTGTGCAACACCAAACTTAGCTTCTTGCAATCTAGATAAAGTTAGTTAACCTTTTTATTGAAATAGATATGAAAAGAGAACTACCTCAGGTTGGGTTGCCTCCCAACAAGCACTCTTTTATTGTCACTAGCTTGACATTCTCTGTGATTGCTCAGCTCAGATTCTGAGCATCCTTCACCTTGTCCCATTGTTTTTCCAAGTGAGGCTTTGCTTTGTGCTGCTCATCCCGGATGAGTGATTCTTTTCTGTTAGCCCTCTCCTCACTTGTTTCTGTGAGGTTCTTGGCTAATTGTTCTATTTGCTTCCCAATTCCCCCGAGTAAGTTCTCATAGTGTTTGTTCATCATCTATTGATGTGTCATCATTCTCTCTATTACAATCTCTAGATTGGTGATCCTTTGAGAATTTTGTGAGATTGTGTGGTGATGTTGTTGCAGGTTTGGGAAGTGGTTGTTGTAGTTGAAGTTCCTTGGTTCCTGATGTTGAAGTTCCCTCATTCTGAGATAAGAATGTGGCTTCCATGGTGGAAATTGTGCCTTCACTATAGTAGAATGGAGAAAATCAATTTGTCTAGCTATTGACTCCAATTGTTGCTGAGTTTGCTGATGTAGCTGTTTGCTTTGATTCATGACTGCCTTCATTCCTTCAAGATTCATTATCTCCTTTTCTGAAGTTGCATTCTGTGGGGTCTCAAATGAGTGTTGGTTATTGGCTCTCTTGTCATTGAGCTCTGCAGTTCCTTGGCCAGCTGTTGTTGCTTTGAGTAGGTCATCTGAGACGTAATCCACTGCTCTTCTTGTTTCTGGGGTTAATCCTTCATAGAACGCTTGGAAACCCACTTTGTCATTTGCTTTCTTGTATCTTTCCCATGCTTTGAACAATGGTTCTTCCTCTCCTTGTATGAATGGATGTATTCCCTCTTTCATCTTGATGTTTTGTTGGGATGAGGAGAATTTGGCCATAAATTTGTTAACCAAATCGTCCCAACTAGTAATACTTCCCTGGGAAAAGGTTTCGAACCATTGTGCAGCTTCATCCCTTAGTGAGAAGGGAAATAACAAGAGCTTACAGGTGTCATGATTTACACCATCGGGGTTGACAGCACCACAAGTCCTTAGAAAAATGGATATATGCTGTTCAGGATCTTCCACTGGGTTTCCGCCGTAGGAACAATTTTTCTTGATTAATGTGATGAGTTGCGATTTCATGTCGTGGTGTTCTTCTTTCTCAGAGACTCCTTCTTCAATGATAACCTTCCTTCTGGTTTTTCTTTTTTTTTTCTGTGACATACAAATCAACACAAGGAATTCATAGTGGTACTTTTGAAAATTGAGTGTAAGTAGTTGAGGCAAAACCTCAAACAGTTAGTGGGTTAATAGAGGCAAAGCTTCAAACAGTTAGTAGGTTAGTCAAAAATTAAAGAAAAAAGTGCTTGATCTAAACTACCACCTCACTTAATCATTGTCAATCTATTCAATCCCCGGCAACGGCGCCAAAAACTTCATGTGCGGAAAACGATCCGACACAAAACTCACCGGCAAGTGCACCGGGTCGCATCAAGTAATAATAACTCACGGGAGTGAGGTCGATCCCACAGGGATTGAAGGATTGAGCAATTTTGGTTTAGTGGTTGATTTAGTCAAGCGAATCAAGATTTGGTTGAGTGATTTGTGAATTGCAGAAATTAAATTGCATTGAAAGTAAAGGGAATGTGTAAATTGCATGAAATTAAAGAGGGCAAGAAATTAAAGTGCTGAATCTTAAAGAACAAGAAATTAAATGGCAGAAACTTAGAACACAAGAAATGTAAATTGCAGAATCTTAAATTGCAAGAAATGTAAATGGCTTGAATTGTAAAGGGAATTGGGAGTTGGATTTGCAGAAATTAAACAAGGAAAAGTAAATTGCAACAAGCAGAGAAAGTAGAAAATGACTTGGATTCAATCGGATCTAAAACAGAAATGTAATTGAGCTTGAAAAGCATTAAACAGGGAATGAAAAATTGAAATTCAGATCTCAGGACCCAAGAGACTAGATAACCAAGTCTAGATCTCAATGCCTTCCTAGATCCAACAAGAACAATTGCAAAGGAAATGAAGAATTGTAAAGTGCAGGGAAAGTAGAAGAAGAAGCAATTAATAGAAACGAAAATTTAATTGTGCAGTGAAATGAAACAGGGAGATCCAAGGATGAGATTGAAACAGAATTTCTTCAATTCTCCAACCCAAGATCCAAGCAAATGTAATTGAAATTGAAAGCAATAAAACTAAGAGGAAGAGAAGTGAATTCTCCTTCCCCGAGACTAAGAAATTAAAGATCACTCAATACCCCAAAAGCTTTCCTAAAACTATTCTGAAAACTCAAAAGAAAAAACCTCAAAAGAAAAAGCCCCCTAATAACTTGAATTCTATCCTATTTATACACTTTCTTCAAATGATCTTCAAGCCTTGAGTTGGGCCTTTGCTCTTGGTGGAATTGGGTTGAGAGAGGCCTTGGTTGATTGCTCTTGGAGTTTGGAGAGGAACCGAAGTGAATCAAGTGAACCGGGTTTGAATGTTGCAAAAGTTTGAATAAAAGTTTGAGTAAAAGTTTGAGGCAAACTTTTACTCCAACTTTTCATATCAACTCCCTCCTTTTGCTGATACCAACGTTGGTGCAAAAGTTAGGGGTCTAACTTTTGCTCCAACGTTGGCCTCCTCATGTGCACTCATGGCGCCAACGTTAGCCCAAAAGTTAGGGGCTAACGTTGGCGCAAACTTTTGGTGCCCAGGGAGTGTTTTGCTTGTGCCAACGTTAGCCCAAAAGTTAGGGGCTAACGTTGGGGCAAACTTTTCACCCAAAAGTTTGTGCAAAAGTTTGAGGCTAACTTTTGGTCCAGCTTTTTGCTTCCTGGTTCATTTTCACTTATTCCAAAAGTTTGAGCTAAAGTTTGAGGCAAACTTTTGCTCAAACTTTTTGTCCTCTCTTCCTCCTAGCCATTCCTTCTTGCTTCAACCTTTCTCCAAGCTTTCTTCACCTATCATAAATCAACCAAACACATCAAAGCTATGCTCAAAATCATGAGATATTCATTCTTTCACAATATGTAACAAATATAGCATAAAACCTCATGAAATTACATTAATTCATCTATGGTTGATTCAATCAAAGGAAGCATGAAAATCTACCCAAATTGGCTTGCTTAGACCTCAAGAAAGTGCATAATTCAAGTGAAAACAAAAGAAAAAGACTAGTGAAACTAGGCTAAGATGACTTGTCATCAGAGATCTCCTTCCTTAGCTTGTCCATCCTTTCCGGGGGCAAGAATTTTTCTAAGAATCCTCTTCTAAGCAAGTCCCAATCGGAAATAACATCACTAGGTAGAGTGTAAAACCACTCTTTAGCTTTATCCTCAAGAGAGAATGGGAAAGCAAACAACCATATAGCAACTTCATTGGATCCTTCCCGTCTTGTTATTGAGCATATACTATGAAAATCCTTGAGGTGTCGAATAGGATCTTGTACGGGAAGTCCATAGAACTTAGGTAGGAGGTGAATCAAAGCGGTCTTGAGTTCAAAATTCGCGTTTAAGTTTGGATGAAGCACATGAACGGGTTGAAGAATATAATCCTGTGCACCCGCTTCCTTGAGAGTAACTCTCCTCGGAGCGGCCATGGTGTCGGCACCTAGATCAAAAGAAGAATTATTAGTAGTATTAACGGAGGGATAGCTAGTGCCTTCTTCGAATGATGGTTCAAAATTCACTTCGGGTAAGGTTGGTGAATTGGTAAGAACCTTTTCACCTTTCCCAAAAGTCAACCGCCTCCGAGCTTGCCTAATGTGGAGCAAAGTTCGTTCAATTTCCGGGTCAAATGGGGCTAAGCTCGGATTTGGTTGTGAACGCGTCATGCATTGAAGAGAGTGTGAAGCTCATGGCAACAAGTGGAATTAGACAAATATTAATCTTATGTCAATCAAACAAAGAAGCAATCAAGAAAAAATGCAAGTATGTACCTATTTACACTAAACAATAGCATGGCACACATAAGCAACTCCCCGACAACGGCGCCATTTTGATAAACGAAATTTTGTATGTCGATATAGAATTTAATAGTGAATACAATCGTGAGTATAGTCTAATTGACACTCAAATCTCACATCAAACAATTCTACAATATACAATCGAGAGTATTAGTCTCCCGAGTCGTCCTCCTTTGGAATTGCTATAGAATGCATGTTATTGATTAGGAAGCTTTTGTTGTGGTTTTTGAAGATTGATGTACTAGTTCAAGCTAGCAAAAGTGGACAACAAACAATCAATATTAAAGGATTTGGCCAAGGGTTAACATTGGAAGTTCTATCACTATAGTTTCCTTCAATGATGATAACAATTAAGTCTTGCTTCACTTAGTTGACCTCTAATTATAGAGGAGATTCAAGTGAAAGTAATTAGTTTGAGTCACAATTCCTAGCTTCACCCTAAGGGAGTCTAGCTTTAGTGCACTCCAAACCAATTAGCAATTCTGAATTTTCAATCAACAATTGACATCCACTATTCAAGTGAAAGACCTTTACTCCATAACTAGTGTTGGCATTTTATCAAACATTTGGTGAGCATTCATAAGAGGCATTATGAAATTGAAATGAAGAATTGAATTTAAGAGAACTAAATCACACAATCATCAATAATTTAACAATTACAAGTAATGGATATGAAAGTACCTCAAGTCACTAGTTCCAAATCCAAGTAACAAAGTCAAAGCTAGATCCAAAGTGAGAGGATCAAAGAACACAAATTGAGAATCGGAGAAGAGTAGATCTACTAATTGCATCAAAATAAAAGTATATTACAATGGATCTCACCAAAAGAATCAAAGGAGAATTGCAATGGAGAATGAAATCCTAGAGAGAGGTTAGAGGTTCTCTCCCTACCCAAAAGGTAACCAACTCTATGAAAATATCTAAAAAAGTGTCCAAAATGAATGAATCCCCTAAACCTTTCAATCCTTGGCCTTCTTAAGTTTTTTCCCGCCAAAACTCTTCCCCAAAATAGGGTTTCTAACTGCCTTCACGCGCTGGTCACGTGCCGCTTAAAAAATCACGTGTGGCAATCGGCGCGTATGCACATAGCACGCGTACGCGTCCCTGGGGTATTTGCAATCCGCGCTCAGGCGTAATGTACGCGGGCGCATCCATGAGGATCAAGTCTTAGCCACTAAATGCGCCGGCTCGTAGCTTGGCTCCTGGCTTTGGCTCTGGTGGCTCAAATCTACGCGGACGCGCCATGTGCGCGCGCGCGCCGCTGCTGAAGTTTCCAAAGCTCAATTTTCCATGCTCCTTTCCTTTATGCATGCTCCCATTCTCTCCTCCAAGTCATCCGTGCCCTGTAAACTCTGAAACCACTTAACACACGGGTCACGGTATCGAATGGTACTAGAGGAAGATTAAGAATATATCTAATTTAGTGCAAAAGAAGCATGTTTTCATCCATAAGGCAAAATTGGGAAAGGAACCCAAAATCATGTATTTTCATATGAATAAGTGCGTAGGATCATTGATAAAACCCTCGAAATTAATACAAGATAAACCCTAAAAATGGGGTTTATCAATATCCACTGCCATTTTCGTCACTGCCTCCGCCGCTATTTCTGTCGTTGCTGTCGCTAGAGTTCATCTCCATTCTGCTTCTTCCATAAAGATACTCAGATCAAGCCATGGCGTCTCCTTCATCAATGCGTTTCTAGATCTAGTCGCAATGTCTAAGCCTCTGAGATCGAGAGAAAGCACTTCTTTGGTCAATTCTCCTCCGCCAATGATGCTCATGTTCTCCATCGGCATTCTATCCCTTCTGTATTCTCTTCTTTCCACTCATTCTTAGTTTCTAGTTCTCTCTCTCTTTTTTCTTTCTATTCATTTTCTTTATTTTTCATTATCAGATTCTGAATGTTTTGCTATATGATATAACATTCAATGAATTTTATTATCTCTTAATTGATGAACATTGTTTCAAATTCTCAAGCACAGTAAGTGTTTGATGAATTGTTTATTCTCTTAATTGTTTTACTAATTCACTAATAATAAAATTGGATAAATTTTTGTATATTGTATATTGTTATTACAATCAATGTAATTAGAATGTATGGCTTTGTCAAATTTTAGTTAGGTACTCCACATGATAAATTTTAGTTAACACAACAAATGGTCAAAGATGGCCCTCAACAACAGCTCTTTCGACTCTACGGGTACCTGTGTTTCTTTCTATTTAAGGAACATATCTGCACAAAAACTTCCTTCAACTTCGGATCGAATCTAAATGTATGTTGCAAATTTGTAGAGACATTCATGCCCCTGTCTTGGAACAGTGTCTTCGAGTATTGGAGTATTGGAGTAATAAAGTTTTCATTCACTGTAACAAGACCAGAACCAATAGATATTACTATAACATCAACATCTTGATGAGCGGATAATTTATACACTTTTTGGCATTGTTTTTAGTATGTTTTTGGTAGTTTTAGTTAAGTTCTTATTATATTTTTATTAGTTTTTAGTTAAAATTCACTTTTCTGGACTTTACTATGAGTTTGTGTGTTTTTCTGTGATTTAAGGTATTTTCTGGCTGAAATTGAGGGACCTGAGCAAAAATCTGATCCAGAGACTTGAAAGGACTGCAGATGCTGTTGGATTCTGACCTCCCTGAACTCGAAGTGGATTTTCTGGAGCTACAGAAGCCCAATTGGCGCGCTCTCAACGGCGATGAAAATTAGACATCCTGGGCTTTCCAGAAATATATGATAGTCCATACTTTGCCCAAGATTTGATGGCCCAAACCGGCGTTCAAAGTCACCTACAGAAATTCCAGCGTTAAACGCCGGAACTGGCACCTGATTGGGAGTTAAACGCCCAAACTGGCATAAAAGCTGGCGTTTAACTCCAGAAAAAGTCTCTACACGAAATTCCTTCATTGCTCAGCCCAAGCACACACCAAGTGGGCCCGGAAGTGGATTTTTATGTCATTTACTTATCTTTGTAAACCTTAGGCTACTAGTTTTCTATAAGTAGGACCTTTTACTATTGTATTTTCATCTGGGTTCTTCTGGTTCCCTCTCTGGGGCCGAAACCAATGATCACTTTTGTTCTTATGTATTTTCAACGGTGGAGTTTCTACACACCATAGATTAAGGTGTGGAGCTCTGCTGTACCTCGAGTATTAATGCAATTACTATTGTTCTTCCATTCAATTCCGCTTGTTCTTGTTCTAAGATATCACTTGTTCTTCAACTTGATGAATGTGATGATCCGTGACACTCATCATCATTCTCACTCATGAACAAGGTGACTGACAACCACTTTTGTTCTACAAGCAACCAAGGCTCTAGTGAATATCTCTTGGATTCTTTAATCGGAGTCTTCGTGGTATAGGCAAGAACTGATGGCAGCATTCAAGAGAATCCGGAAGGTCTAACCTTGTCTGTGGTATTCTGAGTAGGATTCAATGACTGAATGACTGTGACGTGCTTCAAACTCCTAGCAGGCTAGGGCGTTAGTGACAGACGCAAAAGTATCAATGGATATTATTCCGGCCTGACCGAGAACCGACAGCTGAATTCCGCTATGCCGTGACAGGACATATGCAATCGCTTTCACTGAGAGGATGGGAGGTAGCTGCTGACAACAGTGAAACCCTACACAAGCTTGCCATGGAAAGGAGTAAGAAGGATTGGATGAAGGCAGTAGGAAAGCAGAGAGACAGAAGGGAAGGCATCTTCATGCGCTTGTCTGAAGCTCTTACACCAATGATATACATAAGTATCTCTATCTTTATCTTTATGCTTTATTCGTTTATCACTATATCCATTTGAGTCTGCCTGACTGAGATTTACAAGATGACCATAGCTTGCTTCATACCACCAATCTCCGTGGGATCGACCCTTACTCGCGTAAGGTTTATTACTTGGACGACCCAGTGCACTTGCTGGTTAGTTGTGCGAAGTTGTGTTTATGCCATGGTATTGAGCACCAAGTCCTTGGAGCCATTACTAGGGATTGTTTATGTTTTGAAAAGTATTGATCACAACTTCGCGCACCAAGTTTTTGGCGCCGTTGCCGGGGATTGTTCTTGAGTATGGACAACTGACGGTTCATCTTGTTGCTTAGATTAGGTATTTTTCTTCAGAGTTCTTAAGAATGAATTCTAGTGTTTCAAGGTGATGTTCTTATCATCACCAAAGCTGATTGATCCTCATCAATTTAGCTCTTGAATGCAATGTCTTGCTGAAGCTTAGCCGGCCATGTCTAATTCCTTTAGACTAAAGCTTTAGACTAACTGTTCATACCCTGACCGAGCTCTCCAAACTCGGCAAGCTGATCGAGAGTCCGACCTCGCCTCAAGGCTCAAGCCCGAGGTCGGACCTCGGACAAATAGGCCAAAGAAGGCCCATCAGAAGGAACTAAGCCCAAAACCTAAAGGCCGAAAGGGCCTGGGAAAGGCGGTTCCACAAAGATAAAGATAAGACTCCCAGAAGATAAGATAAGATAAGAATATCTTATCCAGGGAAGATCACAGCCAACTACTATAAATACACTGGAGCACCCAGGTATAACTCATACTCTAATTCTACTTGATATCTGCTTGGACCCCTGCTAACTTAAGCATCGGAGTGTCTTTGCAGGTACAACCCCCCGCCGTCCAATACAAAGGAGCTCGGGTCACAGACCCCTATTTCGGGCCTTACCAAGAAGGACCGAGCTACACGTTCAGGTAACCCTCGGAACATTGGCGCCGTTGCCGGGGAACCTGGAAGTCATCCCTTTACCATGGCGGACGACTCTCCCAACAATGACCATCCTACATCAGAACAAGAAGAGGAAGTTGACACCGGAGAACGACCAGACCGCCCTCTATCACCACACACTCCAGGGGGAAACAAACAGAATCATCCAAAAGGTACACTCCCTAACAAGGATCCACAAAATCCTGGAAGGGAAAAGAGTTCAGAGATTCTGGAGACAGTCCGGGCACAACAAAGCCGGCTGAGACAACTCGAAGAGGACATGAAAAAGCAGAAAGAGACTGAACAGGATCTAAGAAGGGAGGCTCGCAAACGCAGAGAATTAGAAGAAAAACTACGAAAGATAGAAGCCAATCTGAAAGATCGGACAACACGCGGCACCACTCCCGAAAGTAATCATGATCCCTTCACACAAGAGATCATGAAGGAGAAGGTACCGCGAAACTTCAAGCCACCAGATATGGACCTCTACGACGGCACCACCGATCCAAGTCACCACCTCAGCAACTTCGCCTGGAAAGCCTCCGAGGCATAAGCCCCGACCTAATGTGCCACAAACTATCAGTGTATCAGGGATCCCGACCTGTCCAACAAAGGCGAAGGAAACTCGGGCCCGAACGCATGCAGGCAATAGAGGAACAGGTACAAGCACTACTAGATGCAGGGTTTATTAGGGAGGTAAAGTACCCCCTATGGCTCGCAAACGTAGTTCTGGTAAAAAAGCCCAATGGAAAGTGGAGGATGTGCGTCGACTACACAGACCTCAACAAAGCTTGTCCTAAAGACCCATATCCACTACCAAACATCGACGCTTTAGTCGACGCAGCTTCGGGCTACAGATACCTCTCCTTCATGGATGCGTACTCAGGATATAATCAAATCCCGATGTATGGACCCGACCAAGAAAAGACCTCGTTCATAACCCCAAAGGCAAACTACTGCTACATAGTAATGCCCTTCGGGCTGAAGAACGCAGGGGCAACATACCAGAGACTAATGAACAAAGTGTTCTCAGAACACATCGGGCTACAGCTAGAGGTATACGTCGACGACATGCTAGTAAAGACACAAGAAGACAAAAACTTGGTGGCCGACCTCAGTAGTATCTTCGGTACCCTCAGAAAACACAATATGAGGCTTAATCCGACAAAGTGCACCTTCGCCGCAGAAGCCGGAAAGTTCTTAGGCTTCATGCTGACTCAAAGAGGCATCGAAGCAAACCCGGACAAATGCCAAGCGATACTCAATATGAAGAGCCCGACGTGTGTCAAAGAGGTACAACAACTGAACGGAAGATTAGCCGCCCTATCAAGATTCTTGGCAGGATCAGCAATAAGGTCACTACCTCTCTACTCACTCCTATAGAAAGGGAAACCCTTCTCGTGGACCCCGGAGTGCGAAAAGGCCTTCCAAGAATTCAAAGAATTCCTCGGGCAGCCACCAATCCTAACCCGACCTCTAAAAGGAGAAGAACTCGTACTATACCTCTCGGTCGGACATCGGGCAGTCGCTTCGGCACTAATACAAGAAAACGACCAGGGGCAACACCCCGTATATTTCGTAAGCAAGGCGCTGCAAGGAGCTGAATTAAACTATCAGAAAATAGAGAAATTCGCCTACGCGCTAGTCTTCACAGCTCGAAGGCTCCGTCCCTACTTTCAAGCCCGCACCATCAAAGTCCGGACAAACCAACCGATGAGACACATCCTACAAAAGACAGACATGGCAGGACGAATCCTACAATGGGCGGTGGAGCTGTCTGAGTTCGACCTCCACTACGAAGCCCGAACTGCCATAAAGTCCCAGTATCTAGCCGACTTCGTAGCAGAATACACCGAGACCCCAGGGACCCCACTCTCATGGAATTTATATGTCGACGGGTCCTCAAATAAGGCAGGGAGCGGAGCCGGTGTCATACTCGAAAGCGATCAAGGAACACGGATAGAGCTATCCCTAAAATTCGAGTTCCAGGCCTCAAATAACCAAGCCGAGTACGAGGCCCTACTAGCAGGACTAAAGCTAGCCAAAGAGGTCGGAGCAGAGAGGATCACAATTTTCAGCGACTCCCAGGTCGTCACATCACAAGTAAATGGAAGTTACCAGGCCAAAGATCCTACTATGAAAAAATACCTGGACCAAACACAGGCACAATTGCAGCACTTCCCGGAAATACGAATCCAGCACATACCCCGGGAGCAAAATGCCCGAGCCGACGCCCTCTCAAAACTTGCTAGCACCAAGCCCGGAGGAAACAATAGAAGTCTCCTCCAAGAAACTCTACAATCTCCGTCCGTACTAAGAGAGGAAGAAATACTGAACATATCCGACCAACAACAAGGATGGATGACCCCCATACTCAACTACCTAAAGTCGGGAACTCTCCCCGCTGAAAAAAGAGAAGCTAAAAGGCTTACAAAGGACGCCCAGAATTACACGCTAATCCACGACGTGTTATACAGAAGAGGATTCGCAAATCCCCTCCTAAGGTGCGTCCCGACCTCAGAAACAAAAAGCGTCCTCGAAGAAGTCCACAAAGGAATGTGTGGGAACCACCTCGGAGCTCGGGCCCTATCCAAGAAAATAGTCAGAGCCGGGTTCTACTGGCCAACCATACAAAGAGACGCGGCGGACTTTGTGAAAATATGTCCCCCCTGCCAAAAACACGCCAATTTTCACAAAGCACCGCCCGAAGACCTCATAAGCATCACAGCACCATGGCCCTTCGCGAAATGGGGACTCGACCTACTCGGCCCGTTTCCACAAGGCCCGGGGCAGGTCAAATACCTCATAGTAGGGGTCGACTACTTTACAAAGTGGATCGAAGCCGAACCCTTAGCCACCATTACGGCTCAGAAAAGCCGTAAATTCCTATACAAAAACATTGTCACGAGGTTCGGAGTCCCCTATTCCATCACAACAGACAATGGAACACAGTTCACAGACACAAGTTTTCAGAACTTGGTGTCCGAGCTGAAAATCAAACAGCAGTTCACATCGGTCGAGCACCCACAAGCCAATGGACAAGCAGAGGCTGCAAATAAAGTCATCTTGGCTGGATTGAAACGAAGACTCCAAGAAGCCAAAGGGGCATGGGCCGACGAACTCCCCCAGGTATTATGGGCATATCGGACAACCCCGCACTCTACAACGGGAGAATCCCCATTCCGACTAGCCTACGGAATGGAGGCAATGATTCCCGTCGAAATAGATGAGGGATCACCCAGAACCATCTTCTACAACGAAGAAAACAATCCTCGGGCACAAAAGGAAGAGCTCGACCTCCTACCCGAGGTCCGAGAAAGAGCCCGGATCAAAGAAGAAGCCTTAAAACGACGAACGGCCCTCAGATACAACCAAAAGGTGATAAAACGAAGCTTCTCCACTCACGACCTGATTCTAATCCGAAACGACATCGGAACACAAAAATCGGGAGAAGGAAAGCTAGCTGCGAATTGGAAGGGGCCATACAAGGTAACAGAAGTCTTAGGGACAGGCTACTACAAGATCTCCGACCTAGAAGGCAAGGAGCTGCCCAGAGCCTGGCACGCCTGTAACCTAAGACGGTACTACAGCTAGAGTAAACTTAACCCGAGGTGTACTCTTTTTCCCCACGAGGGTTTTTTAATGAGCCACCCGGTTAAGTAGGACACCCGACCTAGTAAAAAAGGGTAAAAACTTTGTACATATTTTCCTTTAATACTAACCAAATTTCTTTATTTTCTCTTTCTCGTTATGAAGCATATCCTAAAAAGTACCCCGCCAAGGCGCATTAATTTATGCTCGACAAAACGCAAAAAATCATTTGCCAAAGGCCATACAAGGCCGGCAAAGATGAAGCGACGAGGTTCAAATTAATGTGAGAAGTTATAAAAGTAACTCTAAAACGGCTGGAAAAGCCGAACAAAAAGACGTTACAAAAATAACTTAAAAAGGCCGACCAAACCACGAAGTCGGACCTAATTAAAGGAGGTACTAAAGGATCCCGAGGTCCGAGAACAAACTCGGACCCAAGAAAGAAAGCCCTAAAACGGCACAGAACTAAGACCTCGAGAAAACGCTAGCTAAAAGTTGTTGACCAAAAACAACTAAAAAGCAAAAAAGCGGGAACGAGAAGCAAAATCGCTAGCTAAAAGTTGTTACCTGAAGAACAACTAAAAAGCAAAAAAGCGAGTACCAGAAATCGCTAGCTAAAAGTTGTTATCCAAAAACAACTAAAAAGCAAAAAAGCGAGTACAAGACATCAAACCGCTAGCTAAAAGTTGTTATCCAAAAACAACTAAAAAGCAAAAAAGCGAGTACAAGACATCAAACCGCTAGCTAAAAGTTGTTATCCAAAAACAACTAAAAAGCAAAAAAAGCGAGTACAAGACATCAAACCGCTAAGCTAAAAGTTGTTATCCAAAAACAACTAAAAAGCAAAAAGCGAGTACGAGACATCAAACCGCTAGCTAAAAGTTGTTATCCAAAAACAACTAAAAAGCAAAAAAGCGAGTACAAGACATCAAACCGCTAGCTAAAAGTTGTTATCCAAAAACAACTAAAAAGCAAAAAAAGCGAGTACAAGACATCAAACCGCTAAGCTAAAAGTTGTTATCCAAAAACAACTAAAAAGCAAAAAAGCGAGTACGAGACATCAAACCGCTAGCTAAAAGTTGTTATCCAAAAACAACTAAAAAGCAAAAAAGCGAGTACGAGACATCAAACCGCTAAGCTAAAAGTTGTTATCCAAAAACAACTAAAAAGCAAAAAGCGAGTACGAGACATCAAAATCGCTAGCTAAAAGTTGTTATCCAAAAACAACTAAAAAGCACGAAAGCGAATACGAGAAAGCAAAAACACAAAACATGGCATAATAAAGCTACAGAGTAGCTAAAATAAATGTTCAAAAGTGTTGGCGAAAAACATAAGCCCACAGGTCGGGCAAAAGAGCAGAAAACAAAAGATCACTGAGGACCAATGGAATACTTTCCAGTCTCAGCATCAAAAACAGAAACTGGGACTGCATCGACAGCACCGTCATCCCGACTTGAAACCTCCACACCCGACCTATCCACAGCCAAAGGTGAGGGCGGGTTCTCAACCAGCACCTCGGGATCAGACACTGGAGCCTGGGGATCGGACACCGGGACCTCATCCTCGGCAGGAGCTGGAACAATCTTTCCCTCCACAACTATGTTATCAGTGCTGAATAGGGTCAAATTCAGGTCGGGAGCAAGAACCCGGACCTGATCCCTTAAGTTTGCAAACATAGCATCCATACCCTTGGCCACATTATCCTCCAGCTCATAGTAATCATCCCGAGCCGACTGCAGCTTCTCCTTCGTCTCCTGAAGCTCAGCATGCAGCTTAGAATAATTCTCCGTCGCCACCCTCGCCGTTTCCTCAGACGCCTTCGCCGCCGCCACAGCCGCGGTAGCCTTAGTCTTTTCATCCTCCAAAGACTCCTCCAGCTCGGCAATCCTGGCATCCTTCAGCTGACTAATCTTGTCAAGCTCGGAACGGGCCTTCTCAAGTCGGGAGCTGGTCTCCCCGAGAGGAGCTTTCTTGAACTCACGGGCAATAGCGGCATGAAGGCTAGCCATCCGAACACAGCTCCGCGCCATGTACTGAAAGTGATGCTCCATAGACGCATCATCAGTAGAAATATAGCTTTGGGGGAGAATGTGCTGCTCAACCCAACTAAGAGCGTCAAAATCCTTGTCATTAAAGCCGGGAATCTCTTGGGCGGTCTTCTGCTTCTTGGGGGGAGGACCCGAGGTCGAGCTCGGAGAAAGCTGACCGGGTCCGGAGGACGGAGGATCCTGAGCTACAGCCCGGAACTGAGGGGTTGGAATGGTCTTCGACCGAGTCTGGGGACCTGTGGTAGTCTTCTGTGGAGAAGGTCGGGCAGAAGCCTCGGCCTCAACATTCCGAGCGGCCGCAGACTTCTTCGCCCGACGAAGAAACTTCATGGAATCAGCCTGAGAAGACATCTCTGCAGAAACAAAAGAAGGAGACTATCACGAAACAGAAAACCAAAACGAAAGCCAAAACACGAAAATAAAATCTCAAAAGGAGGTCGGGAACTACCTAACTCGGAACGGAGAAGGCTTGGATCTCCCAACATTTTCTTCGTATCCAAGTAAGGTGCCCGACCCCATAGACTGCTCAACACACCAACAAAAGCCTGTTCCACTTCATCTAGACTCTCAAAAGTGTACTTGACCGACACTACACTCTCTTGCCAACTAAGAGGGAAAGAAGGCTCCCCACTCTCATCTAAAAAGAAAGGTCGGACATCTCCCACAGCCCGGACTTTGAAATAGTAATTCTTGAAATCGTGGAAAGACTCATCATACAAGGTACAGAACTTCTTTCCGGCGTTTGCCCTAAAGGAGACCCAAGACACCTTCCCCCCACCCGACCCTGGTTTCGTCAGAACAAACAGATACGAAAAAAGAGAAACAGAAGGAGAGACACCCAAAATCTGACATAAAAGTTGGAAAAGCTTTAAAAACGCCCAAGAGTTTGGATGGAGCTGTGTAGGGGCAAGGTTACAAGACCAAAGGACCTCGGACTCCAACTCGGTAAAGGGAAGTCGGACACCTAGCTTTGAGAAGAAACAGTCGTAGGCATAGAAGAATAGTTTCTCGGAACTCTCTAAAGGCGGAAAGCACACCCTCTCTTCGGACTCCGGGGCTACCAACTCATAATCACGCTCAGACTCCCTATTCTCACAAATACTACACTCCCTACGGAACCTATTCAGATATTCAGAATCCACAACAGACGGAACCTTTAAAGGGGCAGGATCTACCCAACCCAGACCACTCGGAATCTTGGTCGACATTGCTTGAAATACCTTTCGAGACATAAAAAAATCTGGCCTACAAAGAAAAATACAGACAGCAAGCCAACAAATCACATGACATGCAGACAAAAGCAAATTCAGCAGAAGCAAGAAAAAGAAGTTCTTTTTAAAGCGGCAACCCGAAAAACGAAAATAAAAGAAAGAGCCCCCCCCATGCAAGCAAAACAAATGGCGGCGCCTCTTTCCGGGGCAACCCAGGCACAGAAGAAAAAAGAGAAAAGGAGCATAATAAAAGGCAAAAAAGCAAACCTGGAAGGAGAGGAAAAAAGGCGACGAGCTCCAACAAAAGCGAAGACGGCAGCACAGATAGGAACTCCGAACGCTCCGACGGCAGCAAGAACAGCGGCGCAAAAGAAAAAGCTTCGAAGCTGAACACACAACAAAGAAAGGGGCAAATAAATAAAGCCTCCACAGAACGCCGCACGGAAATCGAGGAAGAAACGGTAACAAGCAAATAAATGCTGAAACGACCGTTTTCAAAATTCAAAAAGCTACTAAATGCCCGAGCTCGACCTCTCCAAAAGACGAACTCAGGCAGGGGCACTGTTCATACCCTGACCGAGCTCTCCAAACTCGGCAAGCTGATCGAGAGTCCGACCTCGCCTCAAGGCTCAAGCCCGAGGTCGGACCTCGGACAAATAGGCCAAAGAAGGCCCATCAGAAGGAACTAAGCCCAAAACCTAAAGGCCGAAAGGGCCTGGGAAAGGCGGTTCCACAAAGATAAAGATAAGACTCCCAGAAGATAAGATAAGATAAGAATATCTTATCCAGGGAAGATCACAGCCAACTACTATAAATACACTGGAGCACCCAGGTATAACTCATACTCTAATTCTACTTGATATCTGCTTGGACCCCTGCTAACTTAAGCATCGGAGTGTCTTTGCAGGTACAACCCCCCGCCGTCCAATACAAAGGAGCTCGGGTCACAGACCCCTATTTCGGGCCTTACCAAGAAGGACCGAGCTACACGTTCAGGTAACCCTCGGAACACTAACATTGCATGATTCCTGGAATTCTCATTAAGAATTTTGATACCTTTATTTTTCTTTTCTACCTAATTTTCGAAAAAACCAAAAAAATTACAAATCATAAAAACCAAAAATATTTCTTGTTTGAGTATAGAGTCTTATTTTAAGTTTGGTGTCAATTGCATGCATTCATTCATGTGTCTTAAGGATCTTCAAATAATTCTTGATGATTTCTTACTCTGATCTTTGAATTCTTTTGACTTGAGTGTTTATGTGTCTCATTTAGTGTCAGTGGTATACAAACTGCTAAGTTTGGTGTCTTGCATGCATTGTTATTTGATTCTTGTTGCATTTTTGATTATTAAAAATCCAAAAAATTTTTAATTTGTGTCTTTTCAAGTCAATAATACAAGGAATTGAAGATTCAGAACATACTGCAGAGGAATTATACAGAAAAAGCTGGGCATTCAAAAATGCCCAGTGAAGAAGGCAGACTGGCGTTTAAACGCCAGCCAGGGTACCTGGTTGGGCGTTTAACGCCCAAAAAGGGTGCATTTTGGGCGTTAACCGCCAGAATGGATACCATTCTGGGCGTTTAACGCCAGGATGGTGCTAGGGGGAAGATTTTGTTTTCAAATCAATTTTTTTTCAAGTTTTTCAAAATCAAATCTTTTTCAAATCATATCTTTTCAATCAAATGTTTTCAAAATTAATTTCTTTCCTTTTTCAAAGATACTTACTAACAATTAATGATTTGATTGAACATTTTTTGCCTTTTCTGTTGAGGAAGGTTTTATGTTTGAATCATATCTTTTCTTGTTAGGCAAGTCATTAACTTTCAAAATCAAATCTTTTTAAAATGTTTTTCAAATCATATCTTTTTTTTTAAAATTGTTTTCAAATCATATCTTCTCAATCACATTTTTCTAAAACCAATCATATCTTCTTAACCACATCTTTTTCAAAATAGTTTTCAATCAAATCTTTTTTTATTTCTAATTTAAAAATCTTTTTCAAAAATCACTTGATTTCTTTTCCACTTTTATTTTCGAAAATCAATTAATGTTTTTCAAAAATGTTTTCAAATATTTTAATTAATTTTTGAAAAATTACTTCCCTCCTTCTCACATCCTTCTATTTATGGAGTACCACTCCTTCTCAATGCACAATTCGAACCTTATCTAAGTAAAGTTCGAATTCTTCTTCTCCTTCTTCTTTCTATTTCTCTTTTCCTCTGACACCTCAAGGAATCTCTATACTGTGACATAGAGGATTCCACATTTTTTTGTTCTCTTCTCTTTCATATGAGCAGGAGCAGAGACAAAGGCATTCTTGTTGAAGCTGACCCTGAACCCGAAAGGACCTTGAAGAGAAAGCTAAGAGAAGCCAAAGCACGACTCTCTTTAGAGGACCTGACCGAATTCTTCAAAGAAGAAGAAGACATGGCAGCCGAAACCAACAACAATGCAAACAATGCAAGGAAGGTGCTGGGTGACTTTACTGCACCTACTCCCAATTTCTATGGGAGAAGCATCTCTATCCCTGCCATTGGAGCAAACAACTTTGAGCTTAAGCCTCAATTAGTTTCTCTAATGCAACAGAATTGCAAGTTCCATGGACTTCCAATGGAAGATCCTCATCAGTTCTTAGATGAATTCTTGCAAATCTGTGACACAGTCAAGACTAATGGGGTTGACCCTGAGGTCTATAGACTGATGCTATTCCCTTTTGCTGTAAGAGACAGAGCTAGAATATGATTGGATTCTCAACCTAAAGAAAGCCTGGACTCTTGGGAAAAGCTAGTCAATGCTTCTTGGCAAAGTTCTTTCCACCACAAAGATGGAGTAAGCTTAGAGTGGAAGTCCAAACCTTCAGACAGAAGGATGGAGAATCCCTCTATGAAGCTTGGGAAAGATACAAACAATTAATCAGAAGATGTCCCTCAGACATGCTTTTTGAATGGAGCATCATAGGTATTTTCTATGATGGTCTCTCTGAACTATCCAAGATGTCTTTGGATAGCTCTGCTGGAGGATCTCTTCATCTGAAGAAGACGCCTGCAGAAGCTCAAGAATTGATTGAAATGGTTGCAAATAACCAATTCATGTACACTTCTGAAAGGAATCCTGTGAACAATGGGACTAGTCAGAAGAAAGGAGTTCTTGAGATTGACACTCTGAATGCCATATTGGCTCAGAATAAAATATTGACTCAACAAGTCAATTTGATTTCTCAAAGTCTGTCTGGAATGCAAAATGCACCAAGCAGTACTAAGGAGGCTTCATCTGAGGAAGAAGCTTATGATCCTGAGAACCCTTCAATGGAAGAGGTGAATTACCTAGGAGAACCCTATGGTAACACCTATAATTCTTCATGGAGAAATCACCCAAATCTCTCATGGAAGAATCAAGAGAGACCTCAACAAGGTTTCAATAATAATGGTGGAAGAAACAGGTTTAGCAATGGCAAACCTTATCCATCATCTTCTCAGCAACAGACAGAGAATCCTAAGCAGAACCCCTCTGGCTTAGCAACCATGGTCTCTGATCTAATCAAAACCACTCAAAGTTTCATGACTGAAACAAGGTCTTCCATTAGGAATTTGGAAGGACAAGTGGGACAGTTGAGCAACAAAGTTACTGAACCCCCTCCAAGTACTCTCCCAAGCAACACAGAAGAAAATCCAAAAGGAGAATGCAAAGCCATCAATGTGGCCGAATTTGGAGAGGAAGGGGAGGAAGTGAACGCCACTGAGGAAGACCTCAATGGGCGTGCACTAGCCCCCAATGAGTTCCCCAATGAGGAACCATGGGAATCTGAGGCTCAAAATGAGACCATAGAGATTCCATTGGACCTACTTCTGCCTTTCATGAGCTCTGATGAGTATTCTTCCTCTGAAGAGGATGAGTATGTCACTGAAGAGCAAGTTGCTAAATACCTTGGAGCAATCATGAAGCTGAATGACAAGTTATTTGGAAATGAGACTTGGGAAGATGAATCTCCCTTGCTCACCAAAGAACTAGATGAATTGTCTAGGCAGAAATTACCTCAAAAGAGACAAGATCCTGGGAAGTTTTCAATACCTTGTACCATAGGCACCATGACCTTCAAGAAGGCCTTGTGTGACTTAGGGTCAAGTGTGAACCTCATGCCTCTCTCTGTAATGGAGAAGCTAGGGATCTTTGAGGAACAAGCTGCAAGAATCTCACTAGAGATGGCAGACAACTCAAGAAAACAAGCTCATGGACTTGTGGAGAATGTTTTGGTAAAGGTTGAAGACCATTACATCCCTACTGATTTCATAGTCCTAGAGACTGAGAAGTGCATGGATGAATCTATCATCCTTGGCAGACCCTTCCTAGCCACAGCAAAGGCTGTGATTGATGTTGATGGAGGAGAGTTAATCATTCAAGTGAATGAAGAATCCTTGGTGTTTAAGGCCCAAGGACATCCCTCTATCATCATGGAGAGGAAGCATGAAGAGCTTCTCTCAAAACAGAGCCAAGCAGAGCCCCCACAGTCAAATTCTAAGTTTGGTGTTGGGAGGCCACAACCAAACTCTAAGTTTGGTGTTGAACCCCCACATTCAAACTCTAAGTTTGGTGTTGGGAGGTTCCAACACGGTTCTGAGTATTTCTGAGGCTCCATGAGAGTCCTCTGTCAAGCTACTGACATTAAAGAAGCGCTTGTTGGGAGGCAACCCAATAATTATAATTTATATAGTTTCTTTTGTTATTTTATTTTTTTTTGTAGGTTGATGATCATAAGAAGTCACAAAATCCATTGAAAAAGCAAAAACAGAATGAAAAATAGGAAGAAAAACAGCACACCCTGGAGGAAGAAGTCACTGGCGTTTAAACGCCAGTGAGGCTAGCTGTTGGGCGTTTAACGCCCAGTCTGGCACCATTCTGGGCGTTTAACGCCAGAAAGGGGCACCAGACTGGCGTTAAACGCCAGAAAAAGGCTAGAACTTGGCGTTAAACGCCAGGAATGGGCACCAGCCCGGCGTTTAACGCCAGAAATGGCTCAAAACGTGGATTTTGATGCCAATTGGTGCAGGGATGACTTTTCCTTGACACCACAGGATCTGTGGACCCCACAGGATCCCCACCAACCCCACCACCACTCTCTCTCTTCTTCCCCCATTCACCAATCACCTCAATACCTCTTCCCCAAAACCCCTTCACCTATCAAATCCCATCTTTCTCTTCACCACTCACATCCATCCTTCATAAATCCCCACCAACCTTACCCTTCAAATTCAAACCACTTTCCCTCCCAAACCCACCCATACATGGCCGAACTCCTTCTCCCCTCTCTCCTATAAATACCCTTCTTCCCTTCTTCATTTTAACACAACCTAAACACCACTTCTCCCCCTCTTTGGCCGAATACACCACCATCTCCCTCTCCCTCATTTCTTCTTCTTCTACTCTCTTCTTTCTTCTTTTGCTCGAGGACAAGCAAACATTTTAAGTTTGGTGTGGTAAAAGCGTTGCTTTTTCGTTTTTCCATAACCATTATGGCATACAAGAGACCCCTCTCATCAAGAGATCCCTGAAATACCTCAAGGGATGCACTTTCCTCCACAAGACTATTGGGAGCAACTAAACACCTCCCTAGGAGAATTAAGTTCCAACATGGGACAACTAAGGGTGGAGCACCAAGAACACTCCATTCTCCTCCATGAAATTAGAGAAGATCAAAGAATCATGAGAGAGGAGCAACAAAGACAAGGAAGAGATATTGAGGAGCTCAAGCACTCCATAGGACCTTCAAGAGGAAGGAAGAGCCGCCATCACTAAGGTGGACCCGTTCCTTGATTTCCTTGTTCTTTATTCTTCTGTTTTTCGAATTTTAGTGCTTATGTTTATCTATGTTTGTGTCTTATGATCATTAGTGTCTTAGTGTCTATGCCTTAAAGTTATGAATGTCCTATGAATCCATCACCTTTCTTAAAAGAAAACTGTTTTTATTACAAAAGAACAAGAAGTACAGGATTTCAAATTCATCTTTAAAACTAGCTTAATTAGTTTGATGTGGTGACAATACTTTTTGTTTTCTAAATGTATGCTTGAACAGTGCATATGTCTTTTGAATTTGTTGTTCATGAATGTTAAAATTGTTGGCTCTTGAAAGAATGATGAAAAAGGAGACATGTTACTGAGGATCTGAAAAATCATAAAAATGATTCTTGAAGCAAGAAAAAGCAGTGAATACAAAAAAAAAACAACGAAAAAAAAAGGGGAGAAAAAGAAAAAGAAAGAAAGAAATAAAGTTGTGATCCAAGGCAAAAAGAGTGTGCTTAAGAACCCTGGACACCTCTAATTGGGGACTTTAGCAAAGCTGAGTCACAATCTGAAAAGGTTCACCCAATTATGTGTCTGTGGCATGTATGTATCCGGTGGTAATACTGGAAGACAGAGTGCTTTGGGCCACGGCCAAGACTCAATAAGTAGCTGTGTTCAAGAATCATCATACTTAACTAGGAGAATCAATAACACTATCTGGATTCTGAGTTCCTAAAGAAGCCAATCATTCTGAACCTCAGAGGATAAAGTGAGATGCCAAAACTGTTTGGAGGCAAAAAGCTACTAGTCCCGCTCATCTAATTTGGAGCTGTGTTTCATTGATAATTTGGAGTCTATAGTATATTCTCTTCTTTTTATCTTATTTGATTTTCAGTTGCTTGGGGACAAGCAACAATTTAAGTTTGGTGTTGTGATGAGCGGATAATTTATACACTTTTTGGCATTGTTTTTAGTATGTTTTTGGTAGTTTTAGTTAAGTTCTTATTATATTTTTATTAGTTTTTAGTTAAAATTCACTTTTCTGGACTTTACTATGAGTTTGTGTGTTTTTCTGTGATTTCAGGTATTTTCTAGCTGAAATTGAGGGACCTGAGCAAAAATCTGATCCAGAGACTTGAAAGGACTGCAGATGCTGTTGGATTCTGACCTCCCTGAACTCGAAGTGGATTTTCTGGAGCTACAGAAGCCCAATTGGCGCGCTCTCAACGGCGTTGGAAAGTAGACATCCTGGGCTTTCCAGCAATATATGATAGTCCATACTTTGCCCAAGATTCGATGGCCCAAACCGGCGTTCAAAGTCACCTACAGAAATTCCAGCGTTAAACGCGGAACTGGCACCTGATTGGGAGTTAAACGCCCAAACTGGCATAAAAGCTGGCGTTTAACTCCAGAAAAAGTCTCTACACGAAATTCCTTCATTGCTCAGCCCAAGCACACACCAAGTGGGCCCGGAAGTGGATTTTTATGTCATTTACTTATCTTTGTAAACCTTAGGCTACTAGTTTTCTATAAGTAGGACCTTTTACTATTGTATTTTCATATGGGTTCTTCTGGTTCCCTCTCTGGGGCCGAAACCAATGATCACTTTTGTTCTTATGTATTTTCAACGGTGGAGTTTCTACACACCATAGATTAAGGTGTGGAGCTCTGCTGTACCTCGAGTATTAATGCAATTACTATTGTTCTTCCATTCAATTCCGCTTGTTCTTGTTCTAAGATATCACTTGTTCTTCAACTTGATGAATGTGATGATCCGTGACACTCATCATCATTCTCACTCATGAACAAGGTGACTGACAACCACTTTTGTTCTACAAGCAACCAAGGCTCTAGTGAATATCTCTTGGATTCTTTAATCGGAGTCTTCGTGGTATAGGCAAGAACTGATGGCAGCATTCAAGAGAATCCGGAAGGTCTAACCTTGTCTGTGGTATTCTGAGTAGGATTCAATGACTGAATGACTGTGACGTGCTTCAAACTCCTAGCAGGCTAGGGCGTTAGTGACAGACGCAAAAGTATCAATGGATATTATTCCGGCCTGACCGAGAACCGACAGCTGAATTCCGCTATGCCGTGACAGGATATATGCAATCGCTTTCACTGAGAGGATGGGAGGTAGCTGCTGACAACAGTGAAACCCTACACAAGCTTGCCATGGAAAGGAGTAAGAAGGATTGGATGAAGGCAGTAGGAAAGCAGAGAGACAGAAGGGAAGGCATCTTCATGCGCTTGTCTGAAGCTCTTACACCAATGATATACATAAGTATCTCTATCTTTATCTTTATGCTTTACTCGTTTATCACTATATCCATTTGAGTCTGCCTGACTGAGATTTACAAGATGACCATAGCTTGCTTCATACCACCAATCTCCGTGGGATCGACCCTTAATCGCGTAAGGTTTATTACTTGGACGACCCAGTGCACTTGCTGGTTAGTTGTGCGAAGTTGTGTTTATGCCATGGTATTGAGCACCAAGTCCTTGGAGCCATTACTAGGGATTGTTTATGTTTTGAAAAGTATTGATCACAACTTCGCGCACCACATCTCCATCAGGTGAATTTTTTAGAACAGAAGTGACAATTTTGGAAGGGCATACTTCAGATGTGAAGAATTTTATAAATGCTTTGTTTGTCTGAAAGCTTCCTTTGATTACTGATGAGCGGATAATTTATACGCTTTTTGGCATTGTTTTTAGGTAGTTTTTAGTAAGTTCAAGCTACTTTTAGGGATGTTTTCATTAGTTTTTATGTTAAATTCACATTTTTGGACTTTACTATGAGTTTGTGTGTTTTTGTGTGATTTCAAGTAAATTCTGGCTGAAATTGAGGGACTTGAGCAAAACTCTGAAAAAGGCTGACAAAAGGACTGCTGATGCTGTTGGAATCTGACCTCCCTGCACTCAAAATGGATTTTCTGGAGCTACAGAACTCCAAGTGGCGCGCTCTCAATGGAGTTGGAAAGTAGACATCCAGATCTTTCCAGCAATATATAATAGTCCATACTTTATTCGGAAATTGACGACGTAACTTGGCGTTGAACGCCAAGTACATGCTGCTGTCTGGAGTTAAACGCCAGAAAAACGTCATGATCCGGAGTTGAACGCCCAAAACACGTCATAACTTGGAGTTCAACTCCAATAAAAGCCTCAGCTCATGGATAGATCAAGCTCAGCCCAAGCATACACCAAGTGGGCCCCGGAAGTGGATTTATGCATCAATTACTTACTCATGTAAACCCTAGGAGCTAGTTTATTATAAATAGAACATTTAACTATTGTATTAGACATCTTTTGACAGTTTAATCTCTTGACTATTTAGCCTTTGATTATTCGGTCTCTTGATCACTCAGGGGGCTGGCCATTCGGCCATGCCTGAACCTTTCACTTATGTATTTTCAACGGTGGAGTTTCTGCACACCATAGATTAAGGGTGTGGAGCTCTGCTGTACCTCAAGTTTCAATACAATTACTACTACTTTTCATTCAATTCTCTCTTATTCTTATTCCAAGATATACGTTTCACAACACTTTGATGAATGTGATGATCCGTGACACTCATCATCATTCTCACATATGAACGCGCGTGATTGACAACCACTTCCGTTCTACTTTAGGCCGGGCGCATATCTCTTAGATTCCCCAACAGAATCTTCGTGGTATAAGCTAGATAGATGGCGGCATTCATGAGGATCCGGAAAGTCTAACCTTGTCTGTGGTATTCCGAGTAGGATCCTGGGAATCCGGAAAGTCTAACCTTGTCTGTGGTATTCCAAGTAGGATTCCGGTATTGAATGACTGTGACGAGCTTCAAACTCCTGAAGGCTGGGTGTGATGACAAACGCAAAAGAATCAATGGATTCTATTCCAACCTGATTGAGAACCGACAGATGATTAGTCGTGCTGTGACAGAGCATTTAGACCATTTTCACTGAGAGGATGGGATGTAGCTATCAACCAAGGGTGATGCCTCCAGACGATTAGCCGTGCAGTGACAGCGCATAGGACCATTTTTCCGAGAGGATTAAAAGTAGCCATTGATGATAGTGATGCCCTACATACAGCTTGCCATGGAAAGGAGAAAGAAGGATTGAAGGAAGAGTGAGTAGGAAAGTAGAGATTCAAGAGGAGCACAGCATCTCCATACACTTATCTGAAATTGCCACTATTAATTTATATAAGTATTTCTATCCATTTTATTTTCTGTTTATTTTTATTAATCATATTTGATTTTCTAAATTCCATAATTTTATCCTCCTGACTGGGATTTACAAGATGACCATAGCTTGCTTCATACCAACAATCTCTGTGGGATCGACCCTTACTCATGTAAGGTTTATTACTTGGACGACCCAGTGCACTTGCTGGTTAGTTGAACGGAGTTGTGAATTCAACCGGTGCCATAATAATGATTTCATACAAGTACAAAGAATATGGATCACAATTTCGTCCACTAAGTTTTTGGCGCCGTTGCCGGGGATTGTTCGAGTATGGTCAACTGACGGTTCATCTTGTTGCTCAGATTAGGTAATTTTCTTTTCAAAAATCTTTTTCAAAATTTTTCTTTTCTTTTTCGTTTTTCCAAAAATATTTTCGAAAACAAAAATTAATAAAAATCCAAAAAAAATAGAAAATCATAAAAATCAAAAATATTTTGTGTTTCTTGTTGAGTCTTGAGTCAATTTTTAAGTTTGGTGTCAATTGCATGCTTTAAAAAAATTTTTTTTGCATTTTTCGAAAATCCCATGCATTCATAGTGTTCTTCATGATCTTCAAGTTGTTCTTGATAAGTCCTCTTGTTTGATCTTGATGCTTTCTTGTTTTGTGTTGTTTGTTGTTTTTCATTTGCATTTTTTGTTTGTTAGAGTCCATGCATTAAAGATTTCTAAGTTTGGTGTCTTGCATGTTTTCTTTACATAAAAAATTTTTCAAAATTATGTTCTTGATGTTCATCATGATCTTCAAAGTGATCTTGGTGTTCATCTTGACATTCATAGCATTCTTGCATGCATTCATTGTTTTGATCTAAAAATTTCATGCATTGAGTATTTTTGTTGTTTTTCTCTCATAATTAAAAATTTAAAAATAAAAAAATATCTTTTCCTTATTTCCCTCCAAATTTTCGAAATTTTGGGTTGACTTGGTCAAAAATTTTCAAAATTAGTTGTTTCTTACAAGTCAAGTCAAAATTTAAATTTTAAAAATCTTATCTTTTCAAAATCTTTTTCAAAAATCATATTTTTTTCATTTTTTTTATTATTTTCGAAAAAAAAAATTTTTAAAAATTATTTTTCAAAAATCTTTTTCTTAGCTTTTATATCTAATTTTCGAAAATTAGCTAACAATTAATGTGATTGGTTCAAAAGTTTGAAGTTTGTTACTTTCTTGATAAGAAAGGTTCAATCTTTAAATTCTAGAATCTTATCTTGTAGTTTCTTGTTAGCTAAGTCATTTTAAAAATTAAATCTTTTTCAAAATATCTTTTTCTTAAAACTTTTATCTTATCTTCTTATCTTATCCTTTTCAAAATTTTATATTTTTCAAAATTTGATTGCAAAATATCTTATCTAACTTCTTTTCTTCTTATCCTTTTAAAAATTTAATTTCAATATCTTTTTCAATCAACTAACTAACTTTTTGTTTGTTTCTTATCTTTTTCAAAACCACCTAAATACTTCTCCCTCTTCTATTTTCAAAAAATATCTCTCTTTTTTCAAAAATTCTTTTTAATTAATTAATAATTTCAATTTTAATTACAATTTATCTCTAATTTTCGAAAATCACTAACCCCTTTTTAAAATTATTTTCGAAATTTTCTTTCTCTTTTCTTCTTCTATTTAATTATTTGTTTACTAACACTTCTCTTCACCTCTCTTCATCTAAAAATCCGAATTCTTCTTCATTCTTCTACTCCCCTTTCTTTTTCTACTAACATAAAGGAATCTCTATACTGTGACATAGAGGATTCCTCTTTCTTTTCTTGTTTTCTTCTCTTTCATATGAGCAGGAATAGGGATAAAGGCACTCTTGTTGAAATTGATCCAGAACCTGAAAGGACTTTGAAGAGAAAATTAAGAGAAGCTAAATTACAACAATCCAGAAACAACCTTTCAGAAATTTTCGAACAAGAGAAGGAGATGGCAGCCGAAAATAATAATAATGCAAGGAGAATGCTTGGTGACTTCACAAAGCCAACGTCCAAGTTTGATGGAAGAAGCATCTCCATACCTGCCATTGGAGCCAACAACTTTGAGCTGAAACCTCAGCTAGTTGCCTTAATGCAACAAAACTGCAAGTTTTATGGACTTCCATCTGAAGATCCTTATCAGTTTTTAACTGAATTCTTGCAGATCTGTGAGACTGTAAAGACGAATGGAGTTGATCCTGAAGTCTATAGACTCATGCTTTTCCCTTTTGCTGTAAGAGACAGAGCTAGAATATGGTTGGATTCACAACCTAAGGATAGCCTGGACTCATGGGATAAGCTGGTCACTGCCTTCTTGGATAAATTTTTTCCTCCTCAAAAGCTGAGCAAGCTGAGAGTGGATGTTCAAACCTTCAAACAAAAAGATGGTGAATCCCTCTATGAAGCTTGGGAAAAATACAAGCAGCTGACCAAAAGATGTCCATCTGACATGTTTTTAGAATGGACCATATTAGATATATTCTATTATGGTCTATCTGAATTTTCGAAAATGTCATTGGACCATTCTGCAGGTGGATCTATTCACCTGAAGAAAACGCCTGAAGAGGCTCAAGAACTCATTGACATGGTTGCAAACAACCAATTCATGTACACTTCTGAGAGGAATTCCGTGAATAATGGGATACCTCAGAAGAAAGGAGTTCTTGAAATTGATACTCTGAATGCCATATTGGCTCAGAACAAAGTGTTGACTCAACAGATCAACATGATCTCTCAAAATCTGAATGGATGGCAACATGCATCCAACAGTACTAGAGAGGCAGCTTCTGAAGAAGCTTATGATCCTGAGAACCCTGCCATGGTAGAGGTTAATTACATGGGTGAACCTTATGGAAACACCTATAACCCATCATGGAGAAATCATCCAAATTTCTCATGGAAGGATCAACAAAAGCCTCAACAAGGCTTTAACAATGGTGGACGTAATAGGCTGGGCAATAGCAAGCCATATCCATCATCTTCTCAGCAACAGACAGAGAATTCTGAACAAAACACTTCTAATTTAGCCAATGTAGTCTCTGATCTGTCAAAGGCCACTTTCAGTTTCATGAGTGAAACAAGATCCTCCATTAGAAATCTGGAGGCACAAGTGGGCCAGCTGAGTAAGAAAGTCATTGAAACTCCTCCCAGTATTCTTCCAAGCAATACAGAAGAGAATCCAAAAGGAGAGTGCAAAGCCATTGACATAGTCAACATGGCCGAATGCACAAGGGAGGAGGAGGACGAAAATCCTAGTGAGAAAGACCTCCTGGGACGTCCCTCAAGCAAGAAGGAGTTTCCTATTAAGGATCCAAAGGAATCTGAGGCTCATATAGAGACCATAGAGATTTCATTAAATCTCCTTCTGCCATTCATGAGCTCTGAAGATTATTCTTCCTCTGAAGAGGATGAAGATGTGACTGGAGAGCAAGTTGCTCAATATTTAGGAGCTATCATGAAGCTGAATGCCAAGTTATTTGGTAATGAGACTTGGGAAAGTGAACCTCCCTTGCTCATTAATGAACTGGATACTTGGATTCAGAAAATTCTACCTCAAAAGAAACAAGATCCTGGCAAGTTCTTAATACCTTGTACCATAGGCACCATGATCTTTGAAAAAGCTCTGTGTGATCTGGGGTCAGGGATAAATCTTATGCCACTCTCTGTAATGGAGAAGCTGGGGATCATTGAGGTACAACCTGCCTTGTTCACATTACAACTGGCAGACAAGTGATTGAGACAAGCCAATGGAATAGTAGAGGACGTGTTAGTAAAGGTTGAAGGCCTTTACATCCCTGCTGATTTCATAATCTTAGACACTAGGAAGGAAGAGGATGATTGCATCATCCTTGGAAGACCTTTCCTAGCCACAGCAGGAGCTGTGATAGATGTCAACAGAGGTGAATTAGTCCTTCAATTAAATGGGGACTACCTTGTGTTTAAGGCACATGGCCATCCCTCTGTGACAAAAGAGAGTAAGCATGAAGAGCTTCTCTCAGTTCAGAGTCAAGAAGAGCCCACACAGTCAAACTTTAAGTTTGGTGTTGTGAGGCCACAACCAAACTCTAAGTTTGGTGTTGGCAACTATACAATATTGACCTGATCACCTTGTGGCTCCATGAGAGCCACTGTCAAGCTATTGACATTAAAGAAGCACTTGTTGGGAGGCAACCCAATTTTATTTATCTAATTTTATTTTATTCTATTTTATTGTTATTTTGTGTTTTATTAGGTACATGATCATGAGGAGTCACGAAAAAAATCATAAAAATTAAAAACAGAATCAAAAACAGCAGAAGAAAAAATTCACACCCTGGAGGACGCACAGGCTGGCGTTCAACGCCAGTAAGATGCATCTGGCTGGCGTTCAACGCCAGAACAGAGCATCATTCTGGCGCTGAACGCCAGAAACAAGCAACATTCTGGCGTTGAACGCCAGGAATGTGCTCAGAGAGGAAAAACTGGCGCTGAACGCCAGTAACAAGCATGAAACTGGCGTTCAACGCCAGAAACATGCTTTACATGGGCGTTGAACGCCTAGAATGTGCACCAATGGGCGTTTAAACGCCAGAATGGTGTGCAAAGTCATTTTACATGCCTATTTGGTGCAGGGATGGAATTCCTTGACACCTCAGGATCTGTGGACCCCACAGGATCCCCACCTACCATATTCCCACCTTACCTCCTAATCCTAGTTTTTGTGATTACTTTTCCCCATGTCAAACTTCCCAACAACTTTCACCAATCACCTCAATTCCTCTTCCCAATCAACCCATTCACCACTCACATCCATCCACTCTTCCCCATAAACCCCACCTACCTTCAAAAATTCAAAACCATTTTCCCACCCATTCCCACCCTAAATAGCCGCACACAACACAACCCCTCTTCTCCCACGTAGCCGAAACCGCCTCTCTCCCTCTCTACCCTATTTTCTTCTTCTTCTTCTTCTCTTCTTTCTTCTCTTGCTCCAGGGCGAGCAATATTTTAAGTTTGGTGTGGTAAAAGCATAAGCTTTTTGTTTTTTTCCATTACCATCAATGGCACCTAAGGCCGGAGTATCCTCTAGAAAAGGAAAAGGGAAGACAAAAGCTTCCACCTCCGAGTCATGGGAGATGGAAAGATTCATCTCCAAGAGCCATCAAGACCACTTCTATGATGTTGTGGCAAAGAAGAAGGTGATCCCTGAGGTCCCTTTCAAGCTCAAGAAAATTGAGTATCCGGAGATCCAACATGAAATCCGAAGAAGAGGTTGGGAAGTCTTAACCAACCCCATGCAACAAGTCGGAATCTTAATGGTTCAAGAGTTCTATGCCAATGCATGGATCACTAGGAACCATGATCAAGGTATGAACCCGAGTCCAAAGAATTATCTCACAATGGTTCGGGGGAAATACTTAGATTTTAGTCCGGAAAATGTGAGGTTGGCATTCCACTTGCCCATGATGCAAGGAGATGAACGCCCCTACACTAGAAGGGTCAACTTTGATCAAAGGTTGGACCAAGTCCTTATGGACATTTGTGTGGAAGGAGCTCAATGGAAGAGAGACTCCAAAGGCAAGCCAGTCCAATTAAGAAGACTGGACCTCAAGCCTATAGCTAGAGGATGGTTGGAGTTCATTCAACGCTCCATCATTCCCACTAGCAACCGATCTGAAGTTACTGTGGATCGGGCCATCATGATTCATGGCATCATGATTGGAGAGGAAGTAGAAGTTCATGAGGTCATCTCCAATGAAATCTACAAAATAGCCGACAAGCCCTCAACCATGGCAAGGCTAGCTTTTCCTCACCTTATTTGCCATCTATGTTACTCAGCTGGAGTTATCATAGAAGGAGACATCCTCATTGAAGAGGACAAGCCCATCACCAAGAAGAGGATGGAGCAAGCAAGAGAGACCCCTCACGGTTCTCAAGAGATGCATGAGGAAGCTCATCATCAAGAAATCCCTGAGATACCTCAAGGGATGCACTTTCCTCCAAACAACTATTGGGAACAACTCAACACTTCCTTAGAAGGTTTGAGCCACAATGTTGAACAATTAAGGGTGGAACATCATGAGCACTCCATCATTCTCCAAGAAATAAGAGAAGACCAAAGAGCAATGAGGGAGGAGCAACAAAGGCAAGGAAGGGACATAGAAGAGCTTAAGAACATCATTGGTCCTTCAAGAAGAAGACGCCACTAAGGTGGACTCATTCCTTGTTCTTAAATTTTTCTTCTGCTTTTCGTTTTTTTTATGTTATATGTTTATCTATACTTGTGTCTTTATTACATGATCATTAGTAGTTAGTAACTATGTCTTAAAGTTATGAATAAATCCATTAATCCTTCACCTCTCTTAAATGAAAAATGTTTTAATTCAAAAGAACAAGAAGTACATGAATTTCGAATCTATCCTTGAATTTAATTTAATTATATTGATGTGGTGACAATACTTTTGTTTTCTGAATGAATGCTTGAACAGTGCATATGTCTTTTGATCTTGTTGTTTATGAATGTTAAAATTGTTGGCTCTTGAAAGAATGATGAACAAAGAGAAATGTTATTGAGGATCTGAAAAATCATGAAATTGATTCTTGAAGCAAGAAAAAGCAGTGAATAGAAGAAGCTTGCGGAAAAAAAAAAGTGGCAAAAAAAAATAGAAAGAAAAAGAAAAAGCAAGCAGAAAAAGCCAATAGCCCTTAAAACCAAAAGGCAAGTGTAAAAAGGATCCAAGGCTTTGAGCATCAATGGATAGGAGGGCCCAAGGAAATTAAATCCAGGCCTAAGCGACTAAACCAAGCTGTCCCTAACCATGTGCTTGTGTCATGAAGGTCCAAGTGAAAAGCTTGAGACTGAGTGGTTAAAGTCGTGATCCAAAGCAAAAGAGTGTGCTTAAGAGCTCTGGACACCACTAACTGGGGACTCTAGCAAAGCTGAGTCACAATCTGAAAAGGTTCACCCAGTTATGTGTCTGTGGCATTTATGTATCCGGTGGTAATACTGGAAAACAAAGTGCTTAGGGCCACAGCCAAGACTCATAAGTAGCTGTGTTCAAGAATCAACATGCTTGACTAGGAAAATCAATAACACTATCCGAAATTCTAAGTTCCTAAGAGACGCCAATCACTCTAAACTACAAAGGAAAAAGTGAGATGACAAAACTGTTCAGAAGCAAAAAGCTACAAGTCCCGCTCATCTAATTAAAATTAATATTCATTGATATTCTGGAATTTACAGTATATTCTCTTCCTTTTATCCTATTTGATTTTCAGTTGCTTGGGGACAAGCAACAATTTAAGTTTGGTGTTGTGAGGAGCGGATAATTTATACGCTTTTTGGCATTGTTTTTAGGTAGTTTTTAGTAAGTTCAAGCTACTTTTAGGGATGTTTTCATTAGTTTTTATGTTAAATTCACATTTCTGGACTTTACTATGAGTTTGTGTGTTTTTTTGTGATTTCATGTAAATTCTGGCTGAAATTGAGGGACTTGAGCAAAACTCTGAAAAAGGCTGACAAAAGGACTGCTGATGTTGTTGGAATCTGACCTCCCTGCACTCAAAATGGATTTTCTGGAGCTACAGAACTTTAAATGGCGCAATCTCAACGGCGTTGGAAAGTAGACATCCAGAGCTTTCCAGCAATATATAATAGTCCATACTTTATTCGGAAATTGACGACGTAACTTGGCGTTGAACGCCAAGTACATGCTGCTGTCTGGAGTTAAACGCCAGAAAAACGTCATGATCCGGAGTTGAACGCCCAAAACACGTCATAACTTGGAGTTCAACTCCAATAAAAGCCTCAGCTCGTGGATAGATCAAGCTCAGCCCAAGCATACACCAAGTGGGCCCCGGAAGTGGATTTATGCATCAATTACTTACTCATGTAAACCCTAGGAGCTAGTTTATTATAAATAGAACATTTAACTATTGTATTAGACATCTTTTGACAGTTTAATCTCTTGACTATTTAGCCTTTGATTATTCGGTCTCTTGATCACTCAGGGGGCTGGCCATTCGGCCATGCCTGAACCTTTCACTTATGTATTTTCAACGGTGGAGTTTCTGCACACCATAGATTAAGGGTGTGGAGCTCTGCTGTACCTCAAGTTTCAATACAATTACTACTACTCTTCATTAAATTCTCTCTTATTCTTATTCCAAGATATACGTTGCACAACACTTTGATGAATGTGATGATCCGTGACACTCATCATCATTCTCACATATGAACGCGTGTGATTGACAACCACTTCTGTTCTACTTTAGGCCGGGCGCATATCTCTTAGATTCCCCAACAGAATCTTCATGGTATAAGCTAGATAGATGGCGGCATTCATGAGGATCTGGAAAGTCTAACCTTGTCTGTGGTATTCCGAGTAGGATCCTGGGAATCCGGAAAGTCTAACCTTGTCTGTGGTATTCCGAGTAGGATTCCGGTATTGAATGACTGTGGCGAGCTTCAAACTCCTGAAGGCTGGGCGTGATGACAAACGCAAAAGAATCAATGGATTCTATTCCAACCTGATTGAGAATCGACAGATGATTAGCCGTGCTGTGACAGAGTATTTGGACCATTTTCACTGAGAGGATGGGATGTAGCTATCAACCAAGGGTGATGCCTCCAGACGATTAGCCGTGCAGTGACAGCGCATAGGACCATTTTCCCGAGAGGATTAAAAGTAGCCATTGATGATAGTGATGCCCTACATACAGCTTGCCATGGAAAGGAGTAAGAAGGATTGAAGGAAGAGTGAGTAGGAAAGTAGAGATTCAAGAGGAGCACAGCATCTCCATACACTTATCTGAAATTCCCACTATTAATTTACATAAGTATTTCTATCCATTTTATTTTCTGTTTATTTTTATTAATCATATTTGATTTTCTAAATTCCATAATTTTATCCTCCTGACTGGGATTTACAAGATGACCATAGCTTGCTTCATACCAACAATCTCTGTGGGATCGACCCTTACTCACATAAGGTTTATTACTTGGACGACCCAGTGCACTTGCTGGTTAGTTGAACGGAGTTGTGAATTCAACCGGTGCCATAATAATGATTTCATACAAGTACAAAGAATATGGATCACAATTTCGTCCACCAATTACCTATTTTTTCTGTTAGACTGTCTGTTAATGGATTTATTTATAATCAATTTAGGTGTGTGCTTGTGCATGGAGTCCTACAGGATTTCTTCTAGCCTCGAGGAAAATATTTTCTCTATGAATGACTAATTTTCTTTCTGTATAACATCTGATTCATGATGATGCAATATGTATTATAGTTGATTTACAAAATATTTCCCATTCTGCCTTTCCATTTCAAGACTCACAATTCTTCAATTCACTTCACTATTGACATCTTCAACTTCTAGTTCTGGGGATGCAACAGCTCATATTATTAGACACTGCCATAGGAAAAATCCAAATCTACTTAACAGAAAGGCCTATATAATGCGTTGGTTTTGAGGCATGTGATGGGTAAAACAAATAAAAGGAATAAAGATATCACAATACTTAATTCGAATGTGAGTTTGATTACATATTTTGATTATCTAATTTGAATCCAAGATGTGCAGTGGGCATTAGTAACTACTAAAACCTCCCCTTTAGTTCTTACTTTTTTCACATGTTATTTTACCATTTTTAAATCCGTCCAACTTCTTTTCAATAGGAAATATTTATAAGAAAAATTGTGTTTCTGATGACATGTCATCCTAACTACTTTTTAAGCATAGTTTTCATTTATTTTTTTAGTTTTTGAATCAAATCTTTATGTTTTTTAATGATGTTTTAATAACTAATTATATATTTGGAGTTGTGTTAGAAATAATTATGTTTTTAGGCCAAAATCAAACAAATTAAGATGAAAATCAACATAAAAACAAACTTGGAGGTGTAAGACCAAAGTGGCCAACTTCATGCAATGGAGCCCAACTCCTTTGTGCATAAAAGTGAAGAAAAAAGAGGACCAAGCCCAGCTCTATGAAGGGGAGTGATAAACCCCATTTTTAGGGTTTATCTTGTATTGAATTTAGGGTATTTTGATAACCTTTTCTCGCATTTAACCTATGAATTGGCATGGTTTTGTAATCTCTCCCGTATTTGTGCCTAAGTGTAAAAACATGCTTTTTAAGCCTTATTTTGATGCATTCTAATTTTTCCTTGATTCCATAAGATGCCTTGATGTGTTTGCTAGTAATTCCAGGATTGAAATAGGCTAGGCACGGATCAAAGGAGCAAGGAAGGAAGCATGCAAGTGGAGAGAAGCACAAAAAGCCAAAGAATTGATCTAGGTCATGCACGCGTACGCGCACAAGGCGCTCGCGCGCACATTGCGAAACAAGCCAGGGACGCGCACGCGTACCGTGCCCGCACGCGTCGATGACGGCACATGGCCTCACTAATGCAACACGTGCCTGGCGATTTGAGAGGGTTTTTGAACCCATTTTTGGCGCCAATTGCTAAGGGAAAGGAATAAAAGGATGAAGGATTAAGATGAATCAATGAATAATCAATTAGGGAAGCATATAGAGAGATACTTAGGATTAGTTTAGAGTTTTAGAGAGAGAAGCTCTCACTTCTCTCTAGAATTAGGATTAGGTTTAGTTCTTAGATCTAGGTTTTAATCTTTACTTTCTTCTACTTCTACACCTCAATTCCTTGTAGTTACATTCATTCTTCTTCCATTCTTTTGTTATAATCTCTCTTATGTTGTTCTTGTATTTTGTTATAGATCTAGTATTGTTCCCTCTACTCTCTTTCAATTCAATAAAGGTAATTCATAATAAATGTGTTTCTTTTGATTGTTGTTGTTAATTTCTTTCAATAATTGTTGTTAGATTTCATTCTTGTTGTCAATTTGCTTTGCTTTTCTTTTGTGCCTTCCAAGTGTTTGATGAAATGCTTGGTTAGATTTTAGTGTAGGTTTTGTTCCTCTTGGCCTAGGTAGAGTAATTAGTGACTCTTGAGTTATCTAATTCTTTTGTTGATTGATAATTAGAAGTTGCTAATTAATTTGAATATCTCTAAAGCTAGTCATTCCTTTAGGAGATGATTAGGGCTTGAGGAATCAAATTGATTCATCCACTTGACTTCCCTCCATAGTTAGAGGTTAACTAAGTGGTAGCAATGAACAATTCTCATCACAAGTGAGAAAGGTAACTAGGATAGGATTTCTAATTCTCACATCTTGCCAAAAGCTTTGTTAGTTGTTAGTTTATTTTCATTAACATTTACTTTTCATGCTTCTTATCCAAAACCCCAAAATAACTCACAACCAATAACAAGACACTTCATTACAATTCCTAGGGAGAACGACCCGAGGTCCAATACTTCGGTTTATAAATTTAGGGGTTTGTTTTAGTGACAAACAACTTTTTGTATGAAAGGATTAGTGATTGGTTTAGAAACTATACTTGCAACGAGAATTCATTTGTGAATTCTAAACCGTCAAAAATCCAATCATCAGGGAGCCTAACTCCACTTTAGTTTACATAGGGGAGCCTAACTCCACTCCTTTAAGCATCTTTTGCCCGGCCCCCAGGATTCCAAGAATTACTTCAAGCCCAACTTCATGATTCCAAGCTTGGCTCCAAGTGCATTTTGTACTCCTAGGATTTCAAAAAACACTCCAAGCCTGGCTCCATCATCCCAAGCCCAACTCCAATACATAACCAACTCGCAGGAAGCTTCAATTTAATTCAAAATTCAAGATTTAAAGGATTAGTTAGCAACAAATCTCTTCTAAAAAGGTAAAAATTTGGTTGATTAAGATTGGTTTATATTTAAATTTAAATAAGTTATCTTCCTTTTTAAAAGATAACATTAGATTAGTTTTTGAATTTGAATTTTAGTTAGGACTTAGATATAAATAAGTGAACAAGATTCACAAGAGAGGTGGGAATAATACATCACACAGATCACTCTCTCTCCCTAGTTTAGTTATTTTCTTTTCTGTCATGAGTAACTAATCTTCCATTGTTAAAAGGTTAGGAACTCTGCTTTATTTTTATGGATTAATAATGCAAGTATTTTCTTTATTTTGATTCATACTTCTTTCCTCTTTCAAGATTGAGTTTCGTTCTTCATTAATAATTATTAGATGTATTAAGAGATATTCTAATATATCTTGAATTTCTTTATTACTTTCAAGAGATTGAATATTGAAATCAGCTTAAAACTCTTTTCATAATCTTCACTAAGTTAGAACTATTTCTTGAGTATGTGACATTTAATTCATCTAGGGATAGTTTTTTAAAATTGTGTGGCTAAAATTGAAAATGTTCTTAACCTCTTTTCTTGATTAATTGACCAAAAAATTAACGGCTAATTAAGTTTAGAGAAATTAGATTACTAAAACATTAAAATTTGATTATAAATGATTTGTTATAAAAAAATTTTTGCATGAATCAAAGTTTTGAAAACGCAATTGTTATTATTCCTAAAGAATTTAGCATCCCGAAAGTCCTTAATTAACATTCCCTATCTTAATTTTTCTCAAATTTTTTAAGCTTTCTTTCATCCCTTCACTTTTTTTTTTACTATTGTTATTTCAAGTCACGAACTAATTTCTTTTTGTCAAGGTGTGATTGATCTAATTAGAGATATAATTAGATATTATTTGTCTTCATGAAAATGATATCCACTTACTGTGTATTTGATACGATTTGGTGCAATTATCAATAGTACGAGCGTATCAATTTTGGCTCATGAGTCTTTCATTGTGGGTTTAATATATTTCTCAGAGGTTTGTGTAGGTTTTGAAAAACATAAGGGAGCTGTATGAAAAATTAAGAAATATATCAAGCTTTATAATTTTCTTGCCAATTTTTTTCTTCCTAAGTTTAGTGTACATAATAGTTCAGGCATGATGGTCTCCTGTGGCCTGTGGCACTTATTTTCATATGCTTAAGTTTATATTTTAGACAGCACTTTTCTTTTCTTTTTATGTTCTTTATGTGTTGTTTTCTTCTTATCACCTTGGGGGTGTATATGATGCAGCTTGAGACAATTTTTAAAGATAAAATCTGCACAGAATTGTGTGAAGCTTCTCTATCTTTGACTAAGAGACTAGGTCAGACAGCCATGAAAATCTTCTAAAACTAGTTATGTGATCAATATGTTAAGTTTCTCTTTGTGTAAGTATTCTTCTACCTTTCGTGTATCCTTTTTAACAAAAAAAAAAGAGTAGCTAGCATAAATACTTACACACATGAATGCCTACTTCTACTCTCCTTCACAAGTGTAAGTTCTCTTCTGGAGTCTTAACAAATAAATCATCACTCCCCACTGGCTGCATATATATATATGATAAAAAAAATAATTATTAACACATATTTGATATGAAGAAAGAATATATGAAAATTAAAGAATATGAGATATAAGTTTTTTTTTTTAAAAATGAGTTAGTTTGTTGTACCTTTTAATTTGAACTCTCATCTTTTGCATATCATAGTCCATATAGTGGAAACACAACTAACTATACAAGAAACTATAATTCATCAAAGCAAGCAACATTAATATAGCAGCCTCATGAAGACAACAATACATTTGCAGTTGCGATAAGTTTATAAAAATATAATAATTAAAGTGGTAAAAGTTACTTGAAAGGTGCATGCATTCATCCACGAAATTTTAACCGAAGCTCAAATACATTGATAGTAATAATTAGAGGCTGCTACGCCTCTGTACGAAATTTAATTGATGTGCATTATTGATGCTGCTGTTATTGCAATAATGTGATGTGTATTATTGAAATTTTTACTTAATTTTATGTTTACATATAGAGTAATGATATTGAGAGTATGTCAATGTTAGGAGATTATCTGGTTATAATATGGGACATTAAAAGATAAATATTTGAGATTTTTATATAGTTAGATAATATTAAAACATTGAAGTTGTTTTATTTTATTTAAAAAAATAGTAATAATTATATAGAATTATACCATATAAATTTATGTTTAGAACCATTGATATTGGGAACTTTTATATATATATATATATAGAGAGAGAGAGAAAGAGAGAGATAATTACATTATCTTATATTGAGAAATTATTTTTTTTTTATTGAGAAATTATTGTGCTATAAAAAATTTAATTTTTAAATTTTAATATTAAAAAATAAATTTTTAAATAACCAAATTATCTGTAAACAATATATATTTATAATGATCCAAAAGTACTGGAATGAACTTAATTTTGAATATTCATACATTTCACACTAAATTAAGTATAGCCATATCAAAATAAAAATGAGACCACTTAGAATTTACTAATACTGTACAAAAAACTAAACTAAAATATTATATCCTACATAAATATCTTCTAATAAATGTTGTTGACTTTAATACTCTACAAAAAACTAAATTAAAATATTATATCCTACATAAATATCTTCTAATAAAAGTTATTAGTCAACCATACATGTATCCATTTCCAACACTACTCCATCTTTAGCCAATAAACCACAATCATAAATGGTTTAATCTTCATTATCATCCTCAATATATCCTGCATAATTATATAGAAAAATAATTAAAAAATATTTATAATGACATTTGCAATTATAAAAATAAAAAATTAAAATAATTATTTAACTGGGCAAAAATGCAAATATAAAATATAAATTAATTATTCATAAGAGATTATTGTCTTGGTAGTTTGCTTTCTATTTTATATAAATAAGCATAAAAAACCCGCCTCCTCTAAATTATTGGGCCAAGATGGGAACCTAAACAGAATGACATCAACCTAAGCTAATTCTACTCTTGTTAGTTGCTACTACTACTATTACTACAACTACCATCAAAGAAACCAGCATTGGGAATGAAATTATAACCCATTCATTCCACAAATTTTTAGGAGGTAACTATTTTAGTATCACTATTGTTCACTACAAAAATTTCGATTGGTGTATAATTACTAGCAAAGTAGTAAGGAGGGGAGATAATGTACTAATGTAAAAGAAATGGCAAAGCTATATTTTTGGAAGAAGAGGGTAATTGACCCATCAAGGGAAACAAAATAGAAAAAGCAAAAGAAAACAAAAACCCTTCCAATGTAGAGAGAAAGAAAGAAGAGAGCACTTGCTAATTGCTATTACCATTATTGGTTAAGCTTGAGATTTGTTAGTGTGTTCGGTAAAAGAAAAGATACAAAGATGAGTATATACCTTTCATTCCAACCTACCATCTAATTGTTTTTTTTTTATAAAGAAAATTTTCTTTTCTATTGCATTATTATCTTTTCTCCTCCAAAAGCATGTTCTAGAAGCCACAAAGATGCTGCCAAACAGCAACAATTGATGCACAACACTTTATTCAACTGACCTATGTATGTGACATTGCAGTAGCAACAATTGATGCAACTCATGGTAAAACAAATATATTAATTCTCAGATCAAAATGTCCAAAGAGACAACCATAATGATGCAAAACCTTGCTATAGGCATATTATACCAATGGTTATAAAAACAGACCTTGATTGAGTCAAAGATCCCATCAGCATCGGCAAGAAGTACACCAACAACAAAAGTCTGATCCTATATGCAAAAGGGGTGACTAAAGGTAGGAGAGGGTTTTTTAAATTAAAAAATATAAATATTTAATCAACAAATTTTATTACCAGATTTAAGTAAAAACATTTCATAGTGGAATGATAGATTTTACACAGCTAGAATGGTGTAAAAATATTAATCATGTAAAGGAGTTTTTGAAAGATAACTTTGTTTCATTGGTGTAAAAAAGGGCCAATTATATATAATATTACCATTAAGTAGTAAGCAACAAGATTATGTAAAGTAGTCAAGCTACAAGAATTAAACTTGATTTTCTGGAACTTACTTATATTTAGTTACTTTGAACAACCGCTCCGGGATTTCACTATTAAGATCATTTGAATCTAACATGCTGTCAAACAGAAGTTTGAACAACCAATCAGCTAATAAAATAGAAATAGCCCAATCATCAAGGAAGTTACGTTTGTGATCTTTGGAATTGGAACTATAGCCCTATACAAAAGTTAATAACAAGTAACTAGATATATTGAAGAAATTAAAGAGAAAAGAATTTCATCATAACTTGTAAATGAATAAAAAAGTAAAATAAATAAGGAAATGAGAGGGGTTAATTGTTTATACAGAAGAATATACTAATAGTGATTTTTGTGGTACTTGTTCCAACCTTTAATATATCATCTTTCAACTTCTATATCAACTTCTGTTGCTCATTAATCATTGTTGTAAGTTCTCTATTATCTTCTGTTCTGCTATTTTCAGTATGGATGTTTTCTCAGAAAATGTGACCTAAAAACAATAAAGTAATCAAGATAACAAAAATTTTAAATAGCCAGTAGTAACACTTCCAAATTATCTTTAAGAACAATCTAATATGCAAAAAATTATTGTTAATTTCACAACATGGACAATGTGTGTAGGAACCACGGGCTTTTTCTAATAAGCCTTGCTTAATGGAAGTTATATTATATAAATGGCTAGATGTATTATGCTTTTTCTTTTTTTTTTTTTTTTTCTTTTGCAAATTATCTTTTTGTTTTGGAGGGTAAAGGTAAGGGCACAATTGTATGTCCCATTGCAAAATAAACCATTCATACCTTCAACTGTGTTAGCTCGTGCTTCATTTATTTTACAGTTCTTAACTTCTTAACAAGCAGAAGAGACTCCATCCTGTTCATTTCCTCAATACTCGTAGCCACTTCCCAGTCTTCGGCCTCAATTGAATTATATCCCATAACCTGTATGTAGCTAACAAAAGGTTAAATAGGTAGATCGATAGACAGTGACACCTAAAATAGAAAGGCCACCAAAATGCACATTAACAAAACTAGAGAAAAATAAATTTACTTGCAAAATCATTACTTTCTTACGCAAGTCATCTACCATTTTTTCTATTGGCCTTGCTAGAAGCTTTTTCTTCATTGCTTCAAGAGCAGCCTCCTATATTAAGTGGAGCACAAAATAGCAAGAGCTTAAGGTCGGGAAAAGGAAATAAAACTATAGCACATGGCACATAATATAATTAAAGAGAGTACTTTGAGAACAATTATATAGATTCTATCTTTTTTTTTACAAAAAAATAGGAGAAAAACAAGCTAAAGAAAGAATAGACAAAAATATATAGCAATAAGGCATAACTTTTCAATCTCTCAATGAGTTTGAGAGGTTAAACATCTATTAGTCCTAATTCATGTGTCATGTAACAGAACATAGAGTTTTGTATAATTGCTGATATTTCAACTAGTAATGCATCTGATGAGCACTAGGTTACTTAAAATCTAAAAATGTGAAACCAAAATCTTTAGGTATTCACAATCACTTATGAGATAACATGAACAAACCTGTATTTAGAAGACTTCAAATTACTAAAAATAACCTTTTCCTTGAGCATTGCAGTAAGTTTCTTGACATCATTATGTTCTTCTCTTTCATTTGATAAGGTTGTTTCAATATTATGTAGCTCCATGTTCAGTTCCGAGATTTGCTTCTTCTTAGCATTTAAAAAATTTTCAAGCACACTATTTGAGTCTAAATTGTCACTGCAAGATTGCAAATTGGGTAACCTTACCCAGTGAAAGTAAGAACCGCTGTGTGTCCAACAAAGAGGGTAAAATTTACATTATTCTCTATGAACTAGTTAACTCAATCAAAGTGGTCAACAGAAGAAACAAATAAAAAATAATAGAATATATACCCATTTTGGTCCTCAAAGAATTTCAAATCAGACATTTTAGTCTCCAACTAAAATTAATTACTTGATTGGTCCCTAACAATTAATTCCGTCAGTCACTTAGGTCCTTGGCTCCGTCAACTCTAACGGAAGACAAAATGGTCACTGAAAACTCTAATATGGGACAAAATGATCACTGACAACTCTAGCAAGTGACAAAATCATCCCTGACCCCTTTATTCGATAACGACACTGTTCTTTTCCAATTTTTATCATATCTCGCATAACCCTAATATTTATACTCTTCTTCTTCACATTCACAGTCTTCTTTTCCATCTTTTTCTTCCTCCTCTTTAACTCCAAAATTAAACCATAGTGTAATTGTCACACGTGTCGCACCTATCTCAACATGTCATGAACCACACACTTCCTAAATCTTTGTGACTGGTACATCCACCTCCTCTGCACTTGACCCACCAAAAGCATCCACTTCCAAGTCTTTGATAACATCACTTCCGACCCCGACAACGTCCACGACATCCTTAAGACCAAGTTCCACAACTACTCCAAGGGCACGCCTTTCTCCACTCTCCGGCAAGCAATATAGATTATTGGACATTAGGACATCATGAGAAGATTCTCCTTCGACATCATATGCAAATTCTCATTTGAAATAGACATCGAGTACTTCATTCCTTCTTTCTCGGAGTCCAAATTGGCAGGCAGCTTCGACCTCGCATCCAAGCTATTACAACGAGCGATGTCGCCGGTGCCGCTCATATGAAAACTAAAGCGATTACTGAACATTGATTCGGAGAAGAAGGTGAAAGAAGCGATCGGAATGGTGGACAATGTGGTCATGGAGATGTTAGGACAGAGGAGGAGGGAGATGGCAATGACGACAATAAGTCTTAACAAATCAGACTTGTTGTCTAGATTCATGGGATCCATTGAAGATGACAACTAGTTGAGAGACATAGGCATTAGTTTCCTGAGTATGAATTGGTTAAGAACAAGTTAAGGATTTTTTTTCTTGTGAACATTAAATTTATAGAGTGTGCATTGTGTAGTTTGAAGTTACAGTGTTAGACTGTTAGTGTTATGCGAGATATGATGAAAATTGGAAGAGAACAGTATCATTTCTGAACAGAGGAGATCTGGGACCATTTTGTCCCCTGTTAGAGTTGTCAGAGACTATTTTGTCATCCGTTAGAATTAACGGAGTAAAGGACCTAAATGACTGACGGAGTTAATTGTTAGAGACCAATCGAGTAATTAATTTTAGTTGGGGACTAAAGTGTTCAGTCTAAAATTCTTTGAGGACCAAAATGGGTATATACTCAAAATAATAATCAATTCTCTATGAACTAATTAACTCAGCGAATTACGAAAATTAATCATTCTATAATTTACATTGAAAATTAAGAAATCAAAGGGAAAATACTAGAATCAGCGTGGAGAACCAGAGATTATGGAATCAGTAACTACCAACGTCCAGAAGTGCACCTTAGTGGAGAAGCCTTGGAGAACTTGAAATTCAATAGAAAATCAATCAAGACAGTCTAAACAAATTGAAATTCCAGACCCAAGAAACATAATAGCATGCTTAATTACCTATGAACTAAGATAAATGCTGATCAGAGAATCCTAATTTTAATCTAAATTAACCTAATAAGCAACAACTAGTTTGACTAAATAAAATTACTAAGTAAAAATTAAAATCTAACTAAAATGTAATAAATTAAATCAGAGAATAGAAAAATGGTGAGAGGAAATGGTGAGCGCAGAGACAACGAGGTTGAGCAGCGACAGTAAGCGCAGATATGACGACGATGACCAGCGATGATGAGAGCAGAGACTACGAAGGTGTGGTGACAATGAGTACAGTGGTAGGTGAACGCAAGTGAAGCAGATGAGGAGCATGGTAGCGACGAGTGGTGGTGAAGGGGAAGTAGTGAGTGGTCAGTGGTGAGTGGAGAAAGGTGAAAATGGTGAAGGTGAGGGTTATGCGTGTGTGCTTCTGGAGGGAAGAGGGTTTGTTGTGTGCGAAGTGGGTTGTGCGTGTGTGCTATCTGGAGAGAATTGAAATGGGAATAAAAAATTATTAAGATTTGACCCTACATACATTAGGAGTCACTTTTAAAGCGTACCCAAAACAAAATAAATAAGTTACTCTTTAAAAGCATTCTCTTTGATGCGAAAAGTGGACACATAGATATCAATCTACGGCTACGCTTTATAAGTGATTTCTATAATACCTAAGGCTACATTTTTTAAATGATGCCACAATTATGTATTCTTTTCTCTTATAAAAAGGCAACACGGAGAAAAGCGTAGCCTATTCATAGAATAGGCTACGCTTTTCAAATGTAGCTTAAAAAAAGTGTGGCTAAATAGGTATTTTTCTTGCAGTTCACGAACCATAATTGCTAGCATTTAGAGTAATTGAGATTAAAGGATTACCAGGATTTTTACTTGGATGAATGTAGTAGGGGCTAGATGGATCTTGCATTGGATTGGTATTGTTCTTTGCCATTTGAGCTTGAAATGTTGAGATTTGTTCTAGAAAGTTGCAATTGACTGAGCATCTAATGGATTAGAACTTGCTCCTTGATTATCAGCCATTACTGGTCAAGAATTGAAAATTGAAATTCAAGGATCGAGAATTGAAATAGTTGAGAACTTGCATATTTTCTTCGAAAGAACAGAGAAGTGAGAGGCCACAAGTGAGAATCGATGAATCTATTGCAACGTCAAACCCTGAGCCTTCTGTCCTCAGTCTCCTTAATCGGAGATTCACCTCTCCTCCACGCTCACTGCACCATGTAGAAATTAGTGAAAGAGAGGGTTCACTCTCATCAAACACTGTTAAATGAGTCTGAGAACAAAGAAAGAAAGAATGGATAAAGAGAAGGAGGTGAGAAGAGAGATGGTTCGAGAGAGAGAGAAAGGAAGAAAATTAAACAGAGAGCCAATATTGAAAAGGGGGGCTGAATGAATTTGATAAACCCCAATTTGACGGTTTATCTTGTATTGAATTTAGAGTATTTTGTAGACCTTTTCTCACATTTACCCAATGAATTAGCATGGTTTTGTATATTCTCTTTTAATTGTGCTTAAGAGTAAAAACATGCTTTTTAGGTCTTAAAGTAAATAAATTTAATTCACCTTGATTCCATTAGATGCCTTGATATGTTTGTTAAGTGATTTAAGGTTTAGGAGGCAAAGATTGGATCAAGGGAATGAAGAAAAAAAGCATGTAAAGTTGGAGAACTCATGAAGAAATGAAGAAACCGGAAAGCTGTCAAGCCCGACCTCTTCGCACTTAAACGACCATAACTTGAGCTACAGAGGTCCAAATGATGCGGTTCCAGTTGGGTTGGAAAGCTAACATCCGGGGCTTCGAAAAAACATAAGATTTGCCATAGTTGCATGCGCACAGTACGCGGACGCGCCGATGGTGGCACATGACCCACTTAATGCAAGACGTGGCCAGCGATTTTAGAAGCCTTGTGGGCCCAATCCAACTCATTTCTGATGCTATTTAAGCCAAGGATTGAAGGGGAATCAATATACATTACATACTTTTGATCATTAGTCATAGTTTAGTTTTAGAAGTAGTAGAGTTAGTTTCTAGAGAGAGAAGCTCTCACTTCTCTCTAAGATTAGGATTAGGATTAGGTTTAGTTCTTAGATCTAGGTTTTAATCCTTGCTTTCTTCCACTTGTACCTCTCAACTTTTTGTTGCTACATTCATCTTCTTCTACTCTTTTGTTGTAATTTCCTTTAGGTTGTTCTTATATTTTGTTGTAGATCAAGTATTGTTCCTTCTACTTTCTTCCAATTCAATAAAAGGTAATTCATAATAAATGTGTTTCTTTTAATTGTTGTTGCTAATTCATTGCAATAAATGTTGTTAGATTCTATTCATGTTGTCAATTTGCTTTGCTTTTCTTTTGTGCCTTCCAAGTGTTTGATGAAATGCTTGGTTGGATTTTAGTGTAGGTTTTGTTCCTCTTGGCCTAGGTAGAGTAATTAGTGACTCTTGAGTTATCTAATTCTTTTGTTGGTTGATAATTAGAAGTTGCTAATTAATTTGAATGCCTCTAAAGCTAGTCTTTCCTTTAGGAGTTGATTAGGACTTGAGGAATCAAATTGATTCATCCACTTGACTTTCCTCCATGGTTAGAGGTTAACTAAGTGGGAGCAATACACAATTCTCATCACAATTGAGAAGGATAACTAGGATAGGACTTCTAGTTCTCATATCTTGCCAAGAGCTTTGTTAGTTGTTAGTTTATTTCCTTTGCCATTTATAATTATTGTCTATAATCTCAAAAACCCCAAAATAACTCACAACCAATAACGAGACACTTTATTGTAAATCCTAGGGAGAACGACCCGAGGTTTAAATACTTCGGTTTATAGATTTTAGGGGTTTGTACTTGTGACAAACAAATTTTTGCATGAAAGAATTATTGTTGGTTTAGAGACTATACTTCAACGAGATTTCATTTGTGAAATTCTAAACCGTCAAAAATCCAATCATCAAAATGGCGCCGTTGCCGGGGATTTGCAATGGTGTTATATTATTGGTTATTGTACATATGTGAATATTGTAAATAGCTTGTCTTTTGCTTGTTTACTAGATTTTGTTAGTTTTATTTTGTCTTTCCCTAATGAATTCTCCCTATGGCTATGAGTTTGGTTCTAGTTTTGTTGTAGGAAATGTGCACCTCAATAATGATACTCATTATGGATGGAACCAACAAAGATGGGAGGAACCTCAAGGAATTGATCACTCCTATTGGCAACAACCTCCGGATACTTATTGGTATAATTTCCATCCTAATGCATGCCAATTTAATGGCTATGATGATTCTTTTTGCGACACTCAACAACCACCATCATATGCCTATGAATCTCATCCTCAACATGAACCTCAACCATTCTTACAAGCCATTCATTACCAAACACCACCCTATGATCCATATTCACCATATCACCAATCATCCATGCCATACTCTTATGACCATTATGAGCAAGAACCCTTAGAACCACCACAACCCTATCAAGATTACTCCCAAGAACCACCTCAATACACACAATCTCCACAACCTTACTAAGAAGAACCACCTTCCTATTATGAACCCTCTCTCCAAAATGATGAACCTTCCTACCCACCCCAAGCCCCAATAGACGATCCTCTCACTTTGTTACTTCAAGGACAAGAAGCTATGAAGCGGGATACATTTGAGTTTGTGACCAATTTGACCAAGGTGGTGCATACTTTAGCCCACCAATGTTTGAAGACTCAAGGTAATTCCGTGACCACATGTGAAATGTCAAAAGAAGAGCAAAGCATGAAGGAGAAATTGGAAAATTCGGTGGAAAAGGAGGAGTCAAATTTTGTGTTAGAACATTTGGAGAAGCCTATGATCATTGAAGAAAAGGGAGAAGTGGTTGAAGATTTAGGAGATGTTGAAAGTCCATAGGAATGTAGCATCATGGAGAACTCTTCCAAGAAGCTTGATATTGATGTTGAAGAGGGTGCACAACCTCCAAGGCATATCATCGTTGGAGACTTGGAAAAGGCTTATCAAGAGATGGATTCAATCATGGACGAATTTCTCTCTACAATGGAATCCTTGATGACAGGTCATCATATACCCATTTTTCAAGCTAATTTCATTTGTTTTACTAGTCTTTATGCACTTTCTTGCATCCTAAGTAAGCAATTTGGAATGAAAATGCATAACTTCTTTAAATCAAACAACCACCATTAAATTGATGCTAAATCATGAGGTTTGAGCTAAAATTAATGGAATTTTAATGAATTATAAACCTTATGAGTTTAGAGATACTTTGATTGGTTGTTTTGGTTTCTTGTAGGTGAAGAAAGGAAGAAAAGAAGAAAAATGTGGCTTAAGAAGTGTGACCAAGAGATGAGAAGTGTGGTGCAACATAGAAGGAGGAAGAAAACACTGCCCTCCACAAGAGCACACTGCCCTCCAGGGGAGAAGCATAATGAACCAAGCCTTGAAAAGCATCACTGCCCTGCCCACAATAAGGGCAGAGCACAATTTGATGCCAAGGACCAAAGGAAGCAAAAACTCTGCCCTGCCCTCCTCAAGAGCAATATCGGGCTTTCATGGAAAATAATTCAAAGGAAATTGCTTCCCAGTGCTTCCTATGGGTTTCGAACCCAAGAGCAAGGAGGAAAGAAGTAGCGCTCAAACACAAGGAAAACAAGCAAAAATTGGCTTGCTTTCAAACTCTAAGAATCGAACACGGCACCATGAGGAAGCAAGGAACTAGGCGTTACTTTGGTACCAAGAAAACCAAGGAAAAAGGAGCAGCATGTGCCTCCACCGAGTTTCGAACGTGGGACTTCACCATTTGCACATTGCCCTGCCCTCCACAAGGGCAGGGCAGCATTTCTTGGTGCATGGCACAAAAATTGGCGCGGCCAGCATGCACAATTAACGCGCACCAAGGGAGTTTTGGCCAGCAACAAGTGCGCACGGACAGCACTTGGCGCACCATAGCAACTCTGCCCTGCCCTTCACAAGGGCAGGGCAGCATCCTGACGCATCACACGCACCATGCGCACGCCATGAAGCCGCATGCACCATTTCCTGCTCTGCCCTCCACAAAGGCAGGGCAGCCTCCTGGAAGCTACTTTCTCATGGGCTGAAAATTGGATTAAAAATCCAATTTAATTCATTTCTTCACCAAATCAAAAGCCCATCCAAATTCTAAAATCCAAGAATAGAAAGTGTATAAATAGGAGATAGTTTGATGTAATTAGGACCTTCTTTTGATTTTTGAATTCCTACATTTTGAAACTTCATTTTTCTTTGAAAGCTTTGAACTGAGATCTGAGAGAATTGGGAAGGAGAATTGATCTCTCTTCTTCTTGGTTTCTGCTTGAGCACTTGTTACTTTTCTTGTTTGAGTCTTGGGTGTGAAGAATTGAGGAATTTCTTTCTCAATCTCCATTTAAGATCTCTGAGATTTCTCTACTGCATAATTGAGTTGAATCCCAATTCCTTTGCTGCTTCTTCTTTAATTTCTTGTTAATTGCTTTGTGAATTTGGATCTGGGAAGGCAATTGAGATCTAGACTTTGCTATCTAGTCTCTGGAGTCCTGAGATCCCATTTTCCTTCTGGTTCTTCTGTGAATCCCTGCTACAACTAAATTTTCCCTTCTGTTTGAGATTTAACAGAATTCAAATCATCTCTTGCTTTGATAATTGTTGCAATTTAATTTTCCTTGCTTGAATTCTGAAATCCCAGTCCTCAATTCCTTTTCCATTCAAGCAATTTATATTTCTTGCACTTTAAGTTACTGCAATTTACATTTCTTGCACTTTAAGTTTCAGTCATTTAATTTCTTGTTCTTTAAGATTCAGCTCTTTTAATTTCAGTTCTCTTTAATTTCTGCAATTCAACCCTCCCCCTTTACATTTTCTGTCATTTACTTACTGTTGGATACAAAATCACTCAACCAATACTTGGTTCGCTTGACTAAATCAACCACTGAACTAAAATTGCTCAATCCCTCAATCCCTGTGGGATCGACCTCACTCCCGTGAGTTTTATTACTTGATGCAACCCGGTACACTTGCCGGTGAGTTTTGTGTTGGATCGTTTTCCACACATCAATCCTCTCCCATTGGATATGGAGTTGAAATTATAGAAGAGTGTGCACAACCTCCCATACCCTTGGTGAACAATGAAGAAGAGCGTGAATCAAAAGAGAGCTACCAAGAGGAAAAAGTTGGCATGGTGTATATCAAAATTGAAGAATATGAAGAGGTTGATCAAGAGATGGATTTATTCATCAATGAATTCCTATCCAAAATTGACTCACCTCCCATTGGGCAAGATGAAGTTCTTGAAGACAACACCAAGCCAAGTGAAAAAGGGAAAAAGGTAGAAATTGAAAAAGCTTGCGAAGAGGTGGAAACAACTAAAGAAGAGCCTAAAGAAGTAGACCTTGCATTGTCTAAGTGTGGGGAGGTCTCCCTCCCCAAGTCACCATCCAACACAATATTCAAGTGGGTAAAACTCTTATCCCTAAGCTTTACTTTCTCACTTGAATATGGTTTAATTGAAAATGATGGTCAACTTAGAGCTCTTTGTGGAGTTAAAAGTATAAGAGAGTTGTGTAGTGGTTGGAAACATCATTCTCAGCTCATGACGGTTGTAAGCTCAAAATTCAAGAGCAATGGTTGGTGTAGAACCAAATTGCATGGGTCGAGGAAGTTGTTTGGAAGCTTCTTTGAGAATTCTAAGGTCATGCCACCCACATGGACTAATAATGATCAACTTAAAGATGGGTGTAGAAACAAGATATGGGATCCCGATATACATGAGGATCAACTTTGGGAGCCCCAAGCTTGTGAAGAACTCCATCAACACTTGGTGCAACAAATAAGAATTCTTGGGGCACAATGGAGAACCAAGCATTAGTGGGAGTTCCAAGATGAGTACAAGCACAAGCCACCTTGAGAGGAGCTCCCCATAAGTCCAACTTAAGGACAATAAACAAAAGTGCTAGGTGGGAGACACCCCACCATGGTAACATCTTTTCATTTTCTTTCTTTGTAAATATTGGTAGAATTAGTTTAATTTCGTGTTTTTACTGGTTTGTTAAGTTTAGTTAGAAGTATAATATGATAAATAAGGTTTTAGGGTGTTTTGGTAGCTGTTTTGAGGATTGAAAGGCATGGATTGGTGCAAGAACTTAGAAAAAATTTTGAAAAACAGAACACCATCCACGCGTGCGCGCACAGCACACGTACGCGCACCTGAGCATTTTTCGACCATCCACGCGAACGCGCACTGTACGCGTACGCGTGGATGTGAAAATTCTACCCCAGCCAAAAACCCGAGAGTTAGGCTTGCACTGTGCGAACATTGGGCCTAAGGCACAAGTCTGTGCACGCGTACGCGCACATGATCTTAAATTCGCAATGCACGCGCACGCACACTGTGCGCGCTTGCGTCGATTGCACAATCTGCACCCCCGGTACTTTAACCTGAGAGTTGTGCCACTTTTGGGCCAACATTATGCCTCTCGCCTAACTCGACGCACGCGTGCACGCATCTGGCGCGTACATGTCCTTAGGCCAATATGCACATCGACGCGTAAGCACGCATGACGCGTACGCGTCGGTAAAAAAAAAAAAGAGTTTTTTTCTCATCTTCCATTTTCTTTTGTTCATTACATTCGCATACTTTTACTCTTTCCATTTTCATTTTGTTTCTATAGCGTGTTTTCAGTTTTTTTTCTAAGTGTCATTTCAATAATGGTGTTGAATTCTTATACTCAATTATTGAGACTCTCTTGCTTTATCTTGGTGCTTTGTGATCTGTTTAACATTAATTAAAATGTTTGTTCCACACACAAGGTAGTGCTTTAGTCCTTCCTAACTCATTATCCTTTGTTTTTGTGCTTCATCATCATTGAGTTAGGTTGGGACCAAATGCCCTCATGCTTATCACTAATCTTGTTTGTGTCAATTCTTATTTGATCTTGATGCTCAATATGTTTTTCATGCTTTAACTTTACTCTTGCATCATGTGTTAAATCCTAGGGAGAACGACCCGAGGTTTAAATACTTCGGTTTATAGATTTTAGGGGTTTGTACTTGTGACAAACAATTTTTTTCATGAAAGGATTATTGTTGGTTTAGAGACTATACTTCAACGAGATTTCATTTGTGAAATTCTAAACCGTCAAAAATCTAATCATCAGAATTCTCAAAGAAAAAGTTAAAAAATACCTTAATACTATTTTTTGTTTGAATTCTAGAAACATTTTTATTTCAAAAAATGTTGTCTTCTATGAGGATTGCTTTTCATATTCTGTGATTTCTGATCATTCTCATGGACATGACCAACCTCAATTTGCATCCAACTTGAATCAAAATACCTTTGACCCTTTTATTGATGACACTACTAACTTGTGGCACCCTTTGCTAACCAATCCTGCACAAACTGCATCTCCAAACATTACAAGTGGGGACAACTATCTCTCGAGTCCCATTTCATCACATGCATCACAAACTACTCATGCATCATTCACACCTCAGCTAGCGCACAACTCTTCATTAAACACACAAACACCCCCAATTAAAGTAACAAAATCTTCAAGAATAAAGAAAATGCCAACATACCTTAAGGACTACCATTGTAAGATACATGCTACAACATCTATTGTCAATTTTCTTTGCAGGTACCCGATATCACAATATATGTCTTATGATGTACTTAGTCCCAAACACAAGTTCTTTTCTTTTGCTGTTGCTACAACTATTGTGCCTAGCAATTATGAGGAAGCAATTGTTCATCCTTGCTGGAGAGAGGCCATTCATAGTGAATTGGAGGCTTTGAAGCAAAATCAAACTGGGTGCATCATAAAACTCCCTGCTGGTAAGAAACCTATAGGTTGCAAATGGGTGTTTTGGATGAAACTTCACCTTGATAGTACCGTTGAACGCTACAAGGCCAGGCTTGTAGCAAAAGGGTTTACCCAAATAGAAGGAGTTGATTTTATAGACAAATTTAGTCCAGTGGTTCACATGACAACCTTGAGAATTGTATTGGCCTTAGCCGCGGCCAAGCAGTGGCACATCAAGTAGTTAGACGTTAACACTGCTTTCCTTCACGGTGATTTGAATGAGGAAGTATACATGAAACTTCCTCTTGGGCTTGATCATCCGGATGTGCAATCAGATTCAGTTTGTAAACTTCAAAAATCTCTTTATGGCTTGAGACAAGCGAGTCGACAATGAACTTAAAGTTGACTGAAACTCTCACCACTGCGAGCTTCACCAAATCTCAATCAGATCATTCTGTATATACAAAAATCACTCCTCAAGGGGTTACCATCATTATGGTTTATATTGATGACCTTGTTTTGACTGGTGGTGACTTGGATGAAATTGAGAGAATCAAAAAGTTACTTGATCTGCGGTTTAAAATCAAAGATTTTGGTGATTTGAAGTATTTCTTAGGAATGGAAGTGGCTAGATCCTCCAAAGGAATTCACATATGTCAGAGGAAATATGCGCTTGACATCCTCAAAAATTTTGGGTACTTAGATTGCAAACCTGTTAGCACGCATATGGATTACACTTGTACTTCCAAATTGTCAAGAGATAGTGGCATTGCTCTACCTGATCGCACTCCTTACCAGCAGCTCGTTGGAAGACTATTATACCTAACTAATACACGGTCAGACATTGCTTATGCTATGGGGCAACTTAGTCAGTTCATTGATTGCCCAACTGATGAGCACATGCGGGCAACTTTTCGTGTGTTAAAATACTTAAAAGGATGCTCGTCCATTGGTGTTTTCTTTTCAGCAGACAATGACCTCAAGCTTACTGGTTTTGCTGGTGCCGATTGGGCAACATGTGCAGATACTCGAAAGTCTATCACTGGCCACTACTTCTATCTTGGAAGTTCCTTAATTAGTTGGAAGAATAAGAAACAAAGTGTCGTCGCTAGATCCTCCTCCGAGGCAGAATATCGAGCCTTGGCATTGGCTACTTGCCAAGCTCAATGACTATCTTTCATCATGCATGAACTTGTACTGCCCTTAACGGAGCCCATTACTCACTTTTGTGACAGTAGATTTGCTATTCACATTGCCACTAATCCTATTTTTCACGAACGCACAAAGTATATCGAGGTGGATTGCCACATTGCTCGGAATTAGCGCCTTTCCGGTCTCACTCACTTGATGCCAGTCTCCTCATCCAATCAGCTCGCAGATTTTCTGACAAAAGCTTTGCCACTGGGTTCTTTGCGATTAATCTTTCCAAACTAGGACTTCTAAACATCCACATCCCTAGTTTGCGGGAGGATGTAATTTGAGTCATAAGTTGCTAATTATGCGCTATTTGGCATTTGGTTTGTTACCCCTAATGCCTCGGCAAATCAGTTATTCAATTATTGTTATTATGTACATATATATACAATAGCTATTTGGGTATTTTTTAACTTTTTATTTGAAAATTCATTCAACCCCATTTTTCAATATTGGTTCTCTGTTTACTTTCCTTCCTTTCTCTCTCTCTTTAGAACCATCTCTTTTTTCACCTCCTTCTCTTTGTCCATTCTATCTTTCTTTGTTCTCAAACTCATCTAACAGTGTTTGATGAGAGTGAAGCCTTGACGATGGCCAAAAGCATAGGTTAGAAATTTGATTATCAAAATGGAATCGGCATTGTAAGTATAGTCCTAACCCAACAAATCTACCATCAATCAAATGTTATCACAATTAAAACCAAATATAAATCGGGAGTTTTAAATCCCAGGTCGTTCTCCCTAGGAATTGCAATTAAGTGTCATATTATTGGCTATGAGATCAAGGGGGTTTGGATGATGGCACGGAAATGTAAATAGCAAGAAATGTAAATATACAAGAAGGTAACTTAACATGCAAAAAATTAAATGAAGGTAAGTAAAGGCAATGAAAATAGAAATTAAGTGCTAAAAAGGACTCTTGGCAAGAATTGGGTAATTAGGGATTCCTATTTTAGTTGTGGACCACAAACATGAAAATTATGTGGAATCAATCCAAACTAGTCAATCCTCCTTGAGAATTAGTCAGAAGGGTGTAATTGATCTCAATCCATAAGTCCTAGTCAACTCACTAATTACTTAGTGAAAGACTAGCGTCAATAGAAAGCAAAGCAATTAACTATTCTCACACAATGCGGAAAGGACATCCACAACTCAATTTCACCCAAACATCCAATTTCTCAACCAAGAATGTGAAACTTAACATGCAAGAAATTAAAAGTCAAAAGCAATAAAATGCATGGAAAGGAAACTTCAAATGCAAGAAAACCTCTTGGCAAGTAATTGAGAGCTAAGGTTACCTATCCTAGGCATTGACCACAACATATGATGATTATGAAGAGTTAATCCTACTTAGTCAATCTTACATCAAAGATAAGTCAAATAGGCATAGTTGATTTCAATCCCTAAGTCCTATGTCAACACTAAGGGGTCACATAGTGTCAAGGGAGACCAAATCAACTAACTACTCTAATATATCAAACAAGAATGGACATAAATGACTCAAGGATCACCAAAGTCAACAATTTCAAGCCAAGAGTGAAGAAAAACTAAGTAAAAACTAAGCCAAGCATTTTATCAAACACTTGGTGTGCATGAAAATAAAATAATATTAAATTGCAATAAAATAAATTCTAATGCTACCAAAGCAAGAAAATAACAATGACAACTAGAGAAAGCAATAAATGACATGGAAATATAAATTTGCATTAATTGGAATTAAAATAACAAAAGTGTGCATAAACATAAAAATGACAAAATAAAGGAAATAACAAGAGAAATGAAAAAGAACAAGATGAAGGAACATGAAAACATAAAGGAAATTACACTAAAACAAAAATTAAAGACAAAAACTAAAGAGAAATTAAACTAATAAATCCTAATTCTAGAGAAAGGGGGGAACTTCTCTCTCTAGAAACTAAAAGAAAACATCATAAAAGCTAAACCTAATTGCCCTCCCTTCATCCTTCTCTAATTTGGCCATAAATAGCTTCAAAAAATGAGTTGAATTGGGTTTTGGGGCCCAGAATTCACCCCGAGCAATTTGCCATTAATGAGGTCACGTGCAGGGACCTGTGTGGACGCACAGATGTGTGCGTCCGCACACATGCTAAATCCTGACTTGTGCGTACGCACAAGTACCTTTGCATATGCATGCCTAAAGTTATGTCCACTATAGAAAATTGCATATCATTTTGAAGGCAGCGGATGTTAGCTTTCCAATGCCGCTTGAACCGTCTCATTTGGACCTCTGTAGCTCAAGTTATGACCACTTTAGTATAGAGAGGTCAGGATTGACAGCTTTCCAAATCCTTCATTTCTTGAATTCTTCCCTTTTGCATGCTCTTTTCCTCACTTCTTCAACCCATACTTGCCTTGGAAACCTGAAATCACTTAACAAATACATCAAGGCACCAAATGGGATTAAAGTGAATAAAATTTACTAAATTAAGCACAAAAGAGCATGTTTTCACTTTTCCAATACAATTTAGGAAGAAATCTCAAAAGCATGCTATTTAGGTGAATAAATGTAGGTTTATGTGATAAAATCCACTCAAATCAAACCAAAATATATTGTAAAATATTGACTCATCAATTCTCCCACACTTAAACAATAGCATGTCCTCATGCTAAACACAACCAAAGGAGATGAATGAAGGGGTAAACATCTTATTGAATGCAACTATCTATATGTATGCAAGTATGTATATACTATATATACCTATATATACTATAGTATCCTATTGAATTGGTGAAAACAAACAATCAAATTCCCAAGCAAGTATATAGATATATAGGGCTAAGCAAAGAAGTAGCTCAATGTAATCAAAATCCAAAGAATTGATTTAACTCATCAAAAAGAAGCAACTTGCAAGAATGCATGATAAAAAGTGTGAAAACATAGAGTTGAGTGATCGAACGCTCACTAGGTATGTATACACTCTAATCACTCGTTGTCTAGGGGTCAATTCACTCAAGTCTCATCCAATCATGCTTTCAAGGTTTTGCTTTTCATGTAACAATCATCAACCATGTGATGCATGAATGCAATTATCATGAGGACTTATTAGGGTTGTAATGGGGTTAAGGTTAAGGTGGGGTAGATATGGCTAAGTGAACTAAAAAATTGGATCTTTGATTAGCTCAAGTATCTCACTCAACATATATCAACCAAACCACAAAAAATACATTCTAACCACCCATTACTTCTTTCCGCGCACATTTATGCCTTAGTTTTTATTCAAAACACATATGCATTTCTTATTCATTTTTTTCTTTTCTTTGGGACAACCTTTGTCCCATCTTATTACTATATTTTCTCTTTTTTTCTTTCATTTCATTTTTTTCTTCTTTTCTATTTCACTCTCTCTTTTTTTTTTTTCTATGACAAATGCATATAGTTAAAGTAAATTGAAACATGAATGTGCACCTATTTTTCAAATTTTTTTAAGAATTACCCAAAACAAAATTTTTCTCTACCAATGTTTCTCAAAATTTTCCCCACACTTAAATGACACGCATTCCTCAACCTAAGCTAATCAAAGATACAATTCAAGGTAATTCATGGTTTTTCGCTTAGGGTTGTGATGTGCTAACAATTAGAACAAAGGGGATTAAAAAGCTCAAAAGGGGTTAACAAAGGTAGATGCAAGGGTAGGTCCATATGGGTGAGCGAGTTTGATTCAAAAATGACCTCAATCATGCTAAATTCATTCAAAACATCAAACATCGGAAATAAAAAATCAAGCGAAACCAAGATCACAATCATAGAAGGATATATAACACACAATGAACAAAATTAGTGGTTAAGAGGTGTAACCACTCATTCAAGCTCAAAACTCACAAGGTATTTTATTCTTTCTCTCTTCTATGTTCCATAAAAATTATTCAAGCAAGTTAAAAAGAACAATTTTCCAATCAATGCAATAGAATGCCCTATACAAAAATTCTTGGAAATCTTTGTTTTTCACTAAAATTATTTCCTATATGTATGTATGATGTGATGGATGTAATTTTTTCAAAATTTTTCTAGTTCTCTTCCTAATTTTCAACAAGCAAAAATTAACATGAACAATTAGGACAAGATTGAACTAGGTGCTATACTATTCACATTATCCAATCACAACTTCTATTTATAAAATATATACTAAGAAAAGGATGCAAAAATGCAACATACAATAACTAGAAATAAACTATGTATAAGCTAAGATATATATACTAGAAGAAAATGCAATGCAACAATCAAAAGCACTCTAAATATCTACAAGAAACATGATAAAAAGAAAAAAAATAAATTGCAAAGTGTTCGGAAAAGAAAGTTTACGCCCTAAAATGACGAATCCTCCCCCACACTTAAGCGTTGCACGGTCCTCCGTGCACAAACACAATCCGGGGAGAATGTCTCTCACGAGCTCTACCTTTGGTTGGCGGATGCGGGGGCTCGGGTTGTGTGAAAATTGCCAAGTCCAATGTATGTTCGGCATCTCCTTCCTCAGTGTCCTCCTTCTCTCCCGGCTCCTTGCCTCACGTCTCATCCTCAAAAAGAATGAATAAAGTATAATTAGAAATCATAGGGCAAGTAACACAAAAAGGGTAAAGGAGAGAGTAAATAAGCATCTAATTAAGGAATTTTGCATAGTGATATGGAATACACACAACGGCCGGCTAACGTGACATCCACACAATGAAAAAGTAAGCATGAGTTCCTCAACTAAATGGCCTAAGATGCCAGCAATGGATGAGCAACATTTAAGCACGTACAAACTTAGGCAACAACAATCAATAGTGAATTGAATGTAGGAATTATTGAATATTAAAGTTGATCAATTGAACGAGCAAAATTGATATAATAGCACAACAAATAAGAACCAATGCAATGATAAAAAGAAAATTACTTATTCATTCTTAGGAAAAATCAAATAATCACATGGTTAAGGTGTTTGTTACAAAAAGTGACAAGTCTTGATAGGAATCAAGTCAAGTCAACTCAAACAAATGCAAAGCATTAACAAGAAACAAGGACCTCGTGATGTGATTATATTGACTTAAAAACCATGATGAACAAGAAAATCAATTCAATTCACTAAAGTAAAAGTGCACAATTCAAAATGCCACACAAGGATAAAGTTTAATGCATATGGTAGCTACAACATATGAATCAAACTCACAATTCAACTAGGCAATTAAACAAGGTTTTGATGCTCAGTGCACATATTCATCAACAATTACACTAAAACTTAAGCAAGAAGTAACCCAATCAACATCAAGCAAACACTTGCAACTTATTCAATTAACAAATAACTAAATAAAAACTAATATAATTACTAAAATAAAAATAAAATGCAAACAAAACAAGTAGAGCAAGTAGAGAAGAGGGCAAATCAAGAGAAGAGAGGGGTGGAAGAAAGAAGAAGAGAAGCAGTAGAGAGAAGAGAAGAAAAAAAAAGTGTAGAGGTGAGAAAATAGGGACGTGCGTACGCACAGGCATGTGTGCGTACGCACACTAGGTGGAAAATACGGTTATGCGCACGCACAACAGCGTGCAGGCACTGCGAACAGAAAGAGCACCGCGACCTGTGCATACGCACAAGGTCTTGTGCGCGTGCACAGAAGGGAGATGAGGGGGGATGTTCCCACGCACAAGGGGAGTGTGTGCTGCGAGCAGAGGGGGTTCCAAAAGTTGTGCGTGCGCACAGAGCTATGCGCACGCACAGGTAGGTTATTTTTTTTAACATGAAGTGTCATAATTGCCAGCTATCACGCCGTCTGTGCGTATGTACACAGGTCCGTGCGCACGCATAAGAGGCAAAAAGTAGAGGGTGCGGCCGCACAAGGTGTACGAATGCTCCCACCAGAAGGGTGCAAGCTAGTGTGCGCACGCACAGGTCGGTGCGCGCACACAGAACGCAAAAATGGGGGTTTTGTGCGTACGCACAAGCGTGTGCGCATGCACATGCTCTGTTTTTCTAAAAAAATTTTAGTGCTCTAAGGCATCAAACTTGATGTCCAAAATAGTTTTTCAACCCCAAAACATGTTATTCATCAAAAACACATAATCTAAACCAAAATCTAATCAATTAAAATTGAAATTAAACTATACCTAAGCCATTTACAAAGAGGGGGTTAGAAAGGTGTTACCATGGTGGGGTGTCTCCCACCTAGCACTTTCATTTATTGTCTTTAAGTTACACTTATGGAGAGCTTTAATGGAGACTTGTGCTTGTATTCATCATGGAGCTTCCAACAATGCTAGAATTTCCACAATTCCTAATTGATTGCACCAAGTTTGGATGGAGTGTCCAACAAGCTATGACCTCACAACAAGAAAAACAAAAAGCAAACAAGACAAGCATATTTATAATAGCAAATAAAAAGCAAGATATTCACATACTAACATATTCACAAAATCCAAAAAACAAGTAAGCAATATATGTACAATCAATCAAAAATAATCTATTTACATATTAACATATTTACAATAGCAAAAAACATACACCATTGCAACTCTCCGGCAACGGTGCCAAATTTGACGATGGCCAAAAGCATAGGTTAGGAATTTGATTATCAAAATGGAATCGACGTTGTAAGTATAGTCCTAACCCAACAAATTGACCATCAATCAAATGTTATCACAATTCAAACCAAATATAAATCAGGAGTTTTAAATCCTAGGTCGTTCTCCCTAGGAATTGCAATTAAGTGTCATATTATTGGCTCTGAGATCAAGGGGGTTTGGATGATGGCACGGAAATGTAAATAGCAAGAAATGTAAATATGCAAGAAGGTAACTTAACATGCAAGAAATTAAATGAAGGCAAGTAAAGGCAATGAAAATAGAAATTAAGTGCTAAAAAGGACTCTTGGCAAGAATTGGATAATTAGGGATTCCTATTCTAGTTGTGGACCACAAACATGAAAATTATGTGGAATCAATCCAAACTAGTCAATCCTCCTTGAGAATTAGTCAGAAGGGTGTAATTGATCTCAATCCATAAGTCCTAGTCAACTCACTAATTACTTAGTGAAAGACTAGCGTCAATAGAAAGCAAAGCAATTAACTATTCTCACACAATGCGGAAAGGACATCCACAACTCAATTTCACCCAAACATCCAATTTCTCAACCAAGAGTGTGAAACTTAACATGCAAGAAATTAAAAGTCAAAAGCAATAAAATGCATGGAAAGGAAACTTCAAATGCAAGAAAACCTCTTGGCAAGTAATTGAGAGCTAAGGTTACCTATCCTAGGCATTGACCACAACATATGATGATTATGAAGAGTTAATCCTACTTAGTCAACCTTACATCGAAGATAAGTCAAATAGGCATAGTTGATTTCAATCCCTAAGTCCTATGTCAACACTAAGGGGTCACATAGTGTCAAGGGAGACCAAATCAACTAACTACTCTAATGTATCAAACAAGAATGGACATCAATGACTCAAGGATCACCAAAGTCAACAATTTCAAGCCAAGAGTGAAGAAAAACTAAGTAAAAACTAAGCCAAGCATTTTATCAAACACTTGGTGTGCATGAAAATAAAATAATATTAAATTGCAATAAAATAAATTCTAATGCTATCAAAGCAAGAAAATAACAATGACAACTAGAGAAAGCAATAAATGACATGAAAACATAAATTTGCATTAATTGAAATTAAAATAACAAAAGTGTGCATAAACATAAAAAAGACAAAATAAAGGAAATAACACGAGAAACGAAGAAGAACAAGATGAATGAACATGAAAACATAGAGGAAATTACACTAAAATAAGAATTAAAGACAGAAATTAAAGAGAAATTAAACTAATAAACCCTAATTCTAGAGAGAGGGGGGAGTTTCTCTCTCTAGAAACTAAAAGAAAACATCATAAAAGCTAAACCTAATTGTCCTCTCCCCTTCATCCTTCTTTAATTTGGCCTTAAATAGCTTCAAAAAATGAGTTGGATTAGGTTTTGGGGCCCAGAATTCGCCCCCAATGATTTGCTATTAATGAGGCCACGTGCAGGGACCTATGCGTCCGCACACATGCTAAATCCTGACTTGTACGTACGCACAAGTACCTGTGTGTGCGCACGCTTAAACTTATGTCCACTATAGCAAATTGCATATCATTTTGAAGCCCCGGACGGTAGCTTTCCAATGTTGCTAAAACCGCCTCATTTGGACCTCTATAGCTTAAGTTATGACCAATTTAGTACAGAGAGGTTAGGATTGATAGCTTTCCAAATCCTTTATTTCTTGAATTCTTCCCTTTTACATGCTGTTTTCCTCACTTTTTCAACCCATACTTGTCTTAGAAATCTGAAATCACTTAACAAATACATCAAGACACCAAATGGAATTAAAGTAAAAAAAATTGACTAAATTAAGCACAAAAGAGCATATTTTCACTTTTCCAATACAATTTAGGAAGAAATCTCAAAAGCATGCTATTTAAGTGAATAAATGTGGGTTTATGTGATGAAATTCACTCATATCGAACCAAAATATATCGTAAAATATGGACTCATCAAGCCTCTCTTTCACCAATTTCTATAGTTTAAAATAAAATTTAATTTGCCAATTAGTTATAACTTAAATGGTATAGTCTTTCCATACTCACTTAAGAGATTACGGGTTCGAGTCTCCATGTCTTCGTTAAAATAAAATTTAATTTTATGCTTTTATAAAATTTTTGGATAATCGAAGTTGATCAAAATATTTTTTTGCTAATTATCCCTATTATAACTATCTTCATCATCTAACGTTCTCTCTCCTCCCTCCTTTCTCTTCTTCAGCAATTAGTACACCATTTCTTTCATCAACAGCAATGTCATCTCCTCCTCAACCTTACTATCACCTTTCTTCACCATACTACTGTCACACCCACGATCACCTCTATTTCCACTTCGTCACAAGTCACACTATCTCTTTGTCTTTGTCTCTAACTCTTTTTTAAAGGTCATGTTATGGTCAATAATATTTTTTAATAAAAAATAACGATCGATCTTTTTAGATGAAAAAATAAAAAGTAAAATTATCGCGTGCAGTGCACATTTTTCTTTTAAAAAATTAGTTATAATTTTTTTATTTTTTACCTAACTAATTTTTCAAATAAAAAAATCTCAAAAAATTAAGTTGAGTCAAAGATTAGTACATAACAATATAGAAACTTACATAACAAAAAGTCTATTAATAAAATTTTTACTAACACATCAAAAGAATATATATTAATATAAAATAATAAAAGATTAGCTTACACTAGCTATCTATTAACTCTTGTTCGCTAAACTATTATTTATGTGCTTCTACGCCTAAAACAACTTACGTTTTGTTTTTGAATAAATAATTACTACCATTTGTACTCAGATATCTAGATTTATATTCAAGAAGTATAGTTCGATCAAAAGTGGAGGTGCCCCAATGTATTTTCATATTCTGATATGTTATCTATCATTTTAGAATTATGGCGAATTGAGTTGGCCATAAGAAAAGGAAGTTTATCCTTTTCTTTTTATAACAGCAGCCTCCCAGTTGGTTGAAAAACGAAAAAGGATGATATGATATGATATGATATGGCCTGCTTCAGTTTTGTTCTTAGACGGCACACCGAAGAAAACTGAGTAGGAAAAAAAAAACCACCTGAGTTTAATTAATTATTAATAGTCTGGGATTAATTAAATTGGCATTTTTGCCCTTTAATAAATTATAAATACTAATTTTCTGGTGTCTGGGATTTAAAGAGACTTACAAATAAATAATTTTTATGAAACTTAATATCTTTTGAACTTATTCCAATTGAATTGAAGTAGTTAACTTTTTCGTAATAAAATTGACAAATCGGTAGAATATAATTTACTGAAACAATTGGATAATTAATGAAGGGAAAACCAATATAAAATCTATAATAAAGTAATTTTCGCACTAAGTGAAGGTTCCAATAAAATCAAATCAAAGCAAATATCAAAGCTTCCCACTTAACAACAATGATCAACAGTGATCTTTGAATTTGACGGCTTCAAACCATTCTAGAAGACAAATAATAATATGGAATAAAATACTATTTTGGTACTAAGGTTCAAATTTTAGTTTGGTTATTAACGTTTTAAACATTTTATTTTTGTTTTAGAAAATTTTAAACAAATTTAATATTGTCTTACCATTAAATTTGATACTAATAGTTAATAAAATAAGTATTATAAATGTTAATAACATTATTAATTAAGTTATATCTTTTTTCATGTGTTAAGAAACATAATCAAACTTTCTTATAATATTTCTTTTTCTCAATTTTTTTTATACAAAACTCGCTCTTCATATTTTAATAATAATCAATCATCAAGGCCTTTTAAAATTAAAGTAAAAATTTTTATATTAATAATTATTGGTATATTAGATTTATTTACATATTAAAATTGAATGTTATTGACTTTTTAATATGTGAATTATTTGTGTCAAATTTAATGGTAGAACAATATTAATCTCATTTAAAATCTTTTTGAAACTAAAATAGAACATTTAAAAATTTGAGACTGAAATAAAATATTTAAAATCTTAGAGATTAAATTAAAATTTAACTCAAATATTAGAAGACTAAAATAATATTTTATCGATGGTACTTGATGATGATCACATGATGTTGAAGAAACTTCATTGAGTTTATTAATCATTTCTTGTAATAGCGTGCGCTTAGTGTTTCTTTTATGGTCTTCGACTCTTCGTACAGGTGCACAAGTACAACTAAAATTGAGGTTGAAGCACCATATGAGACGACAATGAAAGAAATACATAGAATTATCTATGAAAAAGTAGCCGCAATGTGTCGCTTATTATTTTTTTTTTGTGTGTGAGAGAAAGGAGTGTGTCTCACAATAATGTGAGAAGAGATGAGTTTTATTCTGTTATGGTTTGAATAAATTGGTGTCTTCGATTTGTTTCATCTTTTAAATCAACAACCACAAATTGGACAGTTCGATTTATGTTTTTAAAAATAAAAAATTTTTAATGTTAAAATTGGGGCAATTTACTTATTTAAATTGTTTCACTCTCAATATTACGCAAATATATTGTTTCAAAAACAAATACGTAAATACATTGATTCACATATCACTAGTAGCGGTTTACAAGAGAACAGAAATCGTTAGTACCAGCCACGGTTTACATGTATGCTGTGTTGGTCATAGGCAGCAGCGGTTTATGTAGTTGGTGTGCGTGCGTAAACCGCTGGTGCCTATAGCGGTTTACGTTTAGTATGTGTCAATGGGCTCCCTATATAAACCATGTAGGGGCCAAATGTGGAGAGGTAGAGTGTTATTAACAAATGGATGGGGAGGATAGTTTTGTGGCTCTGGTCCACTGCTCTGGAAAAATTCAAAAGAGCGAAAGGCATGGTGTGAAATTCACAGATAGAGAACTGGTTAGTATTTTTATCCGATTTTCAAGTATATTGTGTGCCGGAGGTTGAATTTGAGGCCGGACCGAATCGAGTTGAGAATGCGCTGTGTGATGATGATTCCGATGAGGAGCCGGTCGATATTGGTAGGGACAGTGATGATGATATACCAAGAGGTACACGTACAACCCATGGAGGTTCCGGTTCTGGAACACAAGAGTACCCTCCGCACCTGTCGTTTTTGAACTTGGAAGCCATCGGCCAACACCAGAATGTAGAGACAACATTCGATGGACAGGGTATGCATGATGGGACAGGTTTGACTGAATTTCAGATTGGCCAATCGTTCCAGAGTAAGGAGGAAGCCGTGCTGAGCGTAAAAGATTACAGCATTCGGCGTGGAGTTGAGTACAGGATTATGGAGTCAGACAATCTAAAATACCAAGGGAGATGCAAGGAGTTCGGTAACGGGTGCATGTGGTTGATTCGGATAGTCATGCGGAAAAGGAAGAGCACATGGGAAGTTAGGAGATACAACGGACCACACACGTGTATGGCCACATCGATATCGAGCGACCACAAGCAGCTTGATTATCATGTCATCTGTGCGAGAATCTTTCCATTGATTAGAGCTGATGCGTCGGTGTCGATTAAGGTGTTGCAAGAGGCAACAGAGGCAACATATGGTTTCAAGCCTAGTTATCGGAAGGTGTGGTTAGCGAAGCAGAAGGCAGTAGCACAGATCTACGGTGATTGGGAAGAGTCAATAGCAGATCTGCCCCGCTGGATCCTTGGGGTCACATTCACCATGGACGATTTCGTTGCTCTGCTAAAGACCTCCCCGGTTAGAGTGGGTGACCAGGTTGATGAAGATAGAGTCTATTTTCATCGCATGTTTTGGAAATTTCTTCCATGTATTGAGGCATTCCACCACTGTAAGCCACTCGTCAGTATCGACGAGACACACTTGTATGACAAGTATGGAGGGACCTTGTTGTTGGCGATTGCTCAGGATGGGAATTTGAATATTTTCCCTGTTGCGTTTGCACTAGTGGAGGGAGAAAATGCAGAGTCTTGGTCATACTTTCTGTCCAATCTTAGAAGACATGTTACTCCACAGGAAGGTATTCTCGTGTTCTCTGATAGACACAACGGCATCAAGGCTGCGCTGGAGTCCCCAGGTAGTGGTTGGCGACCTCCCCATGCTTATAGGGCATTTTGTATTCGGCATGTTGCTGCAAATTTTGCCCTCACCTTCAAGGGGCAGGATGCGAGGAGGTGGTTGGTAAACGCCGCTTATGCGAAGACAGAAGCATAATTTGACTATTGGTTTGATATAATGAGGTCAGAGAACCCAGCCATGTGTGATTGGGCAAACAGGATGGAGTATGAGATGTGGACACAGCACAAGGATGCGGGGAGACGATATGGTCACATGACGACCAACATTTCTGAGTGTGTGAACTCTATTTTGAAGGGCACAAGAAATCTACCTGTGACGTCCTTGGTTAAGTCCACTTATCTTCGGCTTGCTGAGTTGTTTGTTGTCCGGGGGCAGACGGCAGAGGCACAGTTAGGGTCCGGTCACCGGTATTCGCAGGCACTTGTTAAGGCCATTGAGCGTAACTTGAAGGATTTGAGGTGCTTCACTGTGCCTGTGTTCGATAGGCATCAACTTCATTATACAGTGGCTGAGACTACCCCCACAGGCAGATTCTCATTGGGTAGCTACCGGGTTTCCTTAAGGGATCGTACTTGCGACTGTGGATACTTCCAGGCGCTACACTACCCATGTTGTCATGCCATCGCATGCTGTGCGCAGTCACGGCTAGATTGGGCAACTTATGTTGATGAAGTGTACATCATGTCTGAGGTATTTAAGGTGTATCAGATGTCTTTTGCACCTTGTATTCCAGAGGAGCTTTGGCCCCCCTATGACGGTCCGACTGTGATCCCCGACCCGAACATGAGACGGGCAAGAGAAGGACGACCACGGTCCACCCGCATCCGCAACAACATGGACGAAGCTGACACCAGTCGACCGAAGCGGTGTGGCCTGAGCAGGCAGCCCGGTCACACCCGAAAGGGTTGCCCTCAGCGAGGTTCTACCAGCGGCATCTAGACATATCTATTGGTTTATATACTTTGTAATTGTTTACATGTCATGTTGTCAGTTATCTGTTTAGTGTTTGTTCCTACAAATGTATCCGTTTGTATCAGCAATGAGTTTTAGTTATGATCAGTTTATTAGTTAATCTTAACTCAATTAGTTGTTTATCACTTTTGTAGATTTATCATGGTTTAGTTCCATTATATAAGCGATCAATAATAGTATAGTAGTAAATGATATGCCAAAATAACAATCAACCATAATAATTAAACATAAAGTCCTTAACGAGTTCAAAAATCACATAACCAAAAAACACAAAATACAACACAACAGTCTAATTATCGCGATCATCCCAGGCTGCATCATGAAAAGGATCAAGCAGATGAGATCCCGTTCCACATCGCGTGGGACGCCTGACTCTAGTCGGTGGGCCAGCCTCCTGAACAGCATCATCAACCGGAGGGTCTAACCCAAACGCAGATTGAGGGGTGCCTCCCATGGTGAACCAAGTATCCAAAGGGCTACCTGTAGACTCGTTAAGATCCACTGCATACTGTCCCTAATAGTCAGGTGTCTGGGACTGCATTTCTGTCATATGTGGCTGGTAAGCTGTGGTATCAAACTGCACATACGGTACTTGCGGCTAGTAAGGCGGGGCATCAACCTACACATGGGACGGGCCGGCATCATCCCTAAACACCGCAGCGAAGTCTGCATAAAATTGTGCACTACCCATCTGATAATCTACATCCATAGTCATCGTAGGCGTAACAGACTAAGTGAATGTATCGCCTACAGTCTCAGTCTCTGTGGTCCCACTAACTCCACCACCGAACTGGGTAGCACCCTCAGTGCCCCGACGTCTGGCACTAGACCGACGAACATGGTGACCACCCCCATCAGCAGCCTTCCCGCCTACATCATCCTCGTGCAGCATATCATATATCCATCGCCACTCTCGACCGGTATCACGCGTACCAACACGACGGCATCTCTCAACACGTCGGTTATCCGGCATATCAGGTAGCTGTGATCTGCATGGGACCTGTGACGAGCCTCTCTGTAATGCCTCTTGAGGTATCTCGGTGCCCCTGGGATCCGTGAATGCAACTCCTGGGCTAAGGAACCTATGAGCCTCGCGGTACCACCAATCTATGTAATCAGCGGATGGACCCAGATCTGCCACTCACTCAATGGAAATGACTGCATCAAGTCTGTTCCCCCAGTGTAAATGCCAGGCCTGATAGTAATGGGGGAACCACCTATCTCCTCCCCTCCCGTCCTTAGCATGCAGCCAGTCTATGTTCAAAGCATCGTTGGGGATATGCTGCACTCCACCCAGCTGTGGGACAACCCTATCAACCTGATGCCACTCGATGACCGCAAAGTATATCAAAGTAGTGACCGCTTGCCATATGCGACTATGCTCCTCTTTAAGTATCTCCAGATGGACCACAGCAAGTACATCAAGCGCGGAGTAGGGCTCCCATACAATCTGAAAATTCAAAATACATCAGACATTACCATAACAAGTATATATGTAGTCACGACTCGAAAGCAAACCACAAACAAAACCATAACAAGTGTAATACTTACATCACGAGCGGTCAAGCGATCCAATGCAAGCCGATAACTTAGGACCCTCTGTTCCTTGCCATCGTTCGAAGGTAAGTAAGCAGACCACCTAATTGTAAAGCAGATGAGACACAAACTTAAAAAACACAACATAAATTTTTGAAGCTTTCAAAAAACATAACACATACCTGGATGCCAGCGGAAAAGAGAAAACCTCAAACCCGGACGGCCTCAACGAGGGGAAACGCCAGAATATCCAACTCTGTAGCAACTGGAGGGGACCCGCAAGGTTAGTCACATTTCTATTCGCTACCCGACACATACATCGGTACAACCAAGCCAAAGCAGCCGAACCCCAGCTATACCTCCCCATGTCATCAAGGTTCGCCACAAATGACAACCACCGTATATGTACCTGGTTTGCACTCTTGTCCCCAAATAATTGAGTAGATAAAAGCATCATGATGTAGGCACGTGCGTAGATGCGGACTGTCTCCTCATTCACATCTGGTGGTAGCACACTAAACCTCTCGTGGAACCATGTAAAGTGGACCGTCATCTGCTTGACCTTATTCGGTGGTGGCACCTCACTGAATAGGTCCTGAAACTACTCCCAAGCTGGTCGGCCACCCTCCATGTATGTCTCAAACTCACCAAGACAACCACTCACAGCCTCCCCATCGACAGGCAACCCAAGCTGAAAAGCCACGTCTTGCAATGTCACTGTGCACTCTCCGAAAGGCATGTGGAACGTGTGCGTCTCAGGATGCCACCTCTCAACGAACGCACTAACCAATGGCTCATCCAACCAGAACCATTGGCTGTTTAGCCTGGCCAAATGGTACAATCCAGCCCTCTCTAAATACGGGATGATCCTTTCATGCATGGGCATATTCTGTTGCCATCTCACACTGTATATACACCTAGTGGGCTGCACAGAACATGAAAGAAATGCAAGATACAATTAAATTCTCCTATCCATAAGAAAATTCCCTATCTAACAATAACAAATATCTTAAATCATCATCAAATTTTGAACCGGTAAATAAATTAATCCCTAAATCCTATAACTAAGTCGTCAATAAACCAACGATATTCAAATTATACATACTTATTACAATAGTAAAAATGACAACACACTAAATTGATTAAATAACAGCCACAATTATAAAAGTATTATAAAACTTTAACAACAAAATTCAAAACAGCAACCCAAACCGATTAAACTAACATCCTAACATGCGAAGCCTAATTTCAAACTAGAGGTACTAATCTATAAATTCTGTATATTCTACCTTACATACCATTTTTCTAACTAAAAAAATCATAAGCCTAAAAAAATATCTAAATTATTAACTAACCTCGTCACCAATGGAACCGGCAACATGCGCAACACCGTTTAGTTGGTACAAGCTCCTTCTGTCTGCCATGATATCCCGCCGGAGGTCGCTGCTCAAATACCTCGGACCCGCTCTCAACTTGCTCTGACCTCTCTCTAGAATTTCCACTCTCTAACCAACCTTACAAAACCTCAAAATGAATAATCCGCGGCTGGCTCCACAGTTTATATAGGCAGCCATCCTCCACGTAAACCGCTATAGGCTCTAGCGGTTTACGCACACACACCAATGCACAGGCAGCAGCGGTTTATGACCAATCCCTTTCAAACGTAAACCGCGGCAGGTGATAGCGGTTTCTATTCTGCAACCTTTGCTTGTAAACCGCGGCTGGTACTAGTGGTTTCTGTTCTCTTGTAAACCGCTACTGCCAGTAGCGGTTTATATAGATATGTGAATCAATGTATTTACGTATCCATTTTTGAAACAATGTATTTGCGTAATATTGAGAGTGAAACAATTTAAATAAGTAAATTGTCCTTAAAATCGGACTGTCCGATTTTTATTTTAAAAAATAAAAAAAAATAAAAAATACAAATCGGACTCTTTGATTTGTAGTTTATTTTTTTCTCCAAACAAATTGAACCCTCCGATTTATAGTTTATTTTTTTTCAAACAAATCGGACCGTCCAATTTAAATAAAACACCATATAAAAAAAATTTAATCTTCCAATATCAATATATTACACATATATTTAATCAATATAAAAAAAATTAGCCGCAATGTGTTGTTTATCGGAAGAACGAGATAAGTGATGCAACTTTTCTTTCTTATTAGTGGATATATATCAATCTACATTTTCGATCTCTTAATTCAAAGTGAATAGTGTTGATTGTAAATTATAAATTTTAAAATTAAATTGAAAATATAGGAGGATAATTATCATTGGTTTTAGTTTGGTAAAATATTTTCTTTGATTCTTTTACCATCCATTATTTTTGTTAATTTTTTTAATTCAATAAAATTATATAGTATTTTTAGAATAATGTGACTAAGAAGAAAATTAAAATAACCCAACTACCTGAGTATATTACAGAATATCGATACATTACCACTTTTTCCATATTCTCAGGGAAAAAGGAAAATAAACCAGCTTTGTATATATATATATATATATATATATATATCTAACAAGTAGAATTTTATATACTTTACAGGATGTATTTTGTATATAAAAAATTATAGAAGAATAATGTATATTGTAATCGACACGAACAACGGATAAAAAAAGATAAATTAATTTAGATTCTTAATTAATTAATTAATATTAAATTTTGAAATTTTAAAAGTAAAGATTTTAGTAATTTTATTGTCACTCATACAGTTATTTTATTGTTCTATGTCTGTCATTTACTATACACTTTTCATCTTCGATTTACCACTACAACTTGATTTTGTCGTCAGAGACAGCTGTCTAGATGCCGCCATTTTCCCTTATCCCGTTTAGACGCAGTAGAACGCTGTTGTCCCCTCTCCCCGTAGTCTGTGCAAACGCAGCACAGCCACACCTGATCATTTTCGTCACTTTTTCGTGGTGCCTCCGTCTCTCCCATTCACGTTGGGAGTTGTTACGGTACTATTATCGGCTGTTGCCGTGCAAGTTGTAAACCCCGCTAAAATCGGTAAATAATTAGTTAATAAATTGAATTTTTATTAGGAAAGCTAAAAATGCAAAACTAATACCAAAATAGGATAGAGCTCGTCGAAACGAGAATTTTGATACCAATTTCAAAAAATTGGCCCAAAAATCGGACCGAAAAGACCGAACTGGTTGAATCGGGGCCCAAACCGGACCCGTGAGTCCAACCGGACCCATAATTAAAAAGAAGCAGCAGCTTTTTCTTCTTCATTCTTCACCATCGTTGCAAACAGATTGGGAAGAGAAGGAGCTTCCCTAACCCTCACCTTTCCTTCTCACTACCATAACTCCTCCGTCCGGGCTCCAATCGCCACACTGGTGCGCGAAATTGTGATCACTACAACTTCACACAACTAACCAGCAAGTGCACTGGGTCGTCCAAGTAATACCTTACGTGAGTAAGGGTCGATCCCACGGAGATTGTTAGCATTGAAGCAAGCTATGGTCATCTTGTAAATCTTAGTCAGGCAAACTCAAATGTATATGATGATGAACGAAAATAACATAGAAGATAAGGATAGTGATACTTATGTATATCATTGGTGTAAGAGCTTCAGACAAGTGTATGAAGATGCCTTCCCTTCCGTCTCTCTGCTTTCCTACTGCCTTCATCCAATCCTTCTTACTCCTTTCCATGGCAAGCTCGTATAGGGTTTCACTGTTGTCAGCAGCTACCTCCCATCCGCGCAGTGAAAGCTAATGCACGCACTCTGTCACAGTACTGCCAGTCACCGGTTTGGTTCCCTCCCCTACCGGAATAGAATCACTCTTTTGCGTCTGTCACTAACGCCTAGTAGGTTACAGGTTTGAAGTACGTCACAGTCATTCAGTCATTGAATCCTACTCAGAATACCACAGACAAGGTTAGACCTTCCGGATTCTCTTGAATGCCGCCATCAGTTCTTGCCTATACCACGAAGACTCTGATCTCACGGAATGGTTGGCTCGTTTGTCAGGCGAGCACTCGGTTGTCAGGCGATCAACCATGCATCGTGCAATCAGGAATCCAAGAGATATTCACTAAGCCTCAGATGCTTGTAGAACAAGAATGGTTGTCAGTCACCTTGTTCATGGGGTGAGAATGGTGATGGGTGTCAATCATCACCTTCATCATGTTGAAGAACAAGTGATATCTTGGTAAAAGAACAAGCGGAATTGAATGGAAGAACAATAGTAATTGCATTAATACTCGAGGTACAGCAGAGCTCCACACCTTAATCTATGGTGTGTAGAAACTCCACCGTTGAAAATACATAAGAACAAGGTCTGGGCATGGCCGAATGGCCAGCCTCCCAAAGAGGGTTCAATCATAAAAACATGATCAAAAGGCTCTCCCTAATACAATAGTAAAAGGTCCTACTTATAGAAAACTAGTACATAGATGAGTAAATGACATAAAAATCCACTTCCGGGCCCACTTGGTGTGTGCTTGGGCTGAGCAATGAAGCAATTTCGTGTAGAGACTCTCCTTGGAGTTAAACGCCAGCTTTAGTGCCAGTTTGGGCGTTTAACTCCCAATTAGGTGCCAGTTCCGGCGTTTAACGCTGGAATTTCTTGAGGTGACTTTGAACGCCGGTTTGGGCCATCAAATCTTGGGCAAAGTATGGACTATTACATATTGCTGGAAAGCCCAGGATGTCTACTTTCCAACGCCGTTGAGAGCGCGCCAATTGGGCTTCTGTAGCTCCAGAAAATCCACTTCGAGTGCAGGGAGGTCAGAATCCAACAGCATCTGCAGTCCTTTTGAGTCTCTGGATCAGATTTTTGCTCAGGTCCCTCAATTTCAGCCAGAAAATACCTGAAATCACAGAAAAACACACAAACTCATAGTAAAGTCCAGAAAAGTGAATTTTAACTAAAAACTAATAAAAATATAATAAAAACTAACTAGATCATACTAAAAATCTACTAAAAACAATGCCAAAAAGCATACAAATTATCCGCTCATCACAACACCAAACTTAAATTGTTGCTTGTCCCCAAGCAACTGAAGATCAAATAAGATAAAAAGAAGAGAATATGCAATGAACTCCAAAAACATCTATGAAGATCAGTATTAATTAGATGAGCGGGGCTTTTATCTTTTTGCCTCTGAATAGTTTTGGCATCTCACTCTATCCCTTGTAATTCAGAATGATTGGCTTCCTTAGGAACTTAGAATCCAGATAGTGTTATTGATTCTCCTAGTTAAGTATGATGATTCTTGAACACAGCTACTTATTGAGTCTTGGCTGTGGCCCAAAGCACTCTGTCTTCCAGTATTACCACCGGATACATACATGCCACAGACACATAATTGGGTGAACCTTTTCAGATTGTGACTCAGCTTTGCTAAAGTCCCCAATTAGAGGTGTCCAGGGTTCTTAAGCACACTCTTATTTGCCTTGGATCACAACTCTTATTCTTTCTTTTTCTTTCTTCTTCTTTTTTTTTCTTTTCGGTTTTTTTTTTTTTCGTTTGCTTCCTTCTTTTTTTTTTTTTTTTGCTTTTTCTTGCTTCAAGAATCATTTTTAATGATTTTTCAGATCTTCAGTAACATGTCTCCTTTTTCATCATTCTTTCAAGAGCCAACATTCATGAACCACAAGTTCAAAAGACATATGCACTGTTCAAGCATACATTCAGAGAACAAAAGTGTTGCCACCACATCAAAATAATTAAACTATTATAAAATTCAGAATTCATGCAATTCTTTCCTTTTCAATTAAGCACGTTTTTATTAAGAGAGGTGATGGATTCATAGGACATTCATAACTTTAAGGCATAGACACAAAGACACTAATGATCACAAGACACAAACATGGATAAACATAAGGCATAAAAATCGAAAAACAGAAGAATAAAGAACAAGGAAATCAAGGAACGGGTCCACCTTAGTGATGGCGGCTCTTTCTTGCTCTTGAAGATCCTATGGAGTGCTTGAGCTCCTCAATGTCTCTTCCTTGTCTTTGTTGCTCCTCCCTCATGATTCTTTGGTCTTCTCTAATTTCATGGAGGAGAATGGAGTGTTCTTGATGCTCCACCCTTAGTTGTCCCATGTTGGAACTCAATTCTCCTAGGGAGGTGTTTAATTGCTCCCAAAAATTTTGTGGAGGAAAGTGCATCCCTTGAGGAATCTCAGGGATCTCATGGTGAGAGGGGTCTCTTGTGTACTCCATCCTTTTCTTGGTGATGGGCTTGTCCTCATCAATGGGGGTATCTCCCTCTATGTCAACTCCAACTGAATAACAGAGGTGACAGATGAGATGAGGAAAGGCTAACCTTGCCAAGGTGGAGGTCTTGTCCGCCACCTTATAGAGTTCTTGGGCTATAACCTCATGAACCTCTATTTCTTCTCCAATCATGATGCTATGAATCATGATGGCCCGGTCTATGGTAACTTCGGACCGGTTGCTAGTGGGAATGATTGAGCGTTGTATGAACTCCAACCATCCTCTAGCCACAGGCTTGAGGTCATGCCTTCTCAATTGAACCGGCTTTCCTCTTGAATCTTGCTTCCATTGTGCGCCCTCTTCACATATGGTTGTGAGGACTTGGTCCAACCTTTGATCAAAGTTGACCCTTCTAGTGTAAGGATGCTCATCTCCTTGCATCATAGGCAAGTTGAACGCCACCCTCACATTCTCCGGACTAAAATCCAAGTATTTCCCCCGAACCATAGTGAGATAATTCTTGGGATTCGGGTTCACACTTTGGTCATGGTTCTTGGTGATCCATGCATTGGCATAGAACTCTTGAACCATCAAGATTCCGACTTGTTGAATGGGGTTGGTGAGTACTTCCCAACCTCTTCTTCGGATCTCATGGCGGATCTCCGGATATTCACCCTTTTTGAGTGAAAAGGGGACTTCGGGGATCACCTTCTTCAAGGCCACAACTTCATAGAAGTGGACTTGATGCACCCTTGAGAGGAATCTATCCATCTCCCATGACTCGGAGGTGGAAGCTTTTGCCTTCCCTTTCCTCTTTCTAGAGGTTTCTCCGGCCTTGGATGCCATAAACGGTTATGAAAAAGCAACGCTTTTACCACACCAAACTTAGAATGTTTGCTCGTCCTCGAGCAAAAGAAGAAAGAATAGAGTAGAAGAAGAAGAAATGAGGAAGAGGGGGAAGGTTTGTGTGTTCGGCCAATAAGGGAAAGAAAGGGTGTTTAGGTTGTGTGAAAATGAAGGGTTGAAGAAGGGTATATATAGGAGAGAGGGGTGTAATGGTTCGGCCATGGAGGGTGGGTTTGGGAGGGAAAGTGGTTTGAATTTGAAGGGTGAGGTTGGTGGGGATTTATGAAGGATGGATGTGAGTGGTGAAGAGAAAGATGGGATTTGATAGGTGAAGGGTTTTGGGGAAGAGGTATTGAGGTGATTGGTGAGTGGGGGAAGAAGAGAGAGAGTGATGGTGGGGTCCTGTGGGGTCCACAGATCCTGTGGTGTCAAGGAAAAGTCATCCCTGCACCAAATGTTGCTCAAAATCACGTTTGAGCTATTTCTGGCGTTAAACGCCGGGCTGGTGCCCATTCCTGGCGTTTAACGCCAGGTTGTTGCCCTTTACTGGCGTTTAACGCCAGTCTGGTGCCCCTTTCTGGCGTTAAACGCCCAGAATGGTGCCAGACTGGGCGTTAAACGCCCAACAGCTAGCATTACTGGCGTTTGAACGCCAGCTTCTTCTCCTCCAGGGTGTGCTGTTTTTCTTCCTGTTTTTCATTCTGTTTTTGCTTTTTTCATTGTTTTTGTGACTTCTTATGATCATCAACCTACAAAAAAGATAAAATAACAAAAGGAAATAGTTAGCTATAAAACATTGGGTTGCCTCCCAACAAGCGCTTCTTTAATGTCATTAGCTTGACAGAGGACTCTCATGGAGCCTCAGAAGTGCTCAGAACCGTGTTGGAACCTCCCAACACCAAACTTAGAGTTTGAATGTGGGGGTTCAACACCAAACTTAGAGTTTGGTTGTGGCCTCCCAACACCAAACTTAGAGTTTGACTGTGGGGGCTCTGCTTGGCTCTGTTTTGAGAGAAGCTCTTCATGCTTCCTCTCCATGATGATAGAGGGATGTCCTTGGGCCTTAAACACCAAGGATTCTTCATTCACTTGAATGATCAACTCTCCTCTATCAACATCAATCACAGCTTTTGCTGTGGCTAGGAAGGGTCTGCCAAGGATGATGGATTCATCCATGCACTTCCCAGTCTCTAGGACTATGAAGTCAGTAGGAATGTAATGGTCTTCAATCTTCACCAAAACATTCTCTACAAGTCCATGAGCTTGTTTTCTTGAATTGTCTGCCATCTCTAATGAGATTCTTGCAGCTTGCACCTCAAGGATCCCTAATTTCTCCATTACAGAGAGGGGCATGAGGTTTACACTTGACCCTAAGTCACACAAGGCCTTCTTGAAGGTCATGGTGCCTATGGTACAAGGTATAGAAAACTTCCCAGGATCCTGCCTCTTTTGAGGCAGTTTCTGCCTAGACAAGTCATCCAGTTCTTTGGTGAGCAAGGGAGGTTCATCCTCCCAAGTCTCATTTCCAAATAACTTGTCATTCAGTTTCATGATTGCTCCAAGGTATTTAGCAACTTGCTCTTCAGTGACATACTCATCCTCTTCAGAGGAAGAATACTCATCAGAGCTCATGAATGGCAGAAGTAAGTCCAATGGAATCTCTATGGTCTTATTTTGAGCCTCAGATTCCCATTGGAACTCAGAGGAGATTGGTACACGCTCACTGAGGTCTTCCTCAGTGGCGTCCTCCTCTTCTCTTTCCTCTCCATATTCGGCCATATCTATGGCTTTGCACTCTCCTTTTGGATTTTCTTCTGTATTACTTGGGAGAGTGCTAGGAGGGAGTTCAGTGACTTTCTTGCTCAGCTGACCCACTTGTCCTTCCAAATTTCTGATGGAGGACCTTGTTTCATTCATGAAACTTTGAGTGGTCTTTATTAGATCAGAGACCATTGTTGCTAAGTCAGAAGTATTCTGCTTAGAACTCTCTATCTGCTGCTGAGAAGATGATGGAAAAGGCTTGCCATTGCTAAACCTGTTTCTTCCACCATTATTGTTATTGAGACCTTGTTGAGGTCTCTCTTGATTCTTCCATGAGAAATTGGGGTGATTTCTCCATGAAGAATTGTAGGTGTTTCCATAGGGTTCTCCTAGGTAATTCACCTCTTCCATAGAAGGGTTCTCAGGATCATAGGCTTCTTCCTCAGATGAAGCTTCCTTAGTACTGCTTGGTGCATTTTGCATTCCAGACAGACTTTGAGAAATCAAATTGACTTGTTGAGTCAATATCTTGTTCTGAGCCAATATGGCATTCAGAGTGTCAATCTCAAGAACTCCTTTCTTCTGACTAGTCCCATTGTTCACAGGATTCCTTTCAGAAGTGTACATGAATTGGTTATTTGCAACCATTTCAATCAATTCTTGAGCTTCTGCAGGCGTCTTCTTCAGATGAAGAGATCCTCCAGCAGAGCTATCCAAAGACATCTTGGATAGTTCAGAGAGACCATCATAGAAAATACCTATGATGCTCCATTCAGAAAGCATGTCTGAAGGACATCTTCTGATTAATTGTTTGTATCTTTCCCAAGCTTCATAGAGGGATTCTCCATCCTTCTGTCTGAAGGTCTGGACTTCCACTCTAAGCTTACTCCATCTTTGTGGTGGAAAGAACTTTGCCAAGAAGGCATTGACTAGCTTTTCCCAAGAGTCCAGGCTTTCTTTAGGTTGAGAATCCAACCATATTCTAGCTCTGTCTCTTACAGCAAAAGGGAATAGCATCAGTCTGTAGACCTCAGGGTTAACCCCATTAGTCTTGACTGTGTCACAGATTTGCAAGAATTCAGCTAAGAACTGATGAGGATCTTCCATTGGAAGTCCATGGACCTTGCAATTCTGTTGCATTAGAGAAACTAATTGAGGCTTAAGCTCAAAGTTGTTTGCTCCAATGGCAGGGATAGAGATGCTTCTCCCATAGAAATCAGGAGTAGGTGCAGTGAAGTCACCCAGCACCTTCCTTGCATTGTTGGCATTGTTGTTGTTTTCGGCTGTCATGTCTTCTTCTTCTTTGAAGAATTCGGTCAGGTCCTCTAAAGAGAGTTGTGCTTTGGCTTCTCTTAGCTTTCTCTTCAAGGTCCTTTCAGGTTCAGGGTCAGCTTCAACAAGAATGCCTTTGTCTTTGTTCCTGCTCATATGAAAGAGAAGAAAACAAGAAAATATGGAATCCTCTATGTCACAGTATAGAGATTCCTTGAGGTGTCAGAGGAAAAGAAAAGTAGAAGACAGAAGTAGAAAATTCGAACTTATCAAAGAAGATGGAGTTCGAATTTTGCATTAAAGAATAGTGTTAGTCCATGAATAGAAGGATGTGAGAAGAAGGGAAGTAATTTTCGAAAATTTAAGTAAAAGATTTTGAAATTAGAAATCAAAAAGATTTGATTGAAAACTTATTTAAAAAAAAAAAAGATGTGATTGAAAAATTATGGTTTTAAAAAGATATGATTGAAAAGATATGATTTGAAAACAATTTTAAAAGATATGATTTGAAAACAATTTGAAAAGATATGATTTGAAAATTAATGACTTGCCTAACAAGAAAAGATATGATTCAAACATAAAACCTTTCTTAATAGAAAAGGCAAAAAATGTTCAATCAAATCATTAATTGTTAGTAAGTATCTTTGAAAAAGGAAAGAAATTGATTTTGAAAACATTTGATTGAAAAGATATGATTTGAAAGAGATTTGGTTTTGAAAAACTTTGAAAACTTGAAAAAAAATTGATTTTGAAAACAAAATCTTCCCCCTAGCACCATCCTGGCGTTAAACGCCCAGAATGGTATACATTCTGGCGTTTAACGCCCAAAATGCTACCTCTTTGGGCGTTAAACGCCCAACCAGGTACCCTGGCTGGCGTTTAAACGCCAGTCTGCCTTCTTCACTGGGCATTTTTGAATGCTCAGCTTTTTCTGTATAATTCCTCTGCAGTATGTTCTGAATCTTCAATTCTTTGTATCATTGACTTGAAAAGACACAAATTAAAAATATTTTGGATTTTTAATAATCAAAATGCAACAAGAATCAATTAACAATGCATGCAAGACACCAATCTTAGCAGTTTGTGTGCTACTGACACTATATGAGACACATGAACACTCAAGTCAATAGAATTTAAAGATCAAAACAAGAAATATATGCATGGATTCGAAAAATATAACAAAAACATGCATTTGACACCAAACTTAAGATGAGACTCTAGACTCAAACAAGAAATATTTTTGGATTTTATGGTTTTGCAAATTTTTTTGTATTTTTCGAAAATTAAGTGGGAAAAGGTATCAAAATTCTTAATGAGAATTCCAGGAATCAGTGCAATGCTAGTCTAAGACTCCGGTCCAGGAATTAGACATGGCTTCACAGCCAGCCAAGCTTTCAAAGAAAGCTTCGGTCCAAAACACTAGACATGACCAAAGGTCAGCCAAGCCTTAGCAGATCACTGCTCCAAAAGCAAGATTGATTAAAATCAACAAGCTCTTGTGGTGATAAGTTGAAACCTCGGTCCAATCAGATTAGACATGGCTTCTCAGCCAGCCAGATTTCAACAAATCATCATGAAACTCTAGAATTCATCTTCAAGAATTTCGAAAAAAAATACCTAATCTAAGCAACAAGATGAACCGTCAGTTGTCCAAACTAGAACAATCCCAGGCATTGTTACCAAAAGCTTGCTCAAAACTTGAACAATCCCCGGCAACGGCGCCAAAAACTTGGTGCGCGAAATTGTGATCACTACAACTTCACACAACTAACCAGCAAGTGCACTGGGTCGTCCAAGTAATACCTTACGTGAGTAAGGGTCGATCCCACGGAGATTGTTAGCATTGAAGCAAGCTATGGTCATCTTGTAAATCTTAGTCAGGCAAACTCAAATGTATATGATGATGAACGAAAATAACATAGAAGATAAGGATAGTGATACTTATGTATATCATTGGTGTAAGAGCTTCAGACAAGTGTATGAAGATGCCTTCCCTTCCGTCTCTCTGCTTTCCTACTGCCTTCATCCAATCCTTCTTACTCCTTTCCATGGCAAGCTCGTATAGGGTTTCACTGTTGTCAGCAGCTACCTCCCATCCGCGCAGTGAAAGCTAATGCACGCACTCTGTCACAGTACTGCCAGTCACCGGTTTGGTTCCCTCCCCTACCGGAATAGAATCACTCTTTTGCGTCTGTCACTAACGCCCAGTAGGTTACAGGTTTGAAGCACGTCACAGTCATTCAGTCATTGAATCCTACTCAGAATACCACAGACAAGGTTAGACCTTCCGGATTCTCTTGAATGCCGCCATCAGTTCTTGCCTATACCACGAAGACTCTGATCTCACGGAATGGTTGGCTCGTTTGTCAGGCGAGCACTCGGTTGTCAGGCGATCAACCATGCATCGTGCAATCAGGAATCCAAGAGATATTCACTAAGCCTCAGATGCTTGTAGAACAAGAATGGTTGTCAGTCACCTTGTTCATGGGGTGAGAATGGTGATGGGCGTCAATCATCACCTTCATCATGTTGAAGAACAAGTGATATCTTGGTAAAAGAACAAGCGGAATTGAATGGAAGAATAATAGTAATTGCATTAATACTCGAGGTACAGCAGAGCTCCACACCTTAATCTATGGTGTGTAGAAACTCCACCGTTGAAAATACATAAGAACAAGGTCTGGGCATGGCCGAATGGCCAGCCTCCCAAAGAGGGTTCAATCATAAAAACATGATCAAAAGGCTCTCCCTAATACAATAGTAAAAGGTCCTACTTATAGAAAACTAGTACATAGATGAGTAAATGACATAAAAATCCACTTCCGGGCCCACTTGGTGTGTGCTTGGGCTGAGCAATGAAGCAATTTCGTGTAGAGACTCTCCTTGGAGTTAAACGCCAGCTTTAGTGCCAGTTTGGACGTTTAACTCCCAATTAGGTGCCAGTTCCGGCGTTTAACGCTGGAATTTCTTGAGGTGACTTTGAACGCCGGTTTGGGCCATCAAATCTTGGGCAAAGTATGGACTATTATATATTGCTGGAAAGCCCAGGATGTCTACTTTCCAACGCCGTTGAGAGCGCGCCAATTGGGCTTCTGTAGCTCCAGAAAATCCACTTCGAGTGCAGGGAGGTCAGAATCCAACAGCATCTGCAGTCCTTTTGAGTCTCTGGATCAGATTTTTGCTCAGGTCCCTCAATTTCAGCCAGAAAATACCTGAAATCACAGAAAAACACACAAACTCATAGTAAAGTCCAGAAAAGTGAATTTTAACTAAAAACTAATAAAAATATAATAAAAACTAACTAGATCATACTAAAAATCTACTAAAAACAATGCCAAAAAGCATACAAATTATCCGCTCATCACACACCATTCGCGGCCACGCGCTCAGCACGTCGAGCTCTACCTTTCTATCCGAAACAATTTCACTGGTGAGCCTCATATTTAGTTCAGAATCTCTACCCCTCTTTCTTTGGTGAAATTGAAAAGCTATAGTGAATCTTATCCAATTTTTGTATTCTAGGTTCAAGTTAGCTTTCAAAACTTGTGAGATCAAGCTATTGAGCATATGGGTATGGTAAGAATACCCTAACTCTAGGTCAATCTTGTATTTATAATGGAAAAATTGAAATTGGAACATGTATATGTATTACGTGTAGGTATATATGAATTGGAATTGAATTGGGAATACTTGGAGGCTTTTTGGTGGTCAAGGCTTGTTTGGGGCTGTTTTGATTGAGCTTGGAGGGGTTGTGATTTGTGTTGTGAGGCTGCCTTGGGTGAAACTAAGTGGTCGGCCAATGTATGGTTTAATTTTCGCACGTTTAATATTTACGATATTGTGAAAACTTAGGTTAGAGAAACCATAGGATAAGTTGAATTGTTTGTTGTATTTAATTATTAGCCTTGTAATGTTGTGGGAAAAGATTTGTTGGTGGATATATACTGGAATTATGAGGTGTGGAAGTTATTAATGGTATGCTCTTGTATTTATTTATGATGGATTATGGCTGGTGTTTGTTAATAAGGATGTAGAGTTGTGTTGTGGTGGTTTTGCATATGCTGTAACTAATTCTGTGATGATCGGAATTGCATGGAACCAAGTCCTGGTTAAACCACGGAATATTTAGAATTGAACTGGAGAATTTGGGATATTTTTGTTAAATATATGATTTATGTTGAATTTTCAAATTGTAGTCATGGAATCTGATTTTTACTGCATAATTTTTAGCAGCAGTAACTTGTTGGTTCTGCTGCAAATGTTTCAAAATGAATTTTGAAATGAAACCAATTTTACATAAAGCTTTAGTTCTATTATTTTAATGTCGTAAAATTTTAAAAATATGAATTTTTGAAATACGATGCATTATACAATAAAAGCCAGATTCTATTTTCTTATATCAGCAAACTTGAGAGTTTATAACTTCTAATTATGGTTAGCAGTTGTGATTTAAATTTCAGGGTTGTCCATGTTTTAATTAGTGAGTTATGGGACTTGGAAGAGGACATGTTCATTGGCTTTTAAAACAGAATTTTGCAGAAAGTTACTCAACTTCCAAGTTACATAACTCCCTCATTAAAAATGATTTTGACATCAAATCAATTGGAAATGAAACCTCGATAAATTAAATTGAACTATATTAATTTTTAAGGTGATTAGATTTAATTTTAACTTTATATGAAATTTTAGATATCGTATGCTGCTGCTGTTTTCTGGTTTCTAAGCACTGTAGAGCAGTCAGCGTTTCTCTTCTATTTCTGACGCTAGTTAAATCAGAAAATTATGATTTTTAATTTGTTAGAAAGCTTATTTCGAGATGAATGGCTGGACATAAAGTTTCCCTGATTCTGAATTTATTTGTTATATTAAAAACAGAAAAGAAATTAGAGTATCGAGGATGTCTTAGTGAAAGTCATGGGTCCGAGAAGTCAAAGATTAATCTTCGTGTTATGTGATTGATTTAATGTTAGAGTTGGGTCGATTTTAAGATGATTTGATATTAAAAAGGTTGAGAAGAGTTTGATAAATGGTTTGGTCAGGACCTGAAAAGGGTAAACGTGATGAGTTATAAAGGAATGATGTGAAAGCTAAATGAATACATGTTGCTATGGCTATAAAGAACGAATGTAAGGAAATGATGATGATAAATGTTGAGATTTGGGAATGAATGTGTGTGGCTGAAATGGTCGATATGGCAAGTTGAGGATGGAAGTTCCCTCTCTTAGCGTGATGCAGGTGTGGGGAAGGTGGAAAGGCACTCTCCTTCATATTATTTCCCGCACATTTTTCTATGGTTGCAAGGTGAAATGACACACTCCTTCGATGTGGAAAGGCACTCTCCTTCATGAAACCTCCAAAAGAAGGTGGAAAGGCATTCTCCTTCGTTTATGATCCTCCTGGAGATACGTAACGTAGAGACCAATGTCTGGGTTAGCTACCAGATGTGTCGGGTTCTGGCAAAGTAACTGACACGTGAGCTCACGGCCAGTAGGATAGACATTCATCATATGCATTTGTTTGTTTTGATTGTTATGCATTTCCTGGGTTTGCCTAATTGATATATATCACCTGCTACCTATTATACTTGCTACTTGTACTATCTACTCATTACTTGTGCGTGAACTTGTTTGGTTGCTTGTTTTTGTTACATTATGGATGATGGAGGGATGGAGGAAATGGAGAAATGGTTTGGTGCTAGATTAGGATTGAAATTGAGTAAGTTAGGTAGATTTAGAATACCTACCCCTGTTTATGGCTTCTGTTTAGTAATTAAGTTGGATAATTGAATAATGGAGTTCTAGGATTGCCTTTGGCATTCTCAGGACCTTATTTATTATACGCATGGCACTTTTACCATGCTGAGAACCTCCGGTTCTCATTCCATACTCTGTTGCTGTTTTTCAGATGCAGGTCGTGAGGCTCCTCGCTAGGCATCTGGATCTTGAAGCGAAGTAGTTCCTGGATGTCTTTTGGGTTTTTTTTTGTATTTGTGTATACATGTGTGTAGTTTACTCCCCAAGTAACATGTGTATGTTGCTCCTCTTAGAGGTTGAGGGAGAGATAGGAATTTATTTTGGTATTTCGGCGTATTTTGGGAATACCTATGTATGTTCATATGTATATATATATATATATATATATATATATATATATATATATATATATATATCCTCCGGCCAGCCTTAGCTTCGCAGGCTGAGTCAGGGGCTAGTTATACTGTTTCCTTGGATTTTCTTTACTCTTTTGTTTACTTTAATCTTTTTCCTATTAGGTTTCTTAGCACGCAAGTAATTCGATTCCTCGAGCATTGCGCTTTTTATTTTGCAAATTTGTCTTACCCGTTTTTCAAGGCTCCTAGTTAAGTATCTTTTTATTTTGCGCTTTTAGAAGTTGTAATACCATACTATCTCAGTCTTATTTCTTAAGCATAAGATTAAGTATAGTAGGGTGTTACATTATGGTATCAGAGTAGTTCGTTCCTATAGAGCCTAAGGATGGACTGAATATGCTATTGTGCATTCTCTGTGTATGTGTCTATGTGCTATTAAGATATCTAACTGATATATGTAGCATACATGTTCGTGAGCTTGCATTTGGGACTCTCTTAAGCACTAAACTTGAGATATTGAGACTGATCACCTTAATATCAATTGTTTGGTGTAAATAGGGACCAAATGTCGACTCGCGGATCCGAGCGAGGTAACTAGGAAAATCCTAGGACCAAACCAATGCGAGGACTCCGAGATGGAAGCTCGGGTGCTGGTACGAGCAACATAGATCAATACTATAGGTCCATTACCCTTACTGATTTCCTCAAGAGTGATCCACCCCGGTTTAATAGAAATGCCAATGCGTTAGAGGCTGATCGTTAGTTTCGAGATGTGGAGAGATTCTTATACACTCAGCACATACCGAAAGTACAGTCGGTGAAAATAGTGACTTACATGTTAGAGGGTGATACTGAGGAATGGTGACAGGAGATATATCACACCTTGCAGATAGAGTTAACAGATATCCCTTGGAGTAGATTCAAGATGGAATTTTACGGGAAATATTTCTTACATGCAATTCGCATTGCAAAAGAATTGGAGTTAATGCAACTGAAGTAAGAAAATATGTCTGTTGGTGACTATACCCGTGAATTCGACAACATGTGTCATCTCTCAAGAGTTTGTCAAGGAAATCCAACCGACTATGAGGCGTGGAAATGTGTTTAGTATGAGAAAGGGCTTAGAAGAGACATCTTTAACTGCGTGAGCCCGCAGGGGTTAATGAATTTTCCTGAATTGGTTATGGAAAGTCAATTCGTAGAACGTTACTCCATGAAGTCAACAATATTATAGGAAGGCTATAGAGAGACTACTCCGAATGAGCCGTATAGAGCCGGACTAGGCGTATGTTGTAAGTGCAGGAAGCCGGGGCATATAGCTCGAGATTGTCCACACAAGAAACGCCGGGATGCAGTCGAATCCGATCTTCAGACCCGAGGTAACCATAAGCTAGCAGTTGAGTTTTTAACTACCTTGGGTATCATTAATGTATGTATGATCCATTTGTAAAGCACGACAAGTTTTGATGATCATGGAGTCCGAACCGATGGTTAGTCGAAGACTATAAGCTGTTGAGATGGAGCGATACTTAGCTAATTTAGACGAGTGGCTAGGTTCTTAGAAGATAAGAATCAGAATGATGAAATGGAAGCCGGGTGAATTATACCTAAGGAATTGGAACCGTTGAGAGCTATGCAGAGTTACCGTTTGAAATCCAGCGATGTTAAGATTTCGAGGAAAAGGAATAGAGCGAGTTCAATCTTTAGTTGTTAATTGATCGAGAGACAAGTAGAGGTGAGACCGAATTCCTATACGAAAGAGTTTCCAAGACCATTCTTGAAGATGTACCAAAATTTCCACCTTAGAGAAAGCATAAGTTGGTCATAGATGTTGTGTCAAAAATTGGATCAGTGTTGATTGCACCACAAGTAAAGACATTATTAGAATCAGTAGAGTTCAAGACCGAGTTAAAGAGAGTATTGGAAGAGAGGATTGTCCAACTAAGTCTTTCTTTGCGAGAGCGTGCCAGCTAATATTCACGACTTAATCTAACCTTTCTCTTATAGCTTGGATTGAAAGTTCTATCTTGAACCATCTCTTGTAAAAGCCCAACTCATTGTTCTTCCGATCTTGTTCCTTACTCGTACAAAGCTTGTCTCTTTTGAATTCAGCTTGAACTCATCCTAATATAATCACATAACTTTTGAATCATGGTGACCTGCGGTGCGTGAAGTTGCTCTCTTGTGGAAACTCACATTCCTTTCAAGCCAACTAGAACCTATTCAATCCAATATGCCTTATTCTTTCTATTTAAGCTTTGATTCGAACTTCTTTCTGAAATGCAACTAGGTTTCTCTTCTTGTGCATCCCATTAGTTTTGTACAACTCCGGTTAACTGTATGCAAGACTTTCTTTTGAATTCTTGTGAACACCGTTCGCGCTACTCGTTCATCCCTTTGAACATAACTTTTGTTTAAAAAATAAACTCGTATTGGATTTTGCGTCACGCATAACTCTTAGATTCAATTATTTGAGTGTCAATCCTTTAGGGCAAGACTTTGGAACATGAAAGTAAACAAGTAACATTATGAAGGAATTCAAAACCTTAATCCTTGCCTATCGTATCGCTCGTGACTAGATAGATGCAATGAGGTGCACCGTGTGAATAAAATACCAAGATACGATGAAAGCCTTCGAGTCATGGAAAGAAGATCTATCCTTATGCCAATACTTGTATCACTTGAACCTAATGAACCATTTGGGAATTTATTACGAGGCATTATTGGAAAACTTAAGATGCGTGCCGAAATGACATTGTGAGATCGTAGCAAACACCTTAAGCAAGAAGTTTCTAAGGGATTCTTGGACGCTATTTCCAAAGGAGAAAATGTTAGATGAGTTAAAGTTCTAAGTTGGAGAGTGAGAGTGTAGTTGGAAGGGTCAGACTAAATCCATTGCCAGTTTACAACATGGTAAACAAAAGGGAACTAAGAAGAGATTTATATGGCTAATGCCGAAAAGAGAGATCGTAGAGTTAAGGACTTAGAGAGTGCAATAATGGTGATAAGGAGCTACTAAGAGTACTAAAGCCGGTTGAATCAAGAAGATACCAAGAGAGGGTTATGTGTCAAAATCGGAAATTGAAATGAGAAACTATTGTCCAAAGCTTATAAGAGAGGATTTTCAAATTTACCTTAATATTTCTAAATCCTACCACGAATCCAAGAAGATATTTTGAGCAGCCAAAAGTGAAGACGAAGTGGCAATCTATGTAATTACGAGTTTGACGCATGAGAAAGAAAAGAGAGACCACCAGGAGCTGTGTAGAATGCTACAACCATCGAAGGTTCTACATTAAGGGTAATAGAGAATAGCCATTGATTTCATAATAGGTTGCCAAGAACTAGGACAAAAGGTGATACTGTTTGGGAACTGTAGATCAAGTGACAAAGCTAGCCTATTTTGCCCATCAGAGTAAACTACTGATTGGGGATATCAAAGAGACTATACATCAGAGAGAACGTAAGACTTCACAGTATGCTAAACACCTTTGAATTAACCGAAAATCGGAATATCGAACGTCTTAGTTCCTAAATTTCACAGCCGAGACAACGAAGGAAGAGTTACGCAAATTTGAGTTAGAATTTTCACTATGAAAGCCGACAAAAGAGTTAGGCGGAACTAAGAAGAAGACTTCTCAAGTTAGAAGGAAGAAGATACCTGTTCCGAGGGTTACCTGAAACGTGTAGCTCGGTCGTCTGGAGAGACCCGAGGTGGGGGGTCAGTGGCCCGAGCTTGATATGCAGAGCGGTTGGTGGTTGTACCTGCAATGACACTCCGATGCTTAAGTTAGCATGGGTCCAAGCAGATATGTGTAGAATGTGAATGAATGCCATACCTGGGTGCTCCAGTGTATTTATAGTAGTTGGCCGTGATCTTCCCTAGATAAGATATTCTTATCTTATCTTATCTTTTTGGGAGTTTTATCTCTATCTTTGTAGAACCGCCTTTTCTAGGCCTTTTCGGCCTTTAGGCTTTGGGCTGCGTTCCTTTTGATGGGCCTTCCTTGCTTTATTGTCCGAGGTCCGACCTTGAGGCGTGAGCCTTAGGACGAGGTCGGACCTTTTATGGATTCTCCGAGTTGGAGGAGCCCGGTCAGGGTATGAACAGTGCCCCTGCCCGAGTTCGTCCTTTTTTGGAAGGTCGAGCTCGGGCATAGTAGTTTTTCAAAATTCAAAAATGGCCGTTCCTGCATTTATTGCATTTTACCGTTTCTCCTCGATTTCCGTTCGGGTTTTGTGAAGGCTTTATTTATTTGCCCCTTTTCTTCTTTTTCTGCGTTTTTGTTTTTCTACTACCTTTTCGAGCATTGCTTCTTCTTTCTCTTTGCTCTACTTCCCCGAATCTCTCCGTGTGTCTTTCTGGGATTTCCTCTGTGCCGTCGTTCTCCTTGCTTCGGAGCTTGTCGTCCTCGTTTCTTTCTTCCAGGTTTGTTCCCATGTTTCTCTTTTCTTGTGTACATGTGCTTCTGTTCTTTGTGTGGCTCTTGTTTGTTTCTTTTTCTTTATGCCTGGGTTGCCCCGAAAAGAGGCGCCGCCATTGCTTGTTGTTTGTATATGGGGGGGGGGGCTCTTTTTGTTCTCTGGTATGTTTTGTTCCGGGTTGCCGCATTTACTTCGTGGGTTTTTGTTTCTTGCTTTGCTGAATGGGTTTTCGCTGTCTTCTTTATGTGATTTTGCTTGCTGTTGTATTCTTCTTTGTAGGTAAGAATTTTATGTCTCGAAAGGTTCTTCAAGCGATGTCGACTAAAATTCCATGTGGTCTTGATTGGGTAGACCCTCTTCCTCTAAAAGTCCCTTCTGTGGTAGATTCTGAGTATTTAGCTAGGTTCCGTAGGCATTGTAGCATATGTGAAAATAGAGAGTCTGAGAGGGATTATGAACTAGTAGCCCCGGATTCTGAGGAGAGAGTGTGCTTCCCGCCCCTAGATAGTTCCGAGAAGCTCTTCTTTTATGCTTATGATTGTTTTTTCTCTAAGCTGAGTGTCCGACTTCCTTTCACCGATCTGGAGTCTGAGGTGTTATGGTCTTGTAATCTTGCTCCTACGCAGCTCCATCCAAATTCTTGGGCGTTTTTAAAGCTGTTTCAACTTTTATGTCAGTTCTTGGGCGTTGCTCCCTCTATTTCTCTTTTTTCCTACTTGTTTGTGTTGACAAAGCCAGGGTCGGGTGGAGGGAAGGTATCTTGGGTTTCTTTTAGGGCTAACCAGGGAAGGAAGTTTTGCACTCTGTATGATGAGTCCTTTCATGATTTTAAGAACTTCTATTTCAAGGTCCGGGCTATTGGAGACGTCCGACCTTTCTTTTTGGATGAGAGTGGGGAGCCTTCTTTTCCTCTTTGTTGGCAGGAGAAAGTAGTGTCTACTAAGTATACCCTTGAGAGTCTAGATGAGGTGGAGCAGGCCTTTGTGGGTGTGGTACGCAGTTTATGGGGTCGGGCACCTCACTTGGACACGAAGAAAATGTTGGAGGATCCAAGCCTTCTCCGTTCCGAGTTAGGTAGTTCCCGACCCTCCGAGAGTATTTTTGCTTTTTTTGTTTTGGTGGAATTTCTGTTTTTGGTGATCCTTTTTCTTTTAATTTTGCAGAGATGTCTTCTCAGACGGATTCTATGAAGTTCCTTCGTCGGACGAAGAAGTCCGTGGCTGCTCGGAATATTGAGGCTGAGGCTTCTGCCCGATCTTCTCCGAAGAAGATTACCGTGGGTGTCACTACTCGGTCGAAGGCTATTCCGACTCCCCAATTCCGAGCTATAAATCAAGATCCTCCGACCTCTGGACCCGGTCACTCTTCCCCGCCTTCGTCCTCGGGTCCTCTTCCCAAGAAACAGAAGACCTCACAAGAGCTTGCGGGTTTTAATGACAAGGATTTTGATGCTCTTGGTTGGATTGAACAGCACATTCTCCCTCAGACCTTTATTTCTACTGATGATGTGTCTATGGAGCATCATTTTCAGTATATGGCGCGGAGTTGTGTCCGGATGGCTAGTCTTCATGCCGCTATTGCCCGGGAGTTTAAGAAATCCCCCCTTGGTGCGACCAGCTCCCGACTTGAGAAGACTCAGTCTGAGTTCGAGAGGATTAGTGAACTGAAGGCTGCTAGGATTACTGAGCTGGAGGCGTCTCTGGAGAAGGAGAAAGCTAAAGCTACCGCGGCTGTGGCGGCAGCGAAAGCTTCTGAGGAGATGGCGAAGGCGGCGACGGAGAATTATACTCGGACATATGCCGAGCTCGTGGAGACAAAGGAGAGATTACAATCTGCTCAGGATGATTTTTACGAGCTAGAAGGTCATGTGGCTAAGGGTATGGATGCTATGTTTGAAAATTTGAAGGCTCAGGTCCGGGTTCTTGCTCCTGACCTGGATCTGAGCTTATTTAGTACGGATAACGTTGTTGTGGAGGGAAAGATTGTTCCTGCTCCCAACGAGGATGAGGTTCCGGTGTGCGACCCCAAAGTTCTGGTTGCGAACCCGACTTCACCTTTGGACGGGGATGGATCTGGTGTGGAGGTTTTAAACCGAGATGACGGTGCTGTCGATGCTGTCCCGATCTCTATGTTTCCTCCGCAGCCTTCTGTTAATGTGGAGTCCGGAAAGGACCTTGATTCTCTGTAATCCTTTTATCTTTGGTTTTTTGCCCGGCCTGTGGGCTCTTTTGTTTTTGGAGGGTTTCTGTGGACGCTTTGGACACCTTTTCGCTTTTAGCTACTTGTAGTAACTTTTTAGCTTATTATGCGGTGTTTTGTTCGCGTTTTGACTTTTTGCTCCGCTTTATGCTTTTTTAGTTGTTTTTGGATAACAACTTTTTAGCTAGCGCTTTTTCTTTGAAACTTTGTTTTTTCCTTTTGATTTCGTTTTATCGCTCGTACTTTTAGTTGTTTTTGTATAGCAACTTTTTAGTAAGCGTTTCGAAATCATTGTTTTTGCCGTTTTAAGGCTTCTTTCTCGGATCCGGGCTTTTTCTCGGACTTCGGGTGGAGTGGTCGAGTACTTCCCTTCGTTGGGTCCGACCTTGTCGTGGGTCGGCCTTTTAAGTTATTTTTGTAATCTCTTTTTATTTGGCTTTTTGAGCCTTTTCAGAGTTGCTTTTATAACTTCTCACATTAATTTGAACCTCGTCGCTTTATCTTTGCCGACCTTGTGTGGTCTCTTGGCAATGATTTTTTGCGTTTTGTCGAGCATAAATTAATGCGCCTTGGCGGGGTACTTTTCAGGATTTATTTCATCGCGAGGAAGGAGAAAAGAGAATAGAAAAATTTGATTAGTGTTTAAAAAAGAAAGAATATTTACAGAGTGTTTACCCTTGACTAGGTCGGGTGCCTTACTTGACCGGGTGTCTCATTAAAAAACCCTTGTAGGGAAAAAGAGTACACCTTGGGTTATCTTTTTCTAGCTGTAGTATCGTCTTAGATTACAGGCGTGCCAGGCCCTGGGCAACTCATTGCCTTCTAGGTCAGATACTTTGTAATAGCCTGTTCCTAAGACTTCTGTTACTTTGTAGGGCCCTTTCCAATTTGCAGCTAGCTTTCCTTCTCCTGACTTTTGTGTTCCGATGTCATTTCAGATTAGAATCAGGTCGTGAATGGAGAAGCTTCGTTTTATTACCTTCTGATTGTATCTGAGGGCCGTTCGCCGTTTTAAGGCTTCTTCTCGGATCCGAGCTCTTTCTCGGACCTCGGGGAGGAGGTCGAGTTCCTCTCTTTGTGCCTGCGGGTTACCTTTTTCGTTGTAGAAGATGGTTCTAGGTGACCCCTCATCTATTTCGATAGGAATCATTGCCTCCATCCCATAAGCTAGTCGGAATGGCGATTCTCCCGTTGTAGAGTGTGGAGTTGTCCGATATGCCCATAGCACCTGGGGGAGCTCCTCGGCCCATGCCCCTTTGGCTTCTTGTAGTCTTCGTTTTAACCCGGCCAAGATGACTTTATTTGCAGCCTCTGCTTGTCCATTGGCTTGTGGGTGCTCGACTGAGGTGAATTGCTGTTTGATTTTTAGTTCGGCTACCAAGTTCTGAAAACTTGTATCCGTGAACTGTGTTCCATTGTCTGTTGTGATGGAGTAGGGGACTCCGAACCTTGTGACGATGTTTTTGTATAGGAATTTGCGGCTTTTCTGAGCCGTGATGGTGGCTAAGGGTTCAGCTTCGATCCATTTTGTGAAGTAGTCGACCCCTACTATGAGGTATTTGACTTGCCCCGGTCCTTGGGGAAACGGGCCGAGTAGGTCAAGTCCCCATTTTGCGAAGGGCCATGGTGCGGTGATGCTGATAAGGTCTTCGGGTGGTGCCTTGTGAAAATTGGCGTGTTTTTGGCAGGGGGGCATATTTTCACAAATTCCGTTGCGTCTCTTTGCAAGGTCGGCCAGTAGAACCCGGCTCGGACTACTTTCTTGGATAATGCCCGAGCTCCGAGGTGGTTTCCACACATGCCTCCGTGGACTTCTTCGAGGACGCTTTTTGTTTCTGAGGTCGGGACGCACCTAAGGAGGGGTTTTGAGAATCCTCTTCTGTATAATACGTCGTGAATTAGTGTATAATTCTGGGCGTCTTTCGTGAGTCTTTTAGCTTCCTTTCTTTCGGCGGGGAGAGTTCCTGACTTCAGGTAGTTGAGTATGGGGGTCATCCATCCTTGCTGTTGGTTGGATATATTTAGCGTTTCTTCCTCTCTTAGCACGGAGGGGGATTGTAAGGTTTCCTGGAGGAGACTTCTGTTGTTGCCTCCGGGCTTGGTGCTGGCAAGTTTTGAGAGGGCGTCTTCCCGGGCGTTTTGTTCCCGAGGTATGTGCTGAATCTGTATCTCTGAAAAGTGGCGTAATTGTGCCTGTGTTTGGTCCAGGTATTTTTTCATATTTGGGTCTTTGGCCTGGTAGCTTCCATTTACTTGTGATGTGACGACCTGGGAGTCGCTGAAGATCGTGACTTTCTGGGCTCCGACCTCTTCGGCTAGCTTTAGACCTGCTAGTAGGGCCTCGTATTCGGCTTGGTTGTTCGAAGCCTGGAACTCGAATTTTAGGGACAGTTCTATCCGCGTTCCTTGGTCGCTTTCGAGTATAACCCCGGCTCCGCTTCCAGTTTTGTTTGAGGACCCGTCGACATATAGGTTCCATGAGAGTGGGGTTCCAGGGGTCTCAGTGTATTCTGCGATGAAGTCGGCTAGATACTGAGATTTTATGGCAGTCCGGGTTTCATAGTGGAGGTCGAACTCGGACAGTTCCACCGCCCATTGCAGTATTCGTCCTGCCAGGTCTGTTTTTTGGAGGATGTGTCTCATGGGTTGGTTTGTCCGAACTTTGATGGTATGGGCTTGAAAGTAGGGACGGAGTCTCCGAGCTGTGAATACTAGGGCGTAGGCGAATTTTTCTATCTTCTGATAGTCATCATTCGGCCCCTTGTAGTGCCTTGCTTACAAAGTATATGGGGTGTTGTCCTTGGTCATTTTCTCGTATTAACGCTGAGGCGACTGCTCGATTTCCGACCGAGAGGTATAGTACGAGTTCTTCTCCTTTTAAAGGTCGAGTTAGGATTGGTGGCTGCCCAAGGAATTCCTTAAATTCTTGAAAGGCTTTCTCGCACTCCGGGGTCCATGAGAAGGGTTTCCCTTTCTTTAGGAGTGAGTAGAGAGGTAGTGACTTTATTGCTGATCCTGCCAAGAATCTTGATAGGGCGGCTAGCCTTTCATTCAGTTGTTGTACTTCTTTGACACACGTCGGGCTCTTCATATTGAGTATCGCTTGGCATTTGTCCGGGTTTGCTTCGATGCCCCTTTGAGTCAGCATGAAGCCTAAGAACTTTCCGGCTTCTGCGGCGAAGGTGCACTTTGTCGGGTTGAGTCTCATGTTGTGTTTTCTGAGGGTGCCGAAGATACTGGTGAGGTCGGTCAGCAAGTTTCTGTCTTCTTGTGTCTTTACCTGCATGTCGTCGACATACACCTCCAGCTGTAGTCCGATGTGCTCTGAGAACACTTTGTTCATTAGCCTCTGGTAGGTTGCCCCTGCGTTCTTCAGCCCGAAGGGCATTACTACGTAGCAGTAGTTTGCCTTTGGGGTTATGAACGAGGTCTTTTCTTGGTCGGGTCCGTACATCGGGATTTGATTGTATCCTGAGTATGCGTCCATGAAGGAGAGATATCTATAGCCTGAGGCTGCGTCTACTAAGGCGTCGATGTTTGGTAGTGGATATGGGTCTTTGGGGCAGGCTTTGTTGAGATCCGTGTAATCGACGCACATCCTCCATTTTCCGTTGGGCTTTTTTACCAGGACCACGTTTGCGAGCCATAGGGGGTATTTTACTTCCCTAATGAACCCTGCATCTAGTAGTGCTTGTACTTGTTCTTCTATTGCTTGCATGCGCTCGGGTCCGAGCTTTCGGCGCCTTTGTTGGACAGGTCGGGATCCCGGGTAAACTGATAGCTTATGGCACATCAGGTCGGGGCTTATTCCTGGCATGTCGGAGGCTTTCCAGGCGAAGAGGTCGGAATTCTCCCTTAAGAGGGTTATGAGTTCCTCTTTTAGGCTCGTTTCGAGGTTTGCTCCTATGTTTGTTATTTTTTCAGGTGTGTTCCCAATCTGGACCTTTTCGGTCTCTCCCTCTGGTTGTGGCCGAAGATCTTCTCGGGATTGAACTCGTCCGAGTTCTATCGTGTTGACCTCCTTCCCTTTTAGGCTCAGGCTTTCGTTGTAGCATCGCCGCGCTAGTTTTTGGTCACCTTTTAGGGTAGCGATTCCTTTTGCGGTAGGGAACTTCATACAGAGGTGTGGGGTCGAGACTATAGCTGCCAATCTGTTTAGGGTTGGTCGCCCGATGAGGGCATTGTATGCTGAAGTGACGTCGACTATAATATAGTCGATGCTTAATGTTTTAGATTGCTCGCCTCTTCCAAAGGTAGTGTGTAGCGAGATGTATCCTAAAGGATGGATCGGAGTATCCCCTAGTCCAAATAGGTCGGTGGGATAGGCCTTTAGTTCTTTTTCTTCAAGTCCGATCTTGTCGAAGGCCGTTTTGAACAGGATATCTGCTGAGCTTCCCTGGTCAATCAGGGTTCGATGTAAGTTGGCGTTTGCTAGGATAATAGTGATTACCATTGGATCGTCGTGTCCGGGAATTATCCCTTGAGCATCTTCTCGGGTAAATGAGATAGTAGGTAATTCGGGCAGGGGACTGTCTTCTCGGACGTGATAGACTTCTTTGAGGTGTCTTTTTCGCAAAGATTTAGATGTTCCTCCGCCTGCAAAACCTCCGTTTATCATGTGAACATGTCTTTCAGGGGTTCGCGGGGTTTGTTCGGCCCGATCTTCGTTGTCTCCCCGCCTTCTCTTCCTGGTCTCTTCTCCTTTCTCTGCTATGTATCTGTCGAGTTTTCCTTCTCTGGCTAGCTTTTCTATAACATTTTTTAGGTCGTAGCAGTCGTTAGTAGAATGACCGTAGAGCCTGTGATATTCACAGTATTCGGACCGATCTCTCCCCGCTTTTTTGTGTTTTAGCGGTCGGGGCGGTGGGATCTTTTCGGTGTGGCATACTTCTCTGTAGACGTCTACCAGCGAGACTCGGAGGGGGGTGTAGTTGTGGTACTTCCGTGGCTTGTCCGAGTTGGGTTCTTCTTTTTTCTTCTATTCCCGATCCCGATCTCGGGGTGGGTAGGTTGATTCCTTCCTAGCAGAGTCTCTTAGCCGGGAGGTTTCCTCCATGTTGATATATTTTTCTGCCCGCTCCTGCACCTCGTATAGGGAGGTCGGGTATCGTTTGGATAGGGATTGGCTAAACGGTCCCTCTTTTAGGCCGTTTGCTAGTCCCATGATGGCTGCTTCAGTGGGCAAGTGTTGTATGTCCAGGCAGGCTTTGTTGAATCGCTCCATGTATTCTCGGAGAGTTTCTTGGTTACCTTGTTTGATCCCGAGTAGACTGGGGGCATGTTTTGTCTTGTCCTTTTGAATAGAGAATCTTGTTAGGAATTTTTTGGTTAGGTCTTCGAAGCTGGTGATCGATCTTGGTGGCAGGTTGTCGAACCACTTCATGGCTGACTTGGTGAGAGTGGTGGGGAAGGCTTTGCACCGAATCGCGTCGGAGGCGTCGACTAGGTACATTCTGCTTCTGAAGTTGCTGAGGTGATGACTTGGATCGGTGGTGCCGTTGTAGAGGTCCATATCGGGTGGTTTGAAGTTTCGCGGTACCTTCTCCTTCATGATCTCTTGTGTGAAGGGATCGTGGTTGCCCTCGGTGGTGGTGCCGCGTTCCGTCCGGTCTTTCAGGTTGGCCTCTATTTTCCGCAGTTTTTCTTCCAATTCTCTGCGCTTTCGAGCCTCCCTTCTCAGATCTTGTTCGGTTTCCTTCTGCTTCTTTATGTCCTCTTCGAGTTGTTTCAGTCGGTTTTGTTGTGCCCGGACTGCTTCTAGAATTTCCGAGCTCTTTTCATTTTCGGAATTTTGTGGATCTTTGTTTGGGAGTGATGTCTTTGGGCGATTCTGTTTGTTTCCTCCTGGAGTGCGTGGTGATAGAGGGTTGTCCGGTCGTTCTCCGGTATCGATTTCGTCCTCTTGTTCAGATGTTGCGTGGTCATTGTTGAGAGGATCGTCCGCCATGGTAGGGGGATGACTTCCAGGTCCCCGGCAACGGCGCCAATGTTCCGAGGGTTACCTGAAACGTGTAGCTCGGTCGTCTGGAGAGACCCGAGGTGGGGGGTCAGTGGCCCGAGCTTGATATGCAGAGCGGTTGGTGGTTGTACCTGCAATGACACTCCGATGCTTAAGTTAGCATGGGTCCAAGCAGATATGTATAGAATGTGAATGAATGCCATACCTGGGTGCTCCAGTGTATTTATAGTAGTTGGCCGTGATCTTCCCTAGATAAGATATTCTTATCTTATCTTATCTTTTTGGGAGTTTTATCTCTATCTTTGTGGAACCGCCTTTTCTAGGCCTTTTCGGCCTTTAGGCTTTGGGCTGCGTTCCTTTTGATGGACCTTCCTTGCTTTATTGTCCGAGGTCCGACCTTGAGGCGTGAGCCTTAGGACGAGGTCGGACCTTTTATGGATTCTCCGAGTTGGAGGAGCCCGGTCAGGGTATGAACAATACCTATTCCTAAAGATCATTTCAACGAACTAGAATCGGATGACCAATAAAAAACTAAAAAGCTAAATCCTCGTCACATCGGACCAGTGGCGTATAGGATCACTTTACCACTACATCGTTCGAACCTGCATGACGTGTTTCACATATTGTAGCTTCATAAATACACTTTCGATCCTAGTCATCTCCTAGAACCAGAATCAGTTCAAGCAAGAGAAGATCTGACGCTTCCAGTAACTCCGGTTAGGATTGATGATACCAACATCAAGCATCTACGTGGAAAGGAGGTTTCCTTGGTGAAAGTAGCTTGGAGTCGGGCTGGTATTCAAGAATATACCTAGGAATTTGAATCAGAGATGCGGAAGGACTACCCACACCTCTTTTCTGGTAACTCACTCTGAATTTTGGGGACAGAATTCCTAATTAGGTGGGTAGGATGTAAACCCCGCTAAAATTGATAAATAATTAGTTAATAAATTGAATTTTCATTAGAAAAGCTAAAAATGCAAAACTAATATCAAAATAGGATAGAGCTCGTTTAAACGAAAATTTTGATACCAATTTTAAAAAATTGGCCCAAAAATCGAACCGAAAGGGCTGAACCGGTTGAACTAGGACCTAAACCGGGCCCGTGGGTCCAACCGGACCCATAATTAAATAGAAGCAATAGTTTGTTGTTCTTCATTCTTCACCATCATTGCAAACAGATTAGGAAGAGAAGGAGCTTCCCTAACCCTCACCTTTCCTTCTCACTACCATAACTCCTCCGTTCGGGCTCCGATCGCCGCACCGTTCGCGGCCATGCGCTCAGCGCGTCAAGCTCTACTTTTCTATCCGAACAATTTCACTGGTAAGCCTTATATTTGGTTCATAATCTCTACCCCCTCTTTCTTTGGTGAAATTGAAAACCTATAGTGAATCTTGTCCAATTTTTGTGTTCTAGGTTCAAGTTAGCTTCTGGAACTTGTGGGCTCAAGCTATTGAGCATATGGATATGGTAAGAACACCCTAACCCTAGTTCAATCTTGTATTTATAATGGAAAAATTGAAATTAGAACATGTATATGTATTAGGTGTAGATTAAGTGGGTATATATGCATTGGAATTGAATTGGGAATACTTGGAGGCTTTTTGGTGGTCAAGGCTTGTTTTGGGGCTGTTTTGATTGAGCTTGGAGGGGCTGTGATTTGTGTTGTGAGGCTGCCTTGGGTAAAACTAAGTGGTGGGCCAAGGTATGGTTTAGGTTTCGCACGTTTAATATTTACAGTGTTGTGAAAACTGAGGTTAGAAGAACCATAGGATAAGTTGAATTATTTGTTGTATTTAATAATTAGCCTTGTAATGTTGTGGGAAAAGATTTGTTGGTGGATATATATTGGAATTATGAGGTGTGGAAGTTATTAATGGTAAGCTCTTGTATTTATTTATGATGGATTATGGTTGGTGTTTGTTAATAAGGATGTAGAGTTGTGTTGTGGTGGTATTGCATATGCTGTAACTAATTCTGTGATGATCAGAATTGCGTGAAACCAAGTCTTGGTTAAACCTCGGAATATTTAGAACTAAACTGGAGAATTTGGGATCTTTTGGTTAAATATATGATTTATGGTGAATTTTCAAATTGTAGTCGTGGAATATGATTTTTACTGCATAATTTTTAGAACAGTAGTAACTTGTTGGTTCTGCTGCGAATGTTTCAAACTGAATTTTGAAATGAAACCAATTTTAAATAAAGCTTTAGTCCTATTATTTAAACTTCGTAAAATTTCAGAATGGTTGGACTTGTGGTTTTAAAGATATAAATTTTTGAAATATGATGCGTTATACAATAAAAGAAAGATTCTGCTTTCTTAGATCAGCAACTTTAAGAGTTTATAACTTCTGATTATGGATGGATATTCAGGTGCAACCAATTGGAGGTTAAAATTAATTATGCTTAGCAGTTGTGATTTAGATTTCAGGGCTGTCCATGTTTTAATGAGTGAGTTATAGGACTTGGAAGAGGACATGTTCATTGGCTTTTAAAACAGAATTCTGTAGAAAGTGACTCAACTTCCAAGTTACATAACTCTTTCATTAAAACTTATTTTGACCTCAAACTAATTGGAAAAGAAACATGGATATGTTAAGTTGAACCATATTAACTTTTAAGGCGATTAGATTTAATTTGAACTTTATATGGAATTTTAGATATCGTATGCTGCTGCTGTTTTCTGGTTTCTAAGCACTATAGAGCAGTCAGTGTTTCTCCTCTTTTTCTGACACTAGTTAAATCAAAATATTGTGATTTTTGATTTGTTAGAAAGCTTATTCCGAGATAAACGTCTGGACATAAAGTTTGCTCAATTCCTAGTTCATTTGTTATATTAAAAACAGAAAAGAAAATAGAGTGTCGAGGATGTCTTAGTGGTAGTCATGGGTCCAAGAAGTCAAAGATTAATCTTCGTGTTATGTGATTGATTTAATGTTAGAGTTTGGTTGATTTTAAGATTATTCGATAACGAAAAGGTTAAGAAGTGTTTGATAAATGGTTTGGTCAGGACCCGGAAAGGGTAAACGTGATGAGTTATAAGGGAATGATGTGAAAGCTAAATGAATACATGTTGCTATGGCTATAAAGAACGAATGTAAGGAAATGATGATGATAAATAATGAGATTTGGGAATGGCTGTGTGGCCGAAATGGTCGATATGGCAAGTTGAGGACGAAAGTTCCCTCTCTTGTTGTGATGCAGGTGTGGGGAAGGTGGAAAGGCACTCTCCTTCATATTGTTTCCCTCACATTCTTCTTTGGTTGCAAGGTGAAAAGGCACACTCCTTCGATATGGAAAGGCACTCTCCTTCGTGAAACCTCCAGGAGAAGACGAAAAGGCACTCTTCTTTATTTATAATCCTCCTGGATATGCAGAACCTAGAGACCAATGTTTGGGTCAGCTACCAAATGTGTCGGGTTCTGGCAAAGTAACCGATACGTGAGCTCCCGGCAAGTAGGATAGACATTCATCATATGAATTTGTTTGTTTTGATTGCTATGCATTTTCTGGGTTTGCCTAATTGATATATATATCACCTGCTACCTGTTATACTTGCTACTTGTAGTATCTACTTATTACTTGTGCGTGAACTTGTTTGGTTGCTTGTTTCTGTTGCATTATGGATGATGGAGGAAATGGAGAAATGGTTTGGTGTTAGATTAGGATTGAAATTGAGTAAGTTAGGTAGATTTAGAATACCTACCCCTGTTTATGGCTTCTGTTTAGTAATTAAGTTGGATAATTGAATAACGGAGTTCTAGGATTGCCTATGGCATTCTCAGGAACTTATTTATTATACGCGTGGCACTTTTACCATGCTGAGAACCTCCAGTTCTCATTCCATACTCTGTTCCTATTTTTTCAGATGCAGGTCGTGAGGCTCCTCGCTAGGCGTCTGGATCTTGAAGTGAAGTAGTTTCTGGATGTCTTTTGGGTTTCTGTTCATATTTGTGTATATATGTGTGTAGTTTACTCCCCAAGTAACTTGTGTATGCTGCTTTTCTTAGAGGTTGAGGGTGAGATAGGAATTTATTTTGGTATTTTGGTGTATTTTGGGAATACCTATGTATGTTCATATGTATATACATATATCCTCCGGCCAGCCTTAGCTTCGCAGGCTGAGTCAGGGGCTAGTTATACTGTTTCCTTGGCTTTCCTTTACTCTTTTGTTTACTTTAATCTTTTTCCTATTAGGTTTCTTAGCACGCAAATAATTCGATTCCTCGAGCGTTGCGCTTTTCATTTTACGAATTTGTCTTACCCGTTTTTCAAGGCTCCTAGTTGAGTATCTTTTTCCTTATATATATATATATATACTACTTTAGAAGTCGTAATACCACACTATCTCAATCTTATGACTTAAGCAGAATATTAACTATAGTAGGGTGTTACACAAGTGATGCCATCGCGCGCGTTCCCCATGCGTCACTACGGTTGTCTCGCGCTGTCTTGTTGCCATCCTCCTTCCGCCGCCGTGATTCTCCTCCTCGTCCTCCTCCTCTTCTTCTTCTTCCCCTTTTCAGGATGTGATGTTCATTTTACTAGGTATGTAGATGGTTATTTTCTTTCTAAAGTTGATGTTTGGTGGAGAATTTATAACCCACAAACTAATCGGCAAGTGCACCAGGTCGTACCAAGTAGTACCTCAAGTGAATGATGATCGATCCCATGAGGATTGATGGACTAAGCAGCAATGGTTAATTAAATTACTTAGTTAGACAAATAGAAAAGAGCGTTTGGGTCTCAATTGCATCAAACAGTAAATTCATAAAACTAATAAAGCAATCAGTAAACAAGTTGTGAATAATATATGGAGAAAACAGTTAAGGCTTCAAAGTTATCTATCTTCCGGATTGATTTTTCTTACTACCTATTTTAATCATGCAAGATTTAATTCATGGCAAACTATATGTGACTAAACCCTAATTCCTTAGACCTTTTTAGTCTCATCTAACCTTCATCAACCGCCAATTTCTTGGTCACTTAATTCCACTTAGATGGTGAAGTTCAATTCTAGTTTATGTGCCACAGAAACCCTAATTACCCAAATATAAGAGGACTATATGTCACGTATCCCGTTAAGTCCAGATAATTAGAAATTTAGGAGAATATGTTTTCAAGCTGTTGTCCAAGTAAAGAGCTTTTCCAATTTATACAAGAACTCAATTAGAATAAGGGTCATACTTCCGTTCCACCCAAATTTATAAAATAAAGAACGAAAAAATTCTTGAATTATAAATCAGTACATGAGTTAAAATAGAAAAATAATAGTATCAATCCATACAATAGACAGAGCTCCTAACCTTAACAGTGGAGGTTTAGTTGCTCATGGTTCAGAGAGAAAACTAGGATTCTGTAAAACTGTAAATTGCGTAATGAGGTAAGAGAGAAGAGATTTTTTTTTCCGAAGGGTGATTCTTTTCCCTTTTATATCTAATCCTAATTAATGTTATTTCCTAAAATAAAATAATATCTTTTCCTATTTTAAAATAAAATACAAATTCAATCAAAATTAATATAGCTTCATGCGCAGCTTTCCGAGTGCTTGGGGACCACTTGGGGTATTCGGATCCATGCTGAACTTGGAAATTCCCAAGTTCAGCGTGGAGGAGGCAGCAGCGTTTTGCTTGTTTCCCTTTGAGTCCATGCTGAACTTGGATTATCCCAAGTTCGGCGTGGAGTGATGCGTGATTCCTCCTTTGTGCTTTTGATCCCCCGCGGAACTTGGAGTTCTTCAAGTTCAACGTGGGATTGTATGTATGAAATGGACAAGAAGGGTATATTATTATATATCGTTGGAAAGCCCTGGAAGTTAGCTTTCGAATGCTACTAAAATCGCATCAATTGGACTTCTGTAGCTTAAGTTATTTCGGTTTGAGTGCAAGGAGATCGGGGTTGACAGCATCATTCGTTTTCTTCTTTTTCTGCTACAAAACTCTGTCAAATCCATCCGAATGCTACCTTAAATAAACAAAAATTGAAAACAACTCAAAGTAGCATTCATAGTGGCTAAAGGCAATTAAGTCTTGATTAAACTCAACAATTTGAATGCAAATTCACTAGAAAAATATAGAAAAGATGCTTACGCATCACAACACCAAACTTAAATTGTTGCTTGTCCTCAAGCAACCAAAACTAATATAGGCCTAGGATGTGAATTTGCATGAGAGTGAGAGTTCAATTAAGCTCATGTCTCTTCTTAAAGTGGGGTTTACAACTGCAATCCTAAATAGGTTTGGCATCTCACTATCCTTTAAATCAGAAGAATGTTACTGTCATTCGGAATTAGAATTATGATAATATTATGAATTCTCTAATATTTTATACTTCAATTTAATCCTTGAACACAACAAATTTCCTTTAATTCTCTTTTCTTGGGTGCTTTGCACCCTGAGCCTAGCCGTGACTTTAAATGTTTTGTCTCAAACTTTACTTGACACAGAAACACTACAAGCACTTGACTGGGGAACTCTTTCTAAGATCTGATTGCTCTTTTAGTTTTCCCCAGACAGTGGTGCTCAAAGCCTTTGGCATACTCTGCTGAATGCATTTAGCACGACCCTAAATATTCTGTCTCAAGGGTTACTTGAAACAAGAATACCACAAGCATATGACTAGGAAAATAACTCTTTGAGATTTTAATTATTTGAGACTCCCTAGTCATTGATGCTCAGAGTCTTGGACCTTGCTTTTATGCTTATTTTGCTATCTCTTTTGCTTCAAGGATTAAATTTTTGTTTATTTCAAAGAAGTCATAATAATTCTCTAAATTCCTGTTCCTCATACATTAACTTCCTTTGATTCAAATTCAAATATGCACTGTTCATGTCATGCATTCAGAATCACAAATAATACCACCACATTTAAGTAAATAAGATTACTCTTAAATATAAACTCAATTTCTCATGCAATACATCACTTCTTTTTCTTTTGAATTCAAGCTCAGTGAGCAATACATGAGACAAATTTTTTTAACTAAAAGCAAATGATAGAATGAAACTAAATCTAAGAACTGAAAGTATTAAGGATTATGCGGGCAATCAAAGCAACAAAAAATAGAAGACAACAAAATAAGAAGGGAAGAGAAATAGAATGAAAGGAACTCAACCACCTCAGTTATGCTAGTGGCCGTCTCATTCTTCAGGCTGTGCTTCTCCGTGGAGATAATTTGCCTCCCTTTGGTGTCACTAAAATAAACATAAAATCCACAAGCGACGCGACAACACCAAACTTAAAAATTTGCTTGTCCTCAAGCAAAGAAGAACTAAAAACAAAGAGGGACATAAAAAGATAGACGAAGGAGGAAAAATAAATATTAGTATATAAAAAAATAGAATAATAAAAGAAAAAGAGAGGTGAAAATAATTAATAGATATGTATATATATATAGTTTTTTTAATTATATATATTTATTTTTTATTTTTTATAAGGTATTTATATATATATATATATATATATATATATATATATATATATTAAGGAGAGGGTGTTACGGTGGTATGGTGAATATATATATATATAGGTGATGAGAGGGGGGTTACAGGTTGTTGGGAAAGATTGGGGGCTAATGGTTCAGGAAGGCTGGGAATGGGGAATGGTAGTTGTTGGGAAGGGGAGAAAGAAAGGGAATCAATGAATAGGTGTGGAACCAGAGGGAAGTGATTTGGGAAGGATTTGCTTAAGATATATGGTTTCACGTTGAACTTGAAAGGGGCCAAGTTCAGCGCCGCAACCCCGTATGTATTCTTCCTCTCCACGCTAAACTTGGTGCAGCCCAAGTTCGGCGTGGACCCATAGTTTTTTTTTTCACGTTGAACTTGGAAATGGCCAAGTTCAACGTGGACCATCCCGAAAGCAACTACCTTTGTATGCATGTATCCACGCACTGGCCCTGATTCACGTTAATTACGTCGTTCTCCACGCTAAACTTGGAACTTTCCAAGTTCAGCGTGGGTCTTCAAGCATTTTTACCCACCTTGCGTTGTATGCCACGCTGAACTTGGAATTTTTCAAGTTCAGCGTGGACTTGGCAGAGGCTCCCTTCCAATTTGCCACGCCTATGCCAAGTTCAGCGTGGAACTAGCAGACCCAACCTTCTCCAGAGTGTTCCAAAATTTTTCTAAGTATTCGGTTATTGTTGTAAAAATTCTGCATGATCAAAACACAAGTAAAACAAAGAAAAACCGTAAAAACTCGGTAAAAATTAAACAAATAATATAATCAATGCTACGGAAAAAAATAACTAAGGATACGAAATTATCGGGTTGCCTCCTGACAAGCGCTTCTTTAACGTCATTACCTTGACGGTCAGCTCCTCTAAGGAGGAGGATCATAGGGGCTCAGCTATTCTCCCCTCACTGTGAATCTTCTCCCTATGTCCCCATAACATAGCTCAACATGCTCCAGAGAGAGGATTTTGTTAACTGTATAAGTCCACATTGGATTTCTAGTCAACACCACCTTCATTCCTGGGGAGAAACCTTCAGTGGAGATCTTTTTATTTCTCCATCCCCTGGGTACTTTCTTCTTTTTGGGAACCTCTCCCTTGCAGTGGATGATGTATTCCCGACACCAAACTTAGGTTTGATGTCAGGAGGAATTTTATTGATTATCACCAAAGGAGGTTTGAGATGCAGATTCTGCTGTGCATCATCAGAGGGTTCTTGAAGGTTTGGATCAATAAGCTCAGTCTGCATGCACCTTTCTTCTTCACCAGCTGAATGTATATCTTTGAAGACATGAAAGACCAGTTGCTCATTATGCACTATAAGCACTAATTAACCTTCTTCCACATCAATCAGAGCTCTTCCAGTGGCTAGGAATGGTCTTCTTAGAATTATAGAGGCATTCTCATCCTCCCTTGTGCCAAGAATCATAAAATCTGCTGGGAGGAAAAACTTACCCACTTTGACCAAGATATTCTCCACTAATCCGTATGCAGGCTTTATAGATTTGTCTGCCATTTGTAATGCTATCGTTGTGGGTTGTGCCTCTTGGATTTGCAGCTTCTTCATCACAGACAAGGGCATTAAATTGATGCTTGCTCCCAGATCACATAATGCTTTCTCAAAGGTTGTGCTCCCAATGGTGCATGGAATTTGAAAGCTCCCTGGATCTGGCATCTTCCTTGGCAAGTTATTCTGAATGATGGCACTACATTCCCTAGTCAGGACCATTGTCACATCTCCCTTTAAAGGCTTCTTCTTTGACAACAACTCCTTCATGAATTTGACATAGAGAGGAATTTGCTCCAAAACCTCAGCAAAAGGAATATTTATTTGCAATTTTCTGAAGACTTCCAAGAACTTTGAAAACTGCTTGTCCTTGGTCTCCTTTTGAAGTCTTTGAGGATATGGCATTTTAGGCTTGTACTTAGGAGCTTTAGGCAATGTAGGATGAGTGTCAAGAGAGACTGGGAAGAGGTTGTCTGCACGCCTAGGAGGGGCGTGTTCCACCTCCTCTTTCGTCTCTGCTGGAGATTCTTTTTCAACTGGCTTCTCCCTAACATGTGCTTCCATACTTGCCACTTGTCCACTTATCAAGGTGATAGCTTTGTATTCCTCTCTTGGATTCACCACTATATCACCAAGGAACGTACTTGGAGGCCTCTCAGGTATTTGCTTGCTCAACTGGCCCACCTGTACCTCCAAGTTTCTGAGGGAAGCTCTAGTTTGCTGCATAAAATGATTCATTACTGCTTCCATATCAGTGTTCTCCTGGGGCTAAGAATTTGCCTGCTGAGGTGGTTGTTGATGATGAGACTGAAATTGGCAGTTATTATGATTATTTTGCTGAAAACTGCCCTAAGAATTATTGATAAAATTATGTAATCCCTAAGGTTGCTCTCTCTACCAAAAATTTGGGTGGTTTCTACACCCCTGATTATAGGTCTTAGAGTATGGATCATTATTGGGGTTTCTAGGAGAATTTCCCATGTAATTGACCTGTTCAGAAGAAAATTGAGTATAATCATAATTCTCATTTTGCATAAAATTTTCTGTCATGTCATAAGGGACCTCTTAAGGTGCATTCTGAGTGTTGACAGCTGAAACCTGCATCCTACTCAATTGTTGAAAAATTAAACTCATCTGCTGACACAAAATTTTATTCTGAGCAAGGATATCATCAAGATCTTCTACTTCCATTATGCCTTTCTTTTGAGGGGTCTCAGAGTTCACAGGATTCCTGTTAGATGAATATAAATATTGGTTGCTAGCAACCAATTCAAAAAGCTCAGTAGTTTTCTCCGGTGTATTCTTAATGTGCAATGAACCACCTGCAGAATTATCTAAACACATCTTGGACATTTCACCCAAGCCTTCATAAAAGATGTCTAACTAAGTCCATTTAGAAAACATGTCAAGAGGACATTGTCTGGTCAGTAGCTTGTATCTCTCCCAAGCTTCATAAAGAATCTCCCCATCCTTCTGTTTAAAGGTCTGAACCTCCACCCTAAGCTTAGTCAGCTTCTTTGGTGGGAAAAATTTAGTAAGAAACCCAGTAACAACCTTATCCCAAGTATCCAAACTCTCCTTGGGTTGAGAATTTAGCCATAGCTTTGCTCTATACCTCAGAGCAAATGGGAAGAGCATGAGTTTGTACACCTCAAGATTCACTCCATTTGTCTTCACAGTATCACAAATCTGCAAAAAATTAGAAATAAATTGATTTGGGTCTTCTTGGGGAAGTCCATGATACTGACAGTTTTGTTGCACAAGAGTGACAAGCTGATGCTTCAGTTCAAAATTACTTGCAGCTATAAGAGGCACCACAATACTTTTGCCATAGAGGTCTGCATTAGGAGCACTGTAAGAGTCAAGCACTCTTCTAGGTTGCTCATTCTCATTTAGATTTGCCACATTGGCATTAGCAGCATTATTATGATCCATGTTGGACTCTGCAGCCTTGTACAGTTGATGAGCGGATATTTTATACGCTTTTTGGGGGTATTTTCATATAGTTTTTAGTAGGATCTAGCTACTTTTTAGTATATTTTTATTAGTTTTTTTATGCAAAAATCACATTTCTTGACTTTTCTATGAGTTTGTATATTTTTCTATGATTTCAGGTATTTTCTGGCTGAAATTGAGGGACCTGAGCAAAAATCTGATTCAGAGGCTAAAAAAAGACTACAGATGCTGTTAGATTCTGACCTCACTGCACTCGAAATAAAATTTTTGGAGCTACAGATATCCAAATGACGCGCTCTCAATTGCGTTGGAAAGTAGACATCTAGAGCTTTCCAGAAATATATAATAGTCTATACTTTGTCTGAGTTTAGACGATGCAAACAGGCGTTCAACGCCAGCCTTCTGCCCTATTCTGGCGTTAAATACCAGAAACAGGTTACAAGCTAGAGTCAAATGCCAGGAACAGGTTACAACTTGGCGTTAACTCCATAAATAGCCTCCATGTGAAAGTTTCAATGCTCAGTCCCAGCACACACCAAGTGGGCCCCGAAAGTGGATTTCTACACTATCTATCTTAGTTTACTCATTTTCTGTAAACCTAGGTTACTAGTTGAGTATAAAAACTACTTTAGAGATGTATTTTGTACCTCATGACATTTTTAGACCTGAATTTGTATCTTTGACGGCATGAGTCTCTAAACCCCATGGTTGGGGGTGAGGAGCTCTGCTGTGTTTAGATGAATTAAGGCAATTACTTCCGTTTTCTATTCAATCACGCTTGTTTCTATTCTAAGATATTCATTCGTACTTCAACATGATGAATGTGATGATCCGTGACATTCATCATCATTCTTAACCTACGAACACGTGCCTGACAACTACCTCCATTCTACCTTAGATTGAATGTATATCTCTTGGGTTCCTAGTTCACGAGTTTGACTGCCTCTCCTGACAACAGAGCATTCAAATCCGTGAGATCAGAGTCTTCGTGGTATAAGCTAGAATCAATTGGCAGCATCCCTGAGATCTGGAAAGTCTAAACCTTGTCTATGGTATTCTGAGTAGGATCCGGGAAGGGATGACTGTGACGAGCTTTAAACTCATGAATGCTGGGCACAGTGACAGTGTGCAAAAGGATCAATGGATCCTATTCCAACATTAGTGAGAACCAACAGATGATTAGCCATGTTTATGGACCCTTTTCACTGAGAGGACGACTGGTAGCCATTGACAACAGTGATCCACCAACATACAGCTTGCCATGGAAGGAGACCTGCATGCATGAAGAAGAAGACAGTAGGAAAGCAAAAATTTAGAAGACAGAGCATCTCCAAAACCTCGACCTGTTCTCCATTACTGCATAACAAGTATCATTTAATTCATGCTCCTTTACTTTTTGCAATTAAAACTAAGAACCCTTATTGATATCCTGACTAAGAAAAATAAGATAACCAAAGCTTGCTTCAAGCCAGCAATCTCCATGGGATCGACCCTTACTCACGTAAGGTATTACTTGGACGACCCAGTGCACTTGCTGGTTAGTTGTGCGGAATTACAAAGTGTGATTGTAATTTTCGTGCACCAAGTTTTTGGCGCCGTTGCCGGGGATTGTTCGAATTTAAACAACTGACGGTTTATTTTGTTACTTAGATTAGGAAAAAATTGTCTTTTTGGTTTAGAGTCTTTTACTTTCCTTTCAAAAAATTTTCTTCAAAAATATTATTTTTCTTTATTTATTGTTAGTTTCTCATTGAGTCTAGTTTCATGTTTTAAGTTTGGTGTCCTTTGTGTTTTTGTCATCTAAAAAAATAGTTTTTCTCTATTCAATCCTTGCATTTGTTGAATGTGTCTATGTTCTTGGGAATAGTTGCTCCTTTGAGTCTTCCTTTCTAAAATCTTTTTAAAAAAAATAATTTTTTTTATTAAATCTTGTGCCAAATTTTAAGTTTGGTGTTCTCTTGTTAGTTTTTCTTTAGCTTTCAAAAATTTTATTTTGGTTTTCTAAAAAGTTTTAAGTTCGGTGTTCTTTCTTTTTGTTCTTGTTGTTCTTGTGAGTCTTCAAAGTGTTCTTAAGTCTTCTTTGTTTTTTGATCTTAAAATTTTTAAGTTTGGTGTGCCTTGGTGTTTTTCCTCCAAAATTTTCGAAAACAAGGAGCATTGGATCTAAAAAGTTTAAGTCTTGTGTCTTTTATGTGTTTTTCTCTTTCATAATAAAATTTAAAAATCAAAAAAATATATTTTCCTTTAATTGCTCATAATTTTCGAATTCATTAGGTTGATTTGGTCAAAATTTTTAAAAATCATATCTTTTTCAAAAACTTCTAACCATTTTCTCTCTCCTCGTTCTTTTTCAAAAATCCTCATGAAATATTTTCAAATTTTATTTATTTATTTTATTTTATTATTTTAATATCCATTTTCTTATTCTTATTATTTCAAAAAAAATTAATAAATAAATATAATAAAATAAATAAAATAAATCGACATCATCTCCCTTTCTCCATCATGGACCTAAGTGGAAATGAACAGTCCAGAAGGACTCTGGGGTCATATGCTAATCCTACTACTGCTTCATATGGGAGTAGTATCTGTATACCCTCCATCGGAGTCAGTAGTTTTGAGTTGAATCCTCAGCTCATTATCCTGGTGCAGCGAAATTGCCAGTATTCCGGTCATCCACAGGAAGAACCTACTGAGTTTCTGGCACAGTTCTTACAAATTGCTGACACAGTACATGATAAGAAAGTAGATCAAGATGTCTACAGATTATTACTGTTTCTATTTGCTGTAAAAGACCAAGCTAAGAGGTGGTTAAATAACCAACCTAAAGCTAGCATAAGAACATGGAAACAGTTGTCAGACAAAATCTTGAATCAATATTTCCCTCCTAAGAGGATGACAGAGCTAAGGCTGGACATCCAAGGCTTTAAACAAGAGGATAATGAATCCCTTTACAATGCCTGGGAGAGGTACAGAGAGATGCTAAGGAAATGCCCCTCTGGAATGTTTTCAGAATGGGTGCAGTTAGACATCTTCTACTACGGGCTTACAGCAAAAGCTTAGATTTCTCTAGACCACTCAGCTGGTGGATCTATACACATGAGAAAAACAATTGAAGAGGCTCAAGAGCTCATTGATACAGTTGCTAGAAATCAGCATCTGTACTTAAGTAACGAGTCCTCCATAAAAGAAGAGGCTAAGACAGTATCTACTGAACTTAGTCCTCCAAAACAAGTTGTTGAAATCAATCAGCAATTATGTTATCTAACAGAATAGTTGGCAGAATTTAAAGAGATGTTACAAGACACTAAGGATGTTAACAGGAACATGGAAGCACAACTTGACCAGACAAGACAACAGTTATCAAAACAGATAACAGAAGAGTGCCAAGCAGTTCAATTAAAGAGTGGAAAAAGATTGAATACCTCAACTCATAGCAGCAGAAAGTCAAGAAAAGAACAAATAATAGAAGATGAGCAGACTGCTACCCAAAATCCCTCTGAGGACAGTAAGAGCCCAGAGAGGAATGATTATGGCGTTCAAACACCAGAAAAGCATGAAAAATTGGCGTTAAACGCCCAATGGACACCCAGTTCTGGCGTTTAAACGCCAGAAAAGGAAGAAAAATTGGCGTTAAACGCCTAACCCATGTTCAGTTCTGGTGTTCAAACGCCATAAAAGAGAGGGAATCTAGCGTTAAACGCCAATCCAGCCAGCCTAACTCTGTAGGAAATAAACCTGCAGCAACCAAGGTTGAAGAATACAAATCCAAAATACCTTATCCTCAGAAACTCCGCCAAGCGGAACAAGATAAACAATTTTCCCGCTTTGCAGACTATCTCAGGACTCTTGAAATCAATATTCCGTTTGCAGAGGCACTTGAGCAAATACCCTCTTATGCTAAGTTCATAAAAGAGATCTTAAGTCATAAGAAGGTTTGGTGAGAAACTGAGAAAGTTTTTCTCACTGAAGAATGCAGTGCAATCATTTTAAAGAGCTTACCAGAGAAGCTTAAGGATCCTGGAAGTTTTATGATACCATGCACATTAGAGGGTACCTGTACCAAGACAGCTCTATGTGATCTTGGGGTAAGTATCAACCTAATCCCTGCATCCACTATCAGAAAGCTTGGCTTGACTGAAGAGGTCAAATCAACCAAGATATGTCTTCAACTTGCTGATGGCTCCATTAAATATCCATCTGGCGTGATTGAAGACATGATTGTCACAGTTGGGCCATTCGCCTTTCCCATTGACTTTGTAGTGCTGGAAATGGCGGAGCACAAGAGTGCAACTCTCATTCTAGGAAGACCTTTCCTAGCAATTGGACGAACCCTCATTGACGTCCAAAAAGGGAAAGTAACCCTGAGAGTCAATGAGGATGAGTTTAGGCTAAATGCTATTGAAGCAATGAAGCACCCAGACACAGCAAAAGACTGCATGCGTATTGATATTATTGACTCCCTAGTACAGGAGATCAGTATGGCTGAGAGTCTCGAATCAGAGCTAGAAGATATCTTTAAAGATGTTCAGCCTAATCTGGAAGAACCAGAGGAAATAAAAGAACCTCTGAAAATTCCTCAGGAAGAGGAGAAACCTCCTAAATCCGAGCTCAAACCACTACTACCATTCCTAAAATATTTATTTCTGGGAGAAGGTGAAACTTTTCCTTTAATCATAAGCTCTTCCTTAGAGCCACAAGAAGAGAAAGCACTAATTCAGGTGCTAAGGACACACAAGACAGCTCTTGAGTGGTCCATTAGTGATCTCAAGGGCATTAGCCCAGCCAAATGCATGCACAATATTCTACTGGAGGATAATGCCAAACCAGTTGTTCAACCACAAAAGTGGCTGAATCTAGCCATGAAGGAGGTGGTGCAGAAAGAGGTCACTAAATTACTAGAGGCTGGGATTATTTATCCCATTTCTGATAGCCCCTGGGTGAGCCCTATCCAAGTTGTACCCAGAAAGGGAGGCATGACAGTGGTTCATAATGAAAAAAAAGAACTGATTCCTACAAGAATAGTTACAGGGTGGCGTTGTGTATTGACTACAGAAGATTCAATACAGCCACCAGAAAGGATCATTTTCTTTTACCATTCATAGACCAAATGCTAGAAAGGCTAGGAGGTCATGACTATTACTGCTTTCTGGATGGCTACTCAGGCTACAACCAAATTGCAGTAGATCCCCATGATCAAGAGAAAATAGCATTCACATGTCCATCTGGAGTATTTGCCTACAGAAGGATGTCATTTGGTCTGTGTAATGCAATAGCAACCTTTCAGAGATGCATGCTCTCTATTTTCTCTGATATGGTGGAAATATTTCTGGAAGTCTTTATGGACGACTTCTCAGTATTTGGATATTCATTCAGCTCCTGTCTTGACCATCTAGCACTTGTTTTGAAAAGGTGCCAAGAGACCAACCTGGTTTTAAAATGGGAGAAATGTCACTTTATGGTGACTGAAGGAATTGTCCTTCGACACAAAATTTCGACCAAGGGGATAGAGGTGGATCAAGCCAAGGTAGAGGTAATTGAAAAATTACCACCACCTACCAATGTTAAGGCAATCAGAAGCTTTCTGGGACATGCAGGATTCTATATGAGGTTTATAAAGGATTTTTCAAAAATTGCAAAACTCCTAAGCAACCTGCTAGCTGCTGACACACCATTTATCTTTGACACAGAGTGTCTGTAAGCTTTTGAGACTCTGAAGGCTAAGTTGGTCACAGCACCTGTCATATCTGCATCAGACTAGACATTACCATTTGAATTAATGTGTGATGCCAGTGGCCATGCTATTGGTGCAGTATTAGGACAAAGGCATAATAAGCTTCTGCACGTCATTTACTATGCTAGGCGTGTTCTAAATGACGCACAGAAGAATTACCCAACCACAGAAAAAGAGCTGCTTGCAGTGGTTTATGCCATTGACAAGTTTAGATCCTATCTAGTAGGATCAAAAGTGATTGTGTACACTGACCATGCTGCTCTTAAATATCTACTCACAAAGCAAGATTCAAAACCCAGGCTCATAAGATGGGTGTTGCTTCTACAAGAGTTTCATATAGAAATAAGAGACAAAAAAGGGATAGAGAATCAAGTAGCAGATCACCTGTCCCGGATAGAACCAGTAGAAGGGATGTCTCTCCCCCTCACTGAGATCTCTGAAACCTTTCTAGATGACAACTCTTTGCCATTCAAGAAGTGCCATAGTTTGCAGACATTGCAAACTATAAAGCTGCAAGATTTATTCCCAAGGAGTACAGCAGGCAGCAAAAGAAAAAATTACTTTTTGATGTGAAGTACTACTTGTGGGATGAACCATATCTCTTTAAGAGATGCACAGACGGAATAATCTGTAGGTCCGTGCCTAGAGAAGAGGCACAGAAGATCATATGGCATTGCCATGGATCACAATATAGAGGACATTTCGAAGGTGAGCGAACAGCCACCAAAGTCCTCCAATGTGGCTTCTACTGGCCTACGCTCTATAGAGACTCCCGAGAGTTTGTACGTAACTGTGACAGTTGCCAGAGAGCTAGTAATCTGCCTCATGGTTACGCCATGCCTCAACAAGGGATCTTAGAGATTAAGTTATTTGATGTATGGGGTATTGACTTCATGGGGCCTTTCCCACCATCATACTTAAATACTTACATTTTGGTGGCAGTAGACTATGTATCTAAATGGGTGGAGGCAATTGCAACACCCACTAACGATACTAAGACAGTACTAAAGTTCTTCTAGAAACACATCTTTAGCAGATTTGATGTCTCTAGAGCACTAATCAGTGATGGAGGCACTCATTTATGCAATAAACAACTTTATACTGCCATGGTCCGATATGGAATTAGCCATAAGGTGGCAACTCCATATCATCCACAGACCAATGGACAAGCTGAAGTCTCTAATAGAGAATTAAAAAGAATCCCGAAAAGGACTGTAATTGCCTGTAGAAAGGATTGGGCAAAGAGCTTGGATGATGCTCTATGGGCATACAGAATAGCATTCAAGACTCCTATAGGAACCTCTTCATACTAGCTTGTGCATGGGAAGGCTTGTCACCTGCCCGTGGAACTGGAGCATAAAGCCTACTGGTGGGTTGTCTCCCACCTAGCATTTTTAGTTAAAGTCCTTAAGTTGTACATTTGATGAGCTTCCTACTATGGTGGCTTGTGCTTGAATTCGTCCAGAAATCTCCACCAATGTTTGGAATTCCAACAGCCTCCGGGGTCCCAAACGAGGCATGTAAAGCCCTTAGGTGAGTTCAAACAGGCTTCAAGGCTCCCGGGGTGTTGAATGTCAGAACAGACTCCAGGATCCCAAACTTTTCTTCTACACCTGTCTTTGTCTTGATCTACATCTTTCCAGCCGGGTGGTGAGTAGTCTGAATTCTCACTGCAGTGACCAAACAGCTTCCGAGATCCTTTCAATTGAGCTTGACACCAATCCTTGCACCTCAAATTGAAGTGCGAAGCCTCATTGAATCTTGCATACCAGCTCTGAGTGCAAGTCATTTCCCTTTTGCTCTTAAAGCCGCAAAGAGCTCTAAGCTGGCCATCTGTTTCAAGTAAACCATATTCAAGTGGAAAAGTAAAGATAAAAGTCAAGGATTTTACCCACTTGAAGTTGGAGTTGGGTGGCGGTGGCCTTGGGATAAGTGTTTCCAGTGGTTCTGCAAGCTCTACTCCCTTGTGGTCTTCAGTGAATTCCTCCACATCTTTGCAAACCTTTTCCATTCCAGCCATGTCCTAGTCAAAGTCTTCTATATCTTCCTCATCACTTGAGTCATAATTAAGAGGTTGAGAAAAATCGACCTCTGCATCATCTTCGTATTCACTTGGGGAAGATTCTTCAGTCTCAAAGAATTCACTTGCGGATGCAAGTTCATTATTAAGAGAAATTGAGTGTTGATTATCATCATTAGGAAAACTTGCGTCTTGGGTAATTCCGTCTAATTCTTCATAAGATACCTGTCTTGGGGGTTGTGCACTATCCTCCTTAGCATTAATTGTAACGTCTTCGACGGAATTCTCCACAACTCTGGATTCCTGCGGGGGTTCAGCATCTCCTAAATCTTCAACCAACTCTTCTTCTTCTACAATGACAGCGTCCTCTATTTGTTCCAGTACGAAGTTATGCTCTATGCTGTCCACTAGAGTTTCTAGCGTCTTCTTTGTGCTGCGTTCTTCATTGGATGCTCTACATGAAGCCATGGGAGTCTGTTGAGGGACTGGACGTCTGGAAGATAATTGATTTATTGCTTTCTCCAGTTGATGAAGGGTTGCATTAAATTGGTTTACTGATTCTTCAAAGTGAACCTGTGATTCTTGGCTTGATGGATATGGACATGGTGCATAGGGGGTGGTGGTTCTTGGGAGTAATTGGATTGGCGTTGGGGCGGATAAGGATCATATGGTGGCGAATGGCAAAAAGAAGCATGTGAGTATAATGGGTTGAGGTTGTGTTGAAAGGATGGTCTCTGAGCATAGGGTGGGGCTTGTTGATAGCTACAAGGAGGTCCACCAAATCTATCAGTTGGGTATGCATTGTAGAATGGTCTCCGTCCATGGTATCTAGGAGGGTGTTGTTGCCTAAAGGGGTGATCAGATCCTCTTGGCTCCATCCATCTTTGATTGCTTAGACCTTGATGCATAGTCCTGTTATAGTTTTCATTCTTTGCAACAAAAGGAGAACCAAACTCAAAGCGAGAGGGGTGAGAATTCGTAGTAGTTATCAGAAATAAGAAGGGAGAACAAAAACAAATAAACAAGTAAAGGAAAAATATTTACAATAACCAATAATAAGGCACACGTTTGTAATTCCCCGGCAACAGCGCCATTTTGACGTTGGAATTTTTACTAGTAAAGAATTTGTAAAAATATAGTTGCGTTGTGAGTATAGATTCTAAACCAACAGAAAATCCCTTCGTACAAATGTTTTGGTTGTCACAAGTAACAAAACCCAATAAATTTATAAACCGAAGTATTCAAACCTCAGGTCATCTTCTCAAGGAATTGCAGGGAGGTATGTTCTTATTATTGGTTATGCAAAGGTATATTTTAGGGTTTTAAAAAGGGTTGAACAAGTAATTTAATTGACAAGAAAAATAAATAAATGACTATAAAATAAACTCTTGGCAAGATATGAGAAATTGGAAGTCCTATCCTAGTTATCCTTATCAGGTGTGATGAGAATTGGGTTTTAATCCCACTTAGTTAACCTTTACTAAAGCAAAGGAAAGTCAAGTGGACTAATTAGTTTGATCATCAAGTCCAAGTCAATCCCTGTGGGAAGACTAGCTTTAGAGCGATCTAGATCAATTAGAATCTGCCAATTTCAACCACTGCTGAGTTTGACAACTCAAGAGTTACCAATTAATCAACCAAAGCCAAAAGGGAATAAAATCTACTTGAATGAAAATAATTTGGATAGAGCCCAAGCATCAATAACATAAATTAGAGAAAACAATCATAAGTCTGAAATACCACAAATTATATTAATTAAGAAAATCCTAACATGAAAAGTTCATAAGCCAAATAGGCAACATAAGTAATACAAGCATTAAAGCATCTGAAAGTAAAAGAGAAATATAAAGTAAACGAAATATTGAACCTGATGAAGAGTCGAAATCATAAATCCTATAAGAGGAATCCTAATCCTAAATCCTAAGAGAGAGGAGAGAACCTCTCTCTCTAAAAACTACATCTAAAACCTAAAATTGTGAGTTATGAATGAATTATGAATGAATTGATATCCTGAGTCTCTGCATGTTCCCTGACTTTAATATGTGTTTCTGGGCCGAAAACTGGGTTGAAATGCGGCCCGGAATCTGTGCCAGCAACTTCTGTAATTCTGCAGATCACGCTCGTCACGCGTCCGCGTCGTCCACGCGTTCGCGTCACTCAGCATTTCTTGTACCACGCGTGCGCGTCGTCCACGCTTTTGCGTCGTTCGTGCAGCTTCCAATCCGCGCGGTCGCGTCAGGCACGTGAGCGCCTCACGGTAATTCCTTCTATTTCACGCGGTTGCGTGAGCCATGCGACCGCGTGACTTCTCGCTGGTCATCTCCTCAATTCCTTGTGTTCCTTCCATTTTTGCATGCTTCCTCTTCATTCCTTACGCCATTCCTGCCCTATGAAGCCTGAAACACTTAACATACAGATCACGGCATCGAATGGTACGAAGGAAGATAAAAATATACAACAAAAAGGTCCTTAGGTAACAAGTTATTAATCATAGGATATTTTTAGGAAGGAATTGTAAATACATGCAAATCATATGAATAAGTGGGTGAAAAGCTTGATAAAACCACTCAATAAAACACAATATAAACCATAAAATAGTAGTTTATCAACCTCCCCACACTTAAACATTAGCATGTCCTCATGCTAAACTCAAGGAGACTAAATAAATGAGTAGGGAAAGGCAAGACTCATGCAATGCAACCTATGAATATGAATGCAACTACATGCTAAAATGATTCTACCTACTTGTTGAAAAAGTAAATAAATCTTTCAAGAATAAATATGAGCTGGATTTCACTAATTCAAATCACAAAATAAAGTACAAATAACTTGCAAGAAGAAGATAGCTCATGAAAGCCGGAAACATAGAATTAAGCACTGAACCCTTACTGGTAGTGTATATCATTCTAACTCTCAAGTGTCTAGGGTCATTTCTCTCAATTCTCTACTAATCTTGCTTTCTATAGCTTGCTCTTCATCTAACAATCAACAAAAATTTAATACACCAATACACAAATCAAGACGTCTTTTAAGGGTTGTAATGGGGTTAGGGTCAAGGTAGGATTGTATTTGGTCAAGTGGACTAAAATCTGAATCCTTAATTAACTTAAACTTTCCACCTAACTTAGGACAATCCATGTAATCATAATATAAAATGAATAACTACCCATTAACTGCGTTTAATACATATTTATGCATTCCAAGTTTTGAGTACAGTACATGTGCATTGCTATCACCATTTACTTTAGGGCATTTTGTCCCCTTTTTATTTTTCTGTTCTTTTTTTTCTTTTTTTTTTGTTTCTCTTTTTTTTCTTTTTCTATTTTTCTTTTCTTAATAATATTTTTTTTCAATGCATATGATTAAGGTATTGAATGTATAAACATGTTCTTAACTTTTTTCACATTTTCACGCAAAGTCTAACATACTCAATTTCCAAACCAAACATTTCCAAACACACTTTCTCCACACTTAATTCATGAGCACTCTCACTAGTCTAAGCTAATCAAGGATTCAAATTAAGGACATTATTGTTTTTCGCTTAGAGTTAGTGATGAGCTAAAGTAAAGAACAAGGGGTAAACTAGGCTCAACATTGGTTTGCAAAGGATAATGAAAGGGTAAGGCCATATGGGTATGTAAGTTCAGTGAAGTAAGGCCTCAATCTTATAAGTGTATGCATACATTAAACAATGGAAATATAGAATCAAGCAGGACAAAGATCACAATTTTAAAGAGAAAAAAACACACACCAAAAATAAAATATTGGTTGATAGAATGCAACCAATTCAAATAGGCTCAAAATCTCACTGGTTTTGTGTGTTCGAGCTTTAAACCATGTTCAAATAATATTTCTTCAAACAATTTTTTTTTAAAGTTTTTAATTTAAATTAGTGAAATACTATAAAAAGTTTTCTTGAAAAAGAAAATGTAACTTCAACCAAGTGGTAAAATATGCACAAAATCAAACAAACATGCAAATGCAACAATGAACAAATAAAGAAAATAAGACATTGGTGTTGAGAAGAGAATAACTAACCCATGGAGATTGGTATCGACCTCCCCATACTTAAAGATTGCACCATCCTCGGTGCATGCTAAGATGTACAGGTGAACAGGGGTTGTGATTCCTAAGCCGGTGCTCGTTGTAGAGTCTTTCTCTTTACCCTTCCTGGTGGCCATCCTGAAAAGGGAGAAGAGAAAGAGACATGAAGTCAAAGGTATAGAGCAAGGGAGAGAGCAGTACGAGTAATAATCATGCCAAAATAAAGAAGAATGTCGTTAACACATGGTCGCGACTCCATGAAATTAAGACAACAATGGAAACAGGGCATGATAAATTGAGGCAATTAAATGCAAAATATTTATTGGCATGCTGGCATAGGCATGAGTAGCATAAATCAAGCATTAAAAGCCTTATGTATTATTAGTCATGAGAAACTAACAATAACGTTTGTATTGACAATCATATTTAATTAATAAAATATTGGAAAGAGTTTTGTGAAAAACAGGCATGAGAGTAGAAGGATAGAATAATGGAGAATGCACAATGCCATACGGGCTTTTTCACAAACACAAAGCATGCATATTAAATAAGGTATAGAAAGTATTAAATTGAACATGCAAGCACCCTTAAAAAAATAATATATAATTGTCAAGCAATTTTTTAACAATCCACAAGCAAAATAATGACCCAAATAAATTTTCAACACCAATTAAAAGAGAAAAGAAAAAAAAAGGAAGGAAGGAAGAAATAAGAAGGGAAAGAAAAGATTTAGATTTGGGGAAGAAAAGATAAGATATTTGGCTGATCAGGATAAGTTGTGCGGCGCTTGTGACGCGGACGCGTGAGTGACGCGTTCGTGCGGATAGCACTTCTATGAAATGATGGGGACGCATCATCCGCGCGGTCGCGTGGATCGATTTGTGCCATTAGCGCGAGGGCAGCCTTGCAGTCGCGCAACTCTCTGTTTGAAATGCATATTGCAAAATCTTTGGGTGACGCGATCGTGTGGATGGCCTAAATTTGAAAACAGTGCGGATGCGTGGGGCACGCGTACACGTGGCAGGGCTTTTGCGGCTAGCAAAAGTCCAGCCCAATTCCAGCTCAACTTTCGGCCATACACCCTTATACGTTGATTTACAGGACACGCGTTCGCGTGGGACGTGGACGCGTGGGAGGCATTTTTTTCCCACATGACGCGGTCACGTGGATCAAATTGTGCCAAAGGCACGCCTCCAGCCACGCTTTCGCGTGACTCTCTGTTCAATTTTGTTTTCCTCGCAATGCACCTATGACGCGGACGCGTCGCGTGCTCTCTTATTTTTTTTTCATTTTTTTTATGCAGTATGAAGAATGCAAAATGCAGTGAATATCATGCAAAGATTCAGGTTCAAACAAAATTCAAAAACAGAGCAAAATAGAGAGGGAACGATCATACCATGGTGGGTTGTCTCCCACCTAGCACTTTTAGTTAAAGTCCTTAAGTTGGACATTTGATGAGCTTCCTGCTATGGTCGCTTGTGCTTGAATTCGTCCAGAAATCTCCACCAATGTTTGGAATTTCAACAGCCTCCGGGGTCCCAAACGAGGCATGTAAAGCCCTTAGGTGAGTTCAAACAGGCTTCAAAGCTCCCGGGGTGTTGAATGCCAAAACAGACTCCAGGATCCCAAAATTTTATTCTACGCCGTCTTTGTCTTGATATACATCTTTCCAGCCGGGTGGTGAGTAGTCTTAATTCTCACTGCAGTGACCATACAGCTTCCGAGATCCTTTCAATTGAGCTTGACACCAATCCTTGCACCTCAAATTGAAGTGCGAAGCCTCATTGAATCTTGCATACCAGCTCTAAGTGCAAGTCATTTCCCTTTTGCTCTTAAAGCCGCAAAGAGCTCTAAGCTGGCCATCTGTTTCAAGTAAACCATATTCAAGTGGAAAAGTAAAGATAAAAGTCAAGGATTTTACCCACTTGAAGTTGGAGTTGGGTGGCGGTGGCCTTGGGATAAGTGTTTCCAGTGGTTCTGCAAGCTCTACTCCCTTGTGGTCTTCAGTGAATTCCTCCACTTCTTTGCAAACCTTTTCCATTCCAGCCATGTCCTGGTCAAAGTCTTCTATATCTTCCTCATCACTTGAGTCATAATTAGGAGGTTGAGAAAAGTCGACCTCTGCATCATCTTCGTATTCACTTGGGGAAGATTCTTCAATCTCAAAGAATTCACTTGCGGATGCAAGTTCATTATTAAGAGAACTTGAGTGGTGGCTATCATCATTAGGAAAACTTGAGTTTTGGGTAATTCCGTCAAATTCTTCATAAGATACCTGCCTTGGGGGTTGTGCACTATCCTCCTTAGCATTAATTGTAACATCTTCGACAGAATTCTCCACTACTCTGGATTCCTGCGGAGGTTCAGCATCTCCTAAATCTTCAACCAACTCTTCTTCTTCTACAATGACAGCGTCCTCTATTTGTTCCAGTATGAAGTTATGCTCCATGCTGTCCACTGGAGTTTCTAGCGTCTTCTTTGCGTTGCGTTCTTCATTGGATTCTCCACATGAAGCCATGGGAGTCTATTGAGGGACTGAACGTCTGGAAGATAATTAATTTATTGCTTGCTCCAGTTGATGAAGGGTTGCATTAAATTGGTTTACTGATTCTTCAAAGTGAACCTGTGATTCTTGGCTTGATGGATATGGACATGGTGCATAGGGGGGTGGTGGTTCCTGGGAGTAATTGGATTGGCGTTGGGGCGGATAAGAATCATATGGTGGCAAATGACGAAAAGAAGCTTGTGAGTATGGTGGGTTGAGGTTGTGTTGAAAGGATGGTCTCTGAGCATAGGGTGGGGCTTGTTGATAGCTATAAGGGGGTCCACCAAATCTATCAGTTGGGTATGCATTGTAGAATGGTCTCCGTCCATGGTATCTAGGAGGGTGTTGTTGCCTAAAGGGGTGATCAGATCCTCTTGGCTCTATCCATCTTTGATTGCTTAGACCTTGATGCATAGTCCTGTTATAGCTTTCATTCCTTGCAACAAAAGTAGAACCAAACTCAAAGCGAGAGGGGTGAGAATTCATAGTAGTTATCAGAAATAAGAAAGGAGAACAAAAACAAATAAACAAGTAAAGGAAAAATATTTACAATAACCAATAATAAGGCACACGTTTGCAATTCCCCGGCAACGGCGCCATTTTGAAGTTGGGATTTTTACCAGTAAAGAATTTGTAAAAATATAGTCGCGTTGTGAGTATAAATTCTAAACCAATAGAAAATCCCTTCGTATAAACGTTTTGGTTGTCACAAGTAACAAAACCCAATAAATTTATGAACTGAAGTATTCAAACCACGGGTCGTCTTCTCAAGGAATTGCAAGGAGGTATGTTCTTATTATTGGTTATGCAAAGGTATATTTTGGGATTTTAAAAAGGGTTGAACAAGTAATTTAATTGACAAGAAAAATAAATAAATGACTATAAAATAAACTCTTGACAAGATATGAGAAATTGGAAGTCCTATCCTAGTTATCCTTATCAGGTGTGATGAGAATTGGGTTTTAATCCCACTTAGTTAACCTTTACTAAAGCAAAGGAAAGTCAAGTGGACTAATTAGTTTGATCCTTAAGTTCTAGTCAGTCCCTGTGGGAAGACTAGCTTTAGAATGATCTAGATCAATTAGAATCTGCCAATTTCAACCACTCCTGAGTTTGACAACTCAAGAGTTACCAATTAATCAACCAAAGCCAAAAGGGAATAAAATCTACTTGAATGAAAATAATTTGGATAGAGCCCAAGCATCAATAACATAAATTAGAGAAAACAATCATAAGTCTGAAATACCTCAAATTATATTAATTAAGAAAATCCTAACATGAAAAGTTCATAAGCCAAATAGGCAACATAAGTAATACAAGCATTAAAGCATCTGGAAGTAAAAAAGAAATATAAAGTAAAAGGAATATTGAACCTGATGAAGAGTCGAAATCCTAAATCCTTTAAGAGGAATCCTAATCCTAAATCCTAAGAGAGAGGAGAGAACCTCTTTCTCTAAAAACTACATCTAAAACCTAAAATTCTAAGTTATGAATGAATTATGAATGAATTGATATCCTGAGTCTCTGCATGTTCCTTGACTTTAATCTGTTTTTCTGTGCCGAAAACTTGGTTGACATGCGGCCCGGAATCTGTGCCAACGACTTCTGTAATTCTGCAGATCGCGCTCGTCACGCGTCCACGTCGTCCACGCGTTTGCGTCACTCAGCATTTCTCGTACCATGCGTGGGCATCATCCACGCTTTCGTGTCATTCATGCAGCTTCCAATCTGCGCGGTCGCGTCAGGCACGCGAGCGCGTCACGATAATTCCTTCTATTTCGCGCGGTTGCGTGAGCCATGCGACCGCGTGACTTTTCGCTGGTCATCTCCTCAATTACTTGTGTTCCTTCCATTTTTGCATGCTTCCTCTTCATTCCTTACACCATTTCTCCCTGTGAAGCCTGAAACACTTAACATACAGATCGCGGCATCGAATGGTACGAAGAAAGATAAAATATACAACAAAAAGTTCCTTAGGAAGCAAGTTATTAATCATAGGATATTTTTAGGAAGGAATTGTAAATACATGCAAATCATATGAATAAGTGGGTGAAAAGCTTGATAAAACCACTCAATAAAACACAATATAAACTATAAAATAGTGGTTTATCAGTCACCATATGGATATGTAGAGCTTCAGGATATTGATTATGACAAAAAAGTTCATTGTTAATGGACAGAGAATCAAACATTATCTTGAAAGCAATTTCGAGCAAGAATGCTCAGAACTGAGACTAGATTAAGAAGCGCTTGTTGGGAGGAAACCCAGCCATTACTGTAGTTTATTTGTCATTCAAATAATAATTATAGGAGTTTAATAAATTATCATCAGAATTAATTCTCATTTACAGGAGTTCACAGAGTTACAGAAAGGCTCAGAGTAGAGAGCAGAGAAAAGAAGCTCACTGGCACGAAAACGCCAATAAGAGGCACTTTTAGGCGTTAAACGCCAGAATGGGCATCATTCTGGGCATTTAACGCCAGTAAGAATACCTTTATGGGCGTTAAACGCTAGAATGGGTACTATTCTGGGTGTTTAACGCCAGACTTACAACATCCTGGGTGTTTAGAAAATGCCTAGTGACAAAGGCTTTCTGGCGTTTAACGCCAGCCAGGGTACCTGGTTGGGTGTTAAACGCCCAAAACAAGCTACAGTTGGGCGTTAAATGCCCAAAACAGGCAACAGTTGGGCGTTTAACGCCAGGAACATGGAGGGGAGGTAGTTTTGTTTTCCAACTCAATTTTTTTTATTTTTTATGTTTTCATCCATAATTTTTTGCATAAACATATTACAAATCCTCATCTTTCAATTTCAATTTCAAAAATAACTCTTAATCCTAAAAATATTTTCTTCTTTTCAAATCTTTTTTCAAAACTCATATATCTTTTTTATTTCTTTTCAAATCTTTTGCAAAACCCATCTATCTTTTTCATATCTTTTCAAATCTTTTTCAACTCATCATACTATCTTTTCGAATTTAGCTTTATCTTTTTTCAAAATTTTCTCATATCTTTTCAATTTTAAAATTACATCTTTTGCATTTCATACTTATCTTTTACAAATCATATCTTCTATCATATCTTTTTCAAAAATTTTCGAACCCACCCCCTTCCTTTTAAATTCACATTTGGCCACCCTTCTCCTCCAAAATTCGAATTTGGCTCTCCTCCTTCTCCTCTCCTTTCCTTTCGTTTGTTTGAGGACAAGCAACCCTCTAAGTTTGGTGTGTTTTGCGTGATGACTGAGCTAAGACTCACTAAGATCATGGCTCCTAAGGGAAAACAAACTACTTCAAGAGGCAAGAAAGAGAATAATCCAAAATCACTTTGGAATCAAGAGAGGTTCTTAACTAAGGAACATTCGGACCATTACCACAAAATAATGGGTCTAAGGTCAGTGATCCTGGAAGTTAAATTCAATCTGAAAGATGACGAATATCCGGAGATCCAAGAGCAGATTCGAAACAGAGGCTGGGAAATTCTAGCTAATCCTGAGACAAAGGTGAGTAGAAACATGGTTCAGGAATTCTACTCAAATCTGTGGCAAACAGAGAGGCAGAAAATGACTGGAACCGCTTTCTATACCTTTCAAACCACGGTTAGAAGGAAGATTATTTTCTTTCACCTTGACAAAATAAGAGAGGTCTTCAAGCTGCCTCAACTACAAGATGATCCAGAATCCTTTAATAGGAGAATGGTGAGATCAGATAAGCGCTTAGACCAAATTCTAGAGGACATATGCATCCCTGGAACCAAGTGGACAACCAGCACAAAAGGTGTTCCAAACCAACTCAAGAGAGGGGATCTCAAACCAATTTCTAGGGGCTAGATGGACTTCATTAGGCGTTCCATACTGCCTACCAGCAACCGCTCCGAAGTCACTATCAAGAGAGCAGTGATGATCCATTGTATTATGCAAGGAAACGAAGTGGAGATTCATCATCTGATTTCTTGTGAGCTCTACACAATTGCAAATAAGAACTCCAAGGAAGCCAAATTGGCTTACCCAAACTTTATTTCTGACGTCGGGATTTTTTGCTAGTAAAGAATTTGTAAAAATATAGTCACGTTGTGAGTATAGATTCTAAACCAACAGAAAATCCCTTCGTACAAACATTTTGGTTGTCACCATTAACAAACCCCTTTGGAATTGATAACCGAAGTATTTAAACCTCGGGTCGTCTTCTCAAGGAATTGCAGGGAGGTGTTCTTATTATTGGTTATGAGTTTTGTAAATTGGGGGTTTTGAAAGTAAGAAAGAAGTATGTTAAATGACAAGTAAAATAAATAAGTAACTATAAAATAAACTCTTGGCAAGATATGAGAAATTAGAAGTCCTATCCTAGTTATCCTTATCAATTGTGATGAGAATTGGATTTTTCTCCCACTTTGTTAACCTCTAACTATGAAGGTAAGTTAAGTGATGAATTAATTTTGATTCCTCAGGTCCTAATCTTTCCTTGGGAAAGGCTAAAGTTATTGGAACTCGAATTAATTCTTGAAGAATTCTAATTTTCAGTCAACAATGAGTTTGACAACTCAAGAGTTACCAATTAGTCAACCAAAGCCAAGAATGTAGAAAGCTAAATTAAAATCATATATCTGAAAACATCTCAATAATGTGTATTAAATAAGAAAACCAATCCTAACAGGAAAAGTTCATAAGCCAATTGGGCAACACAAATCAGATACAAATAAAAGCTTTAGAGTAAACGAAAATAGAAGAGAAACATAAATTATTGAACCTGGTATGAAGAAACAATCCTAATCCTAATAGAAATCCTAATCCTAAATCCTAAGAGAGAGGAGAGAACCTTTCTCTCTAAAAACTACATCTAAAATTATGAAAAGTGTGTTATGAATGAATGATGATGAATGGATGCATTTCCCCACTTTATAGCTTCTAATCTGTGTTTTCTGGGCCGAGAACTGGGTTAAAAACAGCCCAGAAATCACTCCCAGCACTTTCTGGTCCGTATAGGTCGCGGCAAAGTGACGCGGAGGCGTCATCCACGCGTTTGCGTGGAATGAGTTTCGCAGATGCGACGAATCCGCGTGGAGCACGCGTTCGCGTCGCCTATTTGTACGGCCACTATGGCAAATTATATATCAAATCGAAGCCCCAGACGTTAGCTTTCCAACGCAACTGGAACCGCATCATTTAGTGTGAGAGGGTCACGCTGACAGCTTTGTAGTTCCTTCAACTTCTTGTATTCTTCCACTTTTGTATGCTTCCTTTCCATCCTCTAAGCCATTCCTGCCCTGTATTCTCTGAAATCACTTAACACACATATCAAGGCATCTAATGGTAATAAGAGAGGATTTAAATAAAAGAAAATAAAAGCCAAAGAAGCATGTTTTAATCATAGCAAGAAATCAGGAAGGAATTGTAAAACCATGCAAATAGTATGAATAAGTGGGCAACGGCTTGATAAAAACCACTCAATTGAGCACAAGATAAACCATAAAATAGTGGTTATCAATTTCTCTCTGCTATGTAAAGAGGCTGGGGTGAAGATGGGAGTAGATGAGTTCATCCCAGTCGAACATCCAATCACCAAGAAGTCAATGGAGGGACAACAAGTACAAGAAAATTCCATCAAAAGGAGGGCGTAGGAGTTCCTCCCAGAAATCCCTCAGATTGACTATTGGACCCGCCTAGAAGCATCTGTCACCAAACTGCAAGAAACAATGGATCAACTTAAGGAGGAACAGCAAAATCAAAATAGTATAATCTACAAACTACTTAAAGAAAAAGAAAAGCAAGGGCGTGAGCTATAGAAACTGAAGTGCCAGAGGCTCTCCCTTGAGGGACCAGACACCCCACAAATTGAAGGAGCATCCATCTCTCAAAATAAAGGTTGTTGAGTCCTAATCTTAACTCTGTGATAACTTCTGCTATTAGAAATCAGGAGTCATATGAGTAGTAGTAGTTAGTATTTTTATTTTTATTTTTATTTTTATCATCTCCAAGTAAGCTATAATTTATTTTTCTCATCATCATTAAACATGAATGAAATAGCAACTATTTTTAGAATAAGAAGGCAACTTTTTTGAGTTCTTAATAAGGAAAATTCAAATTATTTATATGTGGTGGCAACACTTTTTGTTTTCTGAAAGAATGCTTAAACAATGCATATTTTTTATCTTGTTGTTTATGAATGTTAAAACTGTTGGCTCTTGAAAGAATGATGAAAAAGAGAAATGTTATTGATAATCTCAAAAAACATAAAATTGATTCTTGAAGCAAGAAAAAGCAGTGAAAAAAATTGGCGCAAAAGAAAAAGAAAGAAAAAGAAAAGCAAGCAGAAAAAGCCAATAACCCTTTAAACCAAAAGGCAAGGGTAAAAAGGATTCAAGGCTTTGAGCATTAAGGGATAGGAGGGCCAAAGGAATAAAATCCTGGCCTAAGCGGCTGAATCAAGCTGTCCCTAACCATGTGCTTATGGCATGCAGGTCCAAGTGAAAAGCTTGAGACTGAGTGGTTAAAGTCGTGATCCAAAGAGTGTGCTTAAGAACTCTGGACACCTATAATTGGGGACTTTAGCAAAGCTGAGTCACAATCTGAAAAGGTTCACCCAGTTATATGTTTGTGGCATTTATGTATCCGGTGGTAATACTGGAAGGCAAAGTGCTTAGGGCCACGGCCAAGACTCATAAAGTAGCTGTGTTCAAGAATAAACATACTAAACTAGGAGAATCAATAACATTATCTGAATTCTGAGTTTCTATGGATGCCAATCATTCTAAACCTTAAAGGATGAAGTGAGATGCCAAACCTGTCAGAAGCAAAAAGCTAATCTAATTAGAATTGAGCTTCATGTAAAACTCTGAGATTGCCTCTTGATCTTCTTGCTATCCTATTTTGTTTATCTAGTTGCTTGGGGACAAGCAACTGTTTAAGTTTGGTGTTGTGATGAGCGGATATTTTATATGCTTTTTGGGGATATTTTCATATAGTTTTTAGTATATTTTTATTAGTTTTTATGCAAAAATCATATTTCTGGACTTTGCTATGAGTTTGTGTATTTTTCTGTGATTTCAGGTATTTTCTGGCTAAAATTGAGGGACCTGAGCAAAAATCTGATTCAGAGGCTGAAAAAGGACTGCAGATGCTGTTGGATTCTGACCACCCTGCACTCGAAATGGAATTTTTGGAGCTACAGAAGTCTAAATTACGCGCTCTCAATTGCGTTGGAAAGTAGACATCCAGGGCTTTCCAGCAATATGTAATAGTCTATACTTTATCCGAGTTTATATGACACGAACTGGCATTCAACGCTAGCCTTCTGCCCTATTCTGACATTAAACGCCAGAAACAGGTTACAAGCTAGAGTCAAACGGCAGAAATAGGTTACAACATGGCGTTTAACTCCAGGAATAGCCTATGCACGTGAAAGTTTCAATGTTCAGCCCCAGCACACACCATGTGGGCCCCGGAAGTGGATTTCTGCACTATCTATCTTAGTTTACTCATTTTCTGTAAACCTAGGTTACTAGTTGAGTATAAAAACTACTTTTAGAGATTTATTTTGTACCTCATGACATTTTTAGACCTGAATTGGTATCTTTGACGGCATGAGTCTCTAAACCCCATGGTTGGGGGTGAGGAGCTCTGCTGTGTCTCGATAAATTAATGTAATTAATTCCATTTTCTATTCAATCACGCTTGTTTCTATTCTAAGATATTCATTTGTACTTCAACATGATGAATGTGATGATCCGTGACACTAATCACCATTCTCAACCTACGAACACGTGCCTGACAACCACCTCCGTTCTACCTTTGATTGAATGTAGATCTCTTGGGTTCCTAGTTCACGAGTTTGATTGCCTTTCCTGACAACAAAGCATTCAAATCCGTGAGATCAGAGTCTTCGTGGTATAAGCTAGAATCAATTGGCAGCATCCCTGAGATCCAGAAAGTCTAAACCTTGTCTGTGGTATTCCGAGTAGGATCCGAAAAGGGATGACTGTGACGAGCTTCAAACTCATGAATGTTGGGCACAGTGACAGTGTGCAAAAGGATCAATGGATTCTATTCCAACATTAGTGAGAACCAACAGATGATTATCCATGTTTATGGACCCTTTTCACTTAGAGGACCGCTAGCAGCCATTGATAACAGCGATCCACCAATATACAGCTTGCCATGGAAGGAGACCTACGTGCGTGAAGAAGAAGAAGTAGGAAAGCAGAAATTCAGAAGACAGAGCATCTCCAAAACCTCGACCTGTTCTCCATTACTGCATAACAAGTATCATTTAATTCATGCTCCTTTACTTTTCCCAATTAAAACTAAGAGCCCTTATTGATATCCTGACTAAGAATAATAAGATAACCATAGCTTGCTTCAAGCCGGTAATCTCCGTGGGATCGACCCTTACTCATGTAAGGTATTACTTGGACGACCTAGTACACTTGCTGGTTAATTGTGCAGAATTACAAAGTCTGATTGTAATTTTCGTGCACCAACAGTCTTGCTTGTTGCAAACACCGTCTGAAGGTCCTTTTAGGTTCAGGATCAAAATTAAGAAGGGGCTCTTTATCCCTATTCCTGCTCATAAACAAACAGAAAATAAAAAAAAGTGGGAATCTCTACGTCAGAGTGCAAAGAATTCCCAGTGAGGTAACCTGTGTAAAAAAAATAAAATAAAACAATTAAATAAATAAAAAGTAAAAACTTTGAAATTTATAAAAAAATGAACAAGAAAATTAAAATAAAAATATGTAGGGGACACCAAACTTAATTTCAAAAAGAAAAAAAGAAAAAAAAGTAATTTAGGCCACGAACAATTCAAGACTTAAACCTTATTTTTTTTATTTTTTTAATATAATATTAGTGAACCCGAAAAATAAAAATAAAAAAAATGAATAAGGAAAACGAAAATAAAATAAAATGAAATGAATAAAATATATAAAAAAAATATGACGGAACAAAAAAAAGTGTGTATATATATAATTGACGTTAAAGAAACAAAGAACCAAAAAAAAAGAAAAAAGGTACAGGGGGTAGGGATCGTGCTAACGGAAAGAACAATAAAGGGAAAAAAAGGAAATAAAAAAATTAACAATAATAAAAAATTAATGAAAAGAAAAATTATCTAATATCAATAATCAAACAACTAATAGTTGTCAATCACAGTTAATCCCCGACAACGGCACCAAAAACTTGGTGCGGAATTTATAACCCACAAACTAACCGGCAAGTGCACCGGGTCGTATCAAGTAGTACCTCAAGTGAATGAGGGCCGATCCCACAAAGATTGATGGACTAAGCAACAATGGTTAATTAAATTACTTAGTTAGACAAACAGAAAAGAGTGTTTGGGTCTCAATTGCATCAAACAGTAAATTCAGAAAATTAATAAAGTAAGCAGTAAACAAATTGTGAATAATATATGGAGAAAACAGTTAAGGCTTCAGAGTTATCTATCTTCCAGATTGATTTTTCTTACTAACTATTTTAGTCATGCAAGATTTAATTCATGGCAAAACTATATGTGACTAAACCTAATTCTTTAGACATTTTTAGGCTCCTCTAACCTTCATCAACCGCCAATTCCTTGGTCACTTAATTCCAAGTAGAGGTGAAGTTCAATTCTAGTTTATATGCCACAGAAACCCTAATTACCCAAATATAAGAGAATTATATGTCATGTATCCCGTTAAGTCCAGATAACTAGAAATTTAGGAGAATATGTTTTCAAGCTGTTGTTCAACTAAAGAGGTTTTCCAAGTTATACAAGAACTCAATTAGAACAAGAGTCATACTTCCGTTCCACCCAAATTCATAAAATAAAGAACGAAAACAATTCTTGAATTATAAATCAGTACATGAATTAAAATAGAAAAATAATAGTATCAATCCATACAATAGACAGAGCTCCTAACCTTAACAGTAGAGGTTTAGTTGCTCATGGTTCAGAGAGAAAACTAGGATTCTGTAAAATTGTAAATTGCGAAATGAGGTAAGAGAGAAGAGATTTTTTTGCCCGAGGAGTTGATTCTTTTCCCTTTTATATCTGATCCTAATTAATGTAAAATATATTTCCTAAACTAAAATAATATCTTTTCCTATTTTAAAATAAAATACAAATTCAATCAAAATTAATTTAGCTTCATGCGCAGCTTTCCGAGTGCTTGGGGACCACTTGGGGTATTCGGATCCACACTGAACTTGGAGGAGGCAGCAGCATTTTGCTTGTTTCCCTTTGAGTCCATGCTGAACTTGGATTATCCCAAGTTCAGCGTGGAGTGATGCGTGATTCCTCCTTTGTGCTTTTGATCCCACGCTGAACTTGGAGTTCTTCATGTTCAACGTGGGATTGTACGTATGAAATGGACAAGACGGTTATACTATTATATATCATTGAAAAGCCCTGGAAGTTAGCATTCTAATGCTGCTAAAATCGCATCAATTGAACTTCTATAACTCAAGTTATATCTGTTTGAGTGCAAGGAGGTCGGGGCTGACATCATCATTCGCTTTCTTCCTTTTCTGCTACAAAACTCCGTCAAATCCATCCAAATGCTACCTGAAATAAACAGAAATTGAAAACAACTCAAAGTAGCATTCATAGTGGCTAAAGGTAATCAAATCTTGATTAAACTCAATAATTGGAATGTAAATTCACTAGGAAAAGATAGAGAATATGCTCACGCATCAATGTTCATTTAATTTGGATTGGATTTAAGTAAATACACTGAAATTTGCTGGATGTTCATTTTACTAGGTATGTGGATGGTTATTTTCATTCTAAACTGATGATTTGATAGAGAAGAAGCTCAGCAGCATTGAGGATGGCTGGTGAGGGAGAGATCGACGACGCAATGAGGGTTTAGGGAGGGGTATGCAGTGGTAAAAGAGTTATAAGGTAGATGGTTAAAGTGTTAAAGGTGAAAATAGGATTTTTTGGGACGGTCATTTGTGATGGACTTTTTTTTCATCTTCTGTGGGCCGAAAGTGCAGCTCATTGTTCACATTGTTCACAATTTCTATTGTCTACCTAGCGAAGTTGTATATATATTTATTTTGAAGTTTAATCTATATTATCCATTTATGAATATCTATGCACATCGTAGGTTCTGTGTACTAAAAAATAGGTCTCACCAGGTTGAGATAAAAAATTTCTTCCTAGTTTACTTCAATGTACGTACATTCAAATATAATGTACAAAAAGTCACTACACCACTTCCGGTAGATAGTGGCAATTCTAGATCCAGATAGCAGTAGTTTTTAACCGTTGCAAACCAAATAGCAGTAGTTTTTTTACTGCTCTAAAATGGGGTGCGGCTAAACCTATAGCAGTAATTTCTGCAAACTACTAGAATAACTACTGAAAATTAGTATTTAACTGCAGATCGATTTTTCAACTGCCACAAAATGTCAACAACATTTACTATATATTTTTCTTTTTGCGGCAGATTCATAACTGCCGCCAAAATTCTTTATTTTAGTGTTTTTTAGCTGAATTTTTATTGTATGTCACAATCAATTTTTTGTTTCTTTTACTTTGTGTCATTTTGTATGTTGCTTTAATTTATTAAAAAGTTAATTAAAATAGGTAACATTCAATGAAATTAGAAAACAAAATGCTATAAGGAACAAATATATAAATATAATAGTAATTTCTCTTACGTACATGCGTGCCACGACCTCGGGAGGTCCCGTCCTTGTAGGTCAGAAACTTTGTAGTAGCCCTTTCCTAAAATTTTGACAATCTTGTAGGGTCTTTTCCAGTTTGTAGTTAGCTTTCCTTCGCCTGACTTCTGAACTCCGATGTCATTTCGAATCAGTATGAGGTCGTTTGTGGCAAAGTTTTTTTTTTATCATCTTTTGATTGTATCCTAAGGCCATCCTTTGCTTTAATTCTTCTTCTTTGATTTGAGCTCTCTCTCGAACTTTAAGGAGGAAGTCGAGCTCTTCCTTTTGTGCTTGGGTATTGGCCCCTTCATTGTAGAATATAACCCTAGGTGACTCCTCAGCAATTTCTATGGGATCATGGCTTCCATTCCGTGAGCAAGTCGGACAGGTGACTCCCCGGTTGTGAAATGGGGGTTGTCTGATATGTTCATAAGACTTTGGGGAGCATCTTTTTCCATTCTCCCTTTGCGTCTTGTAGCTGGCGCTTTAACCTGGCCAATATGACTTTATTTGCAGCTTCATCTTGTCTATTAGCCTGAGGATGCTCTACCGATGTGACTTGGTGCTTTATCTTGAGGTTGGCCACCATATTTCTAAAAGTTGAGCCAGTGAACTAGGTTCTATTTTCCGTGGTGATGGAATGGAAAACTTCAAATCTTGTGACAATAATTTTGTAGAGGAACTTCCGACTTCTCTGGACAGTGATAGTTGCTAATAGTTCTGCTTCAATTCACTTGGTGAAATAGTCAAATCCTACTATGAAAAATTTGACTTATCCTGAAGCTTGAGTAAATGGTCCGAGGAAATCAAGACTCCACTTTTCAAATGGCCACGGTGTGGTGACGCTAATGAGTTCTTTAAATGGCGCAACATGGAAGTTAGCATGCTTCTGGCAAGGCAGACACTTCTTAACAAACTCGGCCATTTCCCTTTGTAAGGTCGGCCAAAAGAAGTCGCCCTGGATCACCTTCCTGGCTAGTGATCAGGCTCCTAAGTAGTTTCCGCATATGTCATTGTATACTTCTTCTAGGACCTCCTTTGTACTGGAGGTTGGGAAGCACTTTAGGAGATATGTTGATATTCTTCTTTTATATAGAACATTGTGGTCCAGGGTGTAATTTTGTGCTTCACTTACGAGTCTTTGAACCTCCTTTTAATTTTCAGGAAGGACATCAAATTTAAGATACTTGATTATAGGGGTCATCCTTCCTAAGTTTTTATTGGATATGTCCATTATGTTCGGGTTCACCTCTCTTTGATATTGATGGTGCGTGTAGGGTTTCCTGGATAAGACTCCTATTGTTTCCCCCTGGCTTGGTGTTGGCTAATTTGGAGAAGGCATCTGCTCGGGCATTTGATTCTTGAGTTATATGTCGGACATTTCCTTCCGAGAACAGTGTTAGTTGTTTCCGTGTTTCATCTAAGTATTTCTTCAGGTTGGGGTCTTTAACTTGTTATGTGCCATTAATCAGTGAATTTACCACTTGAAAGTCCCTAAACACTATCAACCTTTCTGTCCCCACTTCTATGGCCAGCTTCAAGCCAGCAAGTAAGGCTTCATATTCTGCTTGATTATTAGAGGCTAGAAACTCAAATCTTACTGATAGTTCTATCCGAGTTCCTTGCTCACCTTTTAGGATTACTCCTGCTCTGCTGTCAGCTATATTGGATGATCCATCCATGTATAGGCTCCATGTTATTGGGGTTCCCCAACTTTTGGTGTATTCTGCTACAAAGTTAGAAACACATTGAGATTTGATTACTGTCCGAACTTCATACTTTAAATCGAACTCGAACAATTCTACATCCTACTGCAACATCCTTCTTTCTAGGTCCGTCTTTTGTAGGATATGTTTCATTGGTTGTTTAGTATGAACCTTATGGTGTGAGCTTGGAAGTAAGGTCGGAGCCTTCAGGAGTTAAGGATAAGAGCATATGTGAACTTTTCTATCTTTTGATAGTTCAACTCTGCTCCTTGTAAGTCTTTGCTGAAAAAATAGATAGGTTGCTGTCCTTTTTCATCTTCCTGGATTAAGGTTGAAGCTATAACTCGGCTCGCCACTGCCAGGTAGAGGACGAGCTCTTCTCCCGCGACAGGTCGGGTGAGTATGGGTGGTTGGCCCACAATTGCTTTAAATCTTTGAAAAGCTTGTTCACACTCCTGGGACCATTCAAATTGCTTTTCCTTTCTGGGGATTGAATATAAGGGTTGAGACTTCAATATGGATCCTGCCAAGAATATGGATAGTGCCGCCAGCCTTCCATTTAACTGTTGGACTTCCTTAAGACAAGTTGGGCTTTTCATCTCTAGTATGGTTAAGCAATTATCTGGGTTTGCTTCTATGCCCCCTTTGGGTTAGCATGAAACCTAAGAACTTTACCTCTTCCACTGTGAATGTGCATTTGGAGAGGGTTAGTCTCATTTCATGTTTTCTGATTGTGGAAAACACCTTAGAGAGATCGGACAAGATGTCTAAGTCGCCTTTAGTTTTGACGAGCATGTCGTCCACATAGACTTCCATGAGTTTTTCTAGATGAGGAGAAAATACTTTGTTCATCAGTCGCTAGTATGTGGCTCCGGCATTTTTAATCCAAAAGGAATTACTACGTAACAATAGTTAGTCTTTGGTGTGATGAAAGAGGTATTTTCTTAGTCTGATTTATACATCGGGATTTGATTGTATCCCAAATAGACATCAATAAAGAATAGGTACCGATAACCTGAGGTTGAGTCGACCAGAGCGTCAATGCTCGGGAGAGGGTATAGATCCTTGGGGCAATCTTTATTGAGGTATGTGTAGTCTACACATATCCTCCACTTTTCATTATGCTTTTTCACTAGGACCACGTTAGCTAGCCACAGTGGATACTTTACCTCTCTTATGAATCATGCTTCTAATAAGGCTTGCACTTGCTCTTCCATGACTTGTGTCCTTTCAGAGGCGAGTTTCCAACGCTTTTGCTGAATAGATCTGGAACCCGGGTAAACAGCGAGCATATGAGACATTAGGTCGGGATCTATACCTGGCATGTCGAAGGCCTTCCAAGCGAAGAGGTCGGAATTTCTTCTTAGGAGGTCAATGAGATGTTCTTTCAGACCTCCTTCCAAGCTAGCCCCTATATTTGTAGTTTTTCAGGGTGTTCTCCAATATGCACTTATTTCACTTTCCCTCTAGGTAGGGGCGCAGTTCTTCTCAAGTTCGAACACCTCGAAGCTCAATAATGTTGTCTTTCTTTCCTCTCGTACTTCCTTTTAAATTGAGGCTTTCATTGTAGTATTTTCATGCCAATTTTTGATCTCCTTTTTTGGTGGTAATTTCTTCTGCAAGGGGAAACTTTATGCATAAATGGGGTGTAGAGACAACTTCTGCAAGTCGGTTCAAGGTTGTCTGACCTATTAGAGCATCATATGTCGAAGTGACGCCAAACATGATGTAATCGATACTTAACGTCTTTGACTTCGCGCCCTTTCCAAAAGTAGTGTATAGAGAGATATACCCGAGAAGTCGGATTGTCGTGTCCCTTAGCCTAAAAAGGTTATCCAGGTATGCTTTTAGATCCTTTTCTTCCAATCCGAACTTATCAAAGGCGAGTTTAAACAATATATCTACCGAGCTGCCTTAATCTATTGGGGTTCTATGGAGGTTTGCATTGGTGAGGATCATTGTTATTATTACTGGGTCATTGTGCCTAGGTGTTACCCCCTTGAACATCTTCTTTGGTGAACGAGATGGTTAGCAAGTCGGGAGTTCTGTCATCCTTTCTGACTTGGTACACCTCTTTATGATGCCTCTTTCGTGATGATTTCGAGATTCCTCCTCCCGCAAATCCTCCATTTATCATGTGTATGTGTCCTTCTGGAGTTTGAGGTGGACATTCTTCATCTCGCTTTCTTTTCCTTTGGTCATCCGACCTATCAGCTACTTACAAGTCTAACCGACCTTCCCTGGCCAACATTTCTATGACATTCTTTAAGTCATAACACTCATTGGTACAGTATCCGTAAAGGTTGTGGTACTCACAATATTCTACCTAACTCCCTGCTTTTTTATGTTTCATTGGGGAAGGAAGTGGAAGCTTCTCGGTGTGATCTCCCTGTATACGTCTTCCAGAGAAACTCGGAGTGGAGTATAATTATGGTATCTTCGAGGTTTTACTGAGTTGCACTATTCTCTTTTCTTGGTTTTTTTTCTCCTTTTTCCGAGGTGGATAGGACAGGCAGGGCCTCGGGACGGGATCTCTTAGTTGTAAATTCTCCACTATGTTGATATATTTCTCTGCTCGTTTTTGTACTTCGTACAAGGAAGCCGGATGTCGCTTGGATATGGACTCAGAGAACGACCCTTCTTTAAGACCATTAACTAGTCCCATTATAACTGCTTTAGTTAATGGGACTCCCGGTAAGTTTTGTATTTCCAAGCAAGCTTTGTTGAATCTTTCCATGTAATCCCGGAGTGTTTCTCCGACTTCTTGCTTAACTCCTAGCAAGCTCGGGGGCATGTTTCACCTTGTCTTTCTGAATGAAGAATCTAGTAAAAAACTACATTGCCAGGTTGTCAAAACAAGTTACTGACTTGGGAGGTAAGTTATCAAACCACTTCTTTACTTATTTGAATAAGTAAAACTGCTCCTTGTCGCCGTGTCTAACCTCTTTAAATAGGTCGGGCTAATGGTAGAAGCCATCCTTTTAGGGTGGGCTTTTTGCCTTTGTTGGGCTTGGCTCTATGTTTTGGGTCAGGGTATGACGAATTCAGGACCGACGATGGCGGCGACGGACATTGCCTTGATGATGACGACGGATACTTCTTCGATGATGATGATAGAGACTGCGACGCCAACAGTTCTGAGCAAACCTTCTGGCAATGACAAGGAGAAGAGGAACTAAAAAACTCGGCCAAGTAGACCTTCGAGAGGCGGAAATAACAAATTTTCGCAGTCCAGCGGCAATGGTGGTAGCATCTTGAAGTTTGAAGATGTTTCTTTAAAGGCCATATAAAGATTTTTTATTCTCTTCCATTTAATAACATTCAAGAAGCCTTAATTTATACTTAATTGGATTTTGTTTTATTTTTAAAATTCATCCTAATCTATGCTGATATTTTAGTTTAAGTTTATTTATAAATACAAATATAAAAAGATCTTATACGAAAGGAAAAATTATAATTACTGAATTTCTACACTTGATAAAAAAAACAATTTGAAATATTGTTATCAATTATTTTATTTTAGGTTTGTTTTTGAAATATATATATATATATATATATATATATATATATATATATATATATTTGGGTAACAACTTTTATCAATTGAAATTGGACTATAAAAGAAGCAACGAAGAATGGCTCGAAAATTTTGCGACGGTTATGTGAAACCGCCGCTAAAAACAACAAAAGTTGCCAATGGACGATTTTTTGCTGCACTGACGGTTGAAAAATGTTTTTTGCGGCAGTTTTGATAGAACCGCCACTAAATCTTCACAACATTACACCTACCCTTATTTTTCTGCGTAATTGCCGCTAAATTTCTTTTTAACAGCAGTTTCGGTATACCGCCGCAAAACCTGTTGCTATCTACCGAATTTATTGTAGTGAATGGTTTTTTCTACTTGATAAGTTCTTCTTTCCTTTAATCAGAAGTTAACAATTGAATGGTGTTCCGGATTTATTCAATAACTAAATTAATCTTTAAATTTTTAAACTAATTAAGTTGGCCTTTAATTTGAAATTGCGAATTAATTAGCTCATAATTAGTTATCTGGTTAATAATGTTAACAAATTAAAAAATTGATGTAAAATATTAACTATGACGTGGCATGTTATTATTAGACTAGTTGGACGAAGCTAATATGCATGGAAAATGTGTTTCATCAATCAATTTGATTATAGTAGAATAATTAGAAAAATAGAGATCAATTTAATAATTATATTTGTTTAGTAACTAATTTTATCAATTTTTTATATTATTAAATTTTGATGTTATGTTGAGATAACTCATAATTAAAAAAATTTGAATATTAATTTTTTTGTTATAACATAAATGGTTATATATTTAGGTGGAGTGTATGGTGTCTATAATTATACGGTAGTTATATACCTATATAAGTATTGTTAAAATTAAAGTTATATTTTTTAACATTTTAATAATATTTTTTCTTTTATTTTTTAAATTAAAAAATATTATTAAATAATAAAAATATATTATTTTAATTTTAACAATACCTTTAATTTTAAGGCACTATAATCACCATTACATACACCACTTATTGCATATTAATTGATGTACAATTTTAGTTAAATATTATTTTATTTAAAATTTACAAAATTCTCATCATTCTATCTCTATTTTAGAAACAAATTTTTTCGTTAATATTTACGAAATAAAAAAAATTATAATTATTTAATTAATCTATAATTTTAATTCTCAGATTTTCTGAGTAACACTGTTGAAAACCCTACTGTTTGCATTGGATTTATTTGGATTAATTGATCAGAAAACAAACAAAAACAAAACTACAAAAGTACGTAGCCGCGTACACGGCAGGGGAAGAAGCAGACAATTTGAATGGCATGCTTAGTGCTTTGTTGAATGGGTGCACATGCCTTTGTGCCCTAAACTTTATGCACAACGTAACACTTATTATTATTATTATTATTATTATGGACCTTAACTATTCCCTTGTTCTTTTGTGTCATTTTAAATTTGAGACCAAAAAATTAATGAGTTAATCAAGTAATTAATTTAAATGAATATGAAAAATTTAAATTTCATCTTGTATGTAGTAATTTATTAATTAGTTAATAATAAATTTTTAAATAAAATTTTAATTTATAATAAATTAATCATTGATCTACTGACATAAGAGATATTAGAAAATAAACAAAAAATTGAGGCTGGGATGCAACATTATTTATCGGCTGACTTGTAAAGCATTACATGCATATCTAGTTATCCACCAATAAAAAACATATAATACATCAAAGCAATGCAACTCAATTTCCATGATTGACTATACTTTATCCAATCCATCCATGAATAAGTATCTTTTAATTTTATAACTTTCGGCTGAATATGTCATATCAGCTTAGGATTTTAATATAATATTAATTAATTTTTTTATTTTATTTACTCTTAGTTTAATAATCTCTTTCAAATTAAACTTATTTCATAAAATTGTATAATTTCAATAATTTGTTAATGTATATGCAGAGGGAGAGTATTATATTAACCAGCTTTTTTTCGCATAGTCTGTATAAATGAATTTTATATGGAATCCAAGACATTATACATATTTGATATAAATCATAATTTTGATATAGTAGTGAACAATAATTTTTAGGTATTATCATTTGATTTAAAGTATTTCTTTTTTTTTTCATGACGCATGGACGCATGGTTTCACTTTAGAACGGCGTGAAATTCGATCATATTTACTAAATAAGGTATATATCAATATCTATATTGTAATTTTTTTTTTTCAGTATATATCAAAATAAGTTCCTAAAAATTTTTACATCAAATGTTTTTATCTTAAAAAAATTATTATATTGAGATATTTAAAATTTATAAAAATAAGACATAAATTTTTATTTTAGTCAAACCTATTATTTAAATAAATACTCAAAAGTGTGATGAAAAACTATATATATTTTACTTTTATAAAATTTAAAGATCTCAATGTAATAAAAAAATTTTAAAAACAAAAATATCTAATGCAAAATTTTTTAAAGATATATATATATATATATATATATATATATATATATTAAATAAGTGCATTATAAATTTTAAGTATTTAGTTATGCCAAAGATATGGAAGTTAGTTGACCTATACCCTTTAGAGCCCAAATTAAAAAAAATGAAAAATTTCAAGCATGTTATATATAAATTACACAAACACTTAATCTTTTTGCTCGAACAGACAATTGAGATTTTTTATTTTTATAAATAAAATAAATGTGATAATTATGAGAATAAATCATTTAAAAAATATTTATCGATTTAAATTTCGCAGTTATATTTCGTTTACGGTGTAAACGAGATACGTGAAGTTTCATCTCGTTTACACAAACAAGATATATATAGGACAAAGTGGAAGCAGCTATAAAAGGTTGTGTAACCCTTAGTCCACAAACATTTTCTATCCTATTCGTGTAGGTATTAATGGTCAGTAATAGTCCATACATAGTTGTGCTTGTTTATCCCAATTGTCGTATCAGAAATGGCGACAACGGGGTGACATTTGAGTGTGAGGATCCGATATTGTTTCACACTCAGCGTGTGAATACGTTGTCGGATTTGAAGAATTTGATATTGAGCAAGCTCGGTGGTACAGAAGTGAGGGAGATCGGAAGGGTGGCGTATAGGTTGCTGGCACCCATGGTTAACGGAGTCTTCCGGTTTCGTCTATTCTGACTTCAAGGGGACGAGCATGTGCGACTAATGTTCGACATCCATGGGAGGATTATGGTGGAGTAGGTAATGGAGCTTTTCACCGATGTAGGACATAGTGGTGCCGGTGGTTCCATACACTCGACTTATGTACAGGACAACCGATCTCTCTCACCACCGCCCATTCATGTCGCCATTCTAGTGGATGAGACAGAGGTGAGCAAGGAGGAGTCGGATGAGGATTACATGGTGGACAGTGCGGACAGTGATTCGTCCGATGGTGGGGATGAGGATGAGTTTGTTCCGGAGACACCTTCCCAGACTATGGCACGCCATGTCCTACCACCACCTCACCCGATTCCGGCCTTATCAGCAGTGCCAAGTAACTTCCACAGTCTGGATCTGGATGCCATGCATGAGAGGACTCCGTATTCTGACACTTGAAGAGAATTACAACCCAGATGGTGGTGTAGAGTTTCAGCTCGGTCACAGGTTTAAAAGCCGAGAGGCAGTGCTTTAAGGTGTGAAGAACTACAGTATCCGCAGGAGTGTGGAGTACCACCTGATCAAATTGGACCGGTTGAAGTACCATGTGCAGTTCCGTCAAGCTGAGAGTGGGTGTCAATGGAGTCTCTGTGTGGCCTTTCGGCAGAACCTGGGATATTGGTAAGTCAGGTTTAATTGTGCTTTTCTGTAATTCTGTATGATATGTTAAGTATGTTTGAGATATGGCTGAAGCAATACTGTTTTGTTCTGTTCAGAGAGGTTCGGAGGGTTGGTGAAATGCACAGTTGTCTAGCACCCACCATGTCGCATGTCCATCGTCAGTTAGACAACAGTCTGATCTGCAGGGTCATATTACTGTTGATTCAATTCAACCCCTCTATGAGTATTCCGGTTTTGCAAGGTACGGTACAGGCAAGTTACTCTTCAAACCATCCTATAGAAAGGTGTGGATGGCAAAGCAGAAGGCAATTGCACATATATACGGGGATTGGAAAGAGTCGTACAACAAGGTGTCGAAGCTGCTTCAGGCGCTGCAGAATTGCTTTCCTGGAACCATCTGTGACCTGCGCGTCAAGCCATTCTACGATGGACACCTCCTGGTGGACGATTGCAGCATGTTCGACAAGGTATTTTGGGCTTTTTTTTGGCCTGATGTTGATCCCTACTCTGCTGCTGTAATCCAACCAACCTGACACATCCGAAGAAAACATACGTACATTTCATAAGTAACATCCCATATGATGTGACAACAATATTTAATGCAAATACATAAATAAATATTTGTTACCTCACAGCTAGCGGATTGGTGCACGAAATTGTGATTCATTCTTTTCACAACTCAAACAGTCCCCGGTAATGGCTCCAAATACTTGGTGCTCAATACCAGGTCTAAACATAATTTCACAACTTCGCACAACTAACCAGCAAGTGCACTGGGTCGTCCAAGTAATAAACCTTACGCGAGTAAGGGTCGATCCCATGGAGATTGTTGGTATGAAGCAAGCTATGGTCACCTTGTAAATCTCAGTCAGGCAGATTCAAATAGTTATGGATGATATATGAAATAAGCATAAGATAAAGATAGAGATACTTATGTAATTCATTGGTGAGAATTTCAGATAAGCGTATGGAGATGCTTTGTCCCTTCCGTCTCTCTGCTTTCCTACTGTCTTCATCCAATTCTTCTTACTCCTTTCCATGGCAAGTTGTATGTTGGGCATCACCGTTGTCAGTGGCTACAGTCCCGTCCTCTCAGTGAAAATGTTCAACGCACCCTGTCACGGCATGGCTAATCATCTGTTGGTTCTCAATCAAGTTGGAATAGAATCTAGTGATTCTTTTGCGTCTGTCACTAACGCCCAGCCTTCAGGAGTTTGAAGCTCGTCACAGTCATTCAATCCTTGAATCCTACTCAGAATACCATAGACAAGGTTTAGACCTTCTAGATTCTCTTGAATGCCGCCATCAATTCTAGCTTATACCACGAAGATTCCGATTAAGGAATCCAAGAGATAAACATTCAAGCCTTGTTTGCTTGTAGAACGGGAGTGGTTGTCAGGCACGCGTTCATAGGTGAGAATGATGATGAGCGTCACATAATCATCACATTCATCATGTTCTTGGGCGCGAATGAGTATCTTAGAAAAAGAATAAGCTAAATTGAATAGAAGAACAATAGTAATTGCATTAATACTCGAGGTACAGCAGAGCTCCACACCTTAATCTATGGTGTGTAGAAACTCCACTGTTTAAAATACATAAGAACAAGGTCTAGGCATGGCCGTGAGGCCAGCCCCATGATCTAAGATAGCATAAGACTAATCAAAGATAGCTACCAAGATGAGAATACAATAGTAAAATGTCCTATATGTAGAGAACTAGTAGCCTAGGGTTTACAGAAATGAGTAAATGACATAAAAATCCACTTCCGGGCCCACTTGGTGTGTGCTTGGGCTGAGCATTGAAGCTTTCATGTGTAGAGACTTTTCTTGGAGTTAAACGCCAGCTTTTGTGCCAGTTTGGGCGTTTAACTCCCATTCTTGTGCCAGTTCCGGCGTTTAACGCCGGGCAGTTTTGAGCTGATTTGGAACGCCGGTTTGAGCCATCAAATCTCGGGCAAAGTATGGAATATTATACATTTCTGGAAAGCCCAGGATGTCTACTTTCCAACGCCGTTGAGAGCGCGCCAATTGGGCTTCTGTAGCTCCAGAAAATCTACTTCGAGTGCAGGGAGGTCAGAATCCAACAGCATCTGCAGTCCTTTTCAGTCTTTGAATCAGATTTTTGCTCAGGTCCCTTAATTTCAGCCAGAAAATACCTAAAATCACAGAAAAAAACACAAACTCATAGTAAAGTCCAGAAAAGTGAATTTTAACTAAAAACTAATAAAAATATACTAAAAACTAACTAAAACATACTAAAAATATACTAAAAACAATGCCAAAAAGGGTACAAATTATCTGCTCATCACAACACCAAACTTAAATTGTTGCTTGTCCTCAAGCAACTGAAAATCAAATAAGATAAATAGAAGAGAATATGCAATGAACTCCAAAAACATCTATGAAGATCAGTATTAATTAGATGAGCGGGGCTTTTAGCTTTTTGCCTCTGAACAGTTTTGGCATCTCACTTTATCCTTTGAAATTCAGAATGATTGGCTTCTATAGGAACTCAGAATCCAGATAGTGTTATTGATTCTCTTAGTTAAGTATGATGATTCTTGAACACAGCTACTTTATGAGTCTTGGCCGTGGCCCAAAGCACTCTGTCTTCCAGTATTACCACCGGATACATACATGCCACAGACACTTAATTTGGTGAACCTTTTCAGATTGTGACTCAGCTTTACTAGAGTCCCCAATTAGAGGTGTCCAAGGTTCTTAAGCACACTCTTTTTGCCTTGGATCACAGCTTTACTTCTTTCTTTTTCTTTTTCTCTTTCTCTTTTTTTTTCGTTTTTCTCTCTCTTTTTTTTTGAATATTCACTGCTTTTTCTTGCTTCAAGAATCATTTTTATGATTTTTCAGATTCTCAGTAACATGTCTCCTTTTTCATCATTCTTTCAAGAGCCAACCATTCATGAACAACAAATTCAAAAGACATATGCACTGTTTAAGCATACATTCAGAAAACAAAAGTATTGCCACCACATCAAAATAATTAATCTGTTATAAAATTCAAAATTCATGCAATTCTTCTCTTTTTCAATTAAGAACATTTTTCATTCAAGAAAAGTGATGGATTCATAGGACATTCATAACTTTAAGGCATAGACACTAAGACACTAATGATCATAAGACACAGAAATAGGTAAACATAAGCATTAAAATTCGAAAAACAGGAAAATAAAGAACAAGGAGATTAAAGAACGGGTCCACCTTAGTGATGGCGGCTTGTTCTTCCTCTTGAAGATCTTATGGAGTGCTTGAGCTCCTCAATGTCTCTTCCTTGTCTTTGTTGCTCCTCTCTCATGATTCTTTGATCTTCTCTAATTTCATGGAGGAGGATGGAATGTTCTTGGTGCTCCACTGATGAGCGGATAATTTATACGCTTTTTGGCATTATTTTTAGGTAGTTTTTAGCAAGTTCAAGCTACTTTTAGGGATGTTTTCATTAGTTTTTATGTTAAATTCACATTTCTGGACTTTACAATGAGTTTGTGTATTTTTCTGTGATTTCAGGTAATTTCTGGCTGAAATTGAGGGACTTGAGCAGAACTCTGAAAAAGGCTGACAAAAGGACTGCTGATGCTGTTGGAATCTGACCTCCCAGCACTCGAAATGGATTTTCTGGAGCTACAGAACTCCAATTGGCGCGCACTCAACGGCGTTGGAAAGTAAACATCCAGGGCTTTCCAGCAATATATAATAGTTCATACTTTATTCGGAAATTGACGACGTAACTTGGCGTTGAACGCCAAGTTCATGTTGTTGTCTGGAGTTAAACGCCAGAAAAACGTCATGATCCGGAGTTGAACGCCCAAAACACGTCATAACTCAGAGTTCAACTCCAAGAGAAGCCTCAGCTCGTGGATTGATCAAGCTCAGCCCAAACATACACCAAGTGGGCCCCGGAAGTGGATTTATGCATCAATTACTTACTCTTGTAAACCCTAGGAGCTAGTTTATTATAAATAGAACATTTAACTATTGTATTAGATGTCTTTTTGACCACGTTTCATCTTTGGTCTCATTTTTGTTTTATTCTTCATCCTAAGAGGCTATTGATCACGTTTTAGGGGGCTGGCCATTCGGCCATGCCTGAACCTTTTGCTTATGTATTTTCAACGGTGGAGTTTCTGCACACCATAGATTAAGGGTGTGGAGCTCTGCTGTACCTCAAGTATTAATGCAGTTCTATTTTCTTTTATTCAAATCTCTCTTATTCTTATTCCAAGATATTCATTCGCACCCAAGAACATGATGAATGTGATGATTATATGACCCTCATTATCATTCTCACTTATGAACGCATGTGATTGACAACCACTTCCGTTCTACATGCAACAGAGCTTGAATGTGTATCTCTTAGATTCCCCAACAGAATCTTCGTGGTATAAGCTAGATAGATGGCGGCATTTATGAGGATCCGGAAAGTCTCACCTTGTCTGTGGTATTCTGAGTAGGATTCCGGTAATGAATGACTGTGACGTGCTTAAGACTTGCAAGTGCTGGGCGTGATGACAAACGCAAAAGAATCAAGGGATTCTATTCCAGTAGGCGCAGGAACCAACCAGTGATTAGCCGTGCTGTGACAGAGTGCGTGAGCGTTGTTTTCACTGCGAGGATGGGATGTAGCCTTCGGCTAGGTGATGCCTCCAGACGATTAGCCATGCGAGTGACAGCCGCAGAGGACCATTTTCCTGAGAGGATAGAAAGTAGCCATCGTCGAACGGTGAACCCCTATACACAGCTTGCCATGGAAAGGAGTAAGAAGGATTGAGTAGAAGCAGTAGGAGAACAGGCGTCCTTGAGCCATACAGCATCTCCATGCGCTTATCTGAAATTCCCACCAATGAGGCTGCATAAGTATCCCTTTCATTATTTCTTTTCTTTTTATTATTTGATTTTCTAAATTCCATAATTTTATCTGCCTGACTGAGATTTACAAGGTGACCATAGCTTGCTTCATACCAACAATCTCTGTGGGATCGACCCTTACTCACGTAAGGTTTATTACTTGGACGACCCAGTACACTTGCTGGTTAGTTGAACGGAGTTGTGAATTCAACCAGTGCCATAAGAAGCTTTCATCTCAAAATAGTTAGAACATGGATCACAATTTCGTCCACAAAGTTTTTGGCGCCGTTGCCGGGGATTGTTCGAGTATGGACAACTGACGGTTCATCTTGTTGCTCAGATTAGGTAATTTTCTTTTCAAAAAGTTTTCTAAAATCTTTCAAAAATATTTTTTTATTATTTTCGTTTTTTTTAATATAATTTTCGAAAAAAAATAATAAAAATACTAAAAAAATCATAAAATAAAAAAAAAACCAAAAATATTTTGTGTTTCTTGTTTGAGTCTTGTGTTATGTTGTAAGTTTGGTGTCAATTGCATGCTTTAAAAATTTTTCTTGCATTTTTCGAAAATCCCATGCATTCATAGTGTTCTTCATGATCTTCAAGTTGTTCTTGATAAGTCCTCTTGTTTGATCTTGATGATTTCTTGTTTTGTGTTGTTTGTTGTTTTTCATATGCATTTTTTGTTTGTTAGAGTCCATGCATTAAAGATTTCTAAGTTTGGTGTCTTGCATGTTTTCTTTGCATCAAAAATTTTTCAAAAATATGTTCTTGATGTTCATCATGATCTTCAAGGTGTTCTTGGTGTTCATCTTGACATTCATAGCATTCTTGCATGCATTCATTGTTTTGATCTAAAAATTTCATGCATTAAGTATTTTTGTTGTTTTTCTCTCTCATAATTAAAAATTCAAAAATCAAAAAAATATCTTTTCCTTATTTCCCTCCAAATTTTCGAAATTTTGGGTTGACTTGGTCAAAAATTTTCAAAATTAGTTGTTTCTTACAAGTCAAGTCAAAAATTTCAATTTTAAAAATCTTATCTTTTCAAAAATCATATCTTTTTCAATTTTTTTCTATTTTTCGAAAATTTTAAAAAATTATTTTTCAAAAATCTTTTTCTTATCTTTTATATCTAATTTTCGAAAATTCACTAATAATTAATGTGATTGGTTCAAAAATTTGAAGTTTGTTACTTTCTTGTTAAGAAAGGTTCAATCTTTAAGTTCTAGAATCTTATCTTGTAGTTTCTTGTTAGTGAAGTAAATAATTTCAAAATTTTTGAATTAAATCTTTTTCATCTTTTATTTGATCTTTTTCAAAAATTTTATCTTTTTCAAAATTTGATTTCAAAAATATCTTATCTAACTTGCTATCTTCTTATCTTTTTCAATTTTGATTTCAAATCTTTTTCAAACAACTAACTAACTTTTTGTTTGTTGCTTATCTTTTTCAAAACCACCTAACTAATTCTCCCTCTTCTATTTTCGAAAATATCTCTCTCTTTTTCAAAAATTATTTTTAATTAACTAATTGTTTCATGTTTTAACTCTAATTACAACTTATCTCTAATTTTTGAAAATCACTAACCCCTTTTCAAAATTATTTTCGAAATTTCTCTTCTCTTTTCTTCTTCTATTTAATTATTTAATTACTAACACTTCTCTTCACCTCTCTTCATCCAACATCCGAACCTCCTCCTTCATTCGTCTACCCCCTTTCTTTTTCTACTAACATAAAGGAATCTCTATACTGTGACATAGAGGATTCCTCTTTCTTTTCTTGTTTTCTTCTCCTTCATATGAGCAGGAACAGGGATAAAGGCACTCTTGTTGAAATTGATCCAGAACCTGAAAGGACTCTGAAGAGAAAATTAAGAGAAGCTAAATTACAACAATCCAGAAGCAACCTTTTAGAAATTTTCGAACAAGAGAAAGAGATGGCATCCGAAAATAATAATAATAATGCAAGGAGAATGCTTGGTGACTTCACAAAGCCAACATCCAAGTTTGATGGAAGAAGCATCTCCATTCCTGCCATTGGAGCCAACAACTTTGAGCTGAAACCTCAGCTAGTTGCTTTAATGCAACAAAACTGCAAGTTTTATGGACTTCCATCTGAAGATCCTTATCAGTTTTTAACTGAGTTCTTGTAGATCTGTGAGACTGTAAAGACGAATGGAGTTGATCCTGAAGTCTACAGACTCATGCTTTTCCCTTTTGCTGTAAGAGACAGAGCTAGAGTATGGTTGGATTCACAACCCAAGGATAGCCTGGACTCATGGGATAAGCTGGTCACTGCCTTCTTGGATAAGTTCTTTCCTCTTCAAAAGCTAAGCAAGCTGAGAGTGGATGTTCAAACCTTCAAACAAAAAGATGGTGAATCCCTCTATGAAGCTTGGGAAAGATACAAGCAGCTGACCAAAAGATGTCCATCTGACATGTTTTCAGAATGGACCATTTTAGATATATTCTATTATGGTCTCTCTGAATTTTCGAAAATGTCATTGGACCATTCTGCAGGTGGATCTATTCACCTGAAGAAAACGCCTGAAGAGGCTCAAGAACTCATTGACATGGTTGCAAACAACCAATTCATGTACACTTCTGAGAGGAATTCCGTGAACAATGGGATACCTCATAAGAAAGGAGTTCTTGAAATTGATACTCTGAATGCCATATTGGCTTAGAACAAAGTGTTGACTCAACAAGTCAACATGATCTCTCAAAATCTGAATGGATTGCAACATGCATCCAACAGTACTAGAGAGGCAGCTTCTGAAGAAGCTTATGATCCTGAGAACCCTGCCATGGCAGAGGTTAATTACATGGGTGAACCTTATGGAAACACCTATAACTCATCATGGAGAAATCATCCAAATTTCTCATGGAAGGATCAACAAAAACCTCAACAAGGTTTTAACAATGGTGGACGTAATAGGCTGGGCAATAGCAAGCCATATCTATCATCCTCTCAGCAACAGACAGAGAATTCTGAACAAAATACTTCTAATTTAGCCAATATAGTCTCTGATCTGTCAAAGGCTACTTTCAGTTTCATGAGTGAAACAAGATCCTCCATTAGAAATCTGGAGGCACAGGTGGGCCAGCTGAGTAAGAAAGTCATTGAAACTCCTCCCAGTATTCTCCCAAGCAATACAGAAGAGAATCCAAAAGGAGAGTACAAAGCCATTGACATAGTCAAAGTGGCCGAATGCACAAGGGAGGAGGAGGACGAAAATCCTAGTGAGGAAGACCTCCTGGGACGTCCCTCAAGCAAGAAGGAGTTTCCTATTAAGGATCCAAAGGAATCTGAGACTCATACAGAGACCATAGAGATTCCATTGAATCTCCTTCTGCCATTCATGAGCTCTGAAGACTACTCATCCTCTGAAGAGGATGAAGATGTAACTGGAGAGCATGTTGCTCAATATTTAGGAGCTATCATGAAGCTGAATGCCAAGTTGTTTGGTAATGAGACTTGGGAAAGTGAACCTCCCTTGCTCATTAATGAACTGGATACTTGGATTCAGAAAATTCTACCTCAAAAGAAACAAGATCCTGGCAAGTTCTTAATACCTTGTACCATAGGCACCATGACCTTTGCAAAAGCTCTGTGTGATCTGGGGTCAGGGATAAATCTTATGCCACTCTCTATAATGGAGAAGCTGGGGATCATTGAGGTACAACCTGCCTTGTTCTCATTACAACTGGCAGACAAGTCATTGAGACAAGCCTATAGAATAGTAGAAGACGTGCTAGTAAAGGTTGAAGGCCTTTACATCCCTGCTGATTTCATAATCTTAGACACTAGGAAGGAAGAGGATGATTGCATCATCCTTGGAAGACCTTTCCTAGCCACAGCAGGAGCTGTGATAGATGTCAACAGAGGAGAATTAGTCCTTCAATTGAATGGGGAATACCTTGTGTTCAAGGCACATGGCCATCCCTCTGTGACAAAAGAGAGTAAGCATGAAGAGCTTCTCTCAGTTCAGAGTCAAGAAGGACCCACACAGTCAAACTCTAAGTTTGGTGTTGTGAGGCCACAACCAAACTCTAAGTTTGGTGTCAAAATCCTATATCCAAACTCTAAGTTTGGTGAGGACAACTATACAACATTGACCTGATCACCTTGTGGCTCCATGAGAGCCACTATCAAGCTATTGACATTAAAGAAGCGCTTGTTGGGAGGCAACCCAATTTTATTTATCTAATTTTTATTTTATTTTGTTTTATTGTTATTTTGTGTTTTATTAGGTACATGATTATGAGGAGTCACGAAAAAAATAAAAAAAAATAAAAACAGAGTCAAAAACAGAAGAAAAAATTTTTCACCCTGGAGGACGCACAGGCTGGCGTTCAACGCCAGTAAGATGCATCTGGCTGGTGTTCAACGCCAGAACAGAGCACCATTCTGGCGCTGAACGCCAGAAACAAGCAACATCCTGGCGTTGAACGCCAGGAATGTGCCTAGAGGAGAAAAGCTGGCGCTGAACGCCAGTAACAAGCATGAAACTGGCGTTCAACGCCAGAAACATGCATTACATGGGCGTTGAACACCCAGAACATGCACCAATGGGCGTTTGAACGCCAGAATGATGCATGAAGGCATTTTACATGCCTATATGGTGAAGGAATGGTATTTGTTTTCACCTCAGGATCTGTGGACCCCATAGGATCCCCACCTAACATATTCCTACCTTACCTTTTAATCCTAATCACACTCTCCTACTCCAAATCTACTCTTCCCCATGTCACATTTCCCAACACCTCTCACCAATCACCTCAACTCCTCTTCCCAATTACCCCATTCACCATTCACATCAACCCACTCTTCCCCATAAACCCCACCTACCTTCATAAAATTCAAATTCAATTTCCCACCCATTCCCACCCAAATTGGCCGAACACCCACCCTCTCCTCTCCCTATAAATACCCTTCCCTTCTACTTCATTTTCACACAACACAACCCCTTCTTCTCCCACATAGCCGAACCTCCTTCTCTCCCTCTCTCCCATATTTTCTTCTTCTTCTTCTACTCTTCTGTTCTTTTTTTGCTCGAGGACGAGCAACATTTTAAGTTTGGTATGGTAAAAAGCATAAGCTTTTTGTTTTTCCATTACCAATGGCACCTAAGGCCGGAGTATCCTCTAGAAAAGGGAAAGGGAAGACAAAAGCTTCCACCTCCGAGTCATGGGAGATAGAAAGATTCATCTCCAAGAGCCATCAAGACCACTTCTATGATGTTGTGGCAAAGAAGAAGGTGATCCCTGAGGTCCCTTTCAAGCTCAAGAAGAATGAGTATCCGGAGATCCGACATGAAGTTCAAAGAAGAGGTTGGGAAGTCTTAACCAACCCCATGCAACAAGTCGGAATCTTAATGGTTCAAGAGTTCTATGCCAATGCATGGATCACTAGGAACCATGACCAAGGTATGAACCCAAGTCCAAAGAATTATCTCACAATGGTTAGGGGGAAATACTTGGATTTCAGTCCGGAAAATTTAAGGTTGGCATTCCACTTGCCTATGATGCAAGGTGATGAATGCCCCTACACTAGAAGGGTCAACTTTGATCAAAGGTTGGACCAAGTCCTTATGGACATTTGTGTGGAAGGAGCTCAGTGGAAAAGAGACTCCAAAGGCAAGCCAGTCCAACTAAGAAGACTGGACCTCAAGCCTATAGCTAGAGGATGGTTGGAGTTCATTCAACGCTCCATCATTCCTACTAGCAACCGATCTGAAGTTACTGTGGATCGGGCCATCATGATTCATAGCATCATGATTGGAGAGGAAGTAGAAGTTCATGAGGTCATCTCCAATGAAATCTACAAAATAGCCGACAAGCCCTCACCTATGGCACGGCTAGCTTTTCCTCACCTTATTTGCCATCTATGTTACTCAGCTGGAGTTATCATAGAAGGAGATGTCTCCATTGAAGAAGACAAGCCCATCACCAAGAAAAGGATGGAGCAAGCAAGAGAAGCTCCTCACGGTTTTCAAGAGGTACATGAGGAAGTTCATCATCAAGAAATCCCTGAGATGCCTCAAGGGATGCACTTTCCTCCAAACAATTATTGGGAGCAACTCAACACTTCTTTAGAAGGTTTGAGTCACAATGTGGAACAATTAAGGGTGGAACATCATGAGCACTCCATCATTCTCCAAGAAATAAGAGAAGATCAAAGAGCAATGAGGGAGGAGCAACAAAGGCAATGAAGGGACATAGAAGAGCTAAAGAACATCATTGGTCCTTCAAGAAGAAGACGCCACTAGAGGTGGATTCATTCCTTGTTCTTTATTTCTTTCTGTTTTCGGTTTTTAGTATTGTGTTTTATCTATGTTTTGTGTCTTTATTTCATGATTATTAGTATGTAACCATGCCTTAAAAGCTATGAATAAAATCCATTACTCCTTCACCTTTCTTAAAAGAAAAATGTTTTAATTCAAAAGAACAAGAAATGCATAAATTTCGAAAATAGCTCTTGAATTTAATTTAATTATATTGATGTGGTGACAATACTTTTTGTTTTCTGAATGAATGCTTGAACAGTGCATATGTCTTTTGATCTTGTTGTTTATGAATGTTAAAATTGTTGGCCCTTGAAAGAATGATTAACAACGAGAAATGTTATTAATGATCTAAAAAATCATGAAATTGATTCTTGAAGCAAGAAAAAGCAGTGAATGGCGAAAAAAAATTGGCGAAAAAAAATAGAAAGAAAAAGAAAAAGCAAGCAGAAAAGCCAATAGCCCTTAAAACCAAAAGGCAAGGGTAAAAAGGATCCAAGGCTTTGAGCATCAATGGATAGGAGGGCCCAAGGAAATAAAATCCAGGCCTAAGCGGCTAAATCAAGCTGTCCCTAACCATGTGCTTGTGGCATGCAGGTCCAAGTGAAAAGCTTGAGACTGAGTGGTTAAAGTCGTGATCTAAAGCAAAAAGAGTGTGCTTAAGAGCTCTAGACACCTCTAACTGGGGACTCTAGTAAAGCTGAGTCACAATCTGAAAAGGTTCACCCAGTCATGTGTCTGTGGCATTTATGTATCCGGTGGTAATACTGGAAAATAAAGTGCTTAGGGCCACGGCCAAGACTCATAAATGTAGCTGTGTTCAAGAATCAACATACTTAACTAGGAGAATCAATAACACTATCCGAAATTCTAAGTTCCTAGAGAAGCCAATCATTCTAAACTTCAAAGGAAAAAGTGAGATGCCAAAACTGTTCAGAAGCAAAAAGCTACAAGTCCCGCTCATCTAATTAGAATTAATATTCATTGATATTTGGGAATTTATAGTATATTCTCTTCTTTTTATCCTAATTGATTTTCAGTTGCTTGGGGACAAGCAACAATTTATGTTTGGTGTTGTGATGAGCGGATAATTTATACGCTTTTTGGCATTGTTTTTAGGTAGTTTTTAATAGGTTCAAGCTACTTTTAGGGATGTTTTCATTAGTTTTTATGCTAAATTCACATTTCTAGACATTACTATGAGTTTGTGTATTTTTCTGTGATTTTAGAAATTTTCTGGCTGAAATTGAGGGACCTGAGCAAAACTCTGATAGGAGGCTAACAAAGGACTGCTGATGCTGTTGGAATCTGACCTCCCTACACTCGAAATAGATTTTCTGGAGCTACAGAACTCCAAATGGCGCGCTCTCAACGGCGTTTGAAAGTAGACATCCATAGCTTTCCAGCAATATATAATAGTCCATACTTTATTCGTGATTAGATGACGTAAACTGGCGCTCAACGCCAGTTCTATGATTGCTATCTGGAGTCAAACGCCAGAAACACGTCACGAACCGGAGTTGAACGCCCAAAACACGTTACAACTTGGCGTTCAACTCCAAAAGAAGCCTCAGCTCGTGGATAGATCAAACTCAGCCCAAGCACACACCAAGTGGGCCCCGGGAGTGGATTTATGCATCAATTACTTACTTCTGTAAACCCTAGTAGCTAGTCTAGTATAAATAGGATAGTTTACTATTGTATTAGACATCTTGGGACAATTGGTTCTCAGATCATGGGGGCTGGCCATTCGGCCATGCCTGAACCTTTCACTTATGTATTTTCAATGGTGGAGTTTCTACACACCATAGTTTAAGGGTGTGGAGCTCTGCTGTACCTCAAGTTTTAATGCAATTACTACTATTTTCTATCCAATTCGATTTATTCCTGTTCTAAGATATTCGTTGCACTTCAACTTGATGAATGTGATGATCCGTGACACTCATCATCATTCTCACCTATGAACACGCATGATTAACAACCACTTCCATTCTACCGTAGACCGGGTGCATATCTCTTTGATTCCTTAATCAGAATCTTCGTGGTATAAGCTAGAATTGATGGCGGCATTCATGGGAATCCGGAAAGTCTAACCTTGTCTGTGGTATTCCGAGTAGGATTTCGGGATTGAATGACTGTGACGAGCTTCAAACTCCTGAAGGTTGGGCGTTAGTGACAGACGCAAAAGAATCACTGGATTCTATTCCAACCTGATTGAGAACCGACAGATGATTAGCCGTGCTGTGACAGAGCATTTGGACCTTTTTCACTGAGAGGATGGGATGTAGCCATTGACAACGGTGATGCCCTACATACTGCTTGCCATGGAAAGGAGTAAGAAGGATTGAATGCATGTAGTAGAAAAGCAGAGATTCAGAAGGAACACAGCATCTCCATACACCTATCTGAAATTACCACCATTAATTTACATAAGTATTTATATCCTATTTTATTTATGTTTTAATTATCTAATCCAATCACATTTGAATCAGCCTGACTGAGATCTACAAGATGACCATAGATTGCTTCATACCAACAATCTCAGTGGGATCGACCCTTACTCACGTAAGGTATTACTTGGACGACCCAGTGCACTTGCTGGTTAGTTGTGCGGAGTTGTGACTAAGTGTAATTCACGTGTGAGAGCTACCAAGTCATTGGAGCCATTGTTGATGATCACAAATCCGTGCACCACACGCCGAGGAAATTTTTAAAAGTGTTCATACGCACAGGGGTGTGCGTACACACAGGTGTCAAAACATAAAAGGGTCTGTTCACTCGCACAACCTATGCCAGTGCCCCCAACAGACTTGCCTCCCCAACGTGTGCATGCGCACAGATCTGTGTGTATGTACAGGTTACAATTTTCCCATTTGGTGTGCACGCGCACAGACTGTGCCAGCGCTATAAGCAGACTGCCTGCCTCTGCGTGTGCGGACGCACAGGTCTGTGCGTGCACACAGGTCACCATTTACGAAGAGTGTGCGTGAGCACATACCAGAAATTTTCCAACTATTTTACCAATCATTCATGACCAATATCGCATTTATCAACATAATCCACTACTCAACTTCACAAATAATTCATCCTCATCATATCATTATTAATCATCATTATCAACTCAAAATTCATCATTTCATCAAACATCATCATACAAATACATCCAACAACTCATCAACCATTTAAATCCAATCCTATCTTATGGGTCATGATGAGCGGATATTTTATACGCTTTTTGGTAGTGTTTTCATATAGTTTTTAGCATGTTTTATTCACTTTTTGTTATGTTTTTGTTTTAATTTTTATTTAAAAATCACATTTCTGGACTTCACCATGGGTTTGTGTATTTTTCTGTAATTTCAGGAATTTTTTGGCTGAAATTGAGGGACCTGAGCAAAATTCTGATTCAGAGGCTGAGAAAGGACTGTAGATGTTGTTGGATTCTGACCCTCCTGCACTCGAAATGGATTTTCTGGAGTTACAAAAGCCCAATTGGTGTGCTCTCAATTTCGTTGGAAAGTAGACATCTTGGGCTTTCTAGAAATGCATAATAGTCCATACTTTTCTCGAGATTTGATGGCCCAAACTGGCGTTAAACGCCAGCCAAAAACCCTTTTCTGGCATAAAACGCAAGAACTGGCACCAAAATTGGAGTTAAATGCCCAAACTGGCACCAAAGTTGGTGTTTAACTCGAAGAATGGCCTATGCACGTGAAAGCTTCAAAGCTCAGCCCAAACACTCACCAAGTGGACCCCGGAAGTGGATTTCTACACTATCTGCACTTAGTTACTCATTTTCTGTAAACCTAGGTTACTAGTTTAGTATAAAAACTGCTTTTAGAGATTCATTTGGGGACTTATGACATTTTTTACATTTCATATTGTATCTTCTACGGCATGAGCCTCTAAACCCCAAAGGTGAGGGTGAGGAGCTCTGCTGTGTTTCAATGAATTAACACAATTACTACTGTTTTCTATTCAATCACACTTGCTTCCGCTCTAAGATACTCACTCGTACTTCAATATGATGAAGGTGATGATCCGTTACAATCATCATCATTCTCAAACTTATGAACGTGTGCTTGACAACCACTTCCGTTCTATCTTAGCTCAACATAGTCATTGGGCGATAGCTTGAGTGCGTATCTCTTGGGTTTCTGATCCACGAATTTGACTTGCCTCTCCTGACAACAGAGTATTCGAATTCGTGAGATTAAAACCTTCGTGGTAGAGGCTAGAACCAATTGGCAGCATTCCTGAGATCCGAAAAGTCTAAACCTTGTTTGTGGTATTCCGAGTAGGGTCTGGGAAGGGATGACTTTGACGAGTTTCAAACACACGAATGTTGGGCGCAGTGACAGTGTGCAAAAGGTTAAAGTGATTCTATTCCGATACAAGTGAGAACCAACATATGATTGGCCGTATAGAAACTGTACTTGGACCATTTTCACTGAGAGGACGGATGGTAGCCATCGACAACGGTGATCCACCAACATACAGCCTACCATAGAAGGAGCCTTGCGCATTTGAGAGAGGAAGACAGTAGGAAAGCAGAGATTCAGAAGACAGAGCATCTCTGAAACCTCAACTTGTTCTCCATTACTGAATAATAAGTATCATTCATTTCATGCTATTTTATTTTTTGCAACAAAATCCTTTTTATCATTAATCTCCTGACTAAGAGTTACAAGATAACCATAGCTTGCTTTAAGCCGGCAATCTCCGTGGGATCGACCCTTACTCACGTAAGGTATTACTTGGACGACCCAGTGCACTTGCTGGTTAGTTGTGTGGAGTTGTGAAAAGTGTGATCACAATTTGGTGCACCAAGTTTTTGGCGCCGTTGCCGGAGATTGTTTGAGTTTGGACAATTGACGGTTCATCTTGTTGCTTAGATTAGGAATAATTTATTTTTGTTGGTTTAGAGTCAATAAATTGAGTCTTTTGTTTGAAATTTTGTTTCATGTTTTAAGTTTGGGGTCAATTGCATGTTCTTATTGTTCTTGATAATTTTCTCTATTTGATCTTTGAATTTTCTTGTTTGATGTCATTTTGTTGTTTTTCTCTTTTCTCATTAAATTCATATATATATATATATATATATATATATATATATATATATATATATATATCTTTTCCTTTATTTACTCATCATTTTTGAATCCCTTAGGTTGACTTAGTCAAAATTTTTAAAAATTTGGTAGTTTCTTGTTAGTCAAGTCAAGATTTCAATTTTTAAAATTTATCTTTTTAAATCTTTTTCAAAATAAATTTTTTTTCAAAAATATTTTATAAAATTTTTTCATAATCCTTTTTCTTTTTAAATTTTTGAATTACTTACCCCATTTTATTAGTTTGATTGAAAAAATTTTAAGTTTGGTGTTTTCTTGTTAAGAAAGTTTCAATCTTTAAAATTTTAAATCATATCTTTTTCAAATCTTTTCTTTTATTCATTTTCTTACAAGTATTAATTTTCAAGTATCTTTAATTTTAGGACATATCTTTTTCAAAACTTCCTAACCACTTTCTCTCTCGTCATTTTTTTCGAAAATCCACACAAAAAAATTTTCAAATCTTTTTAATTAATTAATTAATTTAGTTTTCTAATTTCTTTTATCTCTTTTTCTCTTCTTAAGTTTTGAAACTTATATTCAATTTTTTATTTATTTTATTTTATTTTATTTTTTTCTTCTAATTTCGATTTTCAAAAAAAAAGAAGAGAGAGAAAATTGTTTATTTACAATTCACATTATTTTCCTTTCTCCATCATGGACCTAAGTGGAAATGAACCGTCCAGAAGGACTCTGGGGTCATATGCTAACCCCACTACTGCTTCATGTGGGAGTACTATCTGTATACCCTCCATCAGAGCCAGTAGTTTTGAGTTAAATCCTCAGCTCATTATCATGGTGCAACAAAATTGCTAGTATTTTGGTCTTCCATAGGAAGAACCTACTGAGTTTCTGGCACAGTTCTTACAAATTGCTGACACAGTACGTGATAAGGAAGTGGATCAGGATGTCTACAGATTATTGCGGTTTTCATTTGCTATAAAAGACCAAGCTAATAGGTGGTTAAGCAACCAACCCAAAGCCAGCATAAGAACCTGGAAACAGTTATCAAACAAATTTCTGAATCAATATTTCCCCCCAAAAAGGATGATGTTCCGAGGGTTACCTGAAACTGTAGGTCGATCTCGGACGAGATCTTCTGTACTGGTTGGAATGGTTTGTATCCAACTTGTTGGACTTGATGGTGATGCTGATTCCTTCATTCCCGGAGGGTGGGGGGTACCTGCAAGGGACTCCGATGCTTATGTTAGCAAGGGTATTAAGCAGGTATTGAGTAGAATCAGAGTATGAGTTATACCTGGGTGCTCCAGTGTATTTATAATTGCATAGAGTGACCTTCTTTGATAAGATAAGTTAGTTATCTTATCTTATCTTTATCTTATCTTTAATTGAGGTCATCTTATGTTCAAGGGAACCGCCCTTCTCTCTGTAGGCTTGGGCTGCCTTAGGATTTGGGACGTGTTCCTCCGTTTGGGCCCTCTATTAAGCCTTCCTATAATTTGGCCGACCTCTTTGAGAAGAGGTCGGGTCCTCCTGACTTTAAAGAGGTCGGTCAATTTGTCTGTAGAACATCCCGGGTCGGAGAGCTCGACCCAGGGTATGAATAGTGCCCCTGCTCGAGCTCGGTCTTTATTCTGGAGGCCGAGTCTTGGTTTTAGGACTTCGAGCCTTCTCGGGTAAAGCCAAACTCGAGCACTTTGTCGCTTTATCTTTCTAGAGCTCTTTCTTGAATGCGGAACGTTTCTGTTCCGTTTCTTCTGAAAGCGCGCACTTTTGCCTTTAGTGTTTTTTTTCTTGGGAATGCGCGAGGGTTTTTAATGGCCATATTAATTTGTTTTTGTTCCGTTTCTCTTGGTTTTCTTTATTCAAATTTTGTATCCAAGAGACGGTTTTCCTTTCCCTGTAACTTCCCTTCTTTTACGCCGTTTCCTGTCCTGCTCCTCTCATTTCTTTGTGATGCTTTGGCCTTCGCTTGGTGCTTTCTGCTTTGTGGTCGATTCTCTGCTACTCCTTTTTCAAAGTTTTCTTCCTTCTTCCAGGTTGGTTTTGCTTTCCTCTTCACCTTTTTATTTCTGCTACTTTTGTTTTTGATCCTTTTGATGACGCCTTGATTTTGTATGCTTGGAAAGCTTGAACCTTTTCTTTTGTTTCTGTTTTTACTTTTGGAATGTGATTCTTCAATAAAGTTTTGATTTTGCCTAAGTTGTCATTGGAAAGCTTGAGTCTTTTCATACTACTATGCTTGACTGTCACTACGATGTATGTTTTCTGATTTTCTTTTCGTCTTTCTGTGTGCTTTTGGCTGGATTTCCTGGTAGTTTAGTGCCTTTAGGGTTTTGCATGTTGCTGCGTTTCGAAAAAAGGTTGCTCCTTTGGTGGCTTTGTTCTGTCGGTATTTTTTCTACGGAATGGAGATGATGGTTTTTTGGTGATTTCTGGTTTAAGAGAAAAAAAGGGGTCGTTGCTGGGGTGTGAACTTGTAGGTCCCTTTGGGCTCTTGTTCTGTGGTTGCCTCAAAGGATGCCCCTGGATTTTTTGTGTAGGTCTTGGGGTCTCCTTTTGTTCCTCATACTGTGCTGGGTTGTGTGGTCAATTTGTGTTGCTGTTTGTCCGAGATATTTTTTCGTAATCCAATATTATTTTCTTATTATAGGACTAGTTGGCCTCATGGCTTCTCACAAAAATATTGTTGAGACGTCTTCCCAAGTCCCTGAGGGCATGGCTGATTGGGTGGATTCTATGGTTCTTCTGTGTATTTCTGTGGTGGACTCTGAGTTTTGTATAGAGCTGCGAAAACATCATAGGGTTTGTGGTAGCGGTGCCCAGGAGAGGGATTATGAGCTTGTAGTGCCTGGTTCTGATGAAAGAGTTTGTTTTCCCACCTCAGTCGAGGGGGAGCGTCCCTTCTTCTATGCTTATAAATATTTCTTTAGTCAGTTGAACATTACTTTTCCTTTTTCTGCCTTTGAAACCGACTTGTTGTGGTCGTGTAATATTGCTCCATCCAAGCTTCATCCGAATTCATGGGGTATTATAAAAATTTTTCAATTACTGTGTCAAGAGTTAGGCATCAAGCCTTCTCTAACTCTTTTTCTTTATTTGTTTGGTTCGGCCAAGCCTGGGGCTTCTTCAAAAAAGAAAGCTTCTTGGGTTTCCTTTAGATCTGCTCAAGGGCATAAGGTCTTTGCCATGTATGACGAGTCCTTTAAGGACTTCAAAAACTATTTCTTTAAAATTCGAGCTGTTGAGGGGGCTCACCCCTTTTTTCTTGATGAAAATGATGAACCTGCTTTTCCTCTTGAGTGGCAAAAGAATGTCATGGTGCCTCGGTATACTTGGGAGATGTTAGATGAGGTCGAGCAGGCCTTTGTGAGTGTATTGGAGGATATTTGGGGGGAGCCTCCGCATCTGGATACTAAGAAATTTATGTGGGACCCATCTTGGTCCGAAAAGTGTTGGGTATTGACTGACGTGTTTTCATTTTATTCTATTTTACCCCTGTGATCCTTGACTTTTGTTTGTTGATTCTGTCTTTTCTGGATTTCAGAAATGTCGAAGAACAACGACTCCAAGAAGGCTTTCAAAAAGGCCAGGAAGGCAGCCACTGCACAAAACATCTCGGTCAAGGCGGCTGGGGAGGGGTCCTCCCAAACCATCATGAAACCGCCCGTGCCGAGTTCCCCTGACCCGAGGAGGGTGATCCCTACTCCCCGGGTTTGTCTGGCAGATCCCTCACAATCTTCCGCTGCTGCTTCTCGTGCTCCTCCTTTGAAAAAGCAGAAAACATCTGAGCCCTTTAACCTGGATGCCCCGGATTTTGATGCTATTGAGTTTGTCGACCAACATATTGCCCCTTATGGTGGGCATTCTATGGATGATGTGTCCCTTCTTCAGCACCTAGATTTCATTACCAAAAATAGTGTGAAGATGGCACATATGGGTGCGGCCATTTTCCGGACTGTTCAGGGGATCCCGATTCATACTACTAAATCCTTCATGGAGGAGGCTAAATCGGAGTTTGATCAGATCAAGGGTCTGAAGGAGGAATTGGAGGTGAAGTTGGCGAAGGTAGAAAAGGAACCAGAGGGTGAGAAGGCTAGCTCTATCACCTTGGCGACTTCTTTGAAGTTGGCTGAGGACATGGCATTGAAGCACAAGGATAGCTATGTCTCGGCTTATAGGGAGTTGGTGTGTCTCCGAGATGACTTGAAAACTCCTCGGGTTGATTAGGCCGAGCTTCAGGGTCATCTTGTGGGTAGTGTGACTGCCGCCTATGAGAACCTGATAGAGCAGTTCCGGATTGTTGCCTCTGGTGCCGATTTGACTCTCGTTAGTCTTGATAACGTAGTAAAGGATGGCAAGATTGTCCCGGATGATCCCGATGATGATATTGAACCTCCTCCTGTGCCTCCTGTTAAAGCCTCTGCCCCGCCGGTTCCTTCAGCCCCCTCGACCGTAGTTGAGCCAGATCCTAACTGTCAGATCTTGAATCGAGGTGACGGGACAGTAGATGCGGTGCCTCTCCAGACTCGTCCTCCTTCACCTCATGTTGATGCTGCTACTGGGAAGCCTTTGGACTCTCTTTGATTATCTTTGATAGATCTGTGTATAGCCTGGCCTGTGGGGTTTGAACTCTTTTTTGTAAATGGTATTTTGTTGACTGTTGATAGTTGCTACCTTTAGCAACTTTATTTTGTAAAACAAAATAGTTTCTCTTGCTCTTAAGGTTGGCTTCAAACGGCCTCTTGAGTCTTTGTTTTATGGTAACTGCCTTGTTTTCCATGATATGCTTGTTTGCAGCTTTCTTTATTTATATGGAATCTTTCAGAGTTGTTTTTTATTCATCCTCTTTTGATTGCTTTTGGTGAGGTCGAGGTCTATCGGGTCGAGAAATCTCCCCTCTGTTGACTGATTTTCTCAGTTGATCTTTGAGTTATTTCTAGCAACCCTTTGGGATTACTTTTTATAAATATTTGTAGCTTTAGTCTGACTTTTTCATGTCGGTCCCTGTTCCGTTACTAAGTAATCATTTTTTCTTGGATCTTGTTCAGATCTCTTTTGTAACTTTATCTTTTTCGGGCCGACTTCGTCATGTCGGGCTTTGTCGAGTTACTTGATAATCCTCTTTCTTGGACCTTGTTCAGGTCTCTTTCAGGGACTTATCTTTTGTAGCTTTATCTTTCTGGGCTGACTTCGTCATGTCGGGCCCTGTCGAGTTACTTGATAATCCTCTTTCTTGGACCTTGTTTAAGTCTCTTTCAGGGATTTATCTTTTGTAACTTTTTTGTAGGAGTCCGACTTCGTCCTGTCGGGCTCTTTGAAGTTATACTAATCGTCTTTTATAGGGTTGGCCATACCTCTTTCCAGGGCTTTACTTATAACTTGGGTTTTTGTGGCTGGTCCGACTTTTGTGCCGTCCAGCCTTTAAGTTATTTTATAGCAATCCATTTTATTAGGACCTCGTCAGGTCCTTTCTATGGATCACTTTCTATAACTTATTGCATTATTCTGTCTTCATCTTTGCCGATTTCGTAGAATTTGGGTTTTTAGCCCTCGTTTTTATTGTGATCGCGCAGTGAATTTGGTTTTCACTTTCTGTCGATTTGTAGCTTTACAATCGGGCGATGATTGTTTTTAGAATAATAGACTTGAGCGTTTGTAGAGAATCTGAGCAAATTTTATTAAAAGAAAATACAAATATACATGAGGAGTTAATTTCCTAAGTCGGGTGATTTGTAGGTCTTGGCAGGGCGCCTCGTTAAAAAACCTTTTCAGGAAAAAGAGTGTGCCCTGTCCAAAATCTTTTGTCATCCCTAGCTATAGTACCTTCTTAGGTTGCAGGCGTGCCATGATCTAGGAAGCTCTCGCCCGTCGAGTTCGGAAAGCTTGTAGTAGACCTTTCCCAGTACTTCTATGACTCAGAAGGGTCCCTTCCCGTTTGCTGCCAGTTTTTCTTCTCCAGGTCGAGTTGTTCCTATATCATTTCGGATTAGGATGAGGTCGTCTTCAGCGAAGGCCCGCTGTATTACTTTTCGGTTGTATCTGGAGGCCATTCGTTGTTTCAACGCTTCTTCCCTTATCCGAGCTCTTTCTCGGATTTCTTGAAGTAGGTCGAGCTCTTCCCTTTGGAGTTGGGAATTGGCTTTTTCGCTGAAATGGATTACCCTGGGTGATCCTTCTTCCACTTATACTGGGATCATTGCCTCCATCCCGTAAGCTAGTCGGAAAGGTGACTCCTTTGTTGTGGAATGTGGAGTCGTTCGATATGCCCATAGGACTTGTGGGAGTTCTTCGGCCCAGGCTCCCTTTGTATCCTGTAGCCTCCGTTTTAACCCTGCTAATATAACTTTGTTAGCAGCTTTAGCTTGTCCATTGGCTTGGGGGTGCTCAACAGAAGTGAATTGTTGTTTTATATTCAGGTCGGCCGCTAGTTTTCTAAAGCCTGCGTCTGTGAACTGGGTACCATTGTCTGTAGTGATGGAGTGTGGAACTCCAAACTTTGTGATGATGTTTCTATATAGGAATTTCCGACTTTTTTGAGCTGTGGCGTTAGCTAGGGGCTCTGCCTCGATCCATTTTGTGAAGTAGTCTATTCCTACTATGAGGAATTTGACTTGCCCTGATCCTTGAGGAAAAGGTCTGACGAGATCGAGGACGCATTTTGCAAATGGCCAGGGTGAGGTTACGCTGATGAGTTCCTCTACCGGAGCGGCGTGAAAGTTGGCATGCTTCTGACATGGCGAACATGTCCTTACAAATTCTGTGGCTTCTTTTTGTAGCGTCGGCCAATAGAATCCTGCCCGAAGTACTTTTTTGGCGAGTGCTTGCGCTCCGAGGTGATTACCACAAATGCCACTGTGCACTTCTTCTAGGATATCTTTAGCATTGGAAGTCGGCACACATTTCAGCAATGGTGTTGAAATCCCTCTTTTGTATAAAGTGTTATTTATGGTGGTATAGTATTGTGCTTCCCGTTTTAACCTCTTTTCCTCTTTCTCATTTGTAGGGAGGGCCTCCGTTGTGAGGTAATTGATTATGGGGGTCATCCATCCCTGATCGCCACCTGTTATGGCTAGGACTTTTTCTTCTTCTGAGATTGATGGTTTCTATAGAATTTCTTGGATAAGGCTTCTATTGTTGCCTCCTGGTTTGGTGCTGGCTAGCTTTGAGAGTGCATCGGCCCGGGCATTCTGTTCTCGGGGTATGTGTCGAATCTTGTCTCTCTGAGTTGTTCGAGCTGTTTCCTGATTTTGTCCAGGTACTTTTTCATAGTGGGATCTTTGGCTTGGTAGCTGTCTGTTATTTGTGACGTGACTACCTGTGAGTCGCTGAAGATGATAAGTTTTTTAGCTCCAACTTCCCTAGCCAGCTTCAAACCAGCTAAAAGTGCCTCATATTCCGCTTGATTGTTTGAGGCAGGGAACCCAAATTTGAGGGAGAGTTCGATCTGGGTCCCCTGGTTGCTTTCAATTATTACGCCTGCGCCACTTTCCATTTTATTTGAGGAGCCGTCCACGTATAGATGCCATTCTGTGGGGATTTCTGGTGTGTCCGTAAATTCCGCAATGAAGTCGGCCAGATATTGGAATTTGATGGCCGTCCGAGTTTCGTATTAAAGATCGAACTCGGACAACTCGACTGCCCATTGCAAAATTCTGCCCGCCAAGTCTATTTTTTGTAGGATTCTTTTTATAGGCTGGTTGGTCCGAATTTTAATGGTGTGAGACTGGAAATATGGGCGAAGTCGTCGAGATGTTATTATGAGAGCGTAAGCGAACTTTTCTATTTTCAGGTAGTTCAGCTCGGCTCGTTGTAATGCTTTGCTGATAAACTATATGGGTTGTTGCCCACTGTTGTCTTCTCGGACTAGTGCTGAGGCTATTACCTGATTTCCCACTGTGAGGTACAAGATGAGTGGTTCCCCTTCCCGTGGTCGGCTTAATATAGGTGACTGTCCCAAAAATTGTTTGAAGTCTTGGAAGGCTTGCTCGCATTCAACTGTCCATTCAAATTCCTTTCCCTTCCTTAGAGTAGCGTAGAAGGGGAAAGATCTTATTGCGGATCCCGCCAGGAACCTGAACAAGGCTGCTAGCCGTCCGTTGAGTTGTTGTACTTCTTTGATACAAGTCGGGCTTTTCATGTCAAGTACTGCCCTGCACTTGTCTGGGTTTGCCTCGATTCCTCTCTGTGTGATCATAAAACCCAAGAATTTACCCGATTCTACTGCGAAGGTACCTTTTGTGGGATTGAGTGGCATGCCGTGTTGTCTTATGGTGCTGAATACTTGTTTCAGGTCAGATAATAACATCTCTTCGTTTTGCGTCTTTACTAGCATGTCGTCTACGTAGACTTCCATGACCTTTCCGATGTGATCCAAAAAAACTTTATTCATTAATCTTTGGTAAGTGGCTCCCGCATTTTTGAGACCGAAAGGCATAACAATGTAGCAGTAGTTTGCCCTTGGGGTTAAGAAAGAGGTTTTTTCTTGGTCGGGTGGGTACATTGGGATTTGGTTATATCCTGAGTACGCGTCCATAAAGAAGAGATATTTGTATCCGGAGGAGGCATCTACCAGTGCGTCAATGTTTGGGAGTGGATAAGGATCTTTCGGGCAAACTTTGTTGAGATCGGTATAGTCGGTGCACATTCTCCACTTCCCATTTGACTTTTTTTTACCAAAACGACATTAGCAAGCCATAACGGGTATTTGACTTCTCTTATGAAGCCTGCCTCCAGTAGAGCTTGTACCTGTTCTTCCACTGCTTGAGAGCGTTCGGGTCCTAGCTTTCTACGCCTTTATTGTACCGGCCGAGATCCTGGGTAGACTGCTAGCTTATGGCACATTAGTTTGGGATCTATACCTGGCATGTCTGCGGCCTTCCACGCAAAGAGGTCGGCGTTGTTGCGTAGGAACTGTATGAGCGATTCTTTTATGTCCCCTTTTTAGGAGTGTGCCGACGTTGGTTATTTGGTCCGGGGTGTTTGGTGCACGAAACTGTGATCATCAACGGCGCCATCAACATGGTACGCACAATTGAAATCTCAACTCTTTATCACAACTTCGCACTACTAACCAGCAAGTGTACTGGGTCGTCCAAGTAATAAACCTTACGCGAGTAAGGGTCGATCCCACAGAGATTGTTGGTATGAAGCAAGCTATGGTCACCTTGTAAATCTTAGTCAGGCAGACTCAAATGGGTATAGATGATGAATAAAACATAAAGATAAAGATAGAGATACTTATGCAATTCATTGGTGAGAACTTCAGATAAGCGAATGGAGATGCTTTGTCCCTTCCGTCTCTCTTCTTTCCTACTGTCTTCATCCAATCCTTCTTACTCCTTTCCATGGCAAGCTGTATGCAAGGGTTTCACCGTTGTCAGTGGCTACCTCCCATCCTCTCAGTGGAAATGTTCAACGCACCCTGTCACGGCACGGCTATCCAACTGTCGGTTCTCGATCATGTCGGAATAGAATCCAGTGGTTCTTTTGCGTCTGTCACTAACGCCCCACAATCGCGAGTTTGAAGCTCGTCACAGTCATTCAATCATTAAATCCTACTCAGAATACCACAGACAAGGTTTAGACCTTCCGGATTCTCTTGAATGCCGCCATCAGTTCTAGCTTATACCACGAAGACTCTGATCTCATGGAATGGCTGGCTCAGTTGTCAGGCGAGCGCTCGGTTGTTAGGCGAGCGGCAACCATGCGTCATGTATCAGGAATCCAAGAGATATCCACCCAATCTAAGGTAGAACAGAGGTGGTTGTCAGGCACACGTTCATAGGTGAGAATGATGATGAGTGTCGCAGATCATCACATTCATCAAGTTGAAGAACAAGTGATATCTTAGAACAAGAACAAGCGGAATCGAATAGAAGAACAATAGTAATTGCATTAATACTCGAGGTACAGCAGAGCTCCACACCTTAATCTATGGTGTGTAGAAACTCCACCGTTGAAAATACATAAGAACAAGGTCTAGGCATGGCCGTGAGGCCAGCCCCATGATCTAAGATAGCATAAGACTAAAGATAGCTACCAAGATGTCAAATACAATAGTAAAAGGTCCTATTTATAGGGAACTAGTAGCTTAAGAATTACAAAGATGAGTAAATGACATAAAAATCCACTTCCGGGCCCACTTGGTGTGTGCTTGGGCTGAGAAATGAAGCATTTTTGTGTAGAGACTCTTCTCGGAGTTAAACGCCAGCTTTTGTGCCAGTTTGGGCGTTTAACTCCCACTTTGGTGCCAATTCCGGCGTTTAACGCTGGGAATTCTGAAGGTGACTTTGAACGCCGGTTTGGGCCATCAAATCTTGGGCAAAGTATAGACTATCATATATTGCTGGAAAGCCCAGGATGTCTACTTTCCAACGCCGTGAGAGCGCGCCAATTGGGCTTCTATAGCTCCAGAAAATCCACTTCGAGTGCAGGGAGGTCAGAATCCAACAGCATCTGCAGTCCTTTTCAGTCTCTAAATCAGATTTTTGCTCAGGTCCCTCAATTTCAGCCAGAAAATACCTGAAATCACAGAAAAACACACAAACTCATAGTAAAGTCCAGAAAAGTGAATTTTAACTAAAAACTAATAAAAATATACTAAAAACTAATAAAAATATACTAGAAACATATTAAAAATAATGCCAAAAAGCGTACAAATTATCCGCTCATCACAACCCCAAACTTAAATTGTTGCTTGTCCCCAAGCAACTGAAAATCAAATAAGATAAAAAGAAGAGAATATGGAAGAATTCCAAAAACATCTATGAAGATCAGTATTAATTAGATGAGCGGGGCTTTTAGCTTTTTGCCTCTAAACAGTTTTGGCATCTCGCTTTATCCTTTGAAATTCAGAATGATTGGCTTCTTTAGGAACTCAGAACCCAGATAGTGTTATTGATTCTCCTAGTTAAGTATGATGATTCTTGAACACAGCTACTTTATGAGTCATGGCCGTGACCCAAAGCACTCTGTCTTCCAGTATTACCACCGGATACATACATGCCACAGACACATAATTGGGTGAACCTTTTCAGATTGTGACTCAGCTTTGCTAGAGTCCCCAATTAGAGGTGTCCAGGGTTCTTAAGCACACTCTTTTTTGCCTTGGATCACAACTTTATTTTCTTTCTTTTTCTTTCTTTTTCTCTTTCTCCTTTTTTTCGGTTTTTTTTCTTTTTTTTTTCGCTTCTTCTCCTTTTTTTTGTATTCACTGCTTTTTCTTGCTTCAAGAATCATTTTTATGATTTTTCAGATCCTCAGTAACATGTCTCCTTTTTCATCATTCTTTCAAGAGCCAACAATTTTAACATTCATGAACCACAAATTCAAAAGACATATGCACTGTTCACGCATACATTCAAGGAACAAAAGTATTGCCACCACATCAATATAATTAATCTGTTATAAAATCTGAAATTCATGCAATTCTTCTCTTTTTCAATTAAGAACATTTTTTATTTTAAGAAAGGTGATGGATTCATAAGACATTCATAACTTTAAGGCATAGACACTAAGACATTAATGATCATAAGACACAAACAGAGATAAACATAAGCATGAAAATTTGAAAAACAGGAAAATAAAGAACAAGGAGATTAAAGAACGGGTCCACCTTAGTGATGGCGGCTTGTTCTTCATCTTGAAGATCTTATGGAGTGCTTGAGCTCTTCAATGTCTCTTCCTTGTCTTTGTTGCTCCACTCTCATGATTCTTTGATCTTCTCTAATTTCATGGAGGAGGATGGAATGTTCTTGGTGCTCCACCCTTAGTTGTCCCATGTTGGAACTCAATTCTCCTAGGGAGGTGTTCAGTTGCTCCCAATAGTTTTGTGGAGGAAAGTGCATCCCTTGAGGCATCTCAGGGATTTCATGATGAGAGGGGTCTCTTGTTTGCTCCATCCTTTTCTTAGTGATGGGCTTGTCCTCATCAATGAGGATGTCTCCTTCTATATCCACTCCAACTGAGTAACAGAGGTGACAAATGAGATGAGAAAAGGCTAACCTTGCCAAGGTAGAGGACTTGTCCGCCACCTTATAAAGTTCTTGGGCTATAACCTCATGAACTTCTATTTCTTCTCCAATCATGATGCTATGGATCATGATGGCCCGGTCTAGAGTAACTTCGGACCGGTTGCTAGTGGGAATGATTGAGCGTTGGATAAACTCCAACCATCCCCTAGCCACGGGCTTGAGGTCATGCCTTCTCAGTTGAACCGGCTTCCCTCTTGAATCTCTCTTCCATTGGGCGCCCTCTTCACAAATGTCAGTGAGGACTTGGTCCAACCTTTGATCAAAGTTGACCCTTCTAGTGTAAGGATGTTCATCTTCTTGCATCATGGGCAAGTTGAATGCCAACCTCACATTTTCCGGACTAAAATCTAAGTATTTCCCCCGAACCATTGTAAGCCAATTCTTTGGGTCCGGGTTCACACTTTGATCATGGTTTTTGGTGATCCATGCATTGGCATAGAACTCTTGAACCATCAAGATTCCGACTTGTTCGAATCTCATGTCGGATCTCCGGATATTCACTCTTTTTGAGTTTGAAAGGGACCTCGGGGATCACCTTCTTCAAGGCCACAACTTCATAGAAGTGGTCTTGATGCACCCTTGAGATGAATCTCTCCATCTCCCATGACTCGGAGGTGGAAGCTTTTGCCTTCCCTTTCCTCTTTCTAGAGGTTTCTCCGACCTTGGATGCCATAAATGGTTATGGAAAAACAAAAAGCAATGCTTTTACCACACCAAACTTAAAAGGTTTGCTCGTCCTCGAGCAAAAGAAGAAAGAAGAGAGTAGAAGAAGAAGAAATAGAGGAGATCGAGATGGCTTTGTGGTTCGGCCAAAGGGGAAGAAGTGGTTTGAATTTGAATGGTGAGGTAGGTGGGGTTTTATGAAGGATGGATGTGAGTGGTGAAGAGAAAGATGGGATTTGATAGGTGAAGGTTTTTTTGGGGAAGAGGTATTGAGGTGATTGGTGAATGGGTGAAGAAGAAAGAGGGTGGTGGGGTTGGTGGGGATCCTGTGGGGTCCACAGATCCGGAGGTGTCAAGGAAAAGTCATCCCTGCACCAAATGGCGTGCAAAAATGCATTCTGAGCCAATTATGGCGTTAAACGCCGGGCTGGTGCCCATTTCTGGCGTTTAACGCCAAGTTCTTGCCCTTATCTGGCGTTTAACGCCAGTCTGGTGCCCCTTTCTGGCGTTAAACGCCCAGAATGGTACCAGACTGGGCGTTAAACGCCCATCTGCTAGCCTTACTGGCGTTTAAACGCCAGCAAGTTCTACTCCAGGGTGTGCTATTTTTCTTTCTGTTTTTCATTCTGTTTTTGCTTTTTCAATTGATTTTGTGACTTCTCATGATCATCAACCTACAGAAAACATAAAATAACAAAGGAAAATAGATAAAATATAACATTGGGTTGCCTCCCAACAAGCGCTTCTTTAATGTCAGTAGCTTGACAGAGTGCTCTCATGGAGCCTCACAGATACTCAGAGCAATGTTGGAACCTCCCAACACCAAACTTAGAGTTTGAATGTGGGGGTTCAACACCAAACTTAGAAGTTGGTTGTGGCCTCCCAACACCAAACTTAGAGTTTGACTGTGGGGGCTCTGTTTGACTCTGTTTTGAGAGAAGCTCTTCATGCTTCCTCTCCATGGTGACAGAGGGATATCCTTGAGCCTTAAACACAAAGGATTCTTCATTCACTTGAATGATCAATTCACCTCTGTCCACATCAATCACAGCCTTTGCTGTGGCTAGGAAGGGTCTGCCAAGGATGATAGATTCATCCATGCTCCTCCCAGTCTCTAGGACTATGAAATCAGTAGGGATGTAATGGTCTTCAAATTTTACCAAAACATCCTCTACAAGTCCATAAGCTTGTTTCTTTGAATTGTCTGCCATCTCTAGTGAGATTCTTGCAGCTTGTACCTCAAAGATCCCTAGCTTCTCCATTACGGAGAGAGGCATGAGGTTTACACTTGACCCTAAGTCACACAGAGCCTTCTTGAAGGTCATGGTGCCTATGGTACAAGGTATTGAGAACTTCCCAGGGTCCTGTTTCTTTTGAGGTAATTTCTGCCTAGACAAGTCATCCAATTCTTTGGTGAGCAAAGGAGGTTCGTTCTCCCAAGTCTCATTACCAAATAACTTGTCATTTAGCTTCATGATTGCTCCAAGGTACTTGGCAACTTGCTCTTCAGTGACATACTCATCCTCTTCAGAGGAAGAATACTCATCAGAGCTCATGAAAGGCAGAAGTAAGTCCAATGGAATCTCTATGGTCTCATTTTGAGCCTCGGATTCCCATGGTTCCTCATTAGGGAACTCATTGGAGGCCAGTGGACGCCCATTGAGGTCCTCCTCAGTGGCGTTCACTGCCTCTTCCTCCTCTCCAAATTCGGCCATGTTGATGGCCTTGCACTCTCCTTTTGGATTTTCTTCTGTATTGCTTGGAAGAGTACTAGGAGGGAGTTCAGTAATTTTCTTGCTCAGCTGTCCCACTTGTGCCTCCAAGTTTCTAATGGAAGACCTTGTTTCAGTCATGAAACTTTGAGTGGTTTTGATTAGATCAGAGACCATGGTTGCTAAGTCAGAGTGGCTCTGCTTAGAACTCTCTATCTGTTGCTGAGAAGATGATGGAAAAGGCTTGCCATTGCTAAACCTGTTTCTTCCACCATTATTGTTATTGAAACCTTGTTGAGGTCTCTGTTGATCCTTCCATGAGAGATTTGGATGATTTCTCCATGAAGAATTATAGGTGTTTCCATAGGGTTCTCCTAGGTAATTCACCTCTTCCATTGAAGGGTTCTTAGGATCATAAGCTTCTTCTTCAGATGAAGCATCCTTAGTACTGCCTGGTGCAGCTTGCATTCCAGACAGAATTTGAGAAATCATATTGACTTGCTGAGTCAATATTTTATTCTGAGCCAATATGGCATTCAGAGTATCAATCTCAAGAACTCCTTTCTTCTGATTTGTCCCATTGTTCGCAGGATTCCTTTCAGAAGTGTACATGAATTGGTTATTTGCAACCATTTCAATTAGTTCTTGAGCTTCTGCAGGCGTCTTCTTCAAATGAAGAGATCCTCCAGCAGAGCTATCCAATGACATCTTTGATAGTTCGGAGAGACCATCATAGAAAATACCTATGATGCTCCATTCAGAAAGCATGTCAGAGGGACACTTTCTGATTAATTATTTATAGCTCTCCCAAGCTTCATAGAGGGATTCTCCTTCCTTCTGTCTGAAGGTTTGGACTTCCACTCTAAGCTTACTCAATTTTGGAGGTGGAAAGAACTTTGCCAGGAAGGCATTGACTAGCTTTTCCCAAGAGTTCAGGCTTTCTTTAGGTTGTGAGTCCAACCATATTCTAGCTCTGTCTCTTACAGCAAAAGGGAATAGCATAAGTCTGTAGACCTCAGGGTCAACCCCATTGGTCTTGACAGTGTCACAGATTTGCAAGAATTCAGCTAAAAACTGATGAGGATCTTCCAGTGGAAGTCCATGGAACTTGCAATTCTGTTGCATTAGAGAAACTAATTGAGGCTTAAGCTCAAAGTTGTTTGCTCCAATGGCAGGGATAGAGATGCTTCTCCCATAGAAGTCGGGAGTAGGTGCAGTAAAGTCACCCAGCACCTTCCTTGCATTGTTGGCATTGTTGTTGTTTTCGGCTGCCATAGGTTCTTCTTCCTTGAAGAATTCTGTTAGGTCCTCGGAGAGTTGTGCCTTATCTTCTCTTAGCTTTCACTTCAAGGTCCTTTCAGGTTCAGGGTCAGCTTCAACGAGAATGCCTTTGTCTTTGTTCCTGCTCATATGAAAGAGAAGAGAACAAGAAAATATGGAATCCTCTATGTCACAATATAGAGATTCCTTGAGGTGTCAGAGGAACAGAAAAATAGAAGGAAGAGGGAGAAGAATTCGAACTTAGTGAGATAGAGTTCGAATTGTGCATTGAGGAGGGGTGTTACTTCATAAATAGAAGGATGTGAGAAGAGAGGAAGAGTTTTTCGAAAATTAAGTAAAAGATTTTAAAAACATTTTGAAAAACACAAATTGATTTTCGAAAACCAAGAGTGGGAAAGAAATCAAGTGATTTTTGAAAAAGATTTTGAAATTAGAAATAAAAAAGATATGATTGAAAACTATTTTTGAAAAAGATGTGATTAAAAAGATATGATTGAAAAGATATGATTTGAAAAACAATTTAAAAAGATTTGGTTTTAAAAATTAATGACTTGCCTAACAAGAAAAGATATGATTCAAACATTAAACCTTTCTCAATAGAAAAGGCAACTTACTTGAAATGTTGAATCAAATCATTAATTGATAGCAAGTATTTTTGAAAATGGAAAGAAATTGATTTTGAAAACATTTGATTGAAAAGATATGATTTGAAAAAGATTTGATTTTGAAAAATTTTGAAAACTTAAAAAAATTTGCATTAAAAACAAAATTTTCCCTCTTGTGCCATCCTGGCGTTAAACGCCCAGAATGGTGCACATTCTGGCGTTTAACGCCCAATGCACTACCCTTTTGGGCGTTAAACGCCAAGCCAGGTACCCTGGCTGGCGTTTAAATGCCAGTTTTTCCTTCTTCACTGGGCGTTTTGAACGCCCAGCTTTTTCTGTGTAATTCCTCTGCTGCATGTACTGAATCTTCAGTTCTCTGTATTATTGACTTGAAAATAGAACCAAGATCAAATAAACAATGCATGCAAGACACCAAACTTAAAATAAGACACTAGACTTAAACAAGAAACATAAAATATTTTTTTTTGATTTTTATGATTTTGTAATTTTTTTGTGCTTTTTCGAAAATTATATGAAAAAAAAGAAAATAAAGGTTTCAGAATTCTTAATGAGAATTCCAGGAATCATGCAATGTTAGTCTAAAGCTTCAGTCTAAAGAAATTAGACATGGATAGCCAAGCTTCAACAAGGCATTGCATTCAAGAGCTAAATTGATGAGAATCAATCAGCTTTGGTGATGATAAGATCATCACCTTGAAACACTAGAATTCATTCTTAAGAACTCTGAAAAATACCTAATCTAAGCAACAAGATGAACCGTCAGTTGTCCAAACTCAACAATCCCCGGCAACGGCGCCAAAAAAACATGGTGCACGAAATTGTGATCATCAATGGCGCCATCAACATGGTACGCACAATTGCAATCTCAACTCTTTATCACAACTTCGCACAACTAACCAGCAAGTGTACTGGGTCGTCCAAGTAATAAACCTTACGCGAGTAAGGGTCGATCCCACAGAGATTGTTGGTATGAAGCAAGCTATGGTCACCTTGTAAATCTCAGTCAGGCAGACTCAAATGGGTATAGATGATGAATAAAACATAAAGACAAAGATAGAGATACTTATGCAATTCATTGGTGAGAACTTCAGATAAGCGAATGGAGATGCTTTGTCCCTTCCGTCTCTCTACTTTCCTACTGTCTTCATCCAATCCTTCTTACTCCTTTCCATGGCAAGCTGTATGCAAGGGTTTCACCGTTGTCAGTGACTACCTCCCATCCTCTCAGTGGAAATGTTCAACGCACCCTGTCATGGCACGGCTATCCAGCTGTCGGTTCTCGATCATGTCGGAATAGAATCCAGTGATTCTTTTGCGTCTGTCACTAACGCCCCACAATCGCGAGTTTGAAGCTCATCACAGTCATTCAATCATTGAATCCTACTCAGAATACCACAGACAAGGTTTAGACCTTCCGGATTCTCTTGAATGCCGCCATCAATTCTAGCTTATACTACGAAGACTCTGATCTCACGGAATGGCTGGCTCGGTTGTCAGGCGAGCGCTCGGTTGTCAGGCGATCAACCATGCGTCGTGTATCAGGAATCCAAGAGATATCCACCCAATCTAAGGTAGAATGGAGGTGGTTGTCAGTCACACGTTCATAGGTGAGAATGATGATGAGTGTCACGGATCATCACATTCATCAAGTTGAAGAACAAGTGATATCTTGGAACAAGAACAAGCTGAATTGAATAGAAGAACAATAGTAATTGCATTAATACTCGAGGCACAGCAGAGCTCCACACCTTAATCTATGGTGTGTAGAAACTCCACCGTTGAAAATACATAAGAACAAGGTCTAGGCATGGCCGAATGGCCAGCCTCCCAATGATCTATGAACTAGATGTCCAGAGATGATCTAGAGATCTGAAGTGATCAAAAGATCAAAATACAATAGTAAAAGGTCCTATTTATAGGGAACTAGTAGCTTAAGAATTACAAAGATGAGTAAAAGACATAAAAATCCACTTCCGGGCCCACTTGGTGTGTGCTTGGGCTGAGCAATGAAGCATTTTCGTGTAGAGACTTCTCTTGGAGTTAAACGCCAGCTTTTGTGCCAGTTTGGGCGTTTAACTCCCACTTTGGTGCTAGTTCCGGCGTTTAACGCTGGGAATTCTGAAGGTGACTTTGAACGCCGGTTTGGGCCATCAAATCTTGGGCAAAGTATGGACTATCATATATTGCTGGAAAGCCCAGGATGTCTACTTTTCAATGCCGTTGAGAGCGCGCCAATGGGCTTCTGTAGCTCCAAAAAATCCACTTCGAGTGCAGGGAGGTCAGAATCCAACAGCATCTGCAGTCCTTTTCAGTCTCTGAATCAGATTTTTGCTCAGGTCCCTCAATTTCAGCAAGAAAATACCTAAAATCATAGAAAAACACACAAACTCATAGTAAAGTTCAGAAAAGTGAATTTTAATTAAAAACTAATAAAAATATACTAAAAACTAACTAAATCCTAGTAGAAACATACTAAAAACAATGCCAAAAAGCGTACAAATTATCCGCTCATCATCCACCCTTAGTTGTCCCATGTTGGAACTCAATTCTCCTAGGGAGGTGTTGATTTGCTCCCAATAGTTTTGTGGAGGAAAGTGCATCCCTTGAGGCATCTCAGGGATTTCATGATGAGTGGGATCTCTTGTTTGCTCCATCCTTTTCTTAGTGATGGGCTTGTCCTCATGAATGAGGATGTCTCCTTCTATGTCTACTCCAACTGAATAACAGAGGTGACAAATGAGATGAGGAAAGGCTAACCTTGCCAAGGTAGAGGACTTGTCCGCCACCTTATAGAGTTCTTGGGCTATAACCTCATGAACTTCTACTTCTTCTCCAATCATGATGCTATGAATCATGATGGCCCGGTCTAGAGTAACTTCGGACCGGTTGCTAGTGGGAATGATTGAGCGTTGGATAAACTCCAACCATCCCCTAGCCACAGGTTTGAGGTCATGCCTTCTCAATTGAACCGGCTTCCCTCTTGAATCTCTCTTCCATTGAGCGCCCTCTTCACAAATGTTTGTGAGGACTTGGTCCAACCTTTGATCAAAGTTGACCCTTTTTGAGTTTGAAAGGGATCTCGGGGATCACCTTCTTCAAGGCCACAACTTCATAGAAGTGGTCTTGATGCACCCTTGAGATGAATCTCTCCATCTCCCATGACTCGGAGGTGAAAGCTTTTGCCTTCCCTTTCCTCTTTCTAGAGGTTTCTCCGGCCTTGGATGCCATAAATTGTTATGGAAAAACAAAAAGCAATACTTTTACCACACCAAACTTAAAAGGTTTGCTCGTCCTCGAGCAAAAGAAGAAAGAAGAGAGTAGAAGAAGAATAAATAGAGGAGATGGAGATGGCGTATGGTTCGGCCAAAAGGGGGGAGAAGTAGTGTTTGGGTTGTGTGAAAATGAAGGAGTGAAGATGGGTTTATATAGGGTGAGGAGAAGGAAGGGGTTTGGCTATGGGAGGGTGGGTTTGGGAGGGAAAGTGGTTTGAATTTGAATGGTGAGGTAGGTGGGATTTTATGAAGGTTGGATGTGAGTGGTGAAGAGAAAGATGGGATTTGATAGGTGAAGTGTTTTTGGGGAATAGGTATTGAGGTGATTGGTGAATGGGTGAAGAAGAAAGAGGGTGGTGGGGTTGGTGGGGATCCTGTGGGGTCCACAGATCCTGAGGTGTCAAGGAAAAGTCATCCCTGCCCCAAATGGTGTAACGACCCAATTTCTGGTACATCATGATCATACTAGAAACTGAGCGCTACCAACTTGTCTACCTAATTATTATCTATTATTTATTATATGAGCCTGATTCGTTGTTAAAAGCGTAGTTATTTTACGAGGTACTTTTTTTTTTAAAAAAAAACATTTGAATTAATAAACAGAATCATTCATAAGCAATTCACAAATAATAATAGATAAAATAGTTATAAACAACCACACATAAATACATTTCAAGCAGTTGATAACATTCAGTGATCCAACTTTTATTTAAGTATAGACTTTTAGTTAGAACACCCCTAGATATAGCTAGATAATAACTATATACATATATATACATACAACATTCACACAAATCAAACACAAATAATTAAGATTAATTTCGTGACACCCTACCTGGTTTTGCCGCTCCTAATTCGGTTAAACTTTCAGGTGGTCCTTAAGCACTTTTTCCTCCTAAATCACATCAAGAACAACTTTAAATCGAAAAACTCTCAACTGACCAAATATCACTCAGCATGTTAGGAAGAGATATATCACCTTAGAGTTGCTGGAAATTCACGTTTCTTGGCCCTCAAGTCAAGTTAAGCATGATTCCTAAGGAAAAACATCAAGAAAACACATGTTTACATGGTTTTCCTTGAAAACCGAATTGAAGAGGGAGGGAGACAGCCATCTCACCTTATTTCCAGCCTTGATATGTTATATGGTTATGTAGAGGAAGAAGAGAGGATCATTTTGGTGAAATCGGAGTTTTGATTTGAGTTTTAGTTCAGAAGAAATCAAGCTTTGAAGATTAAGTGTTCATGAATGTTTCTCTCTTTTCTCTCTTGTTATTTTCGGCCAAAATGATGAAATGAGACAGCCTTGGAGGTCTTGGGAGTGTAGGGTGAGTTGTGATTGGTTGGCTTGGAGGTGGGTTAAAATAATATTAAAATATCTCTGGTGTACAACTACTAAAACTAGGTGTATCGGAACACTCGTAAAAACATCTCTAAAAATTATTTTCTGAGCTACTAGCATAAATGACACTAGTAACATATTTATTATGAGAATAAAATACGTATGATGAGGCCTTAGCATTGCTAAATTCATCAGAGAGTGCTGGTGCTAAGCTGCACCAGTAAACCGTAAACCCGGTTAAACCGATTTTCTATTTTTAACAAATATAGACTAGCTAACCTTATAATATCATTCAAGCATTTTCTAATACTAATATAATGATAATATTATACTATTATCTCTCTCCTCTCATGAATCGAGTCCGGTTCGTCAAACAGAGACTATTTACGAAAATCAGAATCAAAACTGCCAACCGATACGGTTCAAAAACTAGGTTCTTCGCGATTGCATTATCGAGCTTGCCTCAGAGAAGGTTCTAGCTTAAGGATGACATAATGATAATGAGGATTGAGATGCTTGATGATATAACAGAGGTGTTTCCTTTACTGATCTTCCGGAGAAATTCGTACTTTCAGAAAAGATCTCAGGTACTCGAAAATCAGGGTTGTTACAAATGGCATGCAAAAATACATTCTGAGCCAATTCTGGCGTTAAACGCCGGGCTGGTGCCCATTTCTGGCATTTAACGCCAAGTGCTTGCCCTTTTCTGGCGTTTAACGCCAGTCTGGTGCCCCTTCCTGGCGTTAAACGCCCAGAATGGTGGAGACTGGGCGTTAAAAGCCCATCTGCTAGCCTTACTGGCGTTTAAACGCCAGTAAGTTCTCCTCTAGGGTGTGCTGTTTTTCTTTCAGTTTTTCATTCTGTTTTTACTTTTCAATTGACTTTGTGACTTCTCATGATCATCAACCTACAGAAAACATAAAATAACAAAGGAAAATAGATAAAATATAACATTGGGTTGCCTCCCAACAAGCGCCTCTTTAATGTCAGTAGCTTGACAGAGGGCTCTCATGGAGCCTCAAAGATACTCAGAGCAATGTTGGAACCTCCCAACACCAAACTTAGAGTTTGAATGTGGGGGTTCAACACCAAACTTTAGAATTTGGTTGTGGCCTCCCAACACCAAACTTAGAGTTTGACTGTGGGGGCTCTGTTTGACTCTGTTTTGAGAGAAGCTCTTCATGCTTCCCCTCCATGGGTACAGAGGGATATCCTTGAGCCTTAAACACAAAGGATTCTTCATTCACTTGAATGATCAATTCACCTCTGTCCACATCAATCACAGCCTTTGCTGTGGCTAGGAAGGGTCTGCCAAGGATGATAGATTCATCGATGCTCCTCCCAGTCTCTAGGACTATGAAATCAGCAGGGATGTAATGGTCTTCAACCTTTACCAGAACATGCTCTACAAGTCCATAAGCTTGTTTCTTTGAATTGTCTGCCATCTCTAGTGAGATTCTTGCAGCTTGTACCTCAAAGATCCCTAGCTTCTCCATTACAGAGAGAGGCATGAGGTTTACACTTGACCCTAGGTCACACAAGGCCTCCTTGAAGGTCATGGTGCCTATGGCGCAAAGAATTGAGAACTTTCCAGGATCTTGTCTCTTTTGAGGTAATTTCTGCCTAGACAAGTCATCTATTTCTTTGGTGAGCAAAGGAGGTTCATCCTCCCAAGTCTCATTACCAAATAACTTGTCATTTAGCTTCATGATTGCTCCAAGGTATTTAGCAACTTGCTCTTCAGTGACATACTCATCCTCTTCAGAGGAAGAATACTCATCAGAGCTCAAGAAAGGCAGAAGTAAGTCCAATGGAATCTCTATGGTCTCATTTTGAGCCTCAAATTCCCATGGTTCCTCATTAGGAAACTCATTGGAGGCCAGTGGACGTCCATTGAGGTCTTCCTCAGTGGCGTTCACTGCCTCTCCCTCCTCTCCAAATTCGGCCATGTTGATGGCCTTGCACTCTCCTTTTGGATTTTCTTCTGTATTGCTTGGAAGAGTACTAGGAGGGAGTTCAGTAATTTTCTTGCTCAGCTGTCCCACTTGTGCCTCCAAATTTCTAATGGAGGACCTTGTTTCAGTCATGAAACTTTGAGTGGTTTTGATTAGATCAGAGACCATGGTTGCTAAGTCAGAGTGGCTCTACTTAGAACTCTCTGTCTGTTGCTGAGAAGATGATGGAAAAGGCCTGCCATTGCTAAACCTGTTTCTTCCACCATTATTATTGTTGAAACCTTGTTGAGGTCTCTGTTGATCCTTCCATGAGAAATTTGGATGATTTCTCCATGAAGAATTATAGGTGTTTCCGTAGGGTTCTCCCATGTAGTTCACCTCTTCCATTGAAGGGTTCTCAGGATCATAAGCTTCTTCTTCAGATGAAGCATCCTTAGTACTGCCTGGTGCATTTTGCATTCCAGACAGACTTTGAGAAATCAAATTGACTTGCTGAGTCAATATTTTGTTCTGAGCCAGTATGGCATTCAGAGTATCAATCTCAAGAACTCCTTTCTTCTGATTTGTCCCATTGTTCACAGGATTCCTTTCAGAAGTGTACATGAATTGGTTATTTGCAACCATTTCAATTAGTTCTTGAGCTTCTGTAGGCGTCTTCTTCAGATGAAGAGATTCTCCAACAGAGCTATCCAAAGACATCTTGGACAGTTCAGACAGACCATCATAGAAAATACCTATGATGCTCCATTCAGAAAGCATATCAGAGGGACACTTTCTGATCAATTGTTTGTATCTCTCCCAAGCTTCATAGAGGGATTCTCCTTCCTTCTGTCTGAAGGTTTGGACTTCCACTCTAAGCTTACTCAATTTTTGAGGTGGAAAGAACTTTGCCAAGAAGGCATTGACTAGCTTTTCCCAAGAGTTCAGGCTATCTTTAGGTTGTAAGTCCAACCATATTCTAGCTCTGTCTCTTACAGCAAAAGGGATTAGCATAAGTCTATAGACCTCAGGGTCAACCCCATTAGTTTTGACAGTGTCACAGATTTTCAAGAACTCAGCTAAAAACTGATGAGGATCTTCCAATGGAAGTCCTTGGAACTTGCAATTCTGTTGCATTAGAGAAACTAATTGAGGCTTAAGCTCAAAGTTGTTTGCTCCAATGGCAGGGATAGAGATGCTTCTCCCATAGAAGTCGGGAGTAGGTGCAGTAAAGTCACCCAGTACCTTCCTTGCATTGTTGACATTGTTGTTGTTTTCGGCTGCCATAGGTTCTTCTTCTTTGAAGATTTCTGTTAGGTCCTCTATAGAGAGTTGTGCCTTAGCTTCTCTTAGCTTTCGCTTCAAGGTCCTTTCAGGTTCAGGATCAGCCTCAACAAGAATGCCTTTGTCTTTGCTCCTGCTCGTATGAAAGAGAAGAGAACAAGAAAAAGATATGACACCTCAAAGAATCTCTATACTGTGACATAGAGGATTCCATATTTTCTTGTTCTCTTCTCTTTCATATGAGCAGAAGCAAAGACAAAAGCATTCTTGTTGAGGCTGACCCTGAACCTGAAAGGACCTTGAAGCGAAAGCTAAGAGAAGCTAAGGCACAACTCTATGTAGAGGACCTAACAGAAATCTTCAAAGAAGAAGAACCCATGGCAGCCGAAAACAACAACAATGCCAACAATGCAAGGAAGGTGCTGGGTGACTTTACTGCACCTACTCCCGACTTCTATGGGAGAAGCATCTCTATCCCTGCCATTGAAGCAAACAACTTTGAGCTTAAGCCTCAATTAGTTTCTCTAATGCAACAGAATTGCAAGTTCCATGGACTTCCATTGGAAGATCCTCATCAGTTTTTAGCTGAATTCTTGCAAATCTGTGACACTGTCAAGACTAATGGGGTTGACCCTGAGGTCTACAGACTTATGCTATTCCCTTTTGCTGTAAGAGGCAGAGCTAGGATATGGTTGGACTCCCAACCTAAAGAAAGCCGGAACTCTTGGGAAAAGCTAGTCAATGCCTTCTTGGCAAAGTTCTTTCCACCTCAAAAATTGAGTAAGCTTAGAGTGGAAGTCCAAACCTTCAGACAGAAGGAAGGAGAATCCCTCTATGAAGCTTGGGAAAGATACAAACAATTGATCAGAAAGTGTCCCTCTGACATGCTTTCTAAATGGAGCATCATAGGTATTTTCTATGATGGTCTCTCTGAACTATCCAAGATGTCATTGGATAGCTCTGCTGGAGGATCTCTTCATCTGAAGAAGACGCCTACAGAAGCTCAAGAACTAATTGAAATGGTTGCAAATAACCAATTCATGTACACTTCTGAAAGGAATCCTGTGAACAATGGGACAAATCAGAAGAAAGGAGTTCTTGAGATTGATACTCTGAATGCCATACTGGCTCAGAACAAAATATTGACTCAGCAAGTCAATTTGATTTCTCAAAGTCTGTCTGGAATGTAAAATGCACCAGGCAGTACTAAGGATGCTTCATCTGAAGAAGAAGCTTATGATCCTGAGAACCCTTCAATGGAAGAGTTGAATTACATGGGAGAACCCTATGGAAACACCTATAATTCTTCATGGAGAAATCATCCAAATTTCTCATGGAAGGATCAATAGAAACCTCAACAAGGTTTCAACAACAATAATGGTGGAAGAAACAGGTTTAGCAATGGCAAGACTTTTCCATCATCTTCTCAGTAACAGACTGAGAATTTTAAGCAAAACCACTCTGACTTAGCATCCATGGTCTCTGATCTAATCAAAACCAGTCAAAGTTTCATGACTGAAACAAGGTCCTCCATTAGAAACTTGGAGGCACAAGTGGGACAGCTGATCAAGAAAATTACTGAACTCCCTCCTAGTACTCTTCCAAGCAATACAGAAGAGAATCCTAAAGGAGAATGCAAGGCCATTAACATGACCCACATGGCCGAACTAGGAGAGGATGTTTTGGTAAAGATTGAAGACCATTACATCCCTGCTGATTTCATAGTCCTAGAGACTGGGAAGTACATGGATGAATCTGTCATCCTTGGTAGACCCTTTCTAGCCACAGCAAAGGTTGTGATTGATGTGGACAGAGGAGAATTGATCATTCAAATGAATGAAGAAACCTTTGTGTTTAAGGCTCAAGGATATCCCTCTGAGAGGAAGCATGAAGAGCTTCTCTCAAAACAGAGTCAAATAGAGCCCGCACAGTCAAACTCTAAGTTTGGTGTTGGGAGGCCACAACCAAGTTCTAAGTTTGGTGTTGAACGCCTACATTCAAACTCTAAGTTTGGTGTTGGGAGGTTCCAATATTGCTCTGACTATCTTTGAGGCTCCATGAGAGCCCACTGTCAAGCTATTGATATTAAAGAAGCGCTTGTTGGGAGGCAACCCAATGTTATATTTATCTATTTTCCTTTGTTATTTTATGTTTTCTGTAGGTTGATTATCATGAGAAGTCACAAAATCAGTTGAAAAAGTAAAAACAGAAAGAAAAATAGCACACCCTAGAGGAGAACTTGCTGGCGTTTAAACGCCAGTGAAGCTAGCAAATGGGCGTTTAACGCCCAGTCTGGCACCATTCTGGGCGTTTAACGCCAGAAAGGGGCTCCAGACTGGCGTTAAACGCCAGGAAAGGGTAAGAAGTTGGCGTTAAACGCCAGAAATGGGCACCAGCCTGGCGTTTAACGCCAGAATTGGCATGAAGAGCATTTTTGCTCGCCACTTGGTGCAGGGATGACTTTTCCTTGACACCTCAGGATCTGTGGACCCCACAGGATCCCCACCTACCCCACCACCCTCTCTCTTCTTCTTCACCCATTCACCAACCACCTCAACCATTCTTCCCTAAAAACCCCTCACCTATCAAATCCCATATTTCTCTTCACCACTCACATCCATCCTTCATAAAACCCCACCTACCTCACCATTCAAATTCAAACCACTTTCCCTCCCAAACCCACCCATTCATAACCGAACCATATCCCTCCCTCCACCCCTATATAAACCCATCTTCACTCCTTCATTTTCACACAACCTAAACACTACTTCTCCCCTTTTGGCCGAACCACAAAGCCATCTCTTCTATTTCTTCTTCTTCTACTCTCTTCTTTCTTCTTTTGCTTGAGGACGAGCAAACCTTTTAAGTTTGGTGTGGTAAAAGCAATGCTTTTTATTTTTCCATAACCATTTATGGCATCCAAAGCCGGAGAAACCTCTAGAAAGAGGAAAGGGAAGGCAAAAGCTTTCACCTCCGAGTCATGGGAGATGGAGAGATTCATCTCAAGGGTGCATCAAGACCACTTCTATGAAGTTGTGGCCTTGAAGAAGGTGATCCGCGAGGTCCCTTTTAAACTCAAAAAGAGTGAATATCCGGAGATCCGACATGAGATTCAAAGAAGAGGTTGGGAAGTTCTTACCAACCCCATTCAACAAGTCGGAATCTTAATGGTTCAAGAGTTCTATGCCAATGCATGGATCACCAAGAGCCATGATCAAAGTGTGAACCCGAACCCAAAGAATTGGCTTACAATGGTTCGGGGGAAATGCTTAGATTTTAGTCCGGAAAATGTAAGGTTGGCATTCAACTTGCCCATGATGCAAGGAGATGAACACCCTTACACTAGAAGGGTCAACCTTGATCAAAGGCTGGACCAAGTCCTCATAGACATCTGTGAAGAGGGCGCCCAATGGAAGAGAGATTCAAGAGGGAAGCCGGTTCAACTAAGAAGGCATGACCTCAAGCCCGTGGCTAGGGGATGGTTGGAGTTCATCCAACGCTCAATCATTCCCACTAGCAACCGGTCCGAAGTTACTCTAGACCGGGCCATCATGATTCATACCATCATGATTGGAGAAGAATTAGAAGTTCATGAGGTTATAACCCAAGAACTTTATAAGGTGGCGGACAAGTCCTCTACCTTGGCAAGGTTAGCCTTTCCTCATCTCATTTGTCACCTCTGTTATTAAGTTGTAGTTGACATAGAGGGAGACATCCCATTGATGAGGACAAGCCCATCACTAAGAAAAGGATGGAGCAAATAAGAGATCCCACTCATCATGAAATCCCTGAGATGCCTCAAGGGATGCACTTTCCTCCACAAAACTATTGGGAGCAAATCAACACCTCCTTAGGAGAATTGAGTTCCAACATGGGACAACTAAGGGTGGAGCACCAAGAACATTCCATTCTCCTCCGTGAAATTAGAGAAGATCAAAGAATCATGAGAGAGGAGCAACAAAGACAAGGAAGAGACATTGAGGAGCTCAAGCACTCTATAAGATCTTCAAGAGGAAGAACAAGCCGCCATCACTAAGGTGGACCCGTTCTTTAATTTCCTTGTTCTTTATTTTTCCTGTTTTTCGAAAATCATGCTTATGTTAATCTATGTTTGTGTCTCATGATCATTAGTGTCTTAGTGTCTATGCCTTAAAGTTATGAATGTCCTATGAATCCATCACCTTTCTTGAATGAAAAATGTTCTTAATTGAAAAAGAGAAGAATTGCATGAATTTTAAATTTTATAACAGATTAATTAGTTTGATATGGTGGCAATACTTTTGTTTTCTGAATGTATGCTTGAACAGTGCATATGTCTTTTGAATTTGTTGTTCATGAATGTTGGCTCTTGAAAGAATGATGAAAAAGGAGACATGTTACTGAGGATCTGAAAAATCATAAAAATGATTCTTGAAGCAAGAAAAAGCAGTGAATATACAAAAAAAAGGGGAGAAAGAGAAAAAGAAAGAAATAAAGTTGTGATCCAAGGCAAAAAGAGTGTGCTTAAGAACCCTGGACACCTCTAATTGGGGACTCTAGCAAAGCTGAGTCACAATCTGAAAAGGTTCACCCAATTATGTGTCTGTGGCATGTATGTATCCGGTGGTAATACTGGAAGACAGAGTGCTTTGGGCCACGGCCAAGACTCATAAAGTAGCTGTGTTCAAAAATCATCATACTTAACTAGGAGAATCAATAACACTATCTGGATTCTGAGTTCCTATAGAAGCCAATCATTATGAATTCCAAAGGATAGAGTGAGATGCCAAAACTATTCAGAGGCAAAAAGCTAAAAGCCCCGCTCATCTAATTAATACTGATCTTCATAGATGTTTTTGGAATTCATTGCATATTCTCGTCTTTTTATCTTATTTGGTTTTCAGTTGCTTGGGGACAAGCAACAATTTAAGTTTGGTGTTGTGATGAGCGGATAATTTGTACGCTTTTTGGCATTGTTTTTAGTATATTTTAGTTAGTTTTTATTATATTTTTATTAGTTTTTAGTTAAAATTCACTTTTCCGGACTTTACTATGAGTTTGTGTGTTTTTCTGTGATTTCAGGTATTTTCTGGCTGAAATTGAGGGACCTGAGCAAAAATCTGATTCAGAGACTAAAAAGGACTGCAGATGCTGTTGGATTCTGACCTCCCTGCACTCGAAGTGGATTTTCTGGAGCTACAGAAGCCCAATTGGCGCGCTCTCAACGGCGTTGGAAAGTATACATCCTGGTCTTTCCAGCAATGTATAATAGTCCATACTTTTCCCTAGATTTGATGGCCCAAACCTGCGTTCCAAATCAGCTCAAAACTGTCCGGCGTTAAACGCCGGAACTGGCACAAGAATGGGAGTTAAACGCCCAAACTGGCACAAAAGCTGGCGTTTAACTCCAAGAGAAGTCTCTACACGAAAATGCTTCAATGCTCAGCCCAAGCCACACCAAGTGGGCCCGGAAGTGGATTTTATGTCATTTACTCATTTCTGTAAACCCTAGGCTACTAGTTCTCTACAAATAGGACCTTGTACTATTGTATTTTCATCTTTTGATCATTTTCGATCTTAGAATCATCTTTGGACGTCTAGTTCTTAGATCCTCTTGGGGGCTATCTTTAGTCTTATGCTATCTTAGATCATTGGGAGGCTGGCCTCACGGCCATGCCTTGACCTTGTTCTTATGTATTTTCAACGGTGGAGTTTCTACAACCATAGATTAAGGTGTGGAGCTCTGTTGTACCTCGGGTATTAATGCAATTACTATTGTTCTTCTATTCAATTCAGCTTGTTCTTATTCCAAGATATTCATTCGCACTCAAGAACTTGATGAATGTGATGATTATGTGACGCTCATCATCATTCTCACTTATGAACGCGTGCCTGACAACCACTCCCGTTCTACAAGCAAACAAGGCTTGAATGTTTATCTCTTGGATTCCTTAATCGGAATCTTCGTGGTATAAGCTAGAATTGATGGTGGCATTCAAGAGAATCCGGAAGGTCTAAACCTTGTTTGTGGTATTCTGAGTAGGATTCAATGATTGAATGACTGTGACGAGCTTCAAACTCCTGAAGGCTGGGCGTTAGTGACAGACGCAAAAGAATCAATGGATTCTATTCCAACCTGATTGAGAACCGACAGATGATTAGCCGTGCCGTGACAGGGTGCATTGAACATTTTCACTGAGAGGACAGGATTGTAGCCACTGACAACGGTGATGCCCAACATACAGCTTGCCATGGAAAGGAGTAAGAAGGATTGGATGAAGACAGTAGGAAAGTAGAGAGACGGAAGGGACAAAGCATTTCCATACACTTATCTGAATTTCTCACCAATGAATTACATAAGTATCTCTATCTTTATTTTATGCTTTATTCATATATCATCCATAACCATTTGAATCTGCCTGGCTAAGATTTACAAGGTGACCATAGCTTGCTTCATACCAACAATCTCCGTGGGATCGACCCTTACTCACGTAAGGTTTATTACTTGGACGACCCAATGCACTTGCTGGTTAGTTGTGCGAAGTTGTGATAAAGAATTGAGATTGCAATTGAGCGTACCATGTTGATGGCGCCATTGATGATCACAATTTCGTGCACCAGCTCCCCTGGTCTATCAGTGTGCGATGGAGATTTGCGTTTGCCAGTATAATAGTGATGACCATGGGATCGTCATGTCTTGTTGTGATACCGGATGCGTCTTCCTTGGTAAAAGTGATTGCCGGGATGTCGGGTGCTTCCTTCCTTTCTGCAACGTGATATATGTCTTTGAGATGTCTTTTGCGGAATGACTTGGAGATTCCTCCCCCGGCGAATCTGCCGTGTATCATGTGGACGTGTCTCTCTGGTGTCCGGGATGATCGCATAGTTGGTCCGACATCTTCTGCTCTTCTTCTTTTCCTTTGTTCATCTTCGTGGGTGGCCAGGTATCGATCTAACCTCCCTTCTCGCACAAGCATTTCTATGACATTTTTTAAGTCAAAACACTCATTGGTGGAGTGCCCGCGGATCCGATGGTATTCACAGTATTCAGCCCGGTTTTCTCCTCCTTTTTTGCCTTTGAGTGGTCGAGCTGGTGGTATTTTTTCTGTTGCAAACTTCTCTGTAGACATCCACAAGAGACACCCGAAGAGGGTGTAATTGTGGTACTTTTTATTTTCTCTCCATGTCGATCTTTCTTTTTTCTGGAATCTTTGTCTTTATCCCGAGGGGTGAACCTTGCTTTTGAGGTCTCTCCTAATCGGGAGTTCTCCTCCATGTTGATGTACTTTTCCGCTCGCTACTGCACCTCGTTCAGAGATGTGGGATACCTCTTTGATATGGATTGACTAAAAGGCCCTTCTCGCAGACCATTAATGAGACCCATGATGGCCACTTCTGTTGAAAGGTTTTGTATATCCATGCATGTTTTGTTGAATCTCTCCATGTAGTTTCGCAAGGTTTTCCGCTCCCCTTGTCTGATTCTTAGTAAGCTCGGAGCATGTTTAGCTTTGTCCTTTTGGATGGAGAATCTGGCCAGGAATTTTTTAGCCAAGTCGTCGAAACTTGAGATGGACCTAGGAGAGAGATTGTCAAACCATCTAATTGTTGTTTTTGTTAAATTAGTTGGAAATGCTTTGCAACGAACTGCATCTGAGGCATTGGTGAGGTACATTCTGCTTCTGAAGTTGCTGAGATGATGGCTGGGATCTGTAGTGCCGTCATATAAGGTCATATCTGGGAGTTTAAAGTCCTTTGGGATTTTTGTCTTCATGATTTCTTTGGTGAATGGGTCTTGCTCCTTTCATGCATTATCTTCGGGACCGGATTGGCTGGCTTTTGTCTTGACATCGGCTTCAAGTTTCAGGAGTTTTGTTTCCAGTTCCCGGGTCGCCTTATTTCTCTTTGCAGATCCTTTTGGCATCTCGTTGTCGCAAGGGGTCTTCCTCAAGTTGTTTTAGCCGATTTTGGAATGCCTCCAGGGCTCCCTCATCTGGGGAGTTTTTATTATTGACTTGGGGAGTATCCTTTGGTGTTGTGCCCGCATTTTTGTGCGGCGTTCTTTCTTCTAGATCTAAAGTATGGTCGTTGTCATGGTCGTCCGCCATGGTAATGGGATGACTTCCAGGGTCCCCGGCAACGGCGCCAATGTTCCGAGGGTTACCTGAAACTGTAGGTCGATCTCGGACGAGATCTTCTGTACTGGTTGGAATGGTTTGTGTTCGACTTGTTAGACTTGGTGGTGATGCTGATTCCTTCATTCCCGGAGGGTGGGGGGTACCTGCAAGGGACTCCAATGCTTAAGTTAGTAATGGTATTAAGCAGGTATTGAGTAGAATCAGAGTATGAGTTATACCTGGGTGCTCCAGTGTATTTATAATGGCATAGAGTGACCTTCTTAGATAAGATAAGTTAGTTATCTTATCCTATCTTTATCTTATCTTTAATTGAGGTCATCTTATCTTCAAGGGAACCGCCTTTCTCTCTGTAGGCTTAGGCTGCCTTAAGATTTGGGGCGTGTTCCTCCGTTTGGGCCCTCTATTGAGCCTTCCTGTGATTTGGCCAACTGGTGCACGAAATTGTGATCACTACTTTTCACAACTCAAATAATCCCCGGTAGTGAATCCAAAAACTTGGTGCTCAATACCATGGTATAAACATAATTTCACAACTTCGCACAACTAACCAGCAAGTGCACTGGGTCGTCCAAGTAATAAACCTTACGCGAGTAAGGGTCGATCCCACGGAGATTGTTGGTATGAAGCAAGCTATGGTCACCTTGTAAATCTTAGCCAGGCAGATTCAAATGGTTATGGATGATATATGAATAAAGCATAAAATAAAGATAGAGATACTTATGTAATTCATTGGTGAGAAATTCAGATAAGTGTATGGAAATGCTTTGTCCCTTCCGTCTCTCTACTTTCCTACTGTCTTCATCCAATCCTTCTTACTCCTTTCCATGGCAAGCTGTGTGTTGGGCATCACCGTTGTCAGTGGCTACAATTCCGTCCTCTCAGTGAAAATGTTCAATGCACCCTGTCACGGCACGGCTATTCATCTGTCGGTCCTCAATCAGGTTGGAGTAGAATCCATTGATTCTTTTGCGTCTGTCATAAACGCCCAGCTGATGAGCGGATAATTTGTACACTTTTTGGCATTGTTTTTAGTATGTTTTTAGCATCTTTAGTTAGTTTTTAGTATATTTTTATTAGTTTTTAATTAAAATTCACTTTTCTGGACTTTACTATGAGTTTGTGTGTTTTTCTGTGATTTCAGGTATTTTCTGGCTGAAATTGAGGGTCCTGAGCAAAAATCTGATCCAGAGACTGAAAAGGACTGCAGATGCTGTTGGATTCTGACCTCCCTGCACTCGAAGTGGATTTTCTGGAGCTACAGAAGCCCAATTGGCGCGCTCTCAACGGCATTGGAAAGTAGACATCCAGGGCTTTCCAGAAATATAATAGTCCATACTTTGCCCAAGATTTGATGGCCCAAACCGGCGCTCAAAGTCACCTACAGAAATTCCAGCGTTAAACGCCGGAACTGGCATAAAATTTGGAGTTAAACGCCCAAACTGGCATGAAAGCTGGCGTTTAACTCCAGAAAAGGTCTCTACACGAAATTCCTTCATTGCTCAGCCCAAGCACACCAAGTGGGCCCGGAAGTGGATTTTTCTGTCATTTACTCAATTCTGTAAACCTTAGGATACTAGTTTACTACTTATAGGACCTTTTGACTTTGTAATAGTACCGGATGTGACCTTATGACATTGTACACATTTTCTTCCACAGCATGAGTTTCTAAACCCCATGGTTGGGGGTGAGGAGCTCTGCTGTGTCTTGATGGATTAATGCAATTACTACTGTTTCTTATTCAATCATGCTTGCTTCCATTCTAAGATAACACTTGTTCTTAATCCGGATGAATGTGATGATCCGTGACAAATCATCATTCTCAACCATGAACACGTGCCTGACAACCACCTCTGTTCTATCTTAGATTGAGTAGTTATCTCTTGGGTTCTTTAATCGGAATCTTCGTGGTATAGGCAGGACCTGATGGCAGCATTCAAGAGAATCCGGAAGGTCTAAACCTTGTCTGTGGTATTCTGAGTAGGATTCAATGATTGAATGACTGTGACGTGCTTCAAACCTGTAACCTACTGGGCGTTAGTGACAGACGCAAAAGAGTGATTCTATTCCGGTAGGGGAGGGAACCAAACCGGTGATTGGCAGCACTGTGACAGTGTGTGCATTAGCTTTCACTGCGCGGATGGGAGGTAGCTGCTGACAACAGTGAGACCCTACACGAGCTTGCCATGGAAGGAGACATGCGTGTTTGATGAAGAAGACAGTAGGAAAGCAGAGATTCGGAAGATGGAGCATCTCCAAACCTCAACCCATTCTCCATTACTGCAATACAAGTAACCATTACATGTTCTTTTGCTTTTTACAATCAATCCTGATAATTTCTGATATCCTGACTAAGATTTACAAGATAACCATAGCTTGCTTCAAGCCGACAATCTCCGTGGGATCGACCCTTGCTCACGCAAGGTATTACTTGGACGACCCAGTGCACTTGCTGGTTAGTTGTGCGGGATTGCAAAAGTGTTATTGCAATTTCGTGCACCAAGTTTTTGGTGCCGTTGCCGGGAATTGTTCGAGTTTGGACAACTGACGGTTTATTTTGTTGCTTAGATTAGGACTGTTTTATTTTTGTTGGTTTAGAGTCTTTTAGTTGAGTCTAGTTTCATATTCTAAGTTTGGTGTCAATTGCATGCTGTTGTTTTTCTTTTGATTTTCGAATTTTTCTTATTCTAGTCCCTTTTTGATTCACAAAAGTTCTAAGTTTGGTGTCCTCTTTGTGTTTTCCTTCAAAATTTTCGAAAATTTAGTGTTTGATTTTCTAAAAATTTTAAGTTTGGTGTCTTTTTGTGTTTTTCTCTTTCCTCTTTTTAAGAATCAAATCTTTTTCATAAAAATTTTTTCAATCATATCTTCTTAATTGCTGTTTTCAAAATCTTTTTTTTCACTAATTGATTCAGTTCTCAATTTGCTTTGATCTTATTTTATTTTTAATTTTCGAATTTTATTTTATTTTCCTTTTATTTTGTTTTATTATATTTTATTTTTTTTTTCGGTTATTTCAAAAAAAAAATAAAAATAAACAAAATTTATCTCTTTGCAATCATTCTCATTTCCCTTTTGTCCATTATGGACTTAAGTGGAATTAATCAGTCCAAGAGGACTCTGGGGTCTTATGCTAACCCCATTACAGCTGCATATGGGAGTAGCATCTGTATACCTCCCATCAAAGCAAGCAGCTTTGAGCTAAATCCTCAACTCATTATCATAGTGCAGCAAAATTGCCAGTATTCCGGTCTTCCACAGGAAGAACCTACTGAGTTTCTGGCACAGTTCTTACAAATTGCTGACACAGTACATGATAAAGAGGTGGATCAGGATGTCTACAGACTATTACTGTTTCCATTTGCTGTAAAAGATCAAGCTAAAAGGTGGTTAAATAACCAACCTACAGCAAGCATAAAGACATGGAAACAGTTATCAGACAAATTCCTGAATCATTTTTACCCTCCAAAGAGGATGACACAGCTAAGGCTGGACATCCAAGGCTTTAAACAAGAGGATCATGAATCCCTTTATAATGCCTGGGAGAGGTATAGAGGTATGCTAAGAAAATGTCCCTCTGAAATGTTTTCAGAGTGGGTACAGTTAGACATTTTCTACTATGGGCTTACAGAAAAAGCTCAGATGTCTTTAGACCACTCAGCTGGTGGATCTATACACATGAGGAAGACAATTGAAGAAGCTCAAGAGCTTATAGACACTGTTGCTAGGAACCAATATCTATACTCTAGCAATGAGTTCTCTCCAGAAGAGGAAGTCATGACAGTAGTCACTGACTCTAATCCTCAAGAACAGGTAATGGAGCTTAATCAACAACTACTCCTGATGACAGAACAGTTAGCAGAATTTAAAGAGATGCTCAATGAAACTAAAGTTGCTAATAAAAGCATAGAACTGCAGTTGAGTCAAGCAAAACAGCAAATATCTAAACAGATAACAGAAGAGTGTCAAGCAGTTCAATTGAGGAGTGGAAAGACCTTGAATAACACTGTTCAAAAGAGCAAAAAGCCAAATAAGGAACAAATGACAGAGGACAACCAAACCACTGTTCAAAATCCCTCTGAGGACAGTAAGAGCCCAGAGAGGAATATTGGCGTTCAAACGCCAGAAAGGGAAGGAAAGTTGGCATTAAACGCCCATTCCTTGCCCAGTTCTGGCGTTCAAACGCCAGAAAGGGAAGGAAAGCTGGCGTTAAACGCCCATTCCTTGCCCAGTTCTGGCGTTCAAACGCCAGAAAAGGAAGGGAAGTTGGCGTTTAACGCCCAAACTTCACCCATTCCTGGCGTTCAAACGCCAAGGGAGGATCAGACACCTGAGAGTGCTGACAGTAATCCCTCTAACAAGGCTTCTTCAACCACTTCTGTAAGGAATAAACCTGCAGCATCTAAGGTTGAAGAATATCAAGCCAGATGCCTTATCCTCAGAAACTCCGCAAAGCGGAACAGGATAAACAATTTGCCCGCTTTGCAGACTATTTAAGGACTCTTGAAATAAAGATTCCTTTTGCAGAGGCACTTGAGCAAATACCTTCTTATGCTAAGTTCATGAAAGAGATCTTAAGTCATAAGAAGGATTGGAGAGAAACTGAAAAAGTGTTTCTCATGAAGAATGCAGTGCAGTCATTCTAAAAAGCTTACCAGAAAAGCTTCAAGATCCTGGAAGCTTTCTGATACCATGCACATTGGAAGGTACTTACACCAAGGTAGCCTTATGTGATCTTGGAGCAAGTATTAATTTAATACCTGTATCCACTATCAGAAAGCTTGGGTTGATTGGAGAAGTCAAACCAACCAGGATATGCCTCCAACTTGCTGATGGCTCCATTAAACACCCATCAGGCATAATAGAGGACATGATTGTCAAGGTTGGGCCGTTTGCCTTTCCAACTGACTTTGTGGTGCTGGAAATGGAGGAGCATAAAAATGCAACTCTCATTCTAGGAAGACCTTTCCTAGCAACTGGACGAACTCTCATTGATGTACAAAAGGGGGAAGTAACCTTGAGAGTCAATGAGGATGAGTTCAAGTTGAATGCTGTAAAAGCTATGCAGCATCCAGACACACCAGAGGACTGCATGGACGCTGACATTATTGACTCTCTGGTAGAAGAGATCAATATGGCTGAAAGCCTAGAATCAGAGCTTGAGGACATCTTCAAAGATGCTCAAACTGATCAGGAAGAGCCAGAGGAGGCAAAGGAATTTTCGAAAATTCCTCAGGAGGAGGATAAGCCTCCTAAGCCTGAACTCAAACCACTACCATCATCCCTGAAATATGCATTTCTGGGAGAGGGTGACACTTTTCCAGTGATTATAAGCTCTGCTTTAAATCCACAGGAAGAGGAAGCACTGATTAAAGTGCTAAGGACACACAAGACAGCTCTTGGGTGGTCCATAAGTGATCTCAAGGGTATTAGCCCAGCTAGATGCATGCACAAGATCCTGTTGGAGGATAATGCCAAACCAGTGGTCCAACCACAGAGGAGGCTAAATCCTGCCATGAAGGAGGTGGTGCAGAAAGAGGTCACTAAATTACTGGAGGCTGGGATTATTTATCCTATTTCTGATAGCCCCTGGGTGAGCCCTGTCCAAGTTGTTCCCAAAAAGGGAGGCATGACAGTGGTTCATAATGAAAAAAATGAACTGGTTCCTACAAGGACAGTCACAGGGTGGCGTATGTGTATTGACTACAGAAGACTCAATACAGCCACCAGAAAGGATCATTTTCCTTTACCATTCATAGACCAAATGCTAGAAAGACTAGCTGGTCATGATTATTACTACTTTTTGGATGGCTATTCAGGCTACAATCAAATTGCAGTGGATCCCCAGGACTAAGAGAAAACAGCATTTACCTGCCCTTCAGGCGTGTTTGCCTACAGAAGAATGCCTTTTGGTCTGTGCAATGCACCTGCAACCTTTCAGAGGTGCATGCTCTCTATCTTCTCAGACATGGTAGAGAAATTTCTGGAAGTCTTCATGGACGACTTTTCAGTATATGGAGACTCATTCAGCTCCTGTCTTAACCACCTATCACTTGTCCTGAAAAGATGCCAAGAGACTAACCTGGTATTAAACTGGGAGAAATGTCACTTTATGGTGACTGAAGGAATTGTCCTTGGGCACAAAATTTCAAGCAGGGGAATAGAGGTGGATAAGGCAAAGGTAGAGGTAATTGAAAAATTACCACCACCTACCAATGTTAAGGCAATCAGAAGCTTTCTGGGGCATGCAGGATTCTACAGAAGGTTTATCAAGGATTTTTCGAAAATTGCTAAACCTCTGAGTAACCTGTTAGCTGCTGACACACCATTTGTGTTCGACACACAGTGTCTGCAGGCATTTGAGACCCTGAAAGCTAAGCTGGTCACAGCGCCAGTCATCTCTGCACCAGATTGGGCATTACCATTTGAATTAATGTGTGATGCCAGTGATCATGCCATTGGTGCAGTGTTGGGACAGAGGCATAACAAACTTCTGCATGTCATTTATTATGCTAGCCGTGTTCTAAATGATGCACAGAAGAATTACACAACCACAGAAAAAGAATTACTTGCAATGGTTTATGCCATTGACAAGTTCAGATCCTACTTAGTGGGATCAAAGGTGATTGTGTACACTGACCATGCTGCTCTTAAATACTTACTCACAAAGCAGGATTCAAAACCCAGGCTTATAGGATGGGTGTTGCTTCTGCAACAGTTTGATATAGAAATAAGAGACAGAAAAGGGACAGAGAACCAAGTAGCTGATCATCTGTCCAGAATAGAACCAGTAGCTGGGGCGTCCCTCCCTTCTACTGAGATCTCTGAGACTTTCCCAGATGAGCAACTTTTTGCCATTCAGGAAGCTCCATGGTTTGCAGATATGGCAAACTATAAAGCTGTGAGGTTCATACCCAAGGAGTACAGCAATGTGCAAAGAAAGAAACTAATTTCAGATGCCAAGTACTACCTCTGGGATGAACCATATCTCTTTAAGAGATGTGCTGACGGAGTGATCCGCAGGTGTATACCCAGAGAAGAAGCACGAAGGATCCTATGGCACTGCCATGGATCACAGTATGGAGGACATTTTGGAAGTGAGCGAACAGCCACTAAAGTTCTCCAGTGCGGCTTCTACTGGCCTACTCTCTATAAAGATTCCCGAGAGTTTGTGCGTAACTGTGACAGCTGCCAAAGAGCTGGTAACCTGCCTCACGGATATGCCATGCCTCAACAAGGAATATTAGAGATATAATTGTTTGATGTATGGGGAATTGACTTCATGGGGCCATTCCCACCATCATACTCAAACACTTACATTCTGGTGGCAGTGGACTACGTATCTAAGTGGGTAGAAGCAATTGCTACACCCACTAATGATACCAAAACCGTGCTGAAATTCCTCCAGAAAAACATTTTCAGCAGGTTTGGCGTCCCCAGAGTGCTAATCAGTGATGGGGGCACTCATTTCTGCAATAAACAGCTATACTCTGCTATGGTTAGATATGGAATCAGCCATAAAGTGGCAACTCCGTATCATCCACAGACAAATGGGCAAGCTGAAGTCTCTAACAGAGAGCTAAAAAGAATCCTGGAACGGACTGTGATGGCCCGAAGAAAGGATTGGGCAAAGAGCTTGGATGATGCTCTGTGGGCATACAGAACAGCATTCAAGACTCCTATAGGCACCTCTCCATACCAACTGGTGTATGGGAAGGCCTGTCATTTGCCTGTGGAACTGGAACATAAAGCCTACTGGGCAACCAGATTCCTAAACATGGATGCACAGTTAGCTGGTGAGAAAAGACTGCTCCAGCTAAATGAGCTAGAGGAGTTCAGACTCAATGCCTTTGAAAATGCAAAAATTTATAAGGAAAAGGCAAAGAAGTGGCATGACAAGAGATTGTCAACCAGAGTCTTTGAGCCAGGACAAAAAGTTCTGCTCTTCAACTCCAAGCTCAAATTGTTTCCAGGAAAACTCAAATCCCGGTGGAGGGGTCCGTATGTGATTACAGGAGTATCACCATATGGATATGTTGAGCTTCAGGATATTGATTCTGACAAGAAGTTCATTGTTAATGGACAGAGGATCAAGCACTATCTTGAAGGAAATTTTGAGCAAGAATGCTCAAAACTGAGACTTGAGTGATTCTCAGTGAAAGTCCAGGTAAAGACAGTAAAGAAGCGCTTGCTGGGAGGCAACCCAGTCATTAGGAAAGTTGTATGAATTGTTCTTACAGAGGCAAATATCAAAAATGAAGGAATTCACAGAGTTACAGAAGGATTCAGCTCAAAAAGCAGAGAAAATGAGCTTACTGGCGAAAAAACGCCAGTAAGGGGCATTTTGGGCGTCAAACGCCAGAATGGGCACCATTTTGGGCGTTTAACGCCAGGTGTGCAGCATCCTGGGCGTTTTAGAAAAACGCCCAGTGAGGAAGAATTTCTGGCGTTTAACGCCAGCCAGGGTACCTGGCTGGGCGTTAAACGCCCAAGTGGGGCAACAAATGGGCGTTAAACGCCAGAATGGGTGCCATTCTGGGCGTTTAACGCCAGCTTGGTGGGGGGACCACAATTTTGTTTTCAAATCAGATTTTTTCAAACTTTCCTTTTCTCACCCATACTTTTCTACAAAATCACACTTCAATCATTCATCATTCACTTTCAAATCTTCAAAAATCAAAACCATTCTTCGAATCTATTTCAAAATAATCTCAAATCTTCTTCAAAAACTCACCCTTTTCTCAAATATTTTTCATATCTTTTCAAATTTCCTTTCAAATCTCTCTTTTGTTTTCGAAATTCTCCTCCCCCCACTCTATAAATGAACGTTCCTCACCCTCCTTCCTCACACCATTCGAATTTTCTCCCCCTCTCTCTCTTATCTTCTTTCTTTTCTCTTTGCTTGAGGACAAGCAAAACTTCTAAGTTTGGTGTGCTTTTCCGTGATCACTAAGCCAAGATTCTCAATATCATGGCTCCCAAGGGAAAACAAACCAACTCAAGAGGAAAGAAAGAGACTAATCCAAAGAATCTTTGGAATGAAGAGAAGTTCTTAACCAAAGAACATGAAGACCATTATCACAAAATAATGGGTCTGAGGTCAGTGATCCCGGAAGTTAAATTTGATCTGAAAGAAGATGAATATCCGGAGATCCAAGAGCAAATTCGAAACAGAGGTTGGGAAGTTATGACCAATCCTGAGACAAAGGTTGGAAGGAACATGGTTCAGGAATTCTATTCAAATCTGTGGCTAACAGATAAGCAGAGAATGACTGGAACTGCTTACCATACCATAGAACCATGGTCAGAGGGAAAGTTATATACTTCCATCTGGACAAAATAAGAGAAATATTCAAGTTGCCTCAACTGCAAGATGATCCTGATTCCTTAATAGGAGGATGTGAGAGTAGATAAGGGGTTGGATCAGGTTCTAGAGGACATATGCCTCCCTGGAACTAAGTGGATAACCAATTCTAAGGGTGTCCCAAACCACTCAAGAGGGGAGACCTCAAACCAATTGCAAGAGGTGGCTAGACTTTATTGGGCGTTCCATATTGCCCACTAGCAACCGTTCTGAGGTCACCATCAAGAGAGCAGTGATGATTCATTGCATTATGCTTGGAAAAAAGGTGGAGGTTCATCATCTGATTGCCTGTGAGATCTACACAATTGCAAATAGGAATTCCACTGTAACCAAATTGGCTTACCCAAGCTTGATCTCCTTGCTCTGTAAAGAGGCTGGGGTGAAGATAGAAGAAGATGAATTCATACCCATTGAACATCCAATCACCAAGAAGACAATGGAAGGAGCAAGAGAAGCAGGGGCGTGAAATTCAAGAGATGAAACGCCAAAGCTCTCCTCTCAAGCTGAGGGAGCATCCACTTCTCAAAATCAGGTTGTTGAGTTCTAACTCTGTGAAAACCTCTATCATTAGGAGCCTATTATTTTTCGTCTTTTTTTTTTATTATTTTTAGTCTCATTTATACCTATATTGAGTCTTGTTCTTAGTTCATAATTAATAAAATTTAAGTTTATGCCTTAAAGCTATGAATGTCCTATGAATCCATCACCTCTCTTAAAAGAAAAATGCTTTAATCACAAAAGAACAAGAAGTACAGGATTTCGAAATTTATCTCTGAAACTAGTTGAATTAGTTTGATGTGGTGACAATACTTTTTGTTTTCTGAATGAATGCTTGAACAGTGCATATGTCTTTTGAATTTGTTGTTTTAAGAATGTTAAAATTGTTGGCTCTTGAAAGAATGAGGAGAAAGAGAACTGTTATTGAGGATCTGAAAAATCATCAAATTGATTCTTGAAGCAAGAAAAGCAGTGAAAAAAAAATTCGAAAAAAAAAGAAGAAAGAAAAAGAAAAAGAAAAGAAAAAAAAAGAAAAAGAAAAAAAAAAAAGAGAAGGAAATAAAGTTGTGATCCAAAGCAACAAGAGTGTGCTTAAGAACCCTGGATACCTCTAATTGGGGACTTTAGCAAAGCTGAGTCACAATCTAAGAAGGTTCACCCAATTATGTGTCTGTGGCATGTATGTATCCGGTGGTAATACTGGAAGACAGAGTGCTTTGGGCCACAGCCAAGACTCATATATTAGCTATGTTCAAGAATCATTATACTTAACTAGGAGAATCAATAACATTATCTGAGTTCTGAGTTCTCATAGATGCCAATCATTCTGAACTTCAAAGGATTGAGTGAGATGCCAAAACTGTTCGGAGGCAAAAAGCCTACTAGTCCTGCTCATCTAATTGGAATATGTTTCTTTGATATTTTGGAATCTATAGTATATTCTCTTCTTTTTATCCTATTTTGATTTTCAGTTGCTTGGGGACAAGCAACAATTTAAGTTTGGTGTTGTGATGAGCGGATAATTTGTACACTTTTTGGCATTGTTTTTAGTATGTTTTTAGCATCTTTTAGTTAGTTTTTAGTATATTTTTATTATTTTTTAATTAAAATTCACTTTTCTGGACTTTACTATGTTTGTTTTTCTGTGATTTCAGGTATTTTCTGGCTGAAATTGAGGGTCCTGAGCAAAAATCTGATCCAGAGACTGAAAAGGACTGCAGATGCTGTTGGATTCTGACCTCCCTGCACTCGAAGTGGATTTTCTGGATCTACAGAAGCCCAATTGGCGCGCTCTCAACGGCATTGGAAAGTAGACATCCAGGGCTTTCCAGCAATATATAATAGTCCATACTTTGCCCAAGATTTGATGGCCCAAACCGGCGCTCAAAGTCACCTACAGAAATTCCAGCGTTAAACGCCGGAACTGGCATAAAATTTGGAGTTAAACGCCCAAACTGGCATGAAAGCTGGCGTTTAACTCCAGAAAAGGTCTCTACACGAAATTCCTTCATTGCTCAGCCCAAGCACACACCAAGTGGGCCCGGAAGTGGATTTTTCTGTCATTTACTCAATTCTGTAAACCTTAGGATACTAGTTTACTACTTATAGGACCTTTTGACTTTGTAATCAGTACCGGATGTGACCTTATGACATTGTACACATTTTCTTCCACAGCATGAGTTTCTAAACCCCATGGTTGGGGGTGAGGAGCTCTGCTGTGTCTTGATGGATTAATGCAATTACTACTGTTTCTTATTCAATCATGCTTGCTTCCATTCTAAGATAACACTTGTTCTTAATCCGGATGAATGTGATGATCCGTGACAATCATCATCATTCTCAACCATGAACACGTGCCTGACAACCACCTCTGTTCTATCTTAGATTGAGTAGTTATCTCTTGGGTTCTTTAATCGGAATGTTCGTGGTATAGGCAGGACCTGATGGCAGCATTCAAGAGAATCCGGAAGGTCTAAACCTTGTCTGTGGTATTCTGAGTAGGATTCAATGATTGAATGACTGTGACGTGCTTCAAACCTGTAACCTACTGGGCGTTAGTGACAGACGCAAAGAGTGATTCTATTCCGGTAGGGGAGGGAACCAAACGGTGATTGGCAGCACTGTGACAGAGTGTGTGCATTAGCTTTCACTGCGCGGATGGGAGGTAGCTGCTGACAACAGTGAGACCCTACACGAGCTTGCCATGGAAGGAGACATGCGTGTTTGATGAAGAAGACAGTAGGAAAGCAGAGATTCGGAAGATGGAGCATCTCCAAACCTCAACCCATTCTCCATTACTGCAATACAAGTAACCATTACATGTTCTTTTGCTTTTTACAATCAATCCTGATAATTTCTGATATCCTGACTAAGATTTACAAGATAACCATAGCTTGCTTCAAGCCGACAATCTCCGTGGGATCGACCCTTGCTCACGCAAGGTATTACTTGGACGACCCAGTGCACTTGCTGGTTAGTTGTGCGGGATTGCAAAAGTGTTATTGCAATTTCGTGCACCACCAGCCTTCAGGAGTTTGAAGCTCGTCACAGTCATTCAATTATTGAATCCTACTCAGAATACCACAGACAAGGTTTAGACCTTCCGGATTCTCTTGAATGCCGCCATCAATTCTAGCTTATACCACGAAGATTCCGGTTAAAGAACCCAAGAGATAAACATTCAAGCCTTGTTTGCTTGTAGAACGGGAGTGGTTGTCAGGCACGCGTTCATAAGTGAGAATGATGATGAGCGTCACATAATCATCACATTCATCAAGTTCTTGAGTGCGAATGAATATCTTGGAATAAGAATAAGCTGAATTGAATAGAAGAACAATAGTAATTGCATTAATACTCGAGGTACAGCAGAGCTCCACACCTTAATCTATGGTGTGTAGAAACTCCACCGTTGAAAATACATAAGAACAAGGTCTAGGCATGGCCGAATGGCCAGCCTCCCAATGATCTAAGATAGCGTAAAACTACTCAAAGATAGCTACCAAGATGAAAATACAATAGCAAAAGGTCTTATTTATAAAGAACTAGTAGCCTAAGGTTTACAGAAACGAGTAAATGACAGAAAAATCCATTTCCGGGCCCACTTGGTGTGTGCTTGGGCTGAGCATTGAAGCATTTTCGTGTAGAGACTTCTCTTGGAGTTAAACGCCAGCTTTTGTGCCAGTTTAGGCGTTTAACTCCCATTCTTGTGCCAGTTCCGGCGTTTAACGCCGGGCATTCTTGAGCTGATTTGGAACGCCGGTTTGGGCCATCAAATATTGGGCAAAGTATGGACTATTATACATTGCTGGAAAGCCCAGGATGTCTACTTTCTAACGCCGTTGAGAGCGCGCCAATTGGGTTTCTGTAACTCTAGAAAATGCACTTCGAGTGCAGGGAGATCAGAATCCAACAGCATCTGGAGTCCTTTTCAGTCTCTGAATCAGATTTTTGCTCAGGTCCCTCAATTTCTGCCAGAAAATACCTGAAATCACAGAAAAACACACAAACTCATAGTAAAGTCTAGAAAAGTGAATTTTAACTAAAAACTAATAAAAATATACTAAAAATAACTAAATCCTACTAAAAACATACTAAAAACAATGCCAAAAAGCGTACAAATTATCCTCTCATCACAACACCAAACTTAAATTGTTGCTTGTCCCCAAGCAACTGAAAATCAAATAAGATAAAGAGAAGAGAGAATATGCAATGAATTCCAAAAACATCTATGAAGATCAGTATTAATTAGATGAGCGGGGCTTTTAGCTTTTTGCCTCTGAATAGTTTTGGCATCTCACTCTATCCTTTGAAATTCAGAATGATTGGCTTCTATAGGAACCCAGAATCTAGATAGTGTTATTGATTCTCCTAGTTAAGTATGATGATTCTTGAACACAGCTACTTTATGAGTCTTGGACGTGGCCCAAAGCACTCTGTCTTCTAGTATTACCACCGGATACATACATGCCACAGACACATAATTGGGTGAACCTTTTCAGATTGTGACTCAGCTTTGCTAGAGTTCCCAATTAGAGGTGTCCCGGGTTCTTAAGCACACTCTTTTTGCCTTGGATCACAACTTTATTTCTTTCTTTTTCTCTTTCTCCCTTTTTTTTTTCGTTCTCTTTTTTTTTGTATTCACTGCTTTTTCTTGCTTCAAGAATCATTTTTATGATTTTTCAGATCCTCAGTAACATGTCTCCTTTTTCATCATTCTTTCAAGAGCCAACCATTCATGAACCACAAATTCAAAAGACATATGCACTGTTTAAGCATACATTCAGAAAACAAAAGTATTGCCACCACATCAAAATAATTAATCTGTTATAAAATTTAAAATCATGCAATTCTTCTCTTTTTCAATTAAGAAAATTTTTCATTTAAGAGAGGTGATGGATTCATAGGACATTCATAACTTTAAGGCATAGACTCTAAGACACTAATGATCATAAGACACAAACATAGATAAACATAAGCATAAATTTTCGAAAAACAGGAAAATGAAGGACAAGGAAATCAAAGAATGGGTCCACCTTAGTGATGGCGGCTTGTTCTTCCTCTTGAAGATCTTATGGAGTGCTTGAGCTCCTCAATGTCTCTTCCTTGTCTTTGTTGCTCCTCTCTCATGATTCTTTGATCTTCTCTAATTTCATGGAGGAGGATGGAATGTTCTTGGTGCTCCACCCTTAGTTGTCCCATGTTGGAACTCAATTCTCCTAGGGAGGTGTTGATTTGCTCCCAATTGTTTTGTGGAGGAAAGTGCATCCCTTGAGGCATCTCAGGGATTTCATGATGAGTGGGATCTCTTGTTTGCTCCATCCTTTTCTTAGTGATGGGCTTGTCCTCATCAATGGGGATGTTTCCCTCTATGTCAACTCCAACTGAATAACAGAGGTGACAAATGAGATGAGGAAAGGCTAACCTTGCCAAGGTAGAAGACTTGTCCGCCACCTTATAAAGTTCTTGGGCTATAACCTCATGAACTTCTACTTCTTCTCCAATCATGATGCTATGAATCATGATGGCCTGGTCTAGAGTAACTTCAGATCGGTTGCTAGTGGGAATGATTGAGCGTTGGATAAACTCCAACCATCCTCTAGCCACGGGCTTGAGGTCATGCCTTCTTAGTTGAACCGGCTTCCCTCTTGAATCTCTCTTCCATTGGGCGCCCTCTTCACAGATGTCTATGAGGACTTGGTCCAACCTTTGATCAAGGTTGACCCTTCTAGTGTAAGGGTGTTCATCTCCTTGCATCATGGGCAAGTTGAATGCCAACCTTACATTTTTCGGACTAAAATCTAAGCATTTCCCCCGAACCATTATAAGCCAATTCTTTGGGTTCGGGTTCACACTTTAATCTTGGTTCTTGGTGATCCATGCATTGGCATAGAACTCTTGAACCATTAAGATTCCGACTTGTTGAATGGGGTTGGTAAGAACTTCCCAACCTCTTCTTCGAATCTCATGTCGGATCTCCGGATATTCACTCTTTTTGAGTTTGAAAGGGACCTCGGGGATCACCTTCTTCAAGGCCACAACTTTATAGAAGTGGTCTTAATGCACCCTTGAGATAAATCTCTCCATCTCCCATGACTCGGAGGTGAAAGCTTTTGCCTTCCCTTTCCTTTTTCTAGAGGCTTATCCGGCCTTGGATGCCATAAATGGTTATGGAAAAACAAAAAGCAATGCTTTTACCACACCAAACTTAAAAGGTTTGCTCGTCCTCGAGCAAAAGAAGAAAGAAGAGAGTAGAAGAAGAAGAAATAGAGGAGATGGAGGTGGCTTTGTGTTTCGGCCAAAGGGGGAGGAGTAGTGTTTAGGTTGTGTGAAAATGAGGGAGTGAAGATGGGTTTATATAGGGGTGGAGAGAGGGGTAGGGTTCGGTTATGGGAGGGTGGGTTTTTATGAAGGATGGATGTGAGTGGTGAGGAGAAAGATGGGATTTGATAGGTGAGGGGTTTTTTTGGGGAAGAGGTGTTGAGGTGATTGGTGAATGGGTGAAGAAGAAGAGAGAGGGTGGTGGGGTAGGTGGGGATCCTGTGGGGTCCACAGATCCTAAAGTGTCAAGGAAAAGTCATCCCTGCACCAAGTGGCGAGCAAAATTGCTCTTCATGCCAATTCTGGCGTTAAACGCCGGGCTGGTGCCCATTTCTGGCGTTTAACGCCAACTTCTTGCCCTTTCCTGGCGTTTAATGCCAGTCTGGTGCCCCTTTCTGGCATTAAACGCCCAGAATGGTGCCAGACTGGGCGTTAAACGCCCATTTGCTGCCCTTACTGGCGTTTAAATGCCAGCAAGGTCTTCCTCCAGGGTGTGCTATTTTTCTTTCTGTTTTTCATTCTGTTTTTGCTTTTTCAATTGATTTTGTGACTTCTCATGATCATCAACCTACAGAAAACATAAAATAACAAAGGAAAATAGATAAAATATAACATTGGGTTGCCTCCCAACAAGCGCTTCTTTAATGTCAGTAGCTTGACAGTGGGCTCTCATGGAGCCTCATAGATACTCAGAGCAATGTTGGAACCTCCCAATACCAAACTTAGAGTTTGAATGTGGGGGTTCAACACCAAACTTAGAATTTGGTTGTGGCCTCCCAACACCAAACTTAGAGTTTGACTGTGGGGGCTCTATTTGACTCTGTTTTGAGAGAAGCTCTTCATGCTTCCTCTCCATGGTGACAGAGGGGAATCCTTGAGCCTTAAACACAAAGGATTCTTCATTCACTTGAATGATCAATTCTTCTCTGTCTACATCATTCATAGTCTTTGCTGTGGCTAGGAAGGGTCTGCCAAGGACGATGGATTCATCCATGCACTTCCCAGTCTCTAGGACTATGAAATCAGCAGGGATGTAATGGTCTTTAATCTTTACCAAAACATCCTCTACTAGTCCATAAGCTTGTTTTCTTGAATTGTCTGCCATCTCTAATGAGATTCTTGCAGTTTGCACCTCAAAGATCCCTAGCTTCTTCATTACAGAGAGGCATGAGGTTTACACTTGACCCTTGGTCACACAGAGCCTTCTTAAAGGTCATGGTGCCTATGGTACAAGGTATTGAAAACTTTCCAGGATCTTGTCTCTTTTGAGGTAATTTCTACCTAGACAAGTCATCCAGTTCTTTGGTGAGCAAAGGGGGTTCATCCTCCCAAGTCTCATTACCAAATAACTTGTCATTTAGCTTCATGATTGCTCCAAGGTATTTAGCAACTTGCTCTTCAGTGACATATTCATCCTCTTCAGAGGAAGAATACTCATCAGAGCTCATGAATGGCAGAAGTAAATCCAATGGAATCTCTATGGTCTCAGTGTGAGCCTCAGATTCCCATGGTTCCTCATTAGGGAACTCATTGGAGGCCAGTGGACGTCCATTGAGGTCTTCCTCAGTGGCGCTCACTGCCTCTTCATCCTCTCCAAGTTCGGCCATGTTGATGGCCTTACACTCTCCTTTTGGATTCTCTTCTGTATTGCTTGGAAGAGTACTAGGAGGGAGTTCAGTAATTTTCTTACTCAGCTGACCCACTTGTGCCTCCAAATTCCTAATGGAGGACCTTGTTTCAGTCATAAAACTTTGGGTGGTTTTGATTAGATCAGAGACCATGGTTGCTAAGTCAGAGTGGCTCTGCTTAGAATTCTCTATCTGTTGCTGAGAAGATGATGGAAAAGGCTTGCCATTGCTAAACCTGTTTCTTCCACCATTGTTGTTGTTGAAACCTTGTTGGGGTCTCTGTTGATCCTTCCATGAGAGATTTGGATGATTTCTCCATGAAGAATTATAGGTGTTTCCATAGGGTTCTCCCATGTAATTCACCTCTTCCATTGAAGGGTTCTCAGGATCATAAGCTTCTTCTTCAGATGAAGCGTCCTTAGTACTGCCTGGTGCATTTTGCATTCCAGACAGACTTTGAGAAATCAAATTGACTTGCTGAGTCAATATTTTATTCAGAGCCAATATGGCATTCAGAGTATCAATCTCAAGAACTCCTTTCTTCTGATTCGTCCCATTGTTCACAGGATTCCTTTCAGAAGTGTACATGAATTGGTTATTTGCAACCATTTCAATTAGTTCTTGAGCTTCTGTAGGCGTCTTCTTCAAATGAAGAGATCCTCCAGCAGAGCTATCCAAAGACATCTTGGATAGTTCAGACAGACCATCATAGAAGATACCTATGATGCTCCATTCAGAAAGCATGTCAGAAGGACACTTTCTGATCAATTGTTTGTATCTTTCCCAAGCTTCATAGAGGGATTCTCCTTCCTTCTGTCTGAAGGTTTGGACTTCCACTCTGAGCTTACTCAATTTTTAAGGTGGAAAGAACTTTGCCAAGAAGGCATTGACTAGCTTTTCCCAAGAGTTCAGGCTTTCTTTAGGTTGTGAGTCCAACCATATCCTAGCTCTGTCTCTTACAGCAAAAGGGAATAGCATAAGTCTGTAGACCTCAGGGTCAACCCCATTAGTCTTGATAGTGTCACAGATTTGCAAGAACTCAGCTAAAAACTGATGAGGATCTTCCAATGAAAGTCCATGGAACTTGCAATTCTGTTGCATTAGAGAAACTAATTGAGGCTTAAGCTCAAAGTTGTTTGCTCCAATGGCAGGGATAGAGATGCTTCTCCCATAGAAGTCGGGGGTAGGTGCAGTAAAGTCACCCAGCACCTTCCTTGCATTGTTGGCATTGTTGTTGTTTTCGGCTGCCATGGGTTCTTCTTCTTTGAAGATTTCTGTTAGGTCCTCTACAAAGAATTGTGCCTTAGCTTCTCTTAGCTTTCGCTTCAAGGTCCTTTCAGGTTCAGGGTCAGCCTTAACAAGAATGCTTTTGTCTTTGCTCCTGCTCATATGAAAGAGAAGAGAATAAGAAAATATGGAATCCTCTATGTCACAGTATAGAGATTCCTTGAGGTGTCAGAGGAAAAGAAAAATAGAAGGAGAGGTAGAAGAATTCAAACTTATCAAAAGAGATGGAGTTCGAATTGTTCCTTGAGGAATAGTGTTAGTCCATAAATAGAAGGATGGGAGAAGAGGGGAAGAAATTTTCGAAAATTAAGTAAAAGATTTTAAAAACATTTTTGAAAAATACTAATTGATTTTTGAAAACTAAGAGTGGAAAAGAAATCAAATGATTTTTGAAAAAGATTTTGAAATTAGAAATCAAAAAGATATGATTGAAAACTATTTTGAAAAAGATGTGATTAAAAAGATATGACTGAAAAGTTATGGTTTTAAAAAGATGTGATTGAGAAGATATGATTTGAAAAACAATTTAAAAAGATTTGATTTTAAAAATTAATGACTTGGCTAACAAGAAAAGATATGATTCAAACATTAAACCTTTCTCAACAGAAAAGGCAACATACTTGAAATGTTGAATCAAATCATTAATTGATAGCAAGTATTTTTGAAAATGGAAAGAAATTGATTTTGAAAAAGATTTGATTGAAAAGATATGATTTGAAAAAGATTTGATTTTGAAAAATTTTGAAAACTTGAAAAAAAATTTGAATTAAAAACAGAATCTTCCCTCTTGTGCCATCCTGGCGTTAAACGCTCAGAATGGTGCACATTCTGGCGTTTAACGCCCAAAGCACTACCCTTTTGGGCGTTAAACGCCCAGCCAGGCACCCTGGCTGGTGTTTAAACGCCAGTCTGCCTTCTTCACAGGGCATTTTGAACGCCCAACCTTTTTCTGTGTAATTCCTCTGCTGTATGTTCTGAATCTTCAATTCTCTGTATTATTGACTTGAAAAGACACAAATTAAAAATATTTTTGGATTTTTAATAATGAGGAATAATCAAAATACAACTAAAATCAAATAACAATGCATGCAAGACACCAAACTTAGCAGTTTGTATACTACTGACACTAACAAAATGAGAATGCATATGAGAAACAACAAAACACTCAAGTCAAGAGAATTTAAAGATCAGAGCAATGAAATCATCAAGAACATCTTGAAGATCACTTAAGACACATAAATGAATGCAAGAAGAATAGAAACATGCAATTGACACCAAATTTAAAATGAGACACTAGACTCAACATGCAATATTTTTTGTTTTTATGATTTTGTAAATTTTTTTGGTTTTTTCAAAAATTAAGTGGAAAAAGAAAATAAAAAGATATCAAAATTCTTAATGAGAATTCCAGGAATCATGCAATGTTAGTCTAAAGCTTTAGTCTAAAGAAATTAGACATGGTTAGCTAAGCTTCAGCAGGACATTGCATTCAAGAGCTAAATTGATGATAATCAATCAGCTTTGGTGATGATAAGAACATCACCTTGAAACACTAGAATTCATTCTTAAGAACTCTGAAGAAAAATACCTAATCTAAGCAACAAGATGAACCGTCAGTTGTCCATACTCGAAACAATCCCCGGCAACGGCGCCAAAAACTTGGTGCACGAAATTGTGATCACTACTTTTCACAACTCAAATAATCCCCGGTAATGAATCCAAAAGCTTGGTGCTCAATACCATGGTATAAACATAATTTCACAACTTCGCACAACTAACCAGCAAGTGCACTGGGTCGTCCAAGTAATAAACCTTACGCAAGTAAGGGTCGATCCTACGGAGATTGTTGGTATGAAGCAAGCTATGGTCACCTTGTAAATCTTAGTCAGGCAGATTCAAATGGTTATGAGTGATATATGAATAAAGCATAAAGATAAAGATAGAGATACTTATGTAATTCATTGGTGAGAATTTCAGATAAGCGAATGGAGATGCTATGTCCCTTCCGTCTCTCTGCTTTCCTACTGTCTTCATCCAATCCTTCTTACTCCTTTCCATGGCAAGCTGTATGTTGGGCATCACCGTTGTCAGTGGCTACAATCCCGTCCTCTCAGTGAAAATGTTCAACGCACCCTGTCACGGCACGGCTATTCATCTGTCAGTCCTCAATCAGGTTGGAGTAGAATCCATTGATTCTTTTGTGTCTGTCACAAACGCCCAGCCTTCAGGAGTTTGAAGCTCGTCACAGTCATTCAATCATTGAATCCTACTCAGAATACCACAGACAAGGTTTAGACCTTTCGGATTCTCTTGAATGCCGCCATCAATTCTACCTTATACCACGAAGATTCCGGTTAAAGAACCCAAGAGATAAACATTCAAGCCTTGTTTGCTTGTAGAACGGGAGTGGTTGTCGGGCACGCGTTCATAAGTGAGAATGATGATGAACGTCAAACAATCATCACATTCATCAAGTTCTTGAGTGCGAATAAATATCTTGGAATAAGAACAAGCTGAATTGAATAGAAGAACAATAGTAATTGCATTAATACTCGAGGTACAGCAGAGCTCCACACCTTAATCTATGGTGTGTAGAAACTCCACCGTTGAAAATACATAAGAACAAGGTCTAGGAATGGCCGAATGGCCAGCCTCCCAATGATCTAAGATAGCATAAAACTACTCAAAGATAGCTACCAAGATAAAAATACAATAGCAAAAGGTCTTATTTATAAAGAACTAGTAGCCTAAGGTTTACAGAAATGAGTAAATGACAGAAAAATCCACTTCCGGGCCCACTTGGTGTGTGCTTGGGCTGAGCATTGAAGCATTTTCGTGTAGAGACTTCTCTTGGAGTTAAACGCCAGCTTTTGTGCCAGTTTGGGCGTTTAACTCCCATTCTTGTGCCAGTTCTGGCGTTTAACGCCGGGCATTCTTGAGCTGATTTAGAACGCCGGTTTGGGCCATCAAATCTCGGGCAAAGTATGGACTATTAAACATTGCTGGAAAGCCCAGGATGTCTACTTTCCAACGCCATTGAGAGCGCGCTGATGAGCGGATAATTTATACGCTTTTTGGCATTGTTTTTAGTATGTTTTTAGTAGTTTTAGTTGAGTTCCTAGTATATTTTTATTAGTTTTTAATTAAAATTCACTTTTCTGGACTTTACTATGAGTTTGTGTGTTTTTCTGTGATTTCAGGTATTTTCTGGCTGAAATTGAGGGATCTGAGCAAAAATCTGATCCAGAGACTCAAAAGGACTGCAGATGCTGTTGGATTCTGACCTCCCTGCACTCGAAGTGGATTTTCTGGAGCTACAGAAGCCCAATTGGCGCGCTCTCAACGGCGTTGGAAATTAGACATCCTGGGCTTTCCAGCAATATATGATAGTCCATACTTTGCCCAAGATTTGATGGCCCAAACCGGCGTTCAAAATCACCTCAAGAAATTCCAGCGTTAAACGCCGGAACTGGCACCTAAATGGGAGTTAAACGCCCAAACTGGCATAAAAGCTGGCGTTTAACTCCAAGAAGAGTCTCTACACGAAAATGCTTCATTGCTCAGCCCAAGCACACACCAAGTGGGCCCGGAAGTGGATTTTTATGTCATTTACTCATCTTTGTACACCTTAGGCTACTAGTTTTCTATAAGTAGGACCTTTTACTATTGTATTTTCATCTTCTGATCTTTGGAACCTTTTTCTTTAGATCTTTTGATCACTTTGGGAGGCTGGCCATTCGGCCATGCCTAGACCTTGTTCTTATGTATTTTCAATGGTGGAGTTTCTACACACCATAGATTAAGGTGTGGAGCTCTGCTGTACCTCGAGTATTAATGCAATTACTATTGTTCTTCTATTCAATTCCGCTTGTTCTTTATCCAAGATATCACTTGTTTTTCAACTTGATGAATGTGAAGATCCGTGACACTCATCATCATTCTCACTCATGAACAAAGTGACTGACAACCACTCTTGTTCTACAAGCATCTGAGGCTTAGTGAATATCTCTTGGATTCCTGATACACGATGCATGGTTGATCGCCTGACAACCGAGTGCTCGCCTGACAATCGAGCCAGCCATTCCGTGAGATCAGAGTCTTCGTGGTATAGGCAAGAACTGATGGCGGCATTCAAGAGAATCCGGAAGGTCTAACCTTGTCTGTGGTATTCTGAGTAGGATTCAATGATTGAATGACTGTGACGTGCTTCAAACTCCTGAAGGCGGGGCGTTAGTGACAGACGCAAAAGAATCACTGGATTCTATTCCGGCCTGATTGAGAACCGACAGATGGATAGCCGTGCCATGACAGGGTGCGTTGAACATTTCCAATGAGAGGATGGGAGGTAGCCACTGACAACGGTGAAACCCTTGCATAAGCTTGCCATGGAAAGGAGTAAGAAGGATTGGATGAAGACAGTAGGAAAGCAGAGAGACGGAAGGGAAGGCATCTTCATATGCTTATCTGAAGCTCTCACCAATGATATACATAAGTATCTCTATCTTTATCTTTATGCTTTATTCGTTTATCACTATACCCATTTGAGTCTGCCTGACTGAGATCTACAAGGTGACCATAGCTTGCTTCATACCAACAATCTCCGTGGGATCGACCCTTACTCGCGTAAGGTATTACTTGGACGACCCAGTGCACTTGCTGGTTAGTTGTGCGAAGTTGTAGTGATCACAATTTCGTGCACCAAGTTTTTGGCGCCGTTGCCGGGGATTGTTCTTGTGTATGGACAACTGACGGTTCATCTTGTTGCTTAGATTAGGCATTTTTTTTTCTTCAGAGTTCTTAAGAATGAATTCTAGCGTTTCAAGGTGATGTTCTTATCATCACCAAGGCTGATTGATTCTCATCAATTTAGCTCTTGAATGCAATGTCCTGCTGAAGCTTGGCCGGCCATGTCTAATTTCTTTAGACTAAAGCTTTAAACTAACATTGCATGATTCCTGGAATTCTCATTAAGAATTTTGATATCTTTATTTTCTTTTCCACTTAATTTTCGAAAAAAGCCAAAAAAATTACAAAATCATAAAAACCAAAAATATTTTATGTTTGAATCTAGTGTCTCATTGTAAGTTTGGTGTCAATTGCATGTTTCTGTTCTTCTTGCATTTTTCGAATTCATGCATGTGTCTTCATTAATCTTCAAGTTGTTCTTGATGATTTCCTTGTTTTGATCTTTGAATTCTCTTGACTTGAGTGTTTATATGTCTCATATGCATTCTCATTGGTGTCAGTAGTATACAAACTGCTAAGTTTGGTGTCTTGCATGCATTGTTATTTGATTTTAGTTACATTTTGATTATTCCTCATTATTAAAAATCCAAAAATATTTTTAATTTGTGTCTTTTCAAGTCAATAATACAGAGAATTGAAATTCAGAACATACTGCAGAGGAATCACACAAAAAAAGCTGGGCATTCAAAAATGCCCAGTGAAGAAGACAGACTGGCGTTTAAACGCCAGCCAGGGTACCTGGTTGGGCGTTTAACGCCCAAGAAGGTAGCATTTTGGGCGTTAAACGCCAGAATGGATACCATTCTGGGCGTTTAACGCCAGGATGGCAAAAGGGGGAAGATTTTGTTTTTCAAATCAATTTTTTTCAAGTTTTCAAAGTTTTTCAAAATCAAATCTCTTTCAAATCATATCTTTTCAATCAAATGTTTTCAAAATTAATTTCTTTCCTTTTTCAAAGATACTTACTGACAATTAATGATTTGATTGAACATCTCAAGTTTGTTGCCTTTTCTGTTGAGAAAGGTTTAATGTTTGAATCATATCTTTTCTTGTTAGGCAAGTCATTAATTTTTAAAATCAAATCTTTTTTAAAATTGTTTTCAAATCATATCTTTTTAAAATTGTTTTCAAATCATATCTTCTCAATCACATCTTTTTAAAACCAATCATATCTTCTTAACCACATCTTTTTCAAAATAGTTTTCAATCAAATCTTTTTGATTTCTAATTTCAAAATCTTTTTCAAAAATCAATTGATTTCTTTCCCACTCTTATTTTCGAAAGTTAATTAGTATTTTTCAAAATGTTTTTAAAATCTTTTACTTTATTTTCGAAAATTACTTCCCTTCTTCTCACATCCTTCTATTTATGGACTAACACTATCCCTTAATGAAAAATTCGAACTCCATCTTCCTTGATAAGTTCGAATTTTCTACTTCTGTCTTCTACTTTTCTTTTCCTCTGACACCTCAAGGAATCTCTATACTGTGACATAGAGGATTTCACATTTTCTTGTTCTCTTCTCTTTCATATGAGCAGGAACAAAGACAAAGGCATTCTTGTTGAAGCTGACCCTGAACCTGAAAGGACCTTGAAGCGAAAGCTAAGAGAAGCTAAGGCACAACTCTCTGTAGAGGACCTAACCGAATTCTTCAAAGAAGAAGAAGACATGGCATCCGAAAACAACAACAATGCCAACAATGCAAGGAAGTGCTGGGTGACTTTACTGCACCTACTCCCAATTTCTATGGGAGAAGCATCTCTATCCCTGCCATTGGAGCAAACAACTTTGAGCTTAAGCCTCAATTAGTTTCTCTAATGCAACAGAATTGCAAGTTCCATGGACTTCCAATGGAAGATCCTCATCAGTTTTTAGCTGAGTTCTTGCAAATCTGTGACACAGTCAAGACTAATGGGGTTGACCCTGAGGTCTACAGACTGATGCTATTCCCTTTTGCTGTAAGAGACAGAGCTAGAATATGGTTGGACTCACAACCTAAAGAAAGCCTGGACTCTTGGGAAAAGCTAGTCAATGCCTTCTTGGCAAAGTTCTTTCCACCTCAAAAATGGAGTAAGCTTAGAGTGGAAGTCCAAACCTTTAGACAGAAGGATGGAGAATCCCTCTATGAAGCTTGGGAAAGATACAAACAATTAATCAGAAAATGTCCCTCAGACATGCTTTCTGAATGGAGCATCATAGGTATTTTCTATGATGGTCTCTCTGAACTATCCAAGATGTCTTTGGATAGCTCTGCTGGAGGATCTCTTCATTTGAAGAAGACGCCTACAGAAGCTCAAGAGCTCATTGAAATGGTTGCAAATAACCAATTCATGTACACTTCTGAAAGGAATCCTGTGAAAAATGGGACAAGTCAGAAGAAAGGAGTTCTTGAGATTGACACTCTGAATGCCATTTTGGCTCAGAACAAGATGTTGACTCAACAAGTCAATTTGATTTCTCAAAGTCTGTCTGGAATGTAAAATGCACCAAGCAGTACTAAGGATGCTTCATCTGAGGAAGAAGCTTATGATCCTGAGAACCCTTCAATGGAAGAGGTGAATTACCTAGGAGAACCCTATGGAAACACCTATAATTCTTCATGGAGAAATCACCCAAATTTCTCATGGAAGAATCAAGAGAGACCTCAACAAGGTTTCAATAACAATAATGGTGGAAGAAACAGGTTTAGCAATGGCAAGCCTTTTCCATCATCTTCTCAGCAACAGACAGAGAACTCTAAGCAGAACCCCTCTGACTTAGCAACCATGGTCTCTGGTCTAATCAAGACCACTCAAAGTTTCATGACTGAAACAAGGTCCTCCATCAGGAATTTGGAGGCACAAGTGGGACAGCTGAGTAAGAAGATTACTGAACTCCCTCCAAGTACTCTTCCAAGTAATACAGAAGAAAATCCAAAAGGAGAGTGCAAAGCCATAACCATGGCCGAATCTAGAGAGGGAAGAGAGGAAGTGGACGCCACTGAGGAAGGCCTCAATGGGCGTGCACTAGCCTCCTCTGAGTTCCCCAATGAGGAACCATGGGAATCTGAGGCTCAAAATGAGACCATAGAGATTCCATTGGACTTACTTCTGCCTTTCATGAGCTCTGATGAGTATTCCTCCTCTGAAGAGGATGAGTATGTCACTGAAGAGCAAGTTGCTAAATACCTTGGAGCAATCATGAAGCTAAATGACAAGTTATTTGGAAATGAGACTTGGGAGAATGAACCCCCTTTGCTCACCAAAGAACTGGATGACTTGTCTAGACAGAAATTACCTCAAAAGAGACAAGATCCTGGGAAGTTTTCAATGCCTTGTACCATAGGCACCATGACCTTCAAGAAGGCTCTGTGTGACTTAGGGTCAAGTGTAAACCTCATGCCTCTCTCTATAATGGAAAAGCTAGGGATCTTTGAGGTACAAGCTGCAAGAATCTCACTAGAGATGGCAGACAACTCAAGAAAACAAGCTCATGGACTTGTAGAGAATGTTTTGGTAAAAGTTGAAGACCATTACATCCCTACTGATTTTATAGTCCTAGATACTGGGAAGTGCATGGATGAATCTATCATCCTTGGCAGACCCTTCCTAGCCACAGCAAAGGCTGTGATTGATGTTGATGGAGGTGAACTGATCATTCAAGTGAATGAAGAATCCTTTGTGTTTAAGGCTCAAGGATACCCCTCTGTCACCATGGAGAAGAAGCATGAAGAGCTTCTCTCAAATCAGAGACAAACAGAGCCCCCACAGTCAAACTCTAAGTTTGGTGTTGGGAGGCCACAACCAAACTCTAAGTTTGGTGTTGAACCCCCACATTCAAACTCTAAGTTTGGTGTTGGGAGGTTCCAACATTGCTCTGAGTATCTGTGAGGCTCATTGAGAGCCCTCTGTCAAGCTACTGACATTAAAGAAGCGCTTGTTGGGAGGCAACCCAATGTTATATTTTATATATTTTCCTTTGTTATTTTTTGTTATTTTGTAGGTTGATGATCATGAGAAGTCACAAAATCAATTGAAAAAGCAAAAACAGAATGAAAAACAGGAAGAAAAACAGCACACCCTGGAGGAAGAACCCACTGGCGTTTAAACGCCAGTGAGGCTAGCAGTTGGGCGTTTAACGCCCAGTCTGGCACCATTCTGGGCGTTTAACGCCAGAAAGGGGCACCAGACTGGCGTTAAACGCCAGGAAAAGGCAAGAACCTGGCGTTAAACGCCAGGAATGGGCACCAGCCCGGCGTTTAATGCCAGATTTGGCACAAAACGTGATTTTGATTGCCATTTGGTGCAGGGATGACTTTTCCTTGACACCTCAGGATCTGTGGACCCCACAGGATCCCCACCTACCTCACCATTCAAATTCAAACCACTTTCCCTCCCAAACCCACCCATACATGGCCGAACACAAAGCCATTCCCTTCTTTCTCATTTCTTCTTCTTCTACTCTCTTCTTTCTTCTTTTGCTCGAGGACGAGCAAACCTTTTAAGTTTGGTGTGGTAAAAGCATTGCTTTTTGTTTTTCCATAACCATTTATGGCATCTAAGGCCGGAAAACCTCTAGAAAGAGGAAAGGGAAGGCAAAAGCTTCCACCTCCGAGTCATGGGAGATGGAGAGATTCATCTCAAGGGTGCATCAAGACCACTTCTATGAAGTTGTGGCCATGAAGAAGGGTCAACTTTGATCAAAGGTTGGACCAAGTCCTCACAGACATTTGTGAAGAGACGCTCAATGGAAGAGAAACTCAAGAGGGAAGCCGGTTCAACTGAGAAGGCATGACCTCAAGCCCATCACTAAGAAAAGGATGGAGCAAACAAGAGACCCCTCTCATCAAGAGATCCCTGAGATCCCTCAAGGGATGCACTTTCCTCCACAAAAATATTGGGAGCAACAAAGACAAGGAAGAGACATTGAGGAGCTCAAGCACTCCATAAGACCTTCAAGAGGAAGAACAAGCCGCCATCACTAAGGTGGACCCGTTCTTTAATCTCCTTGTTCTTTATTTTCTTGTTTTTCAAATTTTAGTGCTTTATGTTTGTCCATGTTTGTGTCTTATGATCATTAGTGTCTTAGTGTCTATGCCTTAAAGTTATGAATGTCCTATGAATCCATCACCTTTCTTAAATGAAAACTGTTTTTATCACAAAAGAACAAGAAGTACAGGATTTTGAATTCATCTTTAAAACTAGCTTAATTAGTTTGATGTGGTGACAATACTTTTTGTTTTCTGAATGTATGCTTGAACAGTGCATATATCTTTTGAATTTGTTGTTCATGAATGTTAAAATTGTTGGCTCTTGAAAGAATGATGAAAAAGGAGACATGTTACTGAGGATCTGAAAAATCATAAAAATGATTCTTGAAGCAAGAAAAAGCAGTGAATACAAAAAAAAAAGAGAAAAGGGAGCAAGCGAAAAAAAAAACCGAAAAAAAAAAGAAAGAAAAAGAAAGAAATAAAGTTGTGATCCAAGGCAATAAGAGTGTGCTTAAGAACCATGGACACCTCTAATTGGGGACTTTAGCAAAGCTAAGTTACAATCTGAAAAGGTTCACCCAATTATGTGTCTGTGGCATGTATGTATCCGGTGGTAATACTGGAAGACAGAGTGCTTTGGGCCACGGCCAAGACTCAATAAGTAGCTGTGTTCAAAAATCATCATACTTAACTAAGAGAATCAATAACACTATCTGGATTCTGAGTTCCTAAAGAAGCCAATCATTCTGAATTTCAAAGGATAAAGTGAGATGCCAAAACTGTTTGGAGGCAAAAAGCTACTAGTCCCGCTCATCTAATTTGGAGCTAACTTTCATTGATAATTTGGAGTCTATAGTATATTCTCTTCTTTTTATCTTATTTGATTTTCAGTTGCTTGAGGACAAGCAACAATTTATGTTTGGTGTTGTGATGAGCGGATAATTTATACGCTTTTTAGTATGTTTTAGTAGTTTTAGTTGAGTTCCTAGTATATTTTTATTAGTTTTTAATTAAAATTCACTTTTCTGGACTTTACTATGAGTTTGTGTGTTTTTCTGTGATTTCAGGTATTTTCTGGCTGAAATTGAGGGATCTGAGCAAAAATCTGATCCAGAGACTCAAAAGGACTTCAGATGCTGTTGGATTCTGACCTCCCTGCACTCGAAGTGGATTTTCTGGAGCTACAGAAGCCCAATTGGCGCGCTCTCAACGGCGTTGGAAAGTAGACATCCTGGGCTTTCCAGCAATATATGATAGTCCATACCTTTCCCAAGATTTGATGGCCCAAACCGGCGTTCAAAGTCACCTCAAGAAATTCCAGCGTTAAACGCCGGAACTGGCACCTAAATGGTAGTTAAACGCCCAAACTGGCATAAAAGCTGGCGTTTAACTCCAAGAAGAGTCTCTACACGAAAATGCTTCATTGCTCAGCCCAAGCACACACCAAGTGGGCCCGGAAGTGGATTTTTATGTCATTTACTCATCTTTGTACACCTTAGGCTACTAGTTTTCTATAAGTAGGACCTTTTACTATTGTATTTTCATCTTCTGATCTTTGGAACCTTTTTCTTTAGATCTTTTGATCACTTTGGGAGGCTGGCCATTCGGCCATGCCTAGACCTTGTTCTTATGTATTTTCAACGGTGGAGTTTCTACACACCATAGATTAAGGTGTGGAGCTCTGCTGTACCTCGAGTATTAATGCAATTACTATTGTTCTTCTATTCAATTCCGCTTGTTCTTTATCCAAGATATCACTTGTTTTTCAACTTGATGAATGTGATGATCCATGACACTCATCATCATTCTCACTCATGAACAAAGTGACTGACAACCACTCTTGTTCTACAAGCATCTGAGGCTTAGTGAATATCTCTTGGATTCCTGATACACGATGCATGGTTGATCGCCTGACAACCGAGTGCTCGCCTGACAAACGAGCCAGCCATTCCGTGAGATCAGAGTCTTCGTGGTATAGGCAAGAACTGATGGCGGCATTCAAGAGAATCCGGAAGGTCTAACCTTGTCTGTGGTATTCTGAGTAGGATTCAATGATTGAATGACTGTGACGTGCTTCAAACTCCTGAAGGCGGGGCGTTAGTGACAGACGCAAAAGAATCACTGGATTCTATTCCGGCCTGATTGAGAACCGACAGATGGATAGGCGTGCCGTGACAGGGTGTGTTGAACATTTCCAATGAGAGGATGGGAGGTAGCCACTGACAACGGTGAAACCCTTGCATAAGCTTGCCATGGAAAGGAGTAAGAAGGATTGGATGAAGACAGTAGGAAAGCAGAGAGATGGAAGGGAAGGCATCTTCATATGCCTATCTGAAGCTCTCACCAATGATAAACATAAGTATCTCTATCTTTATCTTTATGCTTTATTCGTTTATCACTATACCCATTTGAGTCTGCCTGACTGAGATCTACAAGGTGACCATAGCTTGCTTCATACCAACAATCTCCGTGGGATCGACCCTTACTCGCGTAAGGTATTACTTGGACGACCCAGTGCACTTGCTGGTTAGTTGTGCGAAGTTGTAGTGATCACAATTTCGTGCACCACGCGCCAATTGGGCTTCTGTAACTCTAGAAAATCCACTTCGAGTGCAGGGAGGTCAGAATCCAATAGCATCTGCAGTCCTTTTCAGTCTCTGAATCAGATTTTTGCTCAGGTCCCTCAATTTCAGCCAGAAAAACACACAAACTCATAGTAAAGTCCAGAAAAGTGAATTTTAACTAAAAACTAATAAAAATATACTAAAAACTAACTAAATCCTACTAAAAACATACTAAAAACAATGCCAAAAAGCGTACAAATTATCCGCTCATTGATGAGCGGATAATTTATACGATTTTTGGCATTGTTTTTAGGTAGTTTTTAGTAAGTTCAAGCTACTTTTAGGGATATTTTCATTATTTTTTATGTTAAATTCACATTTCTGGACTTTACTATGATTTTGTGTGTTTTTCTGTGATTTCAGGTAATTTCTGGCTGAAATTGAGGGACTTGAGCAAAACTCTGAAAAAGGCTGACAAAAAGTACTGCTGATGCTGTTGGAATCTGACCTCCCTGCACTCAAAATGGATTTAAATCAGAAAGTAGACATTCAGAGCTTTCCAGCAATATATAATAGTCCATACTTTATTCGGAATTTGACGACGTAACTTGGCGTTGAACGCCAAGTACATGCTGCTGTCTGGAGTTAAACGCCAGAAAAACGTCATGATCCGGAGTTGAACGCCCAAAACACGTCATAACTTGGAGTTCAACTCCAAGAAAAGCCTCAGCTCGTGGATAGATCAAGCTCAGCCCAAACATACACCAAGTGGGCCCTGAAAGTGGATTTATGCATCAATTACTTACTCATGTAAACCCTAGGAGCTAGTTTATTATAAATAGAACTTTTTACTAGTGTATTAGACATCTTGGGGACGATTAGTTCTCAGATCATGGGGGCTGGCCATTCGGCCATGCCTGAACCTCTCTCACTTATGTATTTTCAACGGTGGAGTTTCTACACACCATAGATTAAGGGTGTGGAGCTCTGCTGTACCTCAAGTTTCAATGCAATTACTATTACTTTCTATTCAATTCTCTTTTATTCTTATTCCAAGATATACGTTACACTTAACTTTGATGAATGTGATGATCCATGACACTCATCATCATTCTCACCTATGAACGCGCGTGACTGACAACTACTTCCATTCTACTCTAGGCCGGGCGCATATCTCTTAGATTCCCCAACAGAATCTTCGTGGTATAAGCTAGATAGATGGCGGCATTCATGAGGATCTGGAAAGTCTAAACCTTGTCTATGGTATTCCGAGTAGGATTCTGGGATTGAATGACTGTGACGAGCTTCAAACTCGCGATTGCTGGGCGTGATGACAAGCGCAAAAGGATCAATGGATCCTATTCCAACATGATCGAGAACCAACAGCTGATTAGCCGTGCTGTGACAGAGCATAGGAACATTTTCACTGAGAGGATGGGATGTAGCCATTGACAACGGTGATGCCCTACATACAGCTTGCCATGGAAAGGAGTAAGAAGGATTGGATGAATGCAATAAGAAAGTAAAGATCCAAGAGGAGTACAGCATCTCCATATGCCTATCTGAAATTCCCACTATTGATTTACATAAGTATTTCTATCCCTTTTTATTTTATTTATCTTTATTTATCCAATCTAATCACATTTGACTTTATGAGTCCACTTAACTGGGATTTACAAGATGACCATAGCTTGCTTCATACCAACAATCTCTGTGGGATCGACCCTTACTCACGTAACGTATTACTTGGACGACCCAGTACACTTGCTGGTTAGTTGAACGGAGTTGTGTCCACACATAGGTGCCATAATAATGATTCCATACAACAACAAAGAATACTACATTGATGTGATCACAATTTCGTCCACCAGTCATCACCAACCTCTTTGAGAAGAGTTCGGGTCCTCCTGGCCTTAAAGAGGTCGGTTGCTTTGTCTGTAGAACATCCCGGGTCGGAGAGCTTGACCCAGTGTATGAACAGATGACACAGCTAAGGCTGGACATCCAAAGTTTTAAACAAGTGGATAGTGAATCCCTTTATGATTCCTGGGAGAGGTACATGGAGATGCTAAGGAAATGCCCCTCTGAAATATTTTCAGAGTGGGTGTAGTTAGACAACTTCTACTACGACCTTACAGAAAAGGCCTATATATCTCTAGACCACTCAGCTGGTGGATCTATACACATGAGAAAGACAATTGAAGAGGCTCAAGAGCTCATAGATACGGTTGCTAGAAATCAGCATCTGTACTTAAGTAGTGTGTCCTCCATGAACAAGTTGCTGAATTCAGTCAGCATCTATTTTCTATAACAAAACAGTTAGCAGAATTTAAGGAGATGCTATAAGAGACCAAAGATGCTAACCAGAATGTAGAAAAACAATTGAATCAAACAAAACAGTAGTTATCTAAACAGATAACAGAAGAATGCCAAGCTGTTCATTTAAGGAGTGGAAAGACATTAAATGCATCAACTCAAAGCAGCAGGAAGCCAAGAAAAGAACAGCTGACAGAGGATAATAAATTCACTGCCCAAAATCCCTTTGAGGACAGTAAGAGCCCAGAGATGAATGATTCTGGCATTCAAATGCCAGAAAAGGGCAGCAACCTGACGTTAAATGCCTAAAAAGCACCCAGTTCTGGCGTTCAAACGCCAGAACAGGGCAGAAACCTGGCGTTAAACATCCAAAAAGCACCCAGTTCGGGCATTCAAATGCTAATGAGGGATCAGACACCTGCAAGTTCTGATAACAACCCCCTTAAGCAGGCTTCTCCAACCACTTCTGTAGGTAATAAACCTGCAGCAACTAAGGTTGAAGAATATAAAGCCAAGATGCCTTATCCTCAGAAACTTCGCCAAGCAGAACAGGATAAACAATTTACCTGCTTTGCGGACTATCTCAGGACTCTTGAAATAAAGATTCCGTTTGCAGAAGCACTTGAGCAAATACCCTCTTATGCTAAGTTCATGAAAGAGATCTTAAGTCATAAGAAGGATTGGAGAGAAACTGAAAAAGTTTTTCTTACTGAAGAATGTAGTGCAGTCATTCTGAAAAGCTTACCAGAGAAGCTTAAGGATCCCGAAAGCTTTATGATACCATGCACATTAGAGGGTGCTTGTACCAAGACGGCTCTGTGTGATCTTGGTGCAAGTATCAACCTGATACCTGCATCCACTATCAGAAAGCTGGGTTTGACTAAAGAAGTCAAACCAACCCGAATATGTCTCCAACTTGCTGATGGCTCTATTAAAATGCTATCAGGCGTAATTGAGGACATGATTGTCAAGCTTGGGCCATTTGCCTTTTCCACTGACTTTGTAGTGCTGGAAATAGAGGAGCACAAGAGTGCAATTCTCATTCTAGGAAGACCTTTCCTAACAACTGGACGAACTCTCATTGACGTTCAAAAAGGGGAGGTAACCTTGAGAGTCAATGAGGATGAGTTTAAGTTGAATGCTGTCAAAGCTATGCAACATCCAGACACATCAAAAGACTGCATGAGCGTTGATATTATTGACTCCCTGGTGGAAGAGGTCAATATGACTGAGAGTCTCGAATCACAGCTAGAGGACATTTTTAAAGATGTTCAGCCTGATCTGGAGGAACCAGAGAAAACAGAAGAACCTCTGAAAACTCCTCAGGAAGAGGAGAAGCCTCCTAAGCTCGAGCTCAAACCACTACCACCATCCTGGAAATATACATTTTTGGGAGAAGATGACACTTTTCTGGTAATCATAAGCTCTGCTTTAGAGCCACAGAAAGAGCAAGCACTAATTCAGGTGCTAAGGACACACAAGACAACTCTTGGGTGGTCCATAAGTGATCTTAAGGGCATTAGCCCAGCCAGATGCATGCACAAGATCCTATTGGAGGATGATGCTAAACCAGTGGTTCAACCACAGAGGCGGCTGAATCCAACCACGAAGGAGGTGGTGCAGAAAGAGGTCACTAAGTTACTAGAGACTGGGATTATTTATCCTATTTCTGATAGTCCCTGGGTGAGCCCTATCCATGTTATCCCCAAGAAGGAAGGCATGACAGTGGTTCATAATAAAAAGAATGAACTGGTTCCTACAAGAACAGTTACAGGGTGGCGTATGTGTATTGACTATAGAAGGCTCAATACAGCCACCAAAAATTTAATTTCCCTTTACCATTCATAGACCAGATGCTAGAGAGACTAGCAGGTCATGATTACTACAACTTTTTGGATGGCTATTCAGGCTACAACCAAATTGCAGTAGATCCCAGAACTAAGAGAAAACAACATTCACATGTCCATCTTGGAGTATTCGCCTACAGAACGATGCCATTTGGGTTGTGCAATGCACCTACAACCTTCCAGAGATGCATGCTCTCTATCTTCTTTGATATGGTGGAGAAATTTCTGGAAGTCTTTATGGATGACTTCTCAATATTTGGAGACTCATTCAGTTCCTGTCTTGACCATCTAGCACTTCTTTTGAAAATGTGCCAAGAGACTAACCTGGTTTTAAACTGGGAGAAATGTCACTTTATGGTGACTGAAGGAATTGTCCTTGGGCAAAAAATTTCCAACAAGGGAATAAAGGTGGATCAATCTAAGGTAGAGGTAATTGAAAAATTACGACCATATGCCAATGTTAAAACCTCTGAGCAATCTACTAGCCGCTGACACACCATTTGTCTTTGACATAAAGTGTCTGCAGGCCTTTGACACTCTGAAAGCCAAACTAGTCACAGCACCAATCATTTCTGCACCAGACTGGACTTTACCATTCGAACTAATGTGTGATGCCAGTGACCATACCATTGGTGCAGTATTAGGACAGAGGCATGACAAGCTTCTGCATGTCATTTATTATGCTAGTCGTGTTTTAAATGACGCCCAGAAGAATTACACAACCACAGAGAATGAGTTGCTTGCAGTGGTTTATGCCATTGACAAGTTCAGATATTATTTAGTAGGATCAAAAGTGATTGTGTACGCTGACCATGCTGCTCTAAAATATCTCATCACAAAGCAGGATTCAAAACCCAAACTCATAAGATGGGTGTTGCTTTTGCAAGAGTTTGATATAAAAATAAGAGACAGAAAAGGGATAGAGAACGAAGTAGCCAATCACCTGTCCCGGATAGAACCATTAGCAGGAGCGTTCCTCCCTCCTACTGAGATCTCTGAAACCTTTCCGGATGAGCAATTGTTTGCCATTTAGGAAGCGCCGTGGTTTGCAGACAATGCAAACTATAAAGCTATGAGATTCATACCCAAAGAGTAAAATTGTGTTGTTTGATGTATGGGGTATTGACTTCATGGGACCTTTCCCACCATCATATTCAAACACTTATATTCTGGTGGCAGTAGACTATGTATCTAAATGGGTAGAGGCAATTGCAACACCCACTAATGATACTAAGACAATTCTAAAATTCCTGCAGAAGCATATCTTCAACAGGTTTGGTGTCCCTAGAGTACTGATCAGTGATGGAGGCACTCATTTCTGCAATAAACAGCTTGACTCTGCTTTGATCTGATACGGAATTAACCACAAAGTAGCAACTCCATATCATCCACAGACAAATGGGCAGGCTGAAATCTCAAATAGAGAACTAAAACGAATCCTGGAATGGATTGTAAATACCCATAGAAGGGATTAGGCAGGAAGTCTGGATAATGCTCTGTGGGCATACAGAACTGCATTCAAGACTCCTATAGGAACCTCTCCATACCAGCTTGTGTATGGAAAAGCCTGTCATCTGCCAGTGGAACTGGAACACAAGGCCTACTGGGCAACCAGGTTCCTAAACATTGATGCTAAGGTAGCTAGAGAAAAGAGGTTACTCCAGTTGAATGAGCTAGAGAGTTTAGACTCATTGTTTTTGAAAATTCTAAAATTTACAAGGAGAAAGCAAAAAGGTGGCATGATAGAAAGCTATCATCTAGAGTCTTTGAGCCATGACAGAAGGTTCTGCTATTTAACTCTAGGCTCAGATGTTCCCTGGGAAACTAAAATCCCGGTGGAAGGGACCATATGTCATTACAAGTGTGTCACCATATGGATATGTAGAGCTTCAGGATATTGACTCTAACAAAAAGTTCATTGTTAATGGACAGAGAGTTAAGCATTATCTTGAAGGCAATGTTGAGCAAGAATGCTCAAGACTGAGACTGGATTAAAGCTCAGTAAAGTCTAGCTAAAGACAGTAAAGAAGCGCTTGCTGGGAGGCAACCCAGCCATTAGCAAAGGTGTTGTTATTCAAATAATAATTATACGAGTTAATATAGTTTATTTTTAAGGTATATGGTCAATTACAGAGCTTTACAGAGTAACAGAAGAGTCCAGAACAGAAAAATAGAGAAGCCAATGGAAAAGAAGCTTACTAACGTTTAAATGCCAGTAAAGGTAGCAAACTGAGTGTTAAACGCCCAAATGGATATCATTCTAGGCGTTTAACGCCAGTAAAGGTACCATTCTGGGCATTTAGAAAAACGCCCAGTGACAAAGGCTTTCTGGCATTTAACGCCAGCCAGGGTACCTGGCTGGGCATTAAACACGCTATCATTCTGGGCGTTTAATGCCAAAACAGCAAGGGGGAGGGAATTTCGTATCCAATTCAAATTTTTTTTCAAATTTCTTGTTTTAATTCATAATTTTCTGCATAAAAATACTAGAAATCTTCATCTTTCAATCCCCATTTCATTTCAAAAAAATTAATAATCTTATAAAATCTGTGCAATTTCTTTTCAATTCTTTTTCAAAACATCTTTTAAAACTCATTTATCTCTCCAATTCCTTCCCAAATCTTTTTCATTCATCCATATTATCTTTTATTTTTTATGCATTAACAAAAATTCAGATTTTACCTCCTCATATCTCTTTCATATCTTTTAAATTTTCAAATCCTATCTTTTTCACATCATGTTTATCTTTTATCAAATCATATCTTTCTATCTTTTCTTTTTCAAAAAATTTGAAACCCATTCCCTCCCTCCCTTTTAAAATACATTCGGCCACCTTCCTAGACCCATCATTCGAATCTATCTCTCCCTTTCTTCCTCTTCTTTCTTTGTTTTACTTGAGGACTAGCAAACCTCTAAGTTTGGTATATTTTTTCGTGATCACTGAGTCAAAACAGACCAAGATCATGGCCCCTAAAGGAAAACTGATGAGCGGATAATTTATACACTTTTTGGCATTGTTTTTAGTATGTTTTTAGTAGTTTTAGTTGAGTTCTTAGTATATTTTTATTAGTTTTTAGTTAAAATTCACTTTTCTGGACTTTACTATGAGTTTGTGTGTTTTTCTGTGATTTCAGGTATTTTCTGGCTGAAATTGAGGGACCTGAGCAAAAATCTGATTCAGAGACTGAAAAGGACTGCAGATGCTGTTGGATTCTGACCTCCCTGCACTCGAAGTGGATTTTCTGGAGCTACAGAAGCCCAATTGGCGCGCTCTCAACGGCATTGGAAAGTAGACATCCTGGGCTTTCCAGCAATATATAATAGTCCATACTTTGCCCAAGATTTGATGGCCCAAACTGGCGTTCAAAGTCACCTCAAGAAATTCCAGCGTTAAACGCCGGAACTGGCACCAAAATGGGAGTTAAACGCCCAAACTGGCATAAAAGCTGGCGTTTAACTCCAGAAAAAGTCTCTACACGAAATTCCTTCATTGCTCAGCCCAAACACACACCAAGTGGGCCCGGAAGTGGATTTTTATGTCATTTACTCATCTCTGTACACCCTAGGCTACTAGTTTTCTATATATAGGACCTTTTACTATTGTATTTTCATCTAGAGATCTTTGGATTGTTTTTGATCCTTTGATCATCTTTGGACATCTAGTTCTTAGATCAATTGGGGGCTGGCCATTCGGCCATGCCTAGACCTTGTTCTTATGTATTTTCAACGGTGGAGTTTCTACACACCATAGATTAAGGTGTGGAGCTCTGCTGTACCTCGAGTATTAATGCAATTACTATTGTTCTTCCATTCAATTCCGCTTGTTCTTTTACCAAGATATCACTTGTTCTTCAACATGATGAAGGTGATGATTGACGCCCATCACCATTCTCACCTATGAACAAGGTGACTGACAACCACTCTTGTTCTACAAGCATTCGAGGCTTGGTGAATATCTCTTGGATTTCTGATTGCATGATGCATGGTTGATCGCCTGACAACCGAGTGCTCGCCTGACAAACGAGCCAGCCATTCCGTGAGATCAGAGTCTTCGTGGTATAGGCAAGAACTGATGGCGGCATTCAAGAGAATCCGGAAGGTCTAACCTTGTCTGTGGTATTCTGAGTAGGATTCAATGACTGAATGACTGTGACGTGCTTCAAACTCCTAGCAGGCTAGGGCGTTAGTGACAGACGCAAAAGTATCAATGGATATTATTCCGGCCTGAACGAGAACCGACAGCTGAATTCCGCTATGCCGTGACAGGACATATGCAATCGCTTTCACTGAGAGGATGGGAGGTAGCTGCTGACAACAGTGAGACCCTACACAAGCTTGCCATGGAAAGGAGTAAGAAAGGATTGGATGAAGACAGTAGGAAAGCGGAGAGACGGAAGGGAAGGCATCTTCATACACTTGTCTGAAGCTCTTACACCAATGATATACATAAGTATCACTATCTTTATCTTCTATGTTATTTTCGTTCATCATCATATATATTTGAGTTTGCCTGACTAAGATTTACAAGATGACCATAGCTTGCTTCAATGCTAACAATCTCCGTGGGATCGACCCTTACTCACGTAAGGTTTATTACTTGGACGACCCAGTGCACTTGCTGGTTAGTTGTGCGAAGTTGTGTAATGCCATGGAATTGAACCACCAAGTTTTTGGAGTTCATGACCAGGGATTATTTGAGTTGTGAAAAAGTATTGTTCACAATTTCGCGCACCAAAAACAAACCACTCCAAGAGGCAAGAAAGAAAACAATCCAAAACCTTGGATACATGAGAGGTTCTGCACTAAAGAACATGCAGACCATTACTTCAAAATTGTGTGCCAAAGATCAGTGATCCCGGAAGTTAAATTTAATCTGAAAGAAGACGAATATCCAGAGATCCAAGAGCAGATTCGAAACAGGAGCTGGGAAATCCTGGCTAATCCTGAGATACATGTTGGAAGAAACATGATCCATGAATTCTATGCAAATCTGTGGATGACAAATAAGCAAAGAATAGAGGGAACTGCCTTCCATACCTTTCCGACTGTAGTCAGAGGAAAGGTTATTTACTTCTATCTTTATAAAGTGAGAGAAGTCCTCAAACTTCCTCAGCTACAAGATGATCTAGAATCCTTTAATAGGAGAATGGCTAAAGATAAAAAGTTGGATCGAGTTCTAGAGGACATATGCCTCCCTGGAACCAAGTGGATAACCAACTCAAAAGGTGTCCCAAACCAGCTGAAGAGAGGAGATCTCAAACTAGTCGCTAGGGGCTAGCTAGATTTTATTGGGCGTTCTATACTTCCCACCAATAACCGATCTGAAGTCACTGTCAAAAGGGCAGTGATGATTCACTGTATTATGCTAGAAAAAGAAGTGGAGGTTCATCAGCTGATTTCTTGTGAGATTTACATATTTGCAAGCAAGGAATCCACTGAGGACGAATTGGCTTACCCAAGCTTGATTAGTCTATTATGTAAAGATGCGGGGGTGAAGATAGGAATGGATGAGTACATCCCAGTTGAACGTCCAATCACCAAAAAGGTAATGGATGGACCTTAAGTTCAAGACAACCTTATCAAGAGGAGGGCACATGAGCTCCTCCCAGAAATTCCTCAATTTGACTATTGTGCCCGCTTAAAGCATCTATCACCAAGCTGCAAGAAACTATGGATTAACTCAAAGGAGAGCAGCAGAATCAGAATAGCATGCTCTGCAAACTGCTTAAAGAACAGGAGAAGCAAGGGAGTGAGATACAGGAGCTAAAGTGCCAGAAGCTGTCCTTTGATGAGCTAGCCGTCCCACAGATTGAGGGAGCATCTCTCTCTCAAAATAAAGGTTGTTGAGTCCTAACTTTGTGATAACTTCTGTTATTAGAGACCTATTTTAGGATTGCGTGAGTATTAGTATTAGAGTTGCATGAGCATTAGTGTTATTTTTATCAATTTGGGTATAATTTACTCCTCTTATCATCATCAAACATGAATAAAATAGTAGATTTTTTTAGAAGAACAAGGGTGCAAATATTTTGAGTACAAAATAAGAAAAATTCAAATTATTTATATGTGTTGGTATTACTTTAGCTCTCTGAATGAATGCTTGAACAATACATATTTTTTATTGTAAAGTTTATGAATGTTAAAATTGTTGGCTCTTGAAAGAATAATGAAAAAAGAGAAGTGTTATTGATAATCTGAAAAATCATAAAATTGATTCTTGAAGCAAGAAAAAGCAGTGAAAAATACAACGCTTGAAAAAAAACTAAAAAAAATAGGCAAAAAAAAAGAAAGAAAGAAAAAGAAAAAGCAAGCAGAAAAAAGCCGGTAACCCTTTAAAATAAAAGGCAAGGGTAAAGAGGATCCAAGTCTTTGAGCATCAGTGGATAGGAGCGCCCAAAGGAATAAAATTCAGGCCTAAGCTGCTAAATCAAGCTGTCCCTAACCATGTGCTTGTGTCATGAAGGTCCAAGTGAAAAGCTTAGGACTGAGTGGTTAAAGTTGTGATCTAAAGCAAAAGAGTGTGCTTAAGAACTCTGGACACCTTTAACTGGGTACTCTAGCAAACCTGAGTCACAATCTGAAAAGGTTCACTCAGTTATGTGTCTGTGGCATTTATGTATCCGGTGGTAATATGGAAAACAAGATGCTTAGGATCACAGCCAAGACTCATAAGTTGTTGTGTTCAAGAATCAACATACTTAACTAGGAGAATCAATAACACTATCTAAATTCTGAGTTCCTATGGATGCTAATCATTCTGAACTTCAAATGATAAAGTGAGATGCCAAAACTATTCAAAGCAAAAAGCCTCTAAGCCCCGCTCATCTAATTTGAATTTGAGCTTCATTAAAGATTCTGAGATGTTATTGCACCATAATCTTCTTTTTATCCTATTTTATTGTCTAGTTGCTTGGGGACAAGCACAGTTTAAGTTTGGTGTTGTGATGAGCGGATATTTTATACGCTTTTTGGTAGTGTTTTCATATAGTTTTTAGCATGTTTTATTCACTTTTTGTAATGTTTTTATTAATTTTTATTCAAAAATCACATTTCTAGACTTCACTATGGGTTTGTGTATTTTTTCTATAATTTTAGCTTTTTTCTGGCTAAAATTGAGGGACATGAGCAAAAATCTGATTCAGAGGTTGAGAAAGGAATGCAGATGCTGTTGGATTCTAACCCTCTTGCACTCGAAATGGATTTTCTAGAGTTACAAACGCCCAATTTGCGCGCTCTCAATTGCGTTGGAAATTAGACATCTTGGGCTTTTCAGCAATGTATAATAGTCCATACTTTTTCCGAGATTTGATGGCCCAAACGGGTGTTAAACGCCAACCAGAAACCCTTTTCTGGCATAAAACGCCAGAACTGGCACGAAAACTGGAGTTAAACGCCCAAACTGGCAGCAAAGCTGGCGTTTAACTCCAAGAATGGCCTATGCACGTGAAAGCTTTAAAGCTCAGCCCAAACACTCACCAAGTGGACCCCAGAAGTGGATTTCTGCACTATCTGCACTAAGTTACTCATTTTCTGTAAACCTAGGTTACTAGTTTAGTATAAAAACTTCTTTTAGAGATTCATTTGGGGACTTATGATATTTTTTACATTTCATATTGTATCTTCTACGGCATAAGTCTCTAAAACCCATAGGTGGGGGTGAGGAGGTCTGTTGTGTTTCAATGAATTAACACAATTACTACTGTTTTCTATTTAATCACGCTTGTTTCCGCTCTAAGATACTCACTCGTACTTTAATATGATGACGAAGGTGATGATCCGTGACAATCATCATCATTCTCAAACTTATGAACATGTGCTTGACAACCACTTCCGTTCTATCTGAGCTCAACATAGTCATTGGACGACAGCTTGAGTGCATATCTCTTGGGTTTCTGATCCACAAATTTGACTTGCCTCTCCTGACAACAGAGTATTCAAATTTGTGAGATTAGAACCTTCGTGGTAGAGGCTAGAAACAATTGGTAGCATTCCTGAGATCCGGAAAGTCTAAACCTTGTTTGTGGTATTCCGAGTAGGGTCTGGAAAGGGATGACTGTGACGAGCTTCAAACTCACTAATGTTGGGCACATTGACAGTGTGCAAAAGGATAAAGAGATCCTATTCCGACACAAGTGAGAACTGATAGATGATTAGCCGTACAGAAACTGTACCTGGACCATTTTCACTTAGAGGACGGATGGTAGCCATTGAAAACGGTGATCCCCAACATACAGCCTGCCATAGAAGGAGCCTTGCGCGTTTGAGAGAGGAAGACAGTAGGAAAGCAGAGATTCAGAAGACAGAGTGATGCGGGTGCATCATTGCCTGTTTTTTTATAGTTATTTCAGTAGGTTTTAGTTAGTTTTCATACAAATTTTGCCAATAAATGAGTAATAGCATGAAAAATCTCTTCATGAAACAAAATCTTAAGCATAGGTGAATTTTAGTTAATATACAGGGTAAATATGATGAAATAGATTACACTAAGTGAAGTTATGATTGTGGGCATTATTAGCACACTTAGTATAATGAAGTTTGTCTTGTATGTTACTTTGATACACCTTGTGTATTTGATTTCAGACCAAAAGAAGCAAAGAAGAGCCACGTTAGTGGCTACGTTAAGCACTAACGTGGCCATTAACGTGGAAGAAAAGAGAAGCCCCAACGTTAGTGAGAAAGTTAATGGCATTAACTTTGAAGAAGGAGAGCAAGGAACGTTAGTGGCAAAAGTAAACACCACTAACGTTAGCGAAGGGCAAGAAGATCCACGTTAGTTTCCACGTTAGTTACATTAACATGGGAACTAACATGGAAGAAAAGGGAAACTCCAACGTTAGTGGAAAAAGTGAACGCCACTAACGTTTGCGAAGCCAAGAACACCCACGTTAGTGCCACTAACATGGGCATTAACGTGGAAGAAAGGAGGCAGCTGTGAAAGTTAGTAGAAAAAGTGAATGCAACTAACGTTTTCGAAGCAAAGAAGGCCTACGTTAGTGGCCACGTTAGTGCCACTAACGTGGGCAAAATCTCCCCCGGCAGCCTGACCATGCCTTCTTAAAACAAGAATAACTTAAGCCACAAAGCTCCAAATGAGGTGATTCCAGTGGCATTGAAAAGTAGAATTCCAGAGCTTTCCAGGAATATATGGCACTAAATGGTGAACACTAAATTTGAGGGAGAACATCTGTCCCAAAAGTGCAAAGATGAACATGGTATCAACCTGTAGTAAGGCCAGCTGACCTCTTCACCTTCTAAGAAATGTAACTCGCGTTGTAGAGCTCCAAATGATGCGCTTCAAAAAGCGTTGGAAAGTAGACATCCAGGGTTTTTCAAAAATATATAATAGTATGGGGTGGACATTAATTTTGAGCTCTTGAACCTGGCAATATTAATCCCCTGAACGCTAACGTTGTTGGCACTCACTTTTGCCAATAACGCCAGCGACTATGCCAGCGACCCTGTCCTCTTGAAAGGAGCATAACGTGAGTTACAGAGGTCCAATTGAGATGATTCTAGTTGTGTTAGAAAGCTGACATTCATAGATTTCCAACGATATATAATGGTCTATCGTGGGCATGCAATTGGAGCACAAACAATAGGCATCTTCTAAGCCCCAAAAACACCAACTGGGTAGCAAGTGTGACGTTAGCCACACAAACTTCAGCACTAACGCCACACTTGTAGCGTTGGTATGGCTGACGGTAACACTAATGATTACCACCTGGACCTCAACTTTATTCACTTCTCTTTCAAGGACCACCCAACCTCAAGCAAGCAAGCCCACAAGTGTCAACTAATGAACAACTAACTCTTTTCATTAGGTTAGAGAGCTCTATTGCATTTAATGGATCAATTGTAGTTTCCATTCTTCTACTTCTTTATTTTCTCTTGATTTTACTAGAAAGCTTTCATTCTTCAACCAATTGGTTAGTTGTCTTGGAAAAGAAACTCTCCATAATTGGATCTCCTCTGAGCCTTGGAAGAGGAATGAGGAGATCATGCTAGAAATGCTTTCTCATGTTGGACCAAATTGGGGTTTGGATGGATATAGTGACATAAAATCCTACCAATACTTTGATTTGGAAATTCATGTGGTATAATCAGTGACCATACTTTATCTTTCCCATGAGCAATTAAATCAAGAAATTGAGCAATTGTTCAAGCTTAGAGAGATTGGGTTGCCAAGGAATTGGGATCCAATCACCTAAGATTGCCAAGGAGATCAATGAATGCATTGATTGAGGAAGAGATAAGAATGAACTTGATCCGGAGGATTGCAATATCTCTTGATCCCAATGTTCATTTTTAGTTCTTACATTTACTTTATAGTCATTTACTTTCTTGCCATTTACTTTTCTGCACTTTATTGCTTTCTTTACTTTTATGCCATTTACATTTCCTTGTCACTTATCACTCCAATATGATTCGTCTAACTAGGATAATCAATTAACCATTGATTGCTTAATCCGTTAATCCCTGTGGATTCGACCTCACTCTATTGTGAATTTTTACTTGACGACAATTCGGTATACTTGCCAAAGAGAAATTTGTTGAGAGACAAGTTTCCGTGCATCACAGAGCATCTCTGAAACCTCAACTTTTCTCCATTACTGAATAACAAGTATCATTCATTTCATTCTCTTTTACTTTTTGCAACAAAATCCTTTCTATCATTAATCTCCTGACTAAGAGTTACAAGATAACCATAGCTTGCTTCAAGCCGGTAATCTCTGTGGGATCGACCCTTACTCACGTAAGGTATTACTTGGACGACCGAGTGTACTTACTGGTTAGTTGTGCGGAGTTATGAAAAGTGTGATCACAATTTTGTGCACCAGGTTACTAGCCTAAGTGTCCATGAATATTATATACTACATAGAGGAAACGAAACCAAACCATGGCTGATTCCCAATATGAACCCAGTGAGCTTTCAACCAAAATTCAACCACCAATGTAGCTCCAACAAGCACCAATCAAGCTCCAAACTCACAATAATCAAGCTATATACATATAAATCACCACAAAATCAACCTAGGGCTCATCCTAAATCAAAAGTTCACAAGATTTCAAAGCCTCTTACCTTTTTCACAGATTTGGATGTCAAAACCCAAAGTTAAGCAAGGATTAAAGTGAACCTAAACACCAAGAATCACAAAAACTGACTTAGCCAAAAACCCTAGGTACCCAAAATTTTGAAGAGAATAACTGGGAGGATTTCGAGCTTACCTCTAGAGTTTCTTGGATGGGTTTTGTAGAGCTCTTCACCAGGAACGTGTATCCGCTGACGCACGCAAATCGGAGCTCTATAGCTCAAGATATGAGCTTGGAAAGATTGAGGTGAAAAGGTTTTCTGGTTCCTCTCCTCCCTTTCTCAAATTCTGAACTCTATGTGTGTGTGTTTATGAGGTTAGGGTTCATTAAATGAACCTTTATATATGTTGGACTTGGGTCCGGTTCAACCCGTTAGCGTTTTTTGTCCGTTTGGCCCAACTTCGGGCCAAACCTTTAAAATTAATGCCCATTTTTCCATTTCTACTATTTTTCTAAGGATTTTGACCATTTTTACTTTTTCTCGGGCAACACGGGGCAGACTTGAACCAGTTCAACTGGTTCAAATGCCGGTTCGTGATTTTTCACGATTTTTTGCAGAAAACACATTTTCTGACTCGGAAAGATCCACTGAGTCCAAAAATGAGGTTTAAAACCTCAAATTCTCACTCTAACTTTCCGGAATCAAATTTGGTAATCTAACCACATAATTAACCGGTTCGATTAATTGCGGTTCTTATACCTTTTGTGTAAGTGAGCTATTTGGAATGAAGGCCTTAATCATATAAAAGTATTCATACATAAAATAATGGACATAAAGAATCAAACAAATCAAATATTACAATCATATAAAGAGAATAATACACACAAAAAATGAAAATAGTGGTTATATAATGTAACCACACAATTAGGCTCAAAACTAAAATGCTTATGTGTTCTTAGGTCAAAAAAATGTTCCACAGTATGTAATTTAGGATTTTTTATGTGTTTCATGAAAATTTTTTACCCAAATCAATTAGGATGTCAATGCCCTATTTAGAATCTTTTTCTCGGAAAATTTCATTATTTTGACTAAGATTATTACATATATATGCAACCTAGAAAATGCAACTAAGAATTCTAAAAGACCTAATAATAAAAGAAAAATAAAATGTGAAAGTGTTAGGATTAGAAATTGTCACCCAAAAACGGCTGATTGGTTGGACGACCTCCCCACACTTAAAACTTTTCGGATTGCCACCTTCAGCTGGTGTATCAACCGGTTGTTGCGTGTTCTTTCTCCTGCTTCCCTTGTTCCTTATGGTGAACCATCCATAAAAAATAGAAAATAACACCGTATGATGAGAAAATGCAAAAGTAAGGAAGCGTAGATTGTTGGAATGAGGTAATGATCACTAGAATGAAGTGAGTGGATCAATGTGTGACATTAAGAAAAAACAGTGTGTGTATTCTTGGTTGCTCGTGGTTTAGAACACACACACTAGCATGAAAAGCTATGTCACAATTACAAAAGAAACATACACCTCACTCATTTTAGTGTGCTTGAGGTATTTCAAAGAAAACTTTTAAGGTTAAGACAAACAACTAGTAAAGGAGCATAAAAGCACTCAAGCAAGAATCAAGTAATCGTAAAATGGATGATGAAGGACATTGATTGATGTGCGAGGAAACTTAATAAACCAAATAAAATATAGAGCTCACATATCAAACAATGACACACATTAAAGTTTGTTTGCATCACCTAATTGACATAAAGTTGGAAAACATGGGTGCTATGTGATTTAGAAAAGAGAGATATAAGTTGAAAATCAATCACATAGCAAGCATGGTCCATATAGCTTGAGAAATTCAAAAATATGTCCCTAGGTGAGTGATAAACCCCATTTGTAGGGTTTATCTTGTGCTTGATTTAAAGGATTTTACGACCTTTTACCCACATTTATCCATTGAAATAGCATGGTTTTATAACTTCTCCTTTAATTGTGCTTAAGAGTGAAAACATGTTTTTTAGGTCTTAAAATAAATAAATTTAATTCACCTTGATTCCATTAGATTCCTTGATATGTTTGTTAAGTGATTTAAGGTTTAGGAGGCAAAAATTGGATCAAGGGAATGAAGAAAGAAAGCATGAAAAGTTGGAGAACTCATGAAGAAATGAAAGAACCGGAAAGCTGTCAAGCCGACCTCTTCGCACTTAAACGACCATAACTTGAGCTACAAAGGTCCAAATGATGCGGTTTCAGTTGGGTTGGAAAGCTAGCATCCGGGGCTTCGAAATGATATAAGATTTTCCATAGTTGCACCTCGCATAGGGGCGCACACGTGCACGGTACGTAGACGCGCTGATGGTGGCACATGACCCACTTAATGCAACATGTGGCCAGCGATTTTAGAAGCCTTGTGGGCCCAATCCAACTCATTTCTGATGCTATTTAAGCCAAGGATTGAAGGGGAATCAACATACTTTTCATACTTTAGATGTTAGTTACCATTAGCATAGTTTAGTAGTTAGTTAGTTTCTAGAGAGAGAAGCTCTCACTTCTCTCTAGGATTAGGATTAGGATTAGGTTTAGTTCTTAGATCTAGGTTTTAATTCATTTTCTTCTACTTCTACCTTTCAATTCTTTGTTGTTACATTCATCTTCCTCTATTCTTTTGTTGTAATTTCCTTTATGTTGTTCTTATACTTTGTTGTAGATCTACTTTTGTTCCTCCTATTCTCTTTCAATTCAATTAGAGGTAATTCATAATAATTGTGTTCATTTGATTTGTTGTTGTTTAATTCCTTGCAATTGAGTAGTGTAGATTTACTTTTCTTGCAATTTTACTATGCTTTCCTTTTATGCCTTCCAAGTGTTTGATGAAATGCTTGGTTGGATTTTAGAGTAGAATTTTATACTCTTGGCTTGGAAAGGTAACTTAGGACCTCTTGAGTTACTAATGTCCAAGTAATTGATGATTGGGATCCATTGACTCTAGTTCTCACTAATTGAATTAGTGGAGAGTTAGGACTTATGGACTAGGATTGATATAGCTCATTTGACTTTCCTTTACTACTAGTTAGAGGATGATTTAATGAGATTAATCCTTGCCAATTCTCATATTGTGGTTAGTGATTAGGATAGAGATCCTTGACCACCAACCCTTGCCAAGATCTTTTTAGGCCTTAGTTTACTTTCTTGTCATTTATCTTTCATGCTTCTTATCAAAATCCCAAAATAACTCACAACCAATAACAAGACACTTTATTGTAATTCCTAGGGAGAACGACCTGAGGTTTGAATACTTCGGTTTATAAATTTTAGGGGTTTGTACTAGTGACAAACAACTTTTTGTATGAAAGGATTATTGATTGGTTTAGAAACTATACTTGCAACGAGAATTCATTTGTGAAATTCTATACCATCAAAAATCCAATCATCAGTGAGCTTACAATCCAATTTCACAATTGAAACATTATGCCAAAATGACTAGTTTTAAGTATATGTAGAGTACATAATTAAACAATTAAGGGTCAATATGTCATTAAGGCATAAGCATAATATATGTATGCATAAGATCAAACAACTCAATGCATTATGATAAATGCACATCATCCAACATCAAGAAATCGCCCAATCAAAGTTAAAGAATTCAAATCACATGGTGGCCAAATCACGCAATTCAAAAGATTGAGAAAGCTTTGAAGGCAGAGTCAAAAGTACTTGGTATACACAAAATTAAGCACGAAGAACTCAATACCAATCAACAAAGTATAACCTCAATAAATAGATCCAACAATGAATATCAACAAAAATTATGCTAAAATAGCATCAAGGTAGTAATCAGCAGCAAATCAAATCACTAATCCAACACCTATCACTTAAAACAAAAATTAAGCCAACTAACTAACTAACTAACTAGTTAACTAACTAACTATAGAAAATAATGGTCATTGGTAATGGTGGTGGTAGATGATGGTTGGAGAGGGGGAAGAAGAGAAGAGAAGAGAAAACGAGGAAAGAAATGGAGATAAGAAAAGAAAAGAAGTGTGAGAGATAGGGGTTTCCACGCGTACGTGTGGATCACGCGTAGGTGATGAGCGGATATTTTATACGCTTATTGGCATCAATTTCATATAGTTTTTAGTATGTTTTGTTTAAGTTTTATTATATTTTCATAGGTTTTAGTGTAAAATTCAAATTTTTTTATTCTACTTTGAGTTTGTGTGTTTTCATGCAATTTCAGGTATTTTTTGGCTGAAATTGAGGAGTTGGAGCAAAAATCTGATTCAGAGACAGAGAAAGCACTGCAGATGCTGTTTAAATCTGACCTCCTTGCACTCGAAAGAGCTTTTCTGGAGCTACAGACATCCAAATGGAGCGTTCTCAATGCCTATGGAAAGATAACATCTAGAGCTTTCTCGAAATATATAATAATCCATACTTTGCTTCAAAATAAAAGGTCCAAAACTGGCATTCAATGCCAGCCATCTACCTCAGCGTAGGTGTCCAACGCCCACCAAGGGGAGACCAGGGTCCAAATGCCCAAAGAGGTGCCCCTAGCTAGCGTTTAACATCCTAGAGCCCTTCTAGCACGTGGATCTCAATCAAGCTCATCCCAAACACTCACCAAGTGGGCCCCAAAAGTTATTTTAGCACTAAAAGACTGTTTTACCCTTCTTATGTAATCTTAGTCATTAGTTTAGTATTTAAGGGATATTTTACATGATCTGAAAAAGAAGACCTTTTGACACTTTTCACATTTTTCATATTGTATTCTCTATCAGTATGAGTTTCTAAACCCCCTAGGTTGAGGGGAGGAGCTCTGTTGAGTTTTATGGATTAATAACGTCCTACTGTTCTTTCTCAATTCGTGTTTGATTCTCTATTCTAAGATGTATCTTCGTTCTTCATTCTAAGACCGCGTGCCTGACAACCACCTGTGTTCTTCTTGGGTTCACGTGAATACGTAACTGGAAAGCAATGAACCACTAGATTGATTATACATCTCTTAGACGGCTAATCCACGACTTTGTTGGGGACTTCTCGAGGCACCAGTTCAGCCGAAGTATGGGAAGATTAGAGTCTTTGTGGTAGAGGCTAGAACCCAAAGGCGCAGCATTCTCTGATCTGGAAGATTTGACCTTGTCTGTGCATTTTGAGTAGGATCACTAAGGAAAATGAACTGCAGAAGCTTCACCCTCAATCAGAATGGATCCACACTAACTGGGGTTCAGATTTGGAGGAGCATTGGCGACCTCTCAACCTACGTTAATCACATACAGCCTGCCATAGAAGAAATTATTCACAGTTGAAGAAGACAGTAAGACCGGATTAATCCAGAAGAATAAAGCATCTCCAAACCTTAACCATCTTCTTATCACAGTTTACACAACTTCTGAGTTAAGTTCTCTTTATTTCTTTTTATGCATTTAAACAAATCCAACAATTTTTCTATCCGCTTGACTAATATCTACAAGATAACCATAGCTTACTTCAAACCACAATCCTCATGGGATCGACCTTAACTTGCTCAGGTATTACTTAGACGACCCAGTGCACTTGCTGGTTCAGTTGTACAAAGTGTGGGAATTCGTGCACCAAAGTTTTGGCGCCGTTGTTGGGGATTGTTCGAGTTTGGACAACTAACGGATTATCTTTTTGCTTAAATTAGGTATTGTTTTTAATTTTGTTTAAGTCTTTTTATTTTCTTCTTCTTTTTTCGAAAAAATTTCAAAAATTTTTCAAAAACCTTTTCTTTTCTTTATTTCATCTTTGTTTTTGGTTTGAGCCTTTTGTTTTTGTTCTTATTGAATTTTCGAAATTCTTTGAGTCTTTTTCTAAAAATTTTCAAAATTAGTATCTTTTGTTTGAGTCTTGAGTCAATCTTTAAGTTTGGTGTCTTCTTGTGTCTTTTCTTTAAAATTTTTGAAATTAAAGTCTTTGGTTTTCAAATATTTTAAGTTTGGTGTCTTTTGCATGTTCTTGTTTTCTTTGAATTCTTTGAGTTCTGTTCTTGGTGTTCTTCTTGATCTTCAAAGTGTTCTTGTTTTTCTTCTTGTTTTGATCTTAAAAGTTTTAAGTTTGGTGTCTTTTGGTGTTTTTTCCTTTCAATTTTCAAAAATTTAGTGACTTAGATCTAAAAATTTTAAGTTTGGTGTCATTTAGTTGTTTTTCTCTTTCTTCATTAAATTCAAAAATCAAAATAAAATATCTTTTCTTATCTTTAATTTAATTTTCGAAAATCAACAACATATTTTTCAAATTTTAATTTCAAAATCATTATCTTATCTTAGTTTTAAATTTCAAAATCCAAATCTTTTCAAAATCAAATCTTTTAAAAAAATCATATCTTTTTCAAAATCTTATCTTATCTTATTTCAAATTCAAATTTTAAAATTCAATTTTAAAATTCAAAATTTAAATTTCAAATTTCAAATTTCAAAATCAAATATTTTTCAAAAATCAAATTTCAAATCTTATCTTCTTCAATTTCTTTTCAAATCTTTTCTTTTCAAGTTTGATTATTTCTTATCTTATCTTTCTTTTAAAATTTAAATTTCAAATCTTTTTAAATTAGAAACAAACTTTTTTATTTTTATTTCAAATCTTTTTAATTTAAAACTTATCTTTTCTTAACTTCCTTATCTTATCTTTCTTACCTAGCTTATCTTATCTTTTCTAATTTCAAATTTTAAAATCAAATATTTTTCAAATCTTTTCAATTTCTTATCTTATCTTTTCTAATTTTAAATTTTAAATTCAAATATTTTCTAATATTCTATCTTATATTGTTTTCAAATCCTTTCTTAATTAATTATTTGTTTCCTCTTTCTTCTTTTTCAAAACTTCTTAACTACTTCTTATCTCCTCTAATTTTCAAAAATTCTCTTCTTTTTCGAAATTCATTAATTAATTTTCAATTCTTTTTAATTAATTAATCTTTATTTTCAAATTTAATTAATAAATAAAATAAAAATATTTTAATTCTTGTTTTTTTTTTACTTCTAATATTCGAATTCTTCTTCTCCTTCTTCTATCTTCATTCTTCTTTCTCGTCTTCTTCACATCTCACTGGGAGTTCTGTGTCCTCTAGCATAGAAGCTTCCTTTCTTGTTGTATCTGTGTTTTCTTGTTTATGACCAGGAAAGGGATAAAGAGCCTCTCTTTAATCTTGATCCTGAACTTGAGAGGACTTTAAGGAGGAGCTTACAACAAGTTAAAGCACAACACTCCGAAAAAAACATCCTAGAAAATTTTGAACAGGAAGTTGACAAAATGGCAACCGAACCTAATCATGAAGGAGAGGCAAGAAAGGTTCTTGGTTCTTACACCAATACTACCTCTGACTTCTATGCAGAAGTATCTCTATACCTGCTGGTGCACGAAATTGTAAATCACACTTTTCACAACTCGTACCACTAACCAGCAAGTGCACTGGGTCGTCCAAGTAATACCTTACGTGAGTAAGGGTCGAATCCCACGGAGATTGTCGGCTTGAAGCAAGCTATGGTTATCTTGTAACTCTTAGTCAGGATAATAATAAATTTCAGTTTTAATTGGTAGTAAATAAAAAGCATGGATTAAATAGTACTTATTATGCAGTAATGGAGAATATGTTGGAGTTTTGGAGATACTTTGTCTTCTAAATCTCTGCTTTCCCCCTGTCTTCTTCTTCACGCACGCAAGGTTCCTCCTATGGCAAGCTGTATGTTGGTGGATCACCATTGTTAATGGCTACCATCCGTCCTCTCAGTAAAAATGGTCCAGGTGCGCTGTCATTGCATGACTAATCATCTGTCGGTCCTCACTCATGTTGGAATAGGATCCATTGATCCTTTTACGTCTGTCACTACGCCCAACCTTTGTGAGTTTGAAGCTCGTCACAGTCATGCAATCCCTGAATCCTACTTGGAATACCACAGACAAGGTTTAGACTTTTCGGATTCTCAAGAATGCTGCCAATGGATTCTAGCTTATACCACGAAGACTCTGATTAAAGAATCCAAGAGATGCTCATTCAATCTAAGATAGAACAGAGGTGGTTGTCTGGAATGCGTTCATAGATTGAGAATGGTGATGAGTGTCACGGATCATCACATTCATCATATTGAAGTGCGAATAAATATCTTAGATAGAAACAAGCGTGTTTGAATAAAAAATAGAAATAATTGTATTAATCCATCGAGACACAGCAGAGCTCCTCACCCCCAACAATGGAGTTTAGAGACTCACGCCGTCAAAGATACAAAGTTCAGATCTAAAATGTCATGAGGTATAAAATAAATCTCTAAAAGTTGTTTAAATACAAAACTAGTAACCTAGGTTTACAGAAAATGAGTAAACTGAGATAGATAGTGCGAAAATCTACTTTTGGGGCCCACTTGGTGCGTGCTGGGGCTGAGACTTGACCTTTTCACGTGCCTGGGCTGTTTCTGGAGTTAAATGCCAGGTTGTAACCTGTTTTGGGCGTTTAACTCCAACTTGTAACCTGTTTCTGGCGTTTAACGCCAGAATAGAACATGGAACTGGCGTTAAATGCCAGTTTACATCGTTTATCTTCGAGCAAAGTATGGACTATTATATATTGCTGGAAAGCCCTGGATATCTACTTTCCAACGCAATTAAGAGCACGCCAATTGGTCTCCTATAGCTCCGGAAAATCCATTTCGAGTGTAGGGAGGTCAGAATCCAACAACATCAGTAGTCCTTTTTCAACCTGAATCAGATTTTTGCTCAAATCCCTCAATTTCAGCCAGAAAATACCTGAAATCACAAAAAAATACACAAAATCATAGTAAAGTCCAGAAATATAAATTTTGCATGAAAACTAATAAAAATATACTAAAAAGTAACTAGAACCTACTAAAAACTACCTAAAAATAATGCCAAAAAGCGTATAAATTATCCGCTCATCACCTGCCATTGGAGTTAACAACTTTGAGCTAAAACCTTAACTGGTGACCTTAGTTCAACAGGACCGCCAGTACCATGGACTTCCATAGGAAGATCCAAATAAATTCTTATCTGATTTCTTGCAGATATGTGACACAGTTAAGACCAATGGAGTGAGTTCTGAGGCCTATAAACTTATGCTCTTTCCTATTGCTGTAAGAGACAGAGTTAGAGTGTCGTCATATTCTCAGCCTAAAAAGACTCTTGACAACACATGGGAGAAGGTGGTCAATGCATTCTTGACCAAGTTCTTCCCACCTCAAAAGTTGAGCAGACTTAGGGTGGAAGTTCAAACTCTTAGACAAAAAGAGGGTGAATCCCTCTATGAAGCTTGGAAGAGATACAAGTAACTTATTAGAAGATATCCTCCCAACTTGATCTTAGACTCGACCACACTAGACATCTTCTATGATGGCCTTCCTGAGATATCCAAGATGTCACTGGATAATTCTGCTAGTGGATCACTCCACTGGAAGAAAACGCATGAAGAGGCAAGAGAACTCATTGACATGGTTGCAAACAACCAGTTTATGTACACTTCTGAAAGAAACCTGTAAATAATAGGGTACTTCAGAAAAAAGGAGTTCTTGAAGTTGACACTTTGAATGCCATATTAGCTCAGAACAAGATCTTGACCCAACAGATCAATATGATCTCTCAGCATTTGACTAAAATGCAAGTTGCATCTGACAACACTCAAAAAGCTTCTTCTGAAGTAAAAGCTTATGATCCTGACCAACCCACCATGGAAGAGGTGAATTACATGGGAGAACCCTATGGAAACACCCACAATCCCTCATGGAGAAATCATACTAACCTTTCATGGAAGGATCAACAGAAGCCTCAGCAAGGCTTCAACAACAATCAAGGTGGAAGAACCCAGAATAGGTTCAACAATAGACCACCATTCCCATCTTCTCAAAGGAATATGGAGACTTGACGTGGCAGAAATTGGCCGATTAAGAATTCATGGGAAAAATAGCGTTGCAAGTGCAATTCTTAACTGACTAAAATACGCTTATTAATTTAAAAAGGGGTTGTCACAAAATCTAGAATTAAAATATTGGGAATATAAATTCAGGTCGTCTCCGAACGAGTTGTAGAGGGAGTGCTCTTTACTGATCAGAGGTTTCTCAAGAGATTTTTTTGAGTTTAAGAAACAGAAAAATAAATAATAGTAAACGTAAGCAATGGAAATTAACGAGAGAATTTATATAATTCAAATAAAAGCCATGAACGGGAGGAGATTAATTGGAAGTTCTATCCTTGTTGAATTTCCCCAAGTGTAATAATAAAAGGTTGTTGTTGTACTTGGTCATCCCTTATATAATAAGGGAAAGTCAAGTAACTAACCAACTAACCCTATTACTCGCGTCCTAATCCTTTCCTAAGAAAGAATTAGAGTCAGAGACTAGAGAGTCAGCTAATAACTCCCAATTAAGATTAACACTTGAGTAATTCAACTCAAGGTTCTCCTCTTAATCAACTCCCAAACAAGTTGAGAAACTACTCTATTAACATGAATATAACTTTCACAGAATTAAGAAGGGAATAAAAGGAAGACATAATAAATAATAACTGAAAATTAATTAAAAGTAAAAATGGTTCTTTGCATTAATAAATTCTAAAAATAATCCAATTGTAACTCTGAACAAGAATTAAGGATATGGAAGAGTAAGGGACAAAGGAAACAAACTAGAATAATAGAGACTTCAACGGAGGTGATGACTCTTCTTAATATCCAAAGCAAAAGCAATAAAACTCTAATAAAAACTATGAATGTGAAGAAAACCTAGAGGAAGTAGTAGAAATCTCTCTCTAGATTCAAAACTAAAACTAAAAACTATGCGTAATGAGAATGTGTCTTGAGTCTCTACTATTCTCTGGCTCGAGTCTGTGTTTCTGCGCCAAAAACTGGGCTTAAAACTGGCCCGAAATAACCCTCAGCATTTTTCTACAACTGTTGTACGTCGCGCATGTCACGCGTACGCGTAGGTCACGCGTGCGCATCATTTGTCAAAACTCCTTGTCACGCGTACGCATCCCTTGGTGTAAAGTCTGGAGCTCCAGCTTCCTGGAGAGTGATCCTCCTGGGCTCCGCCATATTACCTGCACGTGAATCAACTGAATCAGTAGTAGAGGAGCCGGTTTCCTCCTCAAATGGCGCTTCAGATTTGCTCTCAGATAAGACTGGTGAAGTGGTTACAACCACTTCACCGCCCTCAGAGGCTAACCAACGCCGAGCCCGCCTAATACGTGAAAGAGTTCTTTCAATTTCAGGATCAAATGCGGCTAAGCTCGGATCAGGTAGTGAACGCATCATTCAATGAAAGAAACATACAGCTCATAGTAATAAAATAAAATAAAATAAAATGCAAATAAATAAATTCCAACCAATAAATTAGCACACTGTTGTAACTCCCCGGCAAGTACAGTTCTTAACCGACTAAAATCCACTTATCAATTTAAAAAGGGGTTGTCACAAAATCTAGAATTAAAATATCGGGAATATGAATCCCAGGTCATCTCCCAATGAGTTGCAGAGAGAGTGTTCTTTACTGATCAGAGGTTTTCAAGAGATTTTTTTGAGTTTGAAAAACAGAAAAATAAATAATAGTAAATGTAAGCACTGGAAATTAACGATAAAATTTATATAACTCAAATAAAAGCCTTGACCGGGAGGAGATTAATTGGAAGTTCTATCCTTGTTGAATTTCCCCAAGTGTAAAAATAAAAGGTTATTGTTCTACTTGGTCATCCCTTATATAATAAGGGAAAGTCAAGTAACTAACCAACTAACCCTATCGCTCGCGTCCTAATCCTTTCCTAAGAAAGAATTAGAGTGAGAGACTAGAGAGTCAGCCAACAACTCCCAATTAAGATTAACACTTGAGTAATTCAACTCAAAGTTCTCCTCTTAATCAACTCCCAATCAAGTTGAGAAACTACTCCATTAACATGAATATAACTTTCACAGAATTAAGAAGGGAATAAAAGGAAGACATAATAAATAATAACTAAAAATTAATTAAAAGTAAAAATGGTTCTTTGCATTAATAAATTCTAAAAATAATCCAATTGTAACTCTGAACAAGAATTAAGGATATGGAAGAGTAAGGGACAAAGGAAACAAACTAGAATAATGGAGACTTCAACGGAGGTGATGACTCTTCTCAATATCCAAAGCAAAAGCAATAAAACTCTAATAAAAACTATGAATATGAAGAAAACCTAGAGGAAGTAGTAGAATTCTCTCTAGATTCAAAACTAAAACTAAAAACTATGTGTAATGAGAATGTGTCCTGAGTCTCTGCTGTTCCCTGGCTCTAGTCTGTGTTTCTGCGCCGAAAACTAGGTCTAAAACTGGCCCAAAATTGCCGGCGGCATTTTTCTGCAACTGCTGTACGTCGCACATGTCACGCGTACGCGTAGGTCACGCGTGCGCGTCATTTGTGAAAACTCCTTGTCACGCGTACGCATCAGTCACGCATACGCATCCCTTGTATTCTGCGCTAATCACGCGTACGCGTCAGGTGCGCATGCGCGTCGCTATGGAATGCTTCAGATCACGCGCACGCGTGAGCCAGGTGTGCACGTCGACTCTCACTGGTCAGCTTCATTGTTTCTTTGTATTCCTTCCTTTTTTGCAAGCTTCCTTTCCATTCTCCCAGCCATTCTTGCCCTATAGAGCCTGAAAACATTGAACACACATATCACGGCATCGAATGGTATAGTGAGGGATTATAATCTAACAATTTAAGGGCTTAGAAAGCAGGTTTTCAATCATAGTATTAGATCAGGAAGGCAAATGTATAACATGCTTATTACATGGATAAATGTGAGAAGAATTTGATAAAAAATCACTCAATTGAGCACAAGATAAACCGTAAAATAGCAGTTTATCAAGACTCCTATGCAGAGCCTTTCTAACTTAGTTACTATAGTCTCCAACCTCTCTAAAACCATTCATAGTTTTATAACTGAAACAAGGTCCTCCTTTAGAAATTTGGAGGTACAAGTTGGTCAGCTAAGCAAGAGGATCCCTGAGACTCCTCTTGACACTCTTTCTAGTAACACTGAAGTGAACCTAAGAGAAGAGTGCAAGGCCATCACCATTGAGGCTGAGGCTAAACCTGGAGAGAATAGGATGACGTTGAACGCCAGTGAGGAAGCCCTCACTAGGCGTTCAACGCCTAAACTGGCAGGGACTCTGGCGTTGAACGCCAGGAAGGATGTTCCTCCTGGGTGTTCAACGCCCAACTTGGTAAAGGAACTAGCATTAAACGCCAGTGAAAGGGTACATGATGGGAGTTCAACGCCCAAAGAACCATCAGAACTGGCATTGAATTCCAGTGATGGCATACCTACTAAGTGTTCAGCACCTACAGAAGCAATTCCTATCCAGGAATTAAAGGAAGCCAAGGCTGATATAGAGACCATAGAGGTTCCTTTGCATGCACTCCTACAATGCACTCCTACAAAGTAATCAGTAGAAAATCAAATCATTAATCCAACACTTATCACTTAAAAACAAAATTTAAGCTAACTAACTAAGTAACTAATTAACTAACTAACTATAGAAAATAATGGTCATTGGTAAATGGTGGCGGTAGATGATGGTTAGAGAAGGGGAAGAAGAGAAGAGAAGAGAAAGCGAGGAAAGAAATGTAGATAAGAGAAGAAAAGAAGTGTGAGAGACAGGGGTTCCCATGCGTACATGTGGATCACGCGTAGGTGATGAGTGGATATTTTATACGCTTTTTGGCATAATTTTCATATAGTTTTTAGTATGTTTTGTTTTATATTTTCATAGGTTTTAGTGTAAAATTCACATTTTTGGATTCTACTTTGAGTTTGTGTATTTTTATGCAATTTCAATATTTCCTGGCTAAAATTGAGGAGTTGAAGCAAAAGTCTGATTCAGAGGCAGAGAAAGCACTACAGATGCTGTCTGGATCTGACCTCCTTGCATTCGAAAGAGCTTTTCTGGAGCTACAAACATCCAAATGGAGCGTTCTTAATGGCTATAGAAAGGAAATCTAACATCCATAGCTTTCCATAAATATATAATAGTTTAGACTTTGCTTCAAAATAGAAGGCCCAAAACTAGCATTTAACGCCAGCCATCTACCCCAGCCCAGGCATCCAACGCTCACCAAGGGGAGACTAGCGTCCAAACGCCCAAAGAGGTGCCCCTAGCCAGCGTTCAATGCCCTAGCGCCCTCCTAGCACGTAGATCTCAATCAAGCTCAGCCCAAACACTCACCAAGTAGGCCCCAGAAGTGGATTTTAGCACTAAAAGACTATTTTACCCTTCTTATGTAATCCTTAGTCATTAGTTTAGTATTTAAGGGATATTTTACATGATCTAAAAAAAAGGACCTTTTGACACTTTTCACGTTTTTCATATTGTATTCTCTATAAGTATGAGTTTCTAAACCTCTTAGGTTGAGGGGAAGAGCTCTGCTGAGTTTTCTGGATTAATAAAGTTCTACTGTTCTTTCTCAATTCGTGTTTGATTCCCTATTCTAAGATGTATCTTCATTCTTCATTCTAAGACCGTGTGCCTGGTGATGTGCGGAAAACGATCTGACACAAAACTCACCGGCAAGTGCACCGGGTCGCATCAAGTAATAAAGCTCACGAGAGTGAGGTCGATCCCACAGGGATTGATGGATCAAGCAACTTTAGTGGGTGATTAGTTTAGTCAAGCTAACATTGATGGATTGTGTGAAGAGCAACCAACAGAATGTAAATGACAAGAAATTTAAAGTTGCAGAAAGTAAATGACAAGAAACGTAAAGAGCAAGGAATGTAAATTGGCAAAATCTTAAATGTCAAGGAAGGTAAATTGCATTTAACGTAAAGGGAAGTGGGAGCAGGGGAATTAAAGAGAGTAATAGATCAAGTAAGTGGAAATGTAAATTGCAGGATGAATAAAGGAAATTGGGTTCTGGGATTCAAAGTTAAACAAGAGAATTCAAAGTGCAAACAATCAGAGGTCCAGAATATGAAATGGGCTGCAGCGAATCTTAAGCAAAAAAGAAAAATCAGTTGAAGAATCAAACAACAAGTAAATTCAACTCAATTGTGAAATCTGAAAGAGAAATTGAAGATCTCAGGGGCTCAATGAGACTAGAAAACCAAGTCTAGATCTCAAGCCCTTCCTTGATCCAATAGAGAACAATTTGCAGAGGAAATTAAAGATGAAAGCAATGAATGAAAACTTTAGATCCAAGTCACAATGCACTGAAATTTTGCCGAAGAATAACAAGAGAAATGGTAGATCAAAATTGAAACAGAATTCCTTCAATTCTCAATCCACAATTCAAACCAGAAATGAAAACTAAAAGAGAGAGCAGAATGAAAACTAAAGAGTGCAAAACTCCCTATTGGAGCCAGCCTCCTATGCTCTCTATTAGAGCTAACCTCTCCCTAATGGAATGAAACCAATGCCTTTATGTAGGCTTTTACAAAATGAAAATGAAAAATCAAAACAACATTTATAAAATAAAATTCCTAATCTAGCTTCTCTGTGTGCCTTTGAGTCATGTGGGCTTTGCTTGCTTTGGAGTGGAATTGGGTTGAAGATGGATCCGGATGGGTTGCTCTTGGTCTTGAGAAGAAATCCACTTGTGAACTGGGCCATGAACCATTTAAGCTTGAGTCAAAGTTTGAGGCAAGCTTTGACTCAAGCTTTTTTTAGCAGATTGCCCCTTTGTGCAGCCATCCACGTTTGAGTCCAAGTTTGAGGCCCAACTTGGACGCTAACATTGATACTTGTTGCACATCAAGTCTTGGGATGCTACTTTGTCCTCTTGTCAACGTTGCCAATTTGATGCCCACTATAGACTATTATATATGGTTGGAAAGCTCTGAATATCAGCTTTCTAACCCAATTAGAATTACCTCAATTGGACATCTACAACTCAAGTTATGCTCCTTTGAATGGGATAGGGTCGCTGGCTTTGGTGTGCAACGTTTGAGGCGACGTTTGCTTCAAACGTGGTCGAAAACGCCAGATTCTGGAGGCTCAAACGCATTGTCCACCCCATACTATTATATATTATTGGAAAGCCTTGAATGTCTACTTTCTAATGCCATTGGGAGCACATAGTTTGGAGCTTCACAGCTCGAGTTATACTCTATCGAAGGTGCAAAGGTCAGTTGGCCTCACTGCAGGTTGACACCATGTTTGTTTATGCACATTTCGGGGCAGTTTTCTCCCTCAATTTTAGTGTCCACCATGCAGTTCCATATATGCTTGGAAAGCTCTCGATTCCTACTTTCCATTGCTTTTTAAATCTTCTCATTTAGAGCTCTGTAGCTCAAGTTATTCTTGTTGGAAGTATACCCCTTCAGGCTGTGAGGAGGAACGTTTGACTCAAAGTTTGAGGCAAACGTTGGCGCAAGCTTTTTGCTCCCTGGGTCTTCTTGTTGTGGCGCCGACGTTTGACTCAAAGTTTGAGGCAAACGTTGGCGCAAGCTTTTGGCCTCCAGGGTGTTTCTTCTCTTGCTCTTATGGTGCCAACGTTTGACCTCAAGTTTGAGGCAAACGTTGGCGCAAACTTTTGATGCCTCCAGGGTAAAATCAAGCTCTTCCTCACGTTTGAGCGAAAGTTTGAGGCAAACTTTGGTTCAAGCTTTTTGTCCTCTTTTGCTCTTTTCCATTCCATCTTTCTTCAACCTTCTTCAAAACTCTTGTCACCTATCATCAATCAATCAAAACATCAAAGCTATGCTATAATCATGAGAGTTCTTCTTCTTCTTGAAATTCAAGCAATTATGGCACAAAAACTCATGAAAATGCATCAATTTATTCATGGTTGATTGAATCAAAGGAAACATGAAATTCTACCCAAATGGCTTATTTATCGCTCAAGAAAGTGCATAAAACCTAAAAAAAAATAAAGAAAAAGCATAGAAAAACATGACATGATGACATGTCATCACAACACCAAACTTAAACCTTACTTGTCCCCAAGCAAGAAAAGAATCATGCAATAGAGATTGACAATCCAAGGTAAGAAGAATAGCAAGTCATGGCAAGCTAGTTTTCTATGCATACTACAATCACAAAAGAAATGTAAATGATTGATGCTTCTATTTAGCTCATTTTATGAAATCTTTTCTTTATGTTTCTTCTTTGAAGCAAGCTTTTGATTTTTTTTTTGTTAGCTTCTCCTTTTGGGTGCTTTGCCCCACGAGTTAATAACAAAGCTACGATTCTAAATGCTTTGTTTTCAAGTATTACCACTTGATACATAAGCACCACAAGCATTTGAATTAGAGGACTTCATTAAGCTCATTTTTTCTTTTCTTGACTCTCTAATCATTGATGCTCAGAACCTTGAGCTTTGAGGGAGTGCTTTTGCACTTTGAGCCTAGCCTTGACTTCTAAGTGTTTTGTTTTCAAGCATTTGGCTTGATACATAAACACCACAAGTACTTAGCAAATAAATTGCCATTGGTACTCAGAGCCTTTAGCTTTCTCATTCTTCTCCTTTTTCTTTCTTGCTTTATTTTGCATTTGCTTCTTCAAGGTTTTCATGATTTTAAAAGATTTCACAAAACGTGCTAGATGAAAACTTCAATTAAATAAAATCTAATGCAATTAAGCAACAATCAAACATACTAGCTTTCTAATAATTTTATGCACATGCTAAATTCTTCTTTAATTCCTTGTTTGTTTATGATCATGATACTTTATTGCTTTTGAATTCACAAAACTCAAGTTGGTAATCATAATGGCACAACACCATGTTGCAATTTAGAAATCAAACTATGCCTTTTCATACACACATGCATACAGAGAAGGTAAAGACAATCATGCAGTTTATAGTGCTTGAAACAAATGAGAGGAAAAGGAACTTTACAACCTTGTAGTTCATCTTCTCTATTGTTGTCATTTTCCTCCCATTCTCCTCCTTCCCATACCAACTCAGAATGCTTACTCATCCTCAAGCAACTATTAGAACCGTGGCTATGGGGCTAAGATGGATTATGAATGTCTTACACAATGAAATGTTAGTAACACATGTGTTTTAAGCAAGCACAATCAAGAATAACCATCAAGGCACAAAAAAACAAAGACATTGTGATTGCAAAAATAAGATGGTGTGCATGATACATTGCATGAAGATATAAGTGGCACACCAAACTTAATGTGACACTTTCACTTGGAATTGATGCAAGTATCCAGTAAAGATTTGAAGCAAATTTTTGTTGCATAGCAACACCAAACTTAGAATGCAACCATATGTCAATTTATTTGAAATTTAAACTAAACAGACAAAGAAAAATGAACTAGACAAAGAAATAAAATGTTACCCAAGGTTGGGTTGCCTCCCAACAAGCGCTCTTTTAGTGTCATTAGCTTGACATGTTGTTCCTCACTTTCTTCCTCTTCTTCCAGTTTGTTAAGAGGAATGACCTTAAGAGGGGAGAAGATTCAGCTAGTGTTCCCTCTCTTGGTTTCCTCTCAGCAAGCTTTCTTTTGTACATAGCTTGATTGAGCTTGCTTGTTGGATTAGGGGCATGATTGGTGCTCTTGTTAATTGCCTTCACTTCTTTGAATCCAAGTCTTAGTGGTTGTGTGATCATTGGAGCATTATCTTTATCAAAAGCCTTTTGAAATGGTGGTTTAATGAGCTTTTCCTCTATGTACTTCTCTGCTTCACTTGAGTTTGGAATTCTTTGGTTGTCTTTCTCACTTTCTTGCTCTTCCACTTCCTCCCTTGCACTCAACATTTGACTTAATAGCTTTTCATTGAGGAGGTTTGTTGATCTTTCCAACATTTCTTCATCTCCTCTTCATATCTTTTAATCTCAGATTCAATTGTTGAGACTTTTTGGTCCAGGGGAGTTTGAGGAGGTTGTGAGTGTTCAGGTTCTCTTGTCATCTCAAGTGCAGTTTCAGGTTCAAATATTTCCACCACCTCTTCCTTCTTCACTAAAAATTCACTTGACTCAGTAGCCTCTTCCTCTTGTTTTTCCTCTTTCTTCGTTGCACTCAACAATTGAGCTAACAGTACTTCCATGTTTTTGAGGGAGTTCTCTTGTTCTTGCCAAACTTTCGTTGTCTTCTCCTCATATCTTTTGAGCATGGACTCAAGCTTTGAGAACCTTGAGTGTTTCATGGAAGTTTGTGTGGGTGGTGAGTTTTGAAAGGGCATTTCTATTGAAGCATGGTCAAGTGATGATATCTTTGGATGAATATCATATGGAGCATTAGAATTCCCTTCCCAGCCACCATTAGAATCATGACTTTCATCATTTTGTGGTGGAGGAAAATATCCCATATGATTTTCTTGCTCATCTTGTGTCTCTAAAGCAAATCTCCATGGATTGGAGTGCTTAGAATTTGCATTTTCTTGGTGATATTCCCAGCCACCATTAGAGATTGGTGATGGTGGGTAATATCCCATAAAATTTGTTTGATCATAAGATGAGTTAAACTCCATTTGAATTTTGGAAAACACAACACCATTGAAAATTGAAATTCATGTCACAGAGACAAATATTCTTAGTGAGGCAAAAACACAAACACCTTGGTTTTAATTTAGAACAGAGAACAAAAACAAAGAAAATGCTTGATCTAGACTTCTCACCCACTTAATCATTGTTGATCTAAATCAATCCTCAGCAACGGCGCCAAAAACTTGATGGTGTTTTTGCGGAGAACGAATTTCCAACACACAAATCCAACCGGCAAGTGTACCGGGTCACATCAAGTAGTAATAACTCACAAGAGTGAGGTCGATCCCACAGGGATTGATGGATCAAGTAACTTTAGTGGGTGATTAGTTTAGTCAAGCTAACATTGAGTGATTTGGGGAAATTGATGCTGCAGAATGTAAAATTGCAGGGAAATTAAAATTGCAGAATGTAAATGGGCAAAAACTTAAAGAGCAAGCAATATAAATTGCAGGAACTTAAATGACAAGAAATGTAAATTGCATTAAATGTAAAGGGAGTGGGAGCAGGGAATTTAAATGAAAGCAGTAGATCAAGCAATTGGAAATTTAAATTGTAGGAAGAATAAAAGGATTTTGGGAGCTGGGATTCAAGAAATCAAACAAGAAATTGTAAATGGTAATCAAACGGAGAAGTAAAAGATGCAGTAACTTACAACCGATCTCAAACAGAAAGCAGAATTGCTTGAAGAAGCAAACAGAAATTAAATTCAACTCAATTGCAAAATCAAAATGAAGATCTCAGGAAATCAAAGAGACTAGAAAACAAGTCTAGATCTCAATTCCTTCCTTGATCAAAGTAGAAAATAATCAGCAGAAGAGAAGTAAATCAAACAACAAGTGAAATGTTATGCAGAAGAAGAACAAGAGAAGTTGCAGATGGAGAATGAAAATAGAATTCCTTCCAATCTCAATCTAAAATTTCAAAACAAAGAGAAAAACTAAAGAGAGAGCTCTCTACTACTCCTAATGCTCCCTAGTGGAGCTAGCCTTCAATGCTCTCTATTAGAGCCAACTCCTCTCCCTAATAGAATGAAACCAATGCCTTTATATAGGCTTTTACAAAATGAAAATGAAAAATCAAAACAACATTTATAAAATAAAATTCCTAATCTAGCTTCTCTGTGTGCCTTTGAGTCATGTGGGCTTTGCTTGCTTTGGAGTGGAATTGGGTTGAAGATGGATCCGGATGGGTTGCTCTTGGTCTTGAGAAGAAATCCACTTGTGAACCGGGCCATGAACCATTTAAGCTTGAGTTAAAGTTTGAGGCAAGCTTTGACTCAAGCTTTTTTAGCAGATTGCCCCTTTGTGCTGCCATCCACGTTTGAGTCCAAGTTTGAGGCCCAACTTGGACGCAAACGTTGACACTTGTTGCACATCAAGTCTTTGGATGCTACTTTGTCCTCTTGTCAACGTTGCCAATTTGATACCCACTATAGACTATTATATATGGTTGGAAAGCTCTGACTGTCAGCTTTCTAACCCAATTAGAATCATCTCAATTGGACATCTACAACTCAAGTTATGCGCCTTTGAAGGGGATAGGGTTGCTGGCTTTGGTGTGCAACGTTTGAGGCGACGTTTGCCTCAAACGTGGTCGAAAATGCCAGATTCTGGAGGCTCAAACGCATTGTCCACCCCATACTATTATATATTATTGGAAAGCCTTGAATGTCTACTTTCCAATGCCATTGGAAGCGCATAGTTTGAAGCTTCACAGCTCGAGTTATACTCCATCGAAGGTGCAGAGGTCAGTTGGCCTCGCTGCAGGTTGACACCATGTTCGTTTATGCACATTTCGGGGCAGTTTTCTCCCTCAATTTTAGTGTCCACCATGCAATGCCATATATGCTTGGAAAGCTCTTGATTCCTACTTTCCATTGCTTTTTGAATCACCTTATTTAAAGCTCTGTAGCTCAAGTTATTTTTGTTGGAAGTATACCCCTTCAGGCTGTGAGGAGCAACGTTTGACTCAAAGTTTGAGGCAAACGTTGGCGCAAGCTTTTTGCTCCCTGGGTCTTCTTGTTGTGGCGCCAACGTTTGACTCAAAGTTTGAGGCAAACGTTGGCACAAGCTTTTGGCCTCCAAGGTGTTTTTTCTGTTGCTCTTATGGTGCCAACGTTTGACCTCAAGTTTGAGGCAAACGTTGGCGCAAACTTTTGATGCCTCCAGGGTAAAATCAAGCTCTTCCTCACGTTTGAGCTAAAGTTTGAGGCAAACTTTGGCTCAAGCTTTTTGTCCTCTTTTGCTCTTTGCCATTCCATCTTTCTTCAACCTTCTTCAAAACTCTTTTCACCTATCATCAATCAATCAAAAACATCAAAGCTATGCTATAATCATGAGAGTTCTTCTTCTTCTTGAAATTCAAGCAATTATGGCACAAAAACTCATGAAAATGCATCAATTTATCCATGGTTGATTAAATCAAAGGAAACATGAAATTCTACCCAAATGGCTTACTTATGGCTCAAGAAAGTGCATAAAACCTAAAAAAAACAAAGAAAAAGCATAGAAAAACATGACATGATGACATGTCATCACCTGGCAATCATGTGAATACGTAACTGGAAAGCATTGAACCACTAGCTTGATTATACATCTCTTAGACGGCTAATCCACGACTTTGTTGGGGACTTCTCAAGACACCAGTTCAACCGAGGTATGGGAAGATTAGAGTCTTTGTGGTAGAGGCTAGAACCCAAAGGCGCAGCATTCTCTGATCCAGAAGATTTGACCTGGTCTGTGGCAATTTGAGTAGGATCACTAAGGAGAATGAACTACAGGAGCTTTACCCTCAATCAGAATGGATCTACACTAACCCTAGGGTTCAGATCTGGAAGAGCATTGGCGATCTCTCAACCGGCATTGATGACATACAACCTGCCATAGAAGAAATCATTCATAGTTGAAGAAGACAGTAAGACCAAATTAATCCAGAAGAATAAAGCATCTCCAAGCCTTAACCATCTTCTTATCACAGTTTGCACAACTTCTGAGTTAAGTTATCTATATTTCTTTTTATTCATTTAAACAAATCCAACAACTCTTCTATCCGCCTGACTATGATCTAAAAGATAACCATAGCTTACTTCAAACCACAATCCTTGTGGGATCGACCCTGACTTGCTCAGGTATTACTTGGACGATCCAGTGCACTTGCTGGTTTAGTTGTACGAAGTGTGGAAATTTGTGCACCAGTAGGCTTGGGTGGTAGAAATGGACGCGACGCGTATGCGTCAAGGATGCGTAACCGTGGGAGGCAGAAAACTGAGGGTGACACGTACGCGTGGAATTTGTGCTAGATGCACAGTCTCCGCACCCTTCGCGCACAAATCTCTGTTTGGACCGTTGGATGCAGTAGAACCGTGCTCGCACGATCCTAGCTTGTTGAAAAACTTGGGGCCACGCATACGCGTGGGTGACGCGTGTGCGTCACTTGGCGAAATTCCCTTTCACGCGTACGCGTGGATGACGCGTGCACATGGCCTTGAATCCACCAAATCCTCACTTCTTCATGAATTCTCTACTTTGCATGCTTTTTCTTTATTCCTTCAATCGAACCTTTGCCTTATAAGTGTGAAATCACTCAACAAACATATCAAGGCGTCGAATCGAATTAAAGTGAATTAAATTTAGCAAATTAAGGGCCCAAACAGCATGTTTTCAATCATCAAGCACAAATTAGTGAGAATTATAAAACCATGCTATTTTAGTGAATAAATGTAGGAAAAGTTGGTAAAATTCACCAAATTCTATATCTTTTATTGTTATGTTACTAATGTCATTTATATTAGTAACTCATATATATTTATCCCTGTATATTGATAAAAGAAAATCAGAACGAAGGAAAAAGGGATAAGAAAAAAGATGGAGAAAAGATGCAATAGAAAAGACACAACGGAAACATAAAAGGACATATAAGGTTTTTTTCTACTAGACCTCTAAGAAACCTGTTCTCAGCAGCCTAGGTCTTCGGAAGGGATTCCCCACTACACCTTCAAAGAACCTGTCCTTGACAACCTAGATCAGAGGGCTGGAGTTGAAGAAACCACCACGTAGAATCACCATAGTGTTGGATCCTTGAATCTTCTTCATGAAATAAGCGAAGTAAATCACTCACCTCACTTAATCACACTAAAAAAACATACATAAAGCACTAAGAAAATTTTATTCATTATAAGTTGTATAAATTGTCTCACTAAATGTATTTAAATAGGCCCCTAGCAAACTAACTAAAAGATAAGATAACATAACTTAATTTAAATCAGATTTGATCTCTTCGGATTATAACAGATTTGATATAAATTTTAAAATCCTAAAGATATAATAACTAATTTAAATCAGATTTGATCTTATTAGATTAGATCAGATTTGATTTAAATTTAAAATCTCTAAAAATATTACTAAGCAAATCAGAAGTAAATCAAATTTTTCAACAAACTCTAACAGCAAAAAAAATAAAAATAAATTCCTAAAAAATTCGAAAATTAATAATAAATTATGCCTCCTATTGAATTTGAAAAGCTTTATTGGGTTTCTTATTGTCTTGCCTTAACCTAATGGGCTTTATGGGTTGTCATCATTTCAGCACCACTGTTTTTGAGACGGACTCTTGGTCTTCTTGATGTCTAAGACTGGTATAGTACAATTCTTCTAGTATTCAAATCTTTGAACGTGACAATATTATCATTCTATCCCTTAGCTCTAAAATGACGAAAATGCCCTCCTAACCACGTATCATCCTCTCCCTCTTCAAAAAGATTCGTCCTCGAATCTTGAATGAGAATCATTTCTTCACTCTAAGGAAATCAAACACAATCTCCAAGATCAAATACCTTAGTTTGATGGCTTTTCTCTACCCAATGAATTGTGGCTATATCCCATGTGTGCAAGTTCAATCTTTCCAACTATACTTTCACCATCTTGTCCAAAGAGTGCAATTTGTCTTTCTTCCTTTTCATCCACATTAATGCCTCTATATTGACCAGTGAATCTACAAAACCTGAAAAAATTGATATAAAAACACTAAAAATTTCATGGTTAGATGTTTGAGAAACTACGGATTCCGTAGAATTCAATGATACTAATGCACTTTTGTTTAAGCTAGAAATTTCTGGATCTCTCTCACAAGTGTGTTTATTGTTCTCAATTTTTTTTCGCTCATTGACTCCTCTAGCTCACTATTCTCCTCTTTTCTCTCAAAACTCTCGCTTTCAATCAAACATGGATTCTTTTCACTTAAACACTCACTCTCTTTCTCAGTTTCTTTTCTCTCATATTTTTCAAATTGCTCATATCTCAAGGACCCAGTTGAAAAATATTCACTTTTGAATCTTCCAAGGACACATCTCCATCTATAGAATATTCAACAAATTCTTCCATCTTTAACTTTGAACAAGATTTAAAGATAGGCGTAGAAGAAATCCTCTTTTATGTAGATCTTTAATATTCTTCTTGAAATCAGAAGCCTTGACTTTTGTTTGATCCTTAAATTTTGTTCATTTGAAATCCCAAATTGCTATAAATTGTTGCTATGCTCTATGTCAATGGCTAATTACTTGGTCGTGTAACGGTAATATTGTACTTTATCTGCAAGTTCTTCGCGTAATCCAAACAAAAATCGTTCCATAAGAACATCAGGACTCCTTTTAATATTAGCTTTGTCCATCAAATATAGAAACTCCTTGTGGTACTCCATCACTGATTGTGAACCTTGTTGTAACTTACAAGATTTTCTGAAAAATTTGTTATGGTATAATGATGGTATAACTCGATTCCTCATGTGGTATGATGATGGCACAAACTGACTCCTCATGATTTTTTTTATCTTCTCCCAGCTACAAATTGGGCTCTTTTCATACTGTCTTTTAGATCTTCCGAATTCAGTCAACCATATATGGGCATTATCAGAAAAATTGGCTTGTACCAGTCGAACCTTCTTTCCTCTGAAAGGATGTAATTTGCAAAAATTGACTCTACCATCCTTCTTCATCCGAAATAAGCTTCAGGATCATTCCCCCCTTTAAATGCAGGGATTTGTAACTGAGAATCCTTTTTTGCATATGAGATTCTTTCATCATCACCATCTTAATACTCAATCATTTTTTTTACTTTTTTTTTGTGGACTCTAAAGTGAATTTGTAGAAATTAAAGAGAAAAAAACAAAAAGACTAAACATGATCCATGGAACGTGTAGATAAATAAGAATTTACCTATAACCTGTAATTGATACCAAATGATAAAAAAAATTAGAACGAAGGGTAAAGGGATAAGAAAAAGGATGGAGAAAAGACGCAACAGAAAAGACACAGCGAAAACATAAAAGGATTGATAAGATTTTTTTCTACTAGACCTCTAAGAAACCTGTTATTAGCAACCTAGGTCACTGGAAGGGTTCCCTACTAGACCTTCAAAGAATCTGTCCCTGAGAACCTAGATCAGAGGGATGAAGTTGAAGAAACCACCACTCAGAATCACTATAGTGTTGGATCCATCAATCTTCTTCATGCAACAAGCGAACCAAATCACTCACCTCACTTAATCACACTAAAAATGTGCATAAAGTACTAAGAAAATGTTATTCATCAAAATTTGTGTAAATTGTGTCACCAAAGATGTTTAAATAGGTCCCTAACAAACTAACTAAAAGATAAGATAACTTAATTTAAATCAGATTTGATTTAAATTTTAAAATTCTAAAGATATATAACTAATTTAAATCAGATTTGATCTTATTATATTAGATCAGATTTGACTTAAATTTAAAATTCTTAGAAATACTACTAAACAAATCAGAAGTAAATTAAATCTTTCAGTAAACTCTAACAGCAAAACAAATAAAAATAAATGATTAAAAAAATTTGAAAATCAATAATAAATTATGCCTCCCATTTAATTTGAAAAGTTTTGTTGGGTTTCTTGTTGTCCTGTCTTAGCCCAATGGGACTTATGCGTTGTCGTCGTTTCTGCATCACTATTTTTGGGACGGACTCTGGGTCTTCTTGATGTCCAAGACCGGCATGATACAATTCTTCTAGTATTCAAATCTTTGAATGTGGCGTGATTACCATATTCAAACTACATTTTCATATTCAAAAATAATATTTGTGTTGGAGACAAACACTCTTTCAAAACTAAAATCTTTTCTTTTGATCTTTCAAAATATATACTTGATTTTAAATCTATTTTCGAGTTTTTTGGTTACCGATTTCTCACAACTTTTAATTTAATTCCTCGGCCATTAAACTTCGTCCATTTTATTCAAAAACTAACACAATGACAACCCCAAATCAACCTCGTTATCATGGTTTGGGCAGCACAAATATGACCGAATCACAAGCTTAATCACATATAATAATATATCAACAAAATTTAATATAAAGTCAACTAAACTCTATCAATAATCAATCACAGCAACCGTTCTCTTATCGAACACAAATTTAATCAGTGAGAATTTATCGAAATTCTACATCCGTACGAAATCAAAACAACGAAAACTCCAGAGAAGCTTTTTGTTCGAGCTGCTGAAGAAGAAAATGTCAGAAATTGTCTGTGCCTACTAGAACTCTAGTTGACCAAACTCAACGGGTAGAAGAGTTACGTCACCATCAACTTCTACCGAATAAAAGTCATGCCAACGTGTAGAGGAGGAGAATATGAACACTTTATCGGATTAGATTTTTTATTGGAGTTACGGATCGCAAAAAATCAATGCTGGAAGGTTAAGAAAGTCACGATTTCCCTCCTTCATCCGCAATCTCCCTTTCTTTCTTTTCTTTGCTTATGGTTCGGTGATTCAATAGAAGGAGTGAAATATGATGATGGTGATTAAGGAAATAGTATATATATAGCCACGTTTGACTTTCTTTATCTTTATTTCCTTAATGGCATTTGGCCAAGGAAAAGGAATCAAGGAAATGATATATTAAATAATGATTAAGGATAATTATAGGCTAGGTGTCATGTTTTGGAGTTGTTGAGTTAGCGGTTCCAAGTTATAAATATCTCAAATAGATATTTATGAAAACTGAATATATTAAAACACTAATAATATATATATATATATATATATATATATATATATATATATAGATAGATAAGTTACTAACATAAATGACATTAGTAATATAATGATAAAAGATATACAATGAAGTATTAGCAAAGCTAAGTTCATCAAAGAGTACAATATTTACTCATATCGACGGATATCGAGCTCGATAATAATATTATTAACTAAAATTTATTTTTAAATTAGAAATATCAATTACTCAAATTAATTTATATATATATATATATATATATAAACTACTAGAATTAAAAATATCATTACTCATAAACTACTAGAATTATAATTATGATTATGTAAAATATTTCATCATAACAAAAATATATATAAAAATATGAATTTAATTGAATTCAAATAATTATGAAATTAATTTAATTATTTTTAGTAAAGTAATTTATAAAAATAAGAAACTCTAATTTATAAAATAAATTATAACTTATTTATATTTAGATTTTCAAAAATTTGGATCGTTATACGTTGCACGTTGCTGCTGCCGTCAAGATCGCAATCGTCGTCGTCCAGTGTCGCACTCGCGTCCCATTGAAGAAGAGAGGGAGAAGAGAACGAAGGCCAGTAACCCAGGGGGAGGAGTTGCTGTCATTCGTGCCCCCCGTTGTTGTTGCTCCCTCGCCATCGCCGCTATATAGGTAGTCACCGGAGGGAGCCATAGCTGTCAGTGCTACCATTAGAGCTGCTGCTCCTTTCCATCAGTCTTCTTTGTTACAGTAAGTTGTTCCTGGTCTGAAACTCTTACTGTTGTTGGGCAAGTGAGTTTCAGCTTCAGCCCTGTTATTTTTCTTTCAATTTCAATGTTGTAAATCATTAGTACATCTTGATTTTGTTGTTGAAAGTTGAGTTTATTTTGAAAATGATGATTTAGCTAATTTTGTTTTACTGAATACTAGGAATTTAAAAATTATCATAGTTGAATTTGTTTTTACAAATTATGGTTGAGATGAATTTGTTGTCGTATGTTGAATTGTTGCTGAAAAAGGATGGACATTGCTGGGCGAAATTGTGATCATCAACAATGGCTCCAATGACTTGGTAGCTCTCACACGTGAATTACACTTAGTCACAACTCCGCACAACTAACCAGCAAGTGCACTGGGTCGTCCAAGTAATACCTTACGTGAGTAAGGGTCGATCCCACGGAGATTGTTGGTATGAAGCAATCAATGGTCATCTTGTAAATCTCATTCAGGCAGATAATAATTGGTTATGGGAAATATAAAGAGATACTTGCTTAAATAATAAAGGATAGAAATACTTATGTAAATTAATGGTGGGAATTTCAGATAAGCGTATGGAGATGCTTGTCCCTGTTGAATCTCTGCTTTCCTACTGCTTTCATCAAATCCTTCTTACTCCTTTTCATGGCAAGCTGTATGTAGGGCATCACCGTTGTCAATGGCTACATCCCATCCTCTCAGTGCAAATGGTCCAAATGCTCTGTCACAGCACGGCTAATCATCTGTCGGTTCTCAATCAGGCTGGAATAGAATCCCGTGATTCTTTTGCATCTGTCACTAACGCCCAGCCTTCAGGAGTTTGAAGCTCCTCACAGTCAGTCAATCTCGGAATCCTACTCGGAATACCACAGACAAGGTTAGACTTTTCAGATTCCCATGAATGCCGCCATCAATTCTAGCTTATACCACGAAGATTCTGATTAAGGGATCCAAGAGATATGCGTCCGGCCTATGGCAGAACGGAAGTGGTTGTTAGTCACGCGCGTTCATAGGTGAGAATGATGATAAGTGTCACGGATCATCACATTCATCAAGTTGAAGTGCAACAAATATCTTAGAATAGGAATAAGTCGAATTGAAAAGAAAATAGTAGTAATTGCATTGAAATTTGAGGTACAGCAGAACTCCACACCCTTAATCTATGGTGTGTAGAAACTCCACCGTTGAAAAATCATAAGTGAAAGGTCCAGGCATGGCCGAATGGCCAGCCCCCATGAAGGTCTAAGGACTAGGCGTCCAGAGATGTCTAATACAATAGTAAACTATACTATTTATACTAGACTAGCTACTAGGGTTTACAGGAGTAAGTAATTGATGCATAAAACCACTTCCAGGCCCACTTGGTATATGTTTGGGCTGAGCTTGATCTATCCATGGGCTGAGGCTTCTTTTGAAGTTGAACGCCAAGTTGTAACGTGTTTTGGGCGTTCAACTCCAGTTTGTGACGTGTTTCTGGTGTTTTACTCCAGACAGCAACATGGAACTGGCGTTGAGCGCCAGTTTACGTCGTCTAATCACGAATAAAGTATGGACTATTACATATTGCTGGAAAGCTATGGATGGCTACTTTCCAACGCCGTTAAGAGCGCACCATTTGGTGTTTTGTAGCTCCAGAAAATCCATTTCGAGTGCAGGGAGGACAGATTCCAACAACATCAGCAGTCCTTTTTTAGCCTCCTATCAGAGTTTTGCTCAGATCCCTCAATTTTAGCCAGAAAATACCTGAAATCACAGAAAAACAACCAGAAATGTGAATTTAGCATAAAAACTAATGAAAACATCCCTAAAAGTAACTAGAACCTATTAAAAACTACCGAAAAACAATGCCAAAAAGCGTATAAATTATCCGCTCATCACAACACCAAACTTAAATTGTTGCTTGTCCCCAAGCAACTGAAAATCAATTAGGATAAAAAGAAGAGAATATACTATAAATTCTAAAATATCAATGAATATTAATTCTAATTAGATGAGCGGGACTTGTAGCTTTTTGCTTCTGAACAGTTTTGGCATCTCACTTTTTCCTTTGAAGTTCAGAATGATTGGCTTCTCTAGGAACTTTAGAATTTCGGATAGTGTTATTGATTCTCCTAGTTAAGTATGTTGATTCTTGAACACAGCTACTTTTATGAGTCTTGGCCGTGGCCTTAAGCATTTTGTCTTCCAGTATTACCACCGGATACATAAATGCCACAGACACATAACTGTGTGAACTTTTTCAGATTGTGACTCAGCTTTGCTAGAGTCCCCAGTTAGAGGTGTCCAGAGCTCTTAAGCACACTCTTTTTGCTTTGGATCACGACTTTAACCACTCAGCCTCAAGCTTTTCACTTGGACCTGCATGCCACAAGCACATGGTTAGGGACAGCTTGATTTAGCCGCTTAGGCCTGGATTTTATTTCCTTGGGCCCTCCTATCCATTGATGCTCAAAGCCTTGGATCCTTTTTACCCTTGCCTTTTGGTTTTAAGGGCTATTGGCTTTTTCTGCTTGCTTTTTCTTTCTTTCTTTCTATATTTTTTTTTTGCCATTTTTTTCTTTTTTTTTCGCAAGCTTTTTACTTTTCACTGCTTTTTCTTGCTTCAAGAATCAATTTCATTGATTTTTCATATCATCAATAACATTTCTCTTTGTTCATCATTCTTTCAAGAGCCAACAATTTTAACATTCATAAACGACAAGTGTAACATCCCTTCCAGCAAAATACCTTGCTTAAGTCAGGGTATTTCTACTCGAAAGAACATTACGTAACCTTCTCTAGTATTAACTACTTAATTATCGAGCCTTTGTATCGAGTTCGCGTCTTAGTTTTAAGAAAATTCCAAAAAATTTTGTTTTTTTTTATTCATCAAAGTCATAATTCAAACATTTACAAATAATAATAGTCACATAAATATTATTGATAATAATTCTTGTACAAAAGAAACCAAATAAAACTCAAATACAATATATCAAACCTACCCCTCTATATGAAATAAAATCTCAAGGGACAATCAGCGAGGGGACTCTACCAGACCAATTAAAACCATAAAGAAAACCTACTAATCGCTCGCAGCTTCAAATTGCGTCTTCAAACCTGTGTCACTGAAAGGGTGGAAAATTTGGGGGTGAGAACCAAACCACATGTTCTCAGTAGAGGTCGAAAATGCCGTGAAAGTAAAGAATAAAGCGCAAATAGTTAATTTCATTCAGAGACATCTAAAAGAAAATTAACCTTCTTTAAAAGTATTAGTTAATTATTCAAAATGCCAGACCCATATTTTCTTTATAAAACTCTTAAAAGTTTCCTAGACTGTATAAATGACCAACCTGTTCCAAGCATAGGTTCATTAAGTCTATGCTGAACCAGTTTGATACTTTATACAAAACTAGACCTCAAACATACCAGTCACGGCCTCAGGCCCAAACAGCTTAATCAACATCCAATCACTACAATCCAAACAATCAGTTACAAACACAGGTAATGAGGTTCAAACACAATCAAGAGCATCTATATCAAGTATAGCAATTAGCGGTTACACAGGATTATTCATTTAGGCAAGCCAATTACAATATACACACCCAAACAATGTCACATAGATGCATATGATGAATGTCTAGTCCTAGTACAGGCCATGAGCTCATGTGTCGGTTAGCACCTGCACTCCCGACATTTATCCGGTCACGTGTTCACGATTTCCCGGATACGATTTTCCGTTCAAATAAATGCGCATATAATTATTAGCAGCTCTATTGAGACAGCCTCTGCTTTCTACTCGCAGGAAATATACTCTTGAGAACGGAAAATTACTCTTGGGTTGCCTCAGGGCAACAATATCTCTTGGGTTGCATTGAGCAACAAATAAATAAATAATATCTCTTGGGTTGCATTGAGCAACAAATATATATATAATATCTCTTGGGTTGCATTAAGCAACAAATATATAAATAATATCTCTTGGGTTGCCTCAAGCAACAAACAGACATCTCTTGGGTTGCTTCAAGCAACAAACAGACATCTCTTGGGTTGCTTCAAGCAACAGATAATCATACAATAAGTACATTACTCTTTCCTTTTTCTTTCATAATTGCAAATACGCAAGCGAGACAAGACCCACGCCCTTGCCAACAATCTCATATACCAAATAATCTTTTCTTAAAAGAATCATGGAAGTTATTATCATTAAATAAACCTTAAATATTGATTTTGATTAAGTCCTTATACTTTTATAAAAATTCGGACATAATCTCCTTTAAAAACAGGACTTAGCCACCCTTACAGGTCCCAACCAAACAATCCACCAAACTCTTTTCAACCTTTCCAATATCAATTCAATTCAGAAACAAGCAAATTCCAATATTGAAACAGCCATATAACACTAAGGTTCATCTTTAATTTTATGAACTCATAACTCTCTCTCAAGCATTCCCAACACCCTATCTTCTTTTCTGTTTTTAATATAGCAAATGAACTCGGAATTGCGCAAACTTTATGTCCAGGCGTTCATCTTGAAATAAGCTTTCTAACAAACCAAAGATCATAATTTTCTGGTTTCTCTAGCCTTAGGTATAAAGGAAAAACCGAGACTGCTCCGCAGTGCGTAAAACCAGAAAAACAGCAGCAGCATATGACATTCAAAATTCAATATAAAATCCAAGTTAAATCCAATGACTTTGAAAATTAATACAGTTCAACTTCACTCATCCAAGTTTCTTTTCCAATTGGTTTCAGGTCAATATCATTTTTAATGAAGAAGTTGTATAACCTAGAAGCTGACTAATGTTCTGCAGAATTCTGCTTTAAAAGTTAATGAACTTATCTTCTTCCAAGTCCCATAACTTGTTCATTAAAACATGGATAGCCCTGAAATTTAAGTTACATATGCTAAACATACTTAATTTTCACCTCCAATTGGTTGCATCTCAATATCTATCCAGGATCAAAAGTTATAAATTCTCAAAGTTACTGATTTAAGAAAACAGAATCTGGTTTTTTCTGCATAATGCGTCATCTTTCAAAAATTCATATCTTTAAAACTACAAGTCCAATTGTTCTGAAATTTTACGGCATTAAAATAGTAGGAATAAAATTTCATTTAAAATTGGTTTCGCTTCAAAATTCAATTCAGAACATTCATAGCAGAGCTAACAAGTTACCACTGTTCCAAAAATTCTGCAGTAAAAATCAGATCCCACAACCATTATTCAAAAATTCACCATAAATCTTATATTTAATGAAAAGGTCTCAAACTCTCCAATTCAGTCCAAGTTATTCCCAAGTTTAACCAGGACTTGGTTCAACGCAATTCCGATCATCACAGACTTAGTTACAGTCTTTCAAAGTTACTGTTTTCACTTAAAGGTAATGTAGAAATTCAGTTTTTAAGGCTTAACTTTGAAAAATCATAACTAAATCTTCAGTTAATACGAAACCTTCAAATTTAAATCCTAACAACTACACTTGTTAAAGTTTACTCAGATTTTAATCTCATACCATTTCGATCACTAGCAAATTACTAGGCCGTCATCAAAGTAACCATTCTATTTTAAAAACCAGATTCTTAATATAGTTCAGTCTTTTAGGCCCTAATTCTTCAACAATTCTCAATCCAGTATCAAATATATCGAATGGCTATCTTAGTCTCAACCATTTATACATAATCAATCAAAACCACAATCCTCTACTAATCTCAAGTCACTTTCACAGCCATAGCAATATACCAAACAACCATTTCAACAACCAACAATCAATAATTCAATCATCTACCATACCTAATTACAACCAATTCTACCACAGCACCAAGCACAATTGCAATCACAATCCAACATTCATATAATCAATTAATTACTCACAGCTATTAATACTATTTGCAGTTATTCAGTAAACCTTGTTGGCATTCCTAAATTAAAATCATTTTAAACCCCCTACCTCAATTAGTCGAAACCATCGAATTTAAACGCGACGATCCCTTTCTTTTTCCCAGTTTACAACAGCCAATGCGGCCGGAACAGCAGCAGCAGCCTCACTTCTTCTGGGGCAGCAACAACAATGACAATCGCACCTATCCCAATCATCTCTATAGCGGTGACATCAGTGGTTCCGGATAAGGACGATAATACTGAACAGAGACATTAACATATACTATTGTAATCAAAACAAAATATGGTAGAGAAATAGATTCGGGAAACAGAGCATGAGCAAGAGTGTTACAGTTTCAGGAATGGAATTGGGAACAAAGGGGAAACTACTGTCGGGCAATAGCAGTGGCGCTTCCCTTCAGGCTTGATGGTGGTAGAAGCTGATTTCAGTGCTGGTGATGCTGGATAGAACGACGAAGGGAACGGAGGGCATGAATGGCGGCACTGAAACGACGACGGCGGAACCCTCGCAGTGGTGGCCGTGGACTGGTGGCGACAGCAGCGTGGAACACAGCTCCTCTCCTCTGTCGCGCCTTTGCTTTCTCTCTCTCACTCCACTACGAACCTCTGTTTTCCCTCAGCCCGACGGCGACGGCGACAGGAGGCACAGCGACGCTTTCCTCCTCCTGCTCTTGGCTCGGGCTCGTCTCCCTCCTCTGGCTCCTTCTGCGACGGCATGGCTTCAACGGCGACGCTCTCCGCGGCTCCATGAATGGCTGACAGGAGGCACTGCAGCGCGGGCAAGGCTGGGCGACGCTGGGGATAGTGGCGACAGCGTAGCAGGGCCCGATGAACAGAGGCGGCGACGGTGCCAAGCCCCCTCCGGCGACGCTCTTCCTTCTTCTTCGATTCTGATCTCTCTCTTGTCCCTCTCTATCTCTACGTTTCTTTCTCTGTTTTGTGTGTGTATTGTGTTTAGGAAGGAAGGGGGTGGGGGCTGCGTGCTTCAGGGCTGGGGAAAAGGGGAAAAATTAGGGTTAGGGTTTCTGAGATTTGGGAATTAGGGTTAGAAATTAGGGATTTTATAAAATAATATGGATAGATATGAATAGATATTTTGATAAAATTGGAGGGTAAAGTAATTTTGAAATCAAATATACTCCGTTAAAAATATCTAAGAACATTATTTATCAACATATTGCTAAGTTAAATTAATTATTTCTAATTTACATTATAAAATGAACAAGTTAATTATATTTTGTAAAGTACAATTTAAATTCAAATATCAATTTTCTAGACTAAATCATACAAATCTCTATTATTTTTCTATCTCCAAAACTTTAATTTCAATTTATAAAATAATTAATTATAATAAAAATTGTACATAAATATTAATTGACTTAAGCTTAAAATATTTATAAAAATTAATCTAATAATTTCTAGTAAGTTAATCCCTAAGAGTTCAAATTAATAACATAATTTATTCAAAATAGAATTTATTTAAATTAAATTATACAATTCTTTTTATTTTTCAATTATCAAAATTATAATTTCAATTATACCAAATATCTAACAAAGATTATATAAAAATTCTAATTAATTTAAACTCCAATTATGATGAAACTCCATTTAATTACCTTTAGCAAAATAATTTTCTTAAAATAAAATTATCAACAAATAAAATAAATCACAAACAACTAATTATTTGATTTTCAAAAACTAGGGTTGTTACAACAAGATCATAAATATGCACTGTTTAAGCATTCATTCAGAAAACAAAAAGTATTGTCACCACATCAATATAATTGAACTAAATTCAAGGATAAATTCGAAATTCATGTACTTCTTGTTCTTTTGAGTTAAAAACATTTTTCATTTAAGAGAGGTGAAGGATTAATGGAATTATTCATAACTTTAAGACATAGTTACTAAACACTAATGATCATGAAGTAGAGACACAAAACATAAATGAACACAACATAAAAAACCGAAAAGCAGAAAGAAATAAGAACAAGGAATGAATCCACCTTAGTGGCGTCTTCTTCTTGAAGGACCAACAATGTCCTTAAGCTCTTCTATGTCCCTTCCTTGCCTTTGTTGCTCCTCCCTCATTGCTCTTTGATCTTCTCTTATTTCATGGAGAATGATGGAGTGCTCATGATGTTCCACCCTTAATTGTTCCACATTGTAGCTCAAATCTTCTAAGGAAGTGTTGAGTTGTTCCCAATAGTTGTTAGGAGGAAAGTGCATCCCTTGAGGCATCTCAGGGATTTCTTGATGATGAGCTTCCTCATGCATCTCTTGAGATCCGTGGAGGGTCTCTCTTGCTTGCTCCATCCTCTTCTTGGTGATGGGCTTATCCTCTTCAATAGGGATGTCTTCTTCTATGATAACTCCAGCTAAGTAACATAGATGGCAAATAAGGTGAGGAAAAGCTAGCCTTGCCATGGTGGAGGGCTTTTCGGCTATTTTGTAGATTTCATTGGAGATGACTTCATGAACTTCTACTTCCTCTCCAATCATGATGCTATGAATTATGATGGTCCGATCCACAGTAACTTCAGATCGGTTACTAGTGGGAATGATGGAGCGTTGAATGAACTCCAACCATCCTCTAGCCACAGGCTTGAGGTCCAGTCTTCTTAGTTGAACTGGCTTGCCTTTGGAGTCTCTTTTCCATTGAGCTCCTTCCACACATATGTCCATATGGACTTGGTCCAACCTTTGATTAAAGTTGACCCTTCTAGTGTAGGGGCGTTCATCTCCTTGCATCATGGGCAAGTGGAATGCCAACCTCACATTTTCCGGACTAAAATCTAAGTATTTCCCCTGAACCATTGTGAGATAATTCTTTGGACTCGGGTTTATACTTTGATCATGGTTCTTAGTGATCCATGCATTGGCATAGAATTCTTGAACCATTAAGATTCCGACTTGTTGCATGGGGTTGGTTAGGACTTCCCAACCTCTTCTTCGGATCTCATGTCGGATCTCTGGATACTCATTTTTCTTGAGCTTGAAAGGGACCTCGGGGATCACCTTCTTCTTTGCCACAACATCATAGAAGTGGTCTTGATGGCTTTTGGAGATGAATCTTTCCATCTCCCATGACTCGGAGGTAGAAGCTTTTGTCTTCCCTTTTCCTTTTCTAGAGGATTCTCCAACCTTAGGTGCCATTGATGGTAATGGAAAAACAAAAAGCTTATGCTTTTACCATACCAAACTTAAAATATTGCTCGCCCTCGAGCAAGAGAAGAAAGAAGAGAAGAAGAAGAAGAAGAAAATATGGAAGAGAGTGAGGGGAGATGGATTCGGCCAAGGTGTAGAAGAGGGGGTTTGTGTTGTGTGAAAATGAAGTAGAATGGAAGGGTATATATAGGGAGGGGAGAGGGTGTAGTTTCGGTCATTTAGGGTGGGTTTAGGTAGGAAAGTGTTTTTGAATTTCGAAGGTAGGTGGGGTTTATGGGGAAGAGTGGATGGATGTGAGTGGTGAAGGGGGTAATTGGGAAGAGAGATTGAAGTTATTGGGAAATGTGATATGGGGAAGAGTGTTACAGGATTAGGAGGTAAGGTGGGAATATGTTAGGTGGGGATCCTGTGGGGTCCACAGATCCTGAGATGATCCTGTGGGGTCCACAGATCTTGAGGTGTCAAGGATTTACATCCCTGCACCAATTAGGCATGTAGAATGCCTTTGCACACCATTCTGGCGTTTAAACGCCGAGATGATGCACACTCTGGGCGTTCAACGCCCATGTGTAGCATGTTTCTGGCGTTGAACGCCAGTTCCATGCTTGTTACTAGCGTTCAGCGCCAACTTTCCTCAAGGCACATTCATGGCGTTCAAACGCCCGAATGTTGCTTGTTTCTGGCGTTCAGCGCCAGATTCATGCTCTGTTCTGGCGTTGAACGCCAGTATGTCCTCCCTCTAGGGTGTGATTTTTCTTCTACTGTTTTTTATTCTGTTTTTAATTTTTATAATTTTTTCGTGACTCCACATGATCATGTACCTAATAAAACACAAAATAAAAAAATTAGATAAATAAAAATTGGGTTGCCTCCCAACAAGCGCTTTTTTAATGTCATTAGCTTGACAGTGGGCTCTCATGGAGCCACAAGGTGATCAGGTCAATGTTGTAAAACTCCCAACACCAAACTTAGAGTTTGGATATGGGGTCTTAACACCAAACTTAGTGTTTGGTTGTGGCCTCCCAACACCAAACTTAGAGTTTGACTGTGGGGGCTCTGTTTGACTCTGTACTGAGAGAAGCTCTTCATGCTTACTCTCCTTGGTCACAGAGGGATGGCCATGTGCCTTAAACACAAGGTAGTCCCCATTCAATTGAAGAACTAATTCACCTTTGTTGACATCTATCACAGCTCCTGCTGTGGCTAGAAAAGGTCTTCCAAGGATGATGCACTCATCCTCTTCCTTCCTAGTGTCTAAGATTATGAAACCAGCAGGGATGTAAAGGCCTTCAACCTTTACTAACACGTCCTCTACTACTCCATATGCTTGTCTTAATGACTTGTCTGCCAATTGTAATGAGAACAAGGCAGGTTGTACCTCAATGATCCCCAGCTTCTCCATTACAGAGAGTGGCATAAGATTTATCCCTGACCCCAGATCACATAGAGCATTTTCAAAGGTCATGGTGCCTATGGTACAAGGTATTAAGAACTTGCCAGGATCTTGTCTCTTTTGAGGTAAAATTTGTTGAATCCAGGTATCTAGTTCACTAATGAGCAAGGGAGGTTCACTTTCCCAAGTCTCATTACCAAATAACTTGGCATTCAGCTTCATGATAGCTCCTAAATATTGAGCAACTTGCTCTCCAGTCACATCTTCATCCTCTTCAGAGGAAAAATAGTCTTTAGAGCTCATGAATGGCAGAAGGAGATTTAATGGAATCTCTATGGTCTCTATATGAGCCTTAGATTCCTTTGGATCTTTAATAGGAAACTCCTTCTTGCTTGAGAGACGTCCCAGGAGGTCCTCCTTACTAGGATTTTCGTCCTTCTCCTCCCTTGGGCATTCGGCCATATTGATTACATCAATGGCCTTGCACTCTCCTTTTGGATTCTCTTCTGTATTGCTTGGGAGAATACTGGGAGGAGTTTCGATGACTTTCTTACTCAGCTGGCCCACTTGTGCCTCCAGATTTCTGATGGAGGATCTTGTTTCACTCATGAAACTGAAAGTGGCTTTTCACAGATCAGAGACTAGATTGGTTAAATTAGAAGTGCTTTGTTCAGAATTCTCTATCTGTTGCTGAGAAGATGATGGAAAAGGCTTGCTATTGCTCAGCCTATTGCGTCCACCATTGTTAAAGCCTTGTTGAGGCTTTTGTTGATCCTTCCATGAGAAATTTGGGTGATTTCTCCATGATGAGTTATAGGTGTTTCCATAAGGTTCACCCATGTAATTTACCTCTGCTATTGCAGGGTTTTCAGGATCATAAGCTTCTTCAGAAGCTGCCTCTTTAGTACTGTTGGATGCATTTTGCCATCCATTCAGACTTTGAGAAATCATGTTAACTTGCTGAGTCAACACTTTGTTCTGAGCCAATATGGCATTCAGAGCATCAATTTCAAGAACTCCCTTCCCCTGAGACGTCCCATTATTCACGGAATTCCTCTCAGAAGTGTACATGAATTGGTTATTTGCAACCATGTCAATGAGTTCTTGAGCTTCTGCAGGTGTTTTCTTTAGGTGAATGGATCCACCTGCAGAATGGTCCAATGACATTTTCGAGAACTCAGATAGACCATAATAGAATATATCTAATATGGTCCATTCTGAAAACATGTCAGATGGACACCTTTTGGTCAACTGCTTGTATCTTTCCCAAGCTTCATAGAGGGATTCACCATCTTTTTGTTTGAAGGTCTGAACATCCACTCTAAGCTTGCTCAGCTTTTGAGGAGGAAAGAATTTATCCAAGAAGGCTGTGACCAGCTTATCCTAGGAGTCCAGGCTATCCTTAGGTTTTGAATCCAACCATATTCTAGCTCTGTCTCTTATAGCAAAAGGGAAAAGCATGAGCCTGTAGACTTCAGGATCTACTCCATTCGTCTTTACAGTCTCACAAATCTGCAAGAACTCATTTAAAAACTGGTAAGGATCTTCGGATGGAAGTCCATAAAACTTGCAATTCTGTTGCATTAAAGCAACTAGTTGAGGTTTAAGCTCAAATTGTTGGCTCCAATGGCAGGAATGGAGATGCTTCTTCCATCAAATTTGGACGTTGGTTTTGTGAAGTCACCAAGCATTCTCCTTGCATTATTATTGTTGGCTTCGGCTGCCATCTCCTTTTCTTGTTCGAAAATTTCAGAAAGGTTGTTTCTGGATTGTTGTAATTTAGCTTCTCTTAGTTTCCTTTTCAGAGTCCTTTCAGGTTCTGGATCAATTTCAACAAGAGTACCTTTTTCCTTGCTCCTGCTCATATAAAAGAGAAGAAAATAAGAAAAGAAGAGGAATCCTCTATGTCACAGTATAGAGATTCCTTTATGTTAGTAAAAGAAGAAGAGAATAGAAGAAGGAAGAGTAAAGAATCCAAACACAGGGGGAGGAGTGATGCTGCATAAACTTGATATGCTACGATTTAGGAAATTGCACGATCGGCAAAATTCCTTCCGGCAAGTGCACCGGTTATCGTCAAGTAAAAACTCACAATAGAGTGAGGTCGAATCCCACAAGGATTGGTTGAGTGAGCAATTCGGATTAGAAGTATGTTCTAGTTGAGCGGAATCAAGATTTAGATGAGAACTGCGGAATATAAAATTGCATGAATTAAAGAGCGAGAAGCTAAATTGCTGAAATTAAAAGGGATGGGGGTGATTGCATGAATTTAATTGCAGAATGTAAAGAGAAAGTGTAGATCAGAAATGGGGAGTTCATTGGGTGTTAGGAGATATTGAGATCTCCGAATCAAAACATTTTTATCTCTTCCTCAACCAATGCATTCATTGAATTTTGCTTGGCAATCTTATATGATTGGATCCCAATCCCTTGGCTCACCAATTCTCTCTAAAAACAAACAAATTCCCAATCCCTTGGTTTAAATGTTCATAAGAAGAGATGATGCTCGATCACTGATTATACCACACAGTTTCATGAACCACAATTTGGTAGGATTACATGTCACAATATCCATCCAAACCCCAATTCAATTCACTGTGAGAAAGCTTCTCTAGCATGAATCCTCCATTCCTTTCCCAAGGTTCCGAAGGATTCCAAGTATGGGTAGTTTCTTTCCCAAGACAACTACCCAATGGAGTTAGATCGAGAAGCTTTCTAACAAAATTCAAGAGAAAAGATTGAAGAAGAAGATAAAACTATTATTGATTCATTGAATTACAATAGAGCTCCCTAACCCAATGAAAGGGGTTTAGTGAGTCATAGCTCTGAATTCAATTCCAAAAAGATGAAAAATTCTCCAGTGTCAAAAAGTTCTAACTAACTTCAATTCTATCCTATTTATACACTTTCTAAATTGAGCTTCTGTTGTGTTTCTTGGGCTTTGAGGCCTTTCCCTGATTTCCTTTTGCTTTAGGTTTATGGTCCATAATCCTGATGAGGCTGTGATCCAATTCTGTAACATTCATTGAGCAAACTTAGTGTAAACAAGTAATGACACGAGACTCAACAAATTAAAGTTCCAGACTCATCAATTCTTCAGGCCCAATCCCATAAACCATGATATTCAATTGGGTTTCATACCATAATACGTTTAAGTTGAAGTTTGTGCTCAAATGCTAACTTAAACTTCAATATACTTGGCCCAGAAACCCTTTCAAAAAGTGGCGTTTAAGTTGAAGTTTAAGTTTCAGTTTAAGGTTAAACTGAAACTTAAACGTGGAAATGGAAGAAAGCAACTATGGAGTGTGGTATGGTCGAACACGTTTAAGCTTTAGTTTAAGGTTAAACTAAAGCTTAAACGTGGAATTGAAGAAAGCAACCCTGGAGGCAATTTGTGGTCGAACACGTTTAAGCTCCAGTTTAAGGTTAAACTGGAGCTTAAACGTGGGAATGAAGAAGGTAGCCCAGGAGTGTGAATGTCGAACACGTTTAAGCTCCAGTTTAACCTTAAACTGGAGCTTAAACGTGGAAATGGCTTCCTGGTGCATAATGTGGGTCGAACACGTTTAACCTCCAGTTTAAGGTTAAACTGGAGGTTAAACGTGGAAATGCTCCCTTGGTGCTATTTTCCTTCTGGCGTTTAACTTCCAGTTTAAGGTTAAACTGGAGGTTAAACGCCAATTTCAACTTTGGTGCATTTCTCATTCTGGCGTTTAACTTCCAGTTTAAGGTTAAACTGGCTTAAACTGGAGGTTAAACGCCACTTTCAGCATTATATGGCTTGGCAGTTTAAGTTCCAGTTTAAGCTTAAACTGGAACTTAAACTCCACATGTGATCTTCAAGCTTCCTTTATTGATTTTGTTGCTTCCTTGCCTAGCATCTTCTTCCCTGAAATCATCCAAACAATTGCATCAAAGTCTTGCAAAATTTCATGAGAAATCTTACATTCATAGCATTCAAGTAATATAACTAAAAACTCATGGAAGTTGCATCAAAATTATACTGTTTGGATGATTCATTACTTTGTTGTTCATTTAACCATTCTTGGTTACTTTAAGCTCAAAAAAATGCATAAAACAACTAAAACTAACAGAAAAATGCTAGTGAAACTAGCCTAAGATGCCTTGCCATCACAACACCAAACTTAATACTTGCTTGTCCCTAAGCAAGTCCTGAGTTATTTGAGAAGAAAGTATGAAACAAAAAGCAATTACATTGGCTATATTAGCAAGCATTTGAAGTTCATCAGAAGGGTTTTATGCAGAAAGTTGCAGCATCACTTTTTCATTCTTATCAGGTAGGATTATCACTTTTTCATTGCATCCATCAAACACTGCTATGGCCTCTTGTTATTCTTATGTCCTTGTCACTTTTCCCTTCTTTGTTTTTCTTTTTCTTAGAGCTCCTTTGCTCCTTGTTTGCTCAGTGTCATGTGTCGCACAAGCCTTTGGCATTTTCTTTTTCTTATCAGTGCACTACACATATCCACTACAGGCATTTTAGTTCACATTTCTTCTTGAGACATTGGTGCCCAGCACCTCTTTGTGTGACTAAATGTTTTGTATTTAGGTTGCTCTTGATAATGGACTTTTGGTTGATAATCCCGGGTTAGTTAACCCAAGTTACCAAGTGTTGAAACACTCCTCAGAACCTATTCATCCAAGCATATCCTTAATACATAAACACCACAGGCATTTGTCTCAGAAGTTCAAACCATTGGTGCCTAGCTTATTTTCTCAATTTTTTTATTTTTTTGCTTTTTGGTTGCCCTTTTTCAGTGGCTTTTTCTTCTTCTTTTTCTTTCTTTTTCATGGCCAAAGATATTTATTCATCAAGATCCATAGACAGTATTCAAACTTCTACACAAAATTGATAATTCTACACTCAATTTCCAGTGATCTGACTGAACAATCAAGCATGCATACCGCCACTTAATTCTACTTTATTTGTCACTAATTGAGCCAAATTACTTTTGTTCAAACTTTTCTTTTATTTTTGGAAACAGAACAAGCATGGCAAGCATTTGTTTAAGAAGGTGGAGTTATATCCAAACATCTAGGCATTCACTTTATTTAAAGCAGTAAACCAACACTCATACTAAAAACTTCACATTAAAACTTAAATGACTTAATGAAAGAAAGCTCATAAAGACAATTCACCAATTATCATTTGATTATTAAGGAACGAGACCACCTCTTATTTATTGCTTGGTTCTTCTTAATTCTTGGGATCCTGCTTCTTCTTGCTTCCTGCCTCTTTTTGACCACTTGTGCTTCCTTTGTCTTTTCTTATGAGCTTTTTCCAGAATCCAGCCTTTTTCATTGTTTCTTCCACTCCTTTTTCAAGGATCATTGCCTTGTTTATTTCTCCTTCTTTCCTCCCTTTGAAATACTCATCAAAAGCTGGGAATGCTGGGTCCATCTTGTGTAGATGTTCCCCTATGTAGTTAAGCTTGATTTGCGAACTGATGTTGTAATCAGCTTGGACTGAGTATCTTGCATTCTGTAAAGTGGTGGCTTCCTTGATTGCCAAGACATTGGCATCTTGGTGTTGGCATATGTGGCTGAAGGATTCCTGTAAGTGTAAATTCTGTTCCCTTTGCAGATCGAAGAATCTTGATTCAAAGTTCCTTTGCATATCCATCATTTTTAGGTGAAAGTCCTCTTGTCTCTCCTGAGACCTCATGTATTGTTGAGACATTCCTTCCATGATTTCCTGCATTCTGCTCATATCCACGGGGTCTTTGGGAACTTGTTGCCTTCTTTCTGGAATTCCTTGCTCTTCTTGCTCTTCTTCTCCTTCTTCTCCTTCTTCTCCTTCTTGCTCTGCTTCTGCTTGTTGCCCTTCTTCATTTCTTCTTTTTGTATGTCTTGGAGCAATTGGGCCAAGAGTCATTCTGTACGCAGTTATGGCCATTCCAGGATATAGCCAATTAGGTCTTTCATCTTCAAGTGGTACTTGGGCATCGATGCATAGTCTAATGATGGTGCTAGGGAAGTGGAGCCAGGAGTCATGGTCACTTTTCTCACTAAACTCTTGTATCTGTTCAGCAATGAGTTTATGAACTTTGATCTCCCCTCCCACCATAATGCAATGTAGCAAGATGGCTCTTTTAGGGACTATTTCTGAAGAGTTTGCAGTGGGTAGGATGGATCTCCTAACTATTGCATACCACCCTTTAGCTTCAGGTGTTAGGTCTCCCCTTCTCAAGACTCTTGGAGCCCCTTTTGTTTTTCTCACCCATTCAGCTCTGATGGCACAAAGGTCTTCAGCAATAGTCGAATAGTCAGGTTCTCCTATCATCCTTTCCTCATAACTTGCTTGGCTGAAACGTATGTTTTTTAGGCCAAGAGTTTTCATGATTGCTTTGGGGCTGAAGTCAACTTCCACCCCTCTCACATAGCTTTTGTATGTGGGTTCCACGGTTGGATCCTCCCTCACTACATTTGCATAAAACTCCTTCACCAGGTTGATGTTGATTTTAGTGATTGGCTTAGTCAAGAGCTCCCACTTCCTCTTTTTGATCTTCTCCCAAATACCTGGAAACTCATCCTTTTCAAGGTCAAAGGGAACCTCAGCTAGTACCCTTTTAGGTCTCATCCATTCGGCTTGAATCTCATGGAAAACTGATTTGTATTTCCATGCATCAAATTCCCTTTCCTCCTCCATTGGCTCCTTATCCTTTCTTCTTTTGTGGCTAGATGAGGCTGCCATTGGTTCCTTAGTTTTGGCAAGTGACAAGCTAAAGTTGACAAGGTGAAGTAAGAAAGTGTTGTTAGAAGTGTGGTGAGGTTGTTTTCGGCAAGAGATGGTTATGCTATGATGAAAGAAAATATGCAAGAAGGAGATTTGGTGGTGTGGAACTCGTTCCCCATGTGGTTCTTTATAGTGCATGCAAGTGAAAAATGGACAGCTAGGGTGAATTGTGAAGTATGGCTTGATGGTAAATATATGAATTAGGGAGAAGGACGAATAGCTTTTCACTTTCTTGGAAGTATTCTGGGTGCATTAGGTTGTACATGTAGCTATCTTTTCATGCAGAACTTCCTTTTCCCATGTGTTAGTTTCAAAGACTTGTGAACTTTCTTTTTGACCAAGAACCGTACCTCCCCCCTTGTCTTCTTCCTCCATTCTTATCCTTCCTTTTGTACCTGCACAAACAAACAAATGTGCTATTATTTTTCGGTCCATGTGAATAATGAATAGTATTTGCACATGTTTTTCATTCTTTTTGAATTGTAAATCAATGATTGACTAAATGAGCTTATAGCCGTGACCTTTGTATGTATGCACACTTATTATTGGACACCAAACTTAGTGTTTGGTAATGTCTCCTGATAACATGAAATCCATGTTGGTTGTCCTTAATAATTGTGCATAATTCTAATAAATCATAGTCACTTTGGCTCTTTGATCCTAACAATTTTTTTACTACCTAAAGTAATTGAAATCAAAGTATTAAAACATGCAAATGGTATACTTGTCATGAATTTCTGAATCCAAAGGAACTTCTTGCTTTTCATTAACTGTGTTCAAAAGGAACACCAAACTTAATGTTTGGTTGTGCACCTTGAAAGATTGAATACAATTTGAATAAGAATTGGGGGTGCCTTCAGGTACACCAAACTTAGAGACCAATTGTATTTTACATGCAATGTTTAGTGCACCTTATCAACAGTTGTTCTGAGAATTCAAGTTCATGCATAAGAAACCATGCTTTATTAGATGCAGAGCAAAACAATAAAGAGTAAGGATACTAAAACATGGGTTGCCTCCCATGAAGCGCTTCTTTAACGTCACTAGCTTGACGGTTGTCCCTTGTTAGGGTGGATTGTAGTGCTTGATGTCCTCTCCTCTCACTATGGAAACATCCCCATTTGATTCCTTCATGATTTCCAAATGTTCCATAGAAAGAACTTTCCTGATTGTGAACACTTGAGGGAGCTGGGAAGGAATGGGTTTGAGGCCAGGTGGGATTGGCAAATAATGACTTGGTATCACTTTATCTCCCGGAGAGAAACCTTCAGTGGGAATTTTCTTGTTTCTCCACCCTCTTGGCGATTTCTTTACAATTCTTCCCTCTCTCTTGAGGATTTCTTCATTGACCCTTATGCTAGGAGGACACTTCTGATCTGTTTCTATTGATTCTTGTGGCTTTAACTCTTGTAATTCTTGTTTGCCTTCAAAGGATTGTTTTAGAATTTCAGCTGCTGAATTGCTTTCCTCCAAACACAGATTGCTATTATCATCCTTAGGCTTTTCAGGTTCTGGTTCAGGCTCAGATGCAGGTTTAAAAACATGGAAAATGAGCTGTTCATCATGTACTCTCAAAATTAGCTCTCCTTGTTCTATATCTATGAGCGCTCTAGCAGTGGCTAGAAATGGCCTTCCCAGAATGATAGGGTGTAGGTAGCTTTCCTCCATGTCCAAAATGACAAAGTCTGTGGGGAAAAAATAATTTCCCACTTTCACCAGCACATTCTCAACTACCCCTTCAGCTTGCTTTTGAGTTTTGTCAGCCAGTTGTATGATTACATCAGTAGATCTCACCTCATTCAGTTGTAGCCTCCTCATAAGAGTCAGAGGCATCACATTTATGCTAGCTCCTAGATCACAGAATCCTCTGTCAATTTTTGTTTCCCCTATGATGCAGGGGATATGAAAACTTCCTGGGTCTGTTTTCTTAGAGACCATATCCTTCTTGATGAGTGCACTGCATTCTTTGTTCATTATTACAGTTTGTCCTCCCTTCAAAACTCTTTTCTTGCTCAGCAATTCCTTCAAATACTTGATATGTGTAGGCATCTGCTGGAGGATCTCAAGAAAGGGAATATTGATGTGGAGAGACTTAAATGTCTCTAAGAACCATAAATATGTTTTCCCTTTTTCACCTCCTCCTAACCTCTGAGGAAATGGTGCTTTTGGTTGGTATGTTCCCAGCATGCCTTCCTTTTGCATTTCCTTGGCTTGCTCAGTTTCACTTTCCTGCTTAGCTTCTTCCACACCTTCTTTCAAGATTTCTGGCTCCTTTTCTGAGGGTCTGATTCCTTCTTCTTCTGAGACTTCCTTCAATATGGTGATGGCCTTGCATTCTTCCCATCTCACTCCCTTTTGTTCCCCCTTAGGATTCTTTTCAGTGTCACTAGGGAACACTGCAGTTGACTTGGGGGCCTGTTGAGATAGCTCTCCTACTTGAGACTCCATCCACTTGAGTTTTTCACCATGGCTCCTTAAGGTCGATCTCACATCTTCCCTAAAGCTTTTCAACTCATTTATGTCCTGACCCATGTTTGCTAGTATTCCTTCTATCCTGTTTAATTGATCTTGAAATTGTTGGCTCGGATTAGGTTGGGCAGGTTGATTATTTTGGCCATGATATGGTGGTTGGGAGTAAGTGTTTTGTGTGGTTTGATATGATCTTTGGTTGGAGTTTTGGTATGTGGAATTGTTATGTTGGTTGTGGTTGTAGGGTTTGTGGTTTTGTGGTTGGGTTTGCTGGTTTTCCTACCCAAAGTTTGGGTGGTTTTTCCATCTTGGGTTGTAAGTGTTGGAATGTGGATCATATGATTGCTTTTGTTGGTTTCCCACATAGTTGGCCTCTTCCCAATCACCTCCTTCAATGCTTACTTCCTCTTGATCTTGTGTGTGTATTGCAGCCACTTGATTTGTGTCTAATTTCCTGGTGAGCTCTGCTAGTTGCTTGGCAAACACCTTGTTTTGGGCTAGAATTGTATCAACATGGTTCAGCTCCATGACTCCCTTAGTGTTGTGCCTTTCTGAAGCATAGTAGTACTCATTCTCAGCCACTGTCTCAATCACTTCAATGGCTTCTTCCACAGTCTTCTTCCTGTTCAATGAACCTCCTGATGAATGGTCTACAGCCTTCCTTGATTCATAAGAGAGTCCATCATAGAAAATATGCAATTGCACCCAATCATGGAACATGTCTGGTGGGCATCTCTTTGTCAAATCCTTGAACCTCTCCCATGCCTCGTAGAGAGTTTCACCATCTTGTTGTTTAAAAGTCTGAACCTCAGATCGAAGCCTATTGACCTTTTGTGGGGGGTAGAAACGTGCCAGAAACTTGCTTTCCACCTCATCCCAGGTTGTTAGGCTCCCCCTTGGGAATGATTTCAGCCACTTAGCTGCCTTGTCCCTAAGTGAAAATGGGAACAAGAGCAGTTTATAGGCATCTTCCTGAACTCCATTGGACTTCACAGTGTCGCAAATTCTCAGGAATTTTGTGAGATGTTGGTTTGGATCTTCATTAGCACTCCCACCAAATGAACAATGATTCTCCACCAGTGATATTAGCTGTGGTTTGAGTTCAAAATTGTTGGCCTGAATGGGTGGTTTCTGAATGCTGCTACCACAATTCCTAGAGGTTGGGTTTATGTATGAACCAAGAACCCTCCTCTCGGGAATGGCATTGTTTCCATCAGCTCTCTCATGGTTGTGAACTTCTCTATCCATGTTGAGATCTAGAGCTTCCTCAAAATTGTCCTCAGATTCTCCTTCAGATTCTTCTTCTCCCAGTACTCTCTTCCCTCTTGCTTCCCTTCTAAGTCTATGAAGGGTCCTCTCTGGTTCGGTATATGGAGGAGTTGATATCTCTCCTCTCCTACCTGTCATACAAGAACACACCACAAGCAACAAACAAGTGGAATACTCTTGGTTAATGGAAGAGTATGGTTAGAGCAGTTGAGGAATTAATTCAAATAGTTAGTGGGTCAGTGAGTTAGTTGCTTGAATTGAAAGGCATAAGAAGAAAAAGCAAATAACAGAGTGCAGAAATTAAAATTCAACAAGTAACTTGAACTAAATTAACAAAACAAGAAAAATGCTCAATCTAGTTAACTTCCAATTTGAGAATTGTCAATCGAAAACCAATCCCCGGCAACGGCGCCATAAACTTGATGCTGCATAAACTTGATATGCTACGATTTAGGAAATTGCTCGATCGGCAAAATTCCTTCCGGCAAGTGCACCGGTTATCGTCAAGTAAAAACTCACAATAGAGTGAGATCGAATCCCACAAGGATTGGTTGAGTGAGCAATTCGGATTAGAAGTATGTTCTAGTTGAGCGGAATCAAGATTTAGATGAGAACTGCGGAATATAAAATTGCATGAATTAAAGAGCGAGAAGCTAAATTGCTGAAATTAAAAGGGATGGGGGTGATTGCATGAATTTAATTGCAGAATGTAAAGAGAAAGTGTAGATCAGAAATGGGGAGTTCATTGGGTGTTAGGAGATATTGAGATCTCCGAATCAAAACATTTTTATCTCTTCCTCAACCAATGCATTCATTGAATTTTGCTTGGCAATTTTATATGATTGGATCCCAATCCCTTGGCTCACCAATTCTCTCTAAAAACAAACAAATTCCCAATCCCTTGGTTTAAATGTTCATAAGAAGAGATGATGCTCGATCACTGATTATACCACACAGTTTCATGAACCACAATTTGGTAGGATTACATGTCACAATATCCATCTAAACCCCAATTCAATTCACTGTGAGAAAGCTTCTCTAGCATGAATCCTCCATTCCTTTCCCAAGGTTCCGAAGGATTCCAAGTATGGGTAGTTTCTTTCCCAAGACAACTACCCAATGGAGTTAGATCGAGAAGCTTTCTAACAAAATTCAAGAGAAAAGATTGAAGAAGAAGATAAAACTATTATTGATTCATTGAATTACAATAGAGCTCCCTAACCCAATGAAAGGGGTTTAGTGAGTCATAGCTCTGAATTCAATTCCAAAAAGATGAAAAATTCTCCAGTGTCAAAAAGTTCTAACTAACTTCAATTCTATCCTATTTATACACTTTCTAAATTGAGCTTCTGTTGTGTTTCTTGGGCTTTGAGGCCTTTCCCTGATTTCCTTTTGCTTTAGGTTTATGGTCCATAATCCTGATGAGGCTGTGATCCAATTCTGTAACATTCATTGAGCAAACTTAGTGATAAACAAGTAATGACACGAGACTCAACAAATTGATGTTCCAGACTCATCAATTCTTCAGGCCCAATCCCATAAACCATGATATTCAATTGGGTTTCATACCATAATACGTTTAAGTTGAAGTTTGTGCTCAAATGCTAACTTAAACTTCAATATACTTGGCCCAGAAACCCTTTCAAAAAGTGGCGTTTAAGTTGAAGTTTAAGTTTCAGTTTAAGGTTAAACTGAAACTTAAACGTGGAAATGGAAGAAAGCAACTATGGAGTGTGGTATGGTCGAACATGTTTAAGCTTTAGTTTAAGGTTAAACTAAAGCATAAACGTGGAATTAAAGAAAGCAACCCTGGAGGCAATTTGTGGTCGAACACGTTTAAGCTCCAGTTTAAGGTTAAACTGGAGCTTAAACGTGGGAATGAAGAAGGTAGCCCAGGAGTGTGAATGTCGAACACGTTTAAGCTCCAGTTTAACCTTAAACTGGAGCTTAAACGTGGAAATGGCTTCCTGGTGCATAATGTGGGTCGAACACGTTTAACCTCCAGTTTAAGGTTAAACTGGAGGTTAAACGTGGAAATGCTCCCTTGGTGCTATTCTCCTTCTGGCGTTTAACTTCCAGTTTAAGGTTAAACTGGAGGTTAAACGCTAGTTTCAGCATTTCTCAACTTTCATGATTCTGGCGTTTAACTTCCAGTTTAACCTTAAACTGGAGGTTAAACGCCAATTTCAGCTTTGGTGCATTTCTCATTTTGGCGTTTAACTTCCAGTTTAAGGTTAAACTGGAGGTTAAACGCCACTTTCAGCATTATATGGCTTGGCAGTTTAAGTTCCAGTTTAAGCTTAAACTGGAACTTAAACTCCACATGTGATCTTCAAGCTTCCTTTATTGATTTTGTTGCTTCCTTGCCTAGCCTCTTCTTCCCTGAAATCATCCAAACAATTGCATCAAAGTCTTGCAAAATTTCATGAGAAATCTTACATTCATAGCATTCAAGTAATATAACTAAAAACTCATGGAAGTTGCATCAAAATTATACTGTTTGGATGATTCATTACTTTGTTGTTCATTTAACCATTCTTGGTTACTTTAAGCTCAAGAAAATGCATAAAACAACTAAAACTAACAGAAAAATGCTAGTGAAACTAGCCTAAGATGCCTTGGCATCAAGGAGTGAGTTCGGATTTTTGGATGAAGAGAGGTGAAGAGAAGTGTTAGTAAATAAATAATTAAAAAGAATAAGAAAAGAGAGGGAGAATTCGAAAATTAATTTTTGAAAAGGAGTTAGTAATTTTGAAAATTAAAGATAAGATATGATTAAAATTAAAATTTAAAACAATTAAAAAGAAGTTTTGAAAAAGAGAGAGGTATTTTCGAAAATTGAAGAGGGAAAAGTAGTTAGGTGGTTTTGAAAAAGATAAGAAACAAACAAAATGTCAAATAGTTAGTTGAAAAAGATATCAAAATCAAATTTGAAAAGATTATAAGATAAGAAGTTAGATAAGATATTTTGAAATCAAATTTTGAAAAAGATAAAATTTTTGAAAAAGATATGATAAAAGATAAAAAGATTTAATTCAAAAATTTGAAATTACTTACTTCACCAATAAGAAACTACAAGATAAGATTCTAGAACTTAAAGATTGAACCTTTCTTAACAAGAAAGTAACAAACTTCAAATTTTTGAATCAATCACATTAATTGTTAGTGAATTTTCGAAAATATGATATAAAGGTAAGAAAAAGATTTTGAAAATATTTTGAAAAAGATTTTTGAAATTTTCGAAAAATAGAAAAAAATGAAAAAGATATAATTTTTGAAAAAGATTTTGAAAAGATAAGATTTTTAAAATTGAAAATTTGACTTGACTTGTAAAAAACAACTAAGTTTGAAAATTTTTGACTAAGTCAACTCAAATTTTCGAAAATTTGGAGAAAAATAAGGAAAAGATATTTTTTTGATTTTTGAAATTTTAATTATGAGAGAGAAAAACATAAAAATGACTCACAACATAAAAATTATGAATCAAAACTCATGATGCATGCAAGAACACTATGAATGTCAAGATGAACACCAAGAACACTTTGAAGATCATGATGAACATCAAGAACATAATTTTGAAAAATTTTTGATGCAAAGAAAACATGCAAGATACCAAACTTAGAAATCTTTAATGCATGGACTCTAACAAACAAAAAATGCATATGAAAAACAACAAACAACACAAAATAAGAAACCATCAAGATCAAATAAGAAGACTTGTCAAGAACAACTTGAAGATCATGAAGAACACCATGAATGAACTAATTTTTGAAAAATGCAAGAAAAAATTTTAAAAGCATGCAATTGACACCAAACTTAAAAATTGACTCAAGACTCAAACAAGAAACACAAAATATTTTTTTATTTTTATGATTTTATTAATTTTTTGGATTTTTATTAATTTTTTCGAGAATAAAGTTTGGAAAAATGAAAAAGAAAAGAAAAATTTTGAAAAGGATTTTTGAAAAATTTTTTAAAAGAAAATTACCTAATCTGAGCAACAAGATGAACCGTCAGTTGTCCATACTCGAACAATCCCCGGCAACGGCGCCAAAAACTTGGTGGACGAAATTGTGATCTTCAAAGTTGGACTCTTTGTACTTGTATGAAATTTAATTCGAGATAATAATGGCTCTTGGCTATATGTGGACACAACTCCGTTCAACTTAACCAGCAAGTGTACTGGGTCATCCAAGTAATACCTTACGTGAGTAAGAGTCGATCCCACAAAGATTGTTGGTATGAAGCAAGCTATAGTTATCTTGTAAATCTCAGTCAAGCGGATTATAATTGATTATAAATTTTCAAATAATAATAAATAATAAACATAAAATAAAGATAAAGTTACTCATGTATTTCCATGGTGGGAATTTCAGATAGGTGTATGGAGATGCTGTGCTCCTCCTGAATCTCTACTTTCCTACTTCTTCCTTCAATCCTTCTTATTCCTTTCCATGGCAAGCTGTATGTAGGGCATCACCGTTGTCAATGGCTACATCCCATCCTCTCAGTGAAAATGGTCCAAATGCTCTGTCACAGCACGGCTAGTCATCTGTCGGTTCTCAATCAGGTTGGAATAGAATCCTTTAATTCTTTTGCGTCTGTCACTAACGCCCAACCTTCAGGAGTTTGAAGCTCGTCATAGTCATTCAATTCCGGAATCTTACTCGGAATACCCCAGACAAGGTTAGACTTTCCGGATTCTCATGAATGCCGCCATCAATTCTAGCTTATACCACGAAGATTCTGATTAAGGAATCCAAGAGATATGCGCCCGGCCTAAGGTAGAACGGAAGTGGTTGTCAGTCACGCGCGTTCATAGGTGAGAATGATGATGAGTGTCACGGATCATCACATTCATCAAGTTGAAGTGCAACGAATATCTTAGAATAGGAATAAAGAGAATTGAATAGAAAATAGTAGTAATTGCATTGAAACTTGAGGTACAGCAGAGCTCCACACCCTTAATCTATGGTGTGTAGAAACTCCACCGTTGAAAATACATAATTGAAAGGTTCAGGCATGGCCGAATGGCCAGCCCCCATGGTCTAAGGACTAGGCATCCAGAGATGTCTAATACACTAGTAAAAAGTTCTATTTATAATAAACTAGCTACTAGGGTTTACATGAGTAAGTAATTGATGCATAAATCCACTTCCGGGGCCCACTTGGTGTATGCTTGGGCTGAGCTTGATCTATCCACGAGCTGAGGCTTTTATTGGAGTTGAACGCCAAGTTGTAACGTGTTTTGGGCGTTCAACTCCAGGTCGTGACGTGTTTCTGGCGTTTTACTCCAGACAGCAACATAGAACTGGCGTTGAGCGCCAGTTTACATCATCAATTCTTGAATAAAGTATAAAATATTATATATTTCTGGAAAGCTCTGGATGTCTACTTTCCAACGTCGTTGAGAGCGCGCCATTTAGAGTTCTGTAGCTCCAGAAAATCCATTTCGAGTGCAGGGAGCTCAGATTTCAACAGCATCAGCAGTCCTTTGTCAGCCTCCTATCAGAGTTTTGCTCAAGTCCCTTAATTTCAGCCAGAAATTACCTGAAATCACAGAAAAACACACAAACTCATAGTAAAGTCTAGAAATGTGAATTTTACATAAAAACTAATGAAAACATCCCTAAAAGTAGCTTAAACTTACTAAAAACTACCTAAAAACAATGCCAACAAGCGTATAAATTATCCGCTCATCAATAGACATGAAGCATAAAAATTGAAAAACAGAGAAATAAGAACAAGGAATGAGTCCACCTTAATGGCGTCTTCTTCTTGAAGGACCAATGATGTCCTTAAGCTCTTCTATGTCCCTTCCTTGCCTTTGTTGCTCCTCCTTCATTGCTCTTTGATCTTCTCTTATTTCATGGAGAATGATGGAGTGCTCTTGATGTTCCACCCTTAATTGTTCCACATTGTAACTCAAATCTTCTAAGGAAGTGTTGAGTTGTTCCCAATAGTTGTTGGGAGGAAATTGCATCCCTTGAGGCATCTCCGGGATTTCTTGGTGATGAGCCTCCTCATGCGTCTCTTGTGTTCCATGAGTGGGCTCTCTTGTTTGCTCCATCCTTTTCTTAGTGATGGGCTTGTCCTCCTCAATGAGGATGTCTCCTTCTATGATAACTCCTGCTGAGTAACATAGATGGAAAATAAGATGAGGAAAAGCTAGCCTTGCCAAAGTAGAGGACTTATCGACTATTTTGTAGAATTCATGGGAGATGACTTCATGAACTTCTACTTCCTCTCCAATCATGATGCTATGAATCATGATGGCCAGATCCAAAGTAACTTCAGATCGGTTGCTAGTGGGGATGATGGAGCGTTGAATGAACTCCAACCATCCTCTAGCCACAGGCTTGAGGTCCAGTCTTCTTAGTTGAACCGGCTTGCCTTTGGAGTCTCTTTTCCAGTGAGCTCCTTCCACACATATGTCCATAAGGACTTGGTCCAACCTTTGATTAAAGTTGACCCTTCTAGTGTAGGGGCGTTCATCTCCTTGCATCATGGGCAAGTTGAACTCCAACCTCACATTTTCCGGACTAAAATCTAAGTATTTCCCCCGAACCATTGTAAGATAATTCTTTGGATTCGGGTTCACACTTTGATCATGGTTCCTAGTGATCCATGCATTAGCATAGAGCTCTTGAACCATTAAGATTCCGACTTGTTGCATGGGATTGGTTAGGACTTCCCAACCTCTTCTTTGGATCTCATGTCGGATCTCCGGATACTCATTTTTCTTGAGCTTGAAAGGGACCTCAGGGATCACCTTCTTCTTGGCCACAACATCATAGAAGTGGTCTTGATGGGCTTTGGAGATGAATCTTTCCATCTCCTATGACTCGGAGGTGGAAGCTTTTGTCTTCCCTTTCCCTTTTCTAGAGGATTCTCCGGCCTTGGGTACCATCAATGGTTATGGAAAAACAAAATGCTTATGCTTTTACCACACCAAACTTAAATATTGCTCGCCCTTTAGCAAGAGAAGAAAGAAGAGAAGAAGAAGAAGAAGAAAATTTGGAGGAGAAGGAGAGGTGTAGGTTTCGGCCAAGGTATAGAAGAGGGGGTTGTGTTGTGTGAAAATAAAGTAGAATGGGGGGGTATATATAGGGAGGGGGATAGGGTAGGTTCGGCCATTTAGGGTGGGTTTGGGTGGGAAAGATTTTTGAATTTTGAAGGTAGGTGGGGGTTTATGGGGAAGAGTGGATGGATGTGAGTGGTGAAAGGGGTAATTGAGAGAGAGATTGAGGTGATTGGTGAAGGGTTTTTGGGAAAGTGTGTTATAGGATTAGGAGGTAAGGTGGGAATATGTTAGGTGGGGATCCTGTGGGGTCCACAGATCCTGAGGTGTCAAGGATTTATATCCCTACACCAATTAGGCATGTAAAATGCCTTAGCATACCATTCTGGTGTTTAAACGCCGAAGTGGTGCACGTTCTAGGTGTTCAACGCCCATGTGTAGCATGTTTCTGGCGTTGAACGCCAGTTCCATGCTTGTTACTGGCATTCAGCGCCAGCTTTTCTCAGGGCATATTCCTGGCATCCAAACGCCAGGATGTTGCTTGTTTTTGGCGTTCAGCGCCAGATCCATGCTCTATTCTGGCGTTGAACGCCAGCCAGATGCACCTTACTGGCGTTTAAACGCCAGTAAGTCCTTCCTCCAGGGTGTGATTTTTCTTCTGCTGTTTTTGATTCTGTTTTTAATTTTAATTTTTTTTTCGTGACTCCTCATGATCATGAACCTACTAAAACACAAAATAACAATAAAATAAAAATAAAATTAGATAAATAAAAATTGGGTTGCCTCCCAACAAGTGCTTCTTTAATGTCAATAGCTTGACAGTGGGCTCTCATGGAGCCACAAAGGTGATCAGGTCAATGTTGTGGACTCCTAACACCAAACTTAGAGTTTGGATATGGGGGTTCAACACCAAACTTAGAGTTTGGTTGTGGCCTCCCAACACCAAACTTAGAGTTTGATTGTGGGGGCTCTGTTTGACACTGTATTGAGAGAAGCTCTGCATGCTTACTCTCCCTTGTTACAGAAAGATAGCCGTGTGCTTTAAACACAAGGTAGTCCCGATTCAATTGAAGGACTAATTCTCCTCTGTTAACATCAATCACAGCACCTGCTGTGGCTAGGAAAGGTCTTCCAAGGATGATGCATTCATCCTCTTCCTTCCTAGTGTCTAAGATTATGAAATCAGCAAGGATGTAAAGGCCTTCAACCTTTACTAACACGTCCTCTACTAATCCATAAGCTTGTCTTACTGACTTATCTGCCAATTGTAATGAGAATAAGGCAGGCTGCACCTCCAGGATCCCCAGTTTCTCTATTACAGAGAGTGGCATAAGATTTATGCCTGACCCCAGGTCACACAGAGCCTTGTTAAAGGTCATGGTGCCTATCGTACAGGGTATTAAGAATTTACCAGGATCTTGTTTCTTTTGAGGTAGAGTTTGCTGAACCCATGTATCAAGTTCACTAATGAGCAAGGGAGGTTCACCTTCCCAAGTCTTATCACCAAATAACTTGGCATTCAGCTTCATGATGGCTCCTAGATATTGAGCAACTTGCTCTCCAATTACATCTTCATCCTCTTCAGAGGAAGAATAATCTTCAGAGCTCATGAATGGCGAAGGAGATTTAATGGAGTCTCTATGGTCTCTATATGAGCCTTAGATTCCTTTAGGTCCTCAATGGGGAACTCCTTCTTGCTTGAGAGACGTCCCAGGAGGTCTTCCTCGCTAGGATTTTCGTCCTTCTCCTCCCTTGTGCATTCGGCCATATTGATTACATCAATGGCCTTGCACTCTCCTCTTGGATTTTCTTCTGTATTGCTTGGGAGAGTACTGGGAGGAGTTTCAGTGACTTTTTTACTCAGCTGGCCTACTTGTGCCTCCAAATTTCTGATGGAGGACCTTGTTTCACTCATGAAACTTAGAGTGGCATTAGACAGATCAGAGACTAAATTTGCTAAATTAGAAGGGCTCTGCTCAGAATTCTCTGTCTATTGCTGAGAAGATGATGGAAAAGGCTTGTTATTGCTGAGCCTGTTTCTTCCACCATTATTAAAGCCTTGTTGAGGCTTTTGTTGGTCTTTCCATGAGAAATTTGGATGATTTCTCCATGATGAATTATAGGTGTTTCCATAAGGTTCACCTATGTAATTTACCTCTGCTATTGCAGGGTTCTCAGGATCATAAGCTTCTTCAGAAGCTGCCTCTTTAGTACTGTTGGATGCATTTTGCCATCCATTCAGACTTTGAGAAATCATGTTAACTTGCTGAGTCAACACTTTGTTCTGAGCCAATATGGCGTTCAGAGCATCAATTTCAAGAACTCCCTTCCTCTGAGGCGTCCCATTATTCACGGAATTCCTCTCAGAAGTGTACATGAATTGGTTATTTGCAACCATGTCAATAAGTTCTTGAGCTTCTGCAAGCGTTTTCTTTAAGTGAATGGATCCACCTGCAGAATGGTCCAGTGACATTTTAGAGAACTCAGACAGACCATAATAGAATATGTCTAATATGGTCCATTCTGAAAATATGTCAGAAGGACACTTTTTGGTCATCTGCTTGTATCTTTCCCAAGCTTCATAGAGGGATTCACCATCTTTTTGCTTGACGGTCTGAACATCCACTCTAAGCTTGGTCAGTTTTTGAGGAGGAAAGAATTTATCCAAGAAGGTCATGACCAGCTTATCCTAGGAGTCTAGGCTATCTTTAGGTTGTGAGTCTAGCCATGTTCTAGCTCTGTCTCTTACAGCAAAAGGGAAAAGCATGAGCCTGTAGACTTCAGGATCTACTCCATTTGTCTTAACAGTCTCACAAATCTGCAAGAACTCAGTTAAAAACTGATAAGGATCTTCAGATGGAAGTCCATGAAACTTGCAGTTCTGTTACATTAGAGCAACTAATTGAGGTTTCAGCTCAAAATTGTTTGCTCCAATGGCCGGAATGGAGATGCTTCTTCCATCAAATTTGGACATTGGTTTAGTGAAATCACCTAGCATTCTCCTTGCATTATTGTTGTTGGGTTCGGCTGCCATCTCCTTCTCTTGTTCGAAAATTTTAGAAAGGTTGTCTCTGGATTGTTGTAATTTAGCTTCTCTTAGTTTCCTCTTTAGAGTCCTTTCAGGTTCAGGATTAGCTTCAACAAGAATGCCTTTTTCCTTGTTCCTGCTCATATAGGGAAGAAGAGAACAAGAAAAGAAAGAGGAATCATCTATGTCACAATAAAGAGGTTCTTTATTGTTAATAGAAGAAGAAAGGAATAAAAGTGGAGAATCCAATCACAAGGGTGAGGATAGAAGCAGTGATTGGAGATGAAGAGAGGTGAAGAGAAGTGTTAGTAAATAAATAAATAAATAGAAGAAGAAAAGAGAGGGAGAATTCGAAAATAATTTTGAAAAAGTAGTTAATGATTTTCGAAAATTAAAGATAAGATATAATTAAAATTAAAATTTAAAACAATTAATTAATTAAAAAGAATTTTTGAAAAAGGATGAGATATTTTAAAAAATTAGAGAGAGAGAAGTAGTTAGGTGGTTTTGAAAAAGATAAGAAACAAACAAAAAGTCAAATAGTTAGTTTGAAAAAGATATTAAAATCAAATTTGAAAAGATAAGAAGATAAGAAGTTAGATAAGATATTTTGAAATTAAATTTTTGAAAAAGATAAATTTTGAAAAAGATATGATAAGAAGATATGATAAAAAGATAGGATTGAAAAAGATTTAATTTTTAAAATTAAAATTAATTACTTAACTAACAAGAAACTAAAAGATATGATTTTAGAATTTAAAGATTGAACCTTTCTTAACAAGAAAGTAACAAACTTCAAATTTTTGAATCAATCACATTAATTGTTAGTGTAATTTCGAAAATTGTGAAATAAAATTAAGAAAAGATTTTGAAAATAATTTTAAAATTTTCGAAATTAAAAAGATAAAGATGAAAAAGATTTGATTTTTTGAAAAAAAAGTTTTGAAAATATAGGATTTTTAAAATTAAAATTTGACTTGACTTGTAAGAAACAACTAATTTTTAAAAATTTTTGACCAAGTCAACCCAAAATTTCGAAAATTTGGAGGGAAAAAAGGAAAATATTTTTTTGATTTTTGAATTTTTAACGAGGAGAGAGAAAAACACAAACATGACCCAAAACATGAAAATTTTGGATCAAAACACATAATGCATGCAAGAACACTATGAATGTCAAGATGAACACTAAGAACACTTTGAAGATCATGATGAACATCAAAAATATAATTTTGAAAAATTTTTGATGCAAAGAAAACATACAAGACACCAAACTTAGAAATCCTTAATGCATGGACTCTAACAAACGAAAAATGCATATGAAAAACAACAAACAACACACAACAAGAAATTATCAAGATCAAACAAGAAGACTTGTCAAGAACAACTTGAAGATCATGAAGAACACCATGAATGCATGAATTTTCGAAAATTACAAGAAAATTTTTAAAGCATGCAATTGACACCAAACTTAAAAATTGACTCAAGACTCAAACAGGAAACACAAAATATTTTTGATTTTTATGATTTTCTAATTTTTTTTTGTATTTTCTTTTATTTTTTTCGAAAAACATATGGAAAAAGAAAATAAGAAATTCAAAATCTTTAAGAAGAATTCCAAGAATCTTTCAATGTTAGCCCAAAGCTCCAATCAAAGGGTTTGACATGGCTTAATAGCTAGTCAGCTTTAGGATGGAATTACATGCATTGTAGTGATTAGTTGAAGACCAATTCCAAAGGAGTTTGAATATGGCTTTGTAGCCAGCTAGGATTCAACATGTTACCATGAAACTCTAGAATTCATTCTTGAAAGTTTTGAAGCCATAGAATAATTTTAAATTTTTTTTTCGAAAATAATAATAAGTTTATGGAAAAACGAAAACAAAGAAAAATTTTGAAAAATTTTTAAACACTTTTTTAAAAGAAAATTACCTAATCTGAGCAACAAGATGAACCGTCAGTTGTCCAAACTCGAACAATCCCCGACAACGGTGCCAAAAACTTGGTGGGCGAAATTGTGATCATCAACAATGGCTCCAATGACTTGATAGCTCTCACACGTGAATTACACTTAGTCACAACTCCGCACAACTAACCAGCAAGTGCACTGGGTCGTCCAAGTAATACCTTATGTGAGTAAGGGTCGATCCCACGGAGATTGTTGTTATGAAGCAATCTATGGTCATCTTGTAAATCTCATTCAGGCAGATAATAATTGGTTATGGGAAATATAAAGAGATACTTGCTTAAATAAAAAGGATAGAAATACTTATGTAAATTAATGGTGGGAATTTCAGATAAGCGTATGGAGATGCTTGTCCCTGTTGAATCTCTACTTTCCTACTGCTTTCATCAAATCCTTCTTACTCCTTTCCATGGCAAGCTGTATGTAGGGCATCACCATTATCAATGGCTACATCCCATCCTCTCAGTGAAAATGGTCCAAATGTTCTGTCCCAGCACGGCTAATCATCTGTCGGTTCTCAATCAGGCTGGAATAGAATCCCATGATTCTTTTGCGTCTATCACTAACGCCCAGCCTTCAGGAGTTTGAAGCTCGTCACAGTCATTCAATCCCGGAATCCTACTCGGAATGCCACAGACAAGGTTAGACTTTCCGGATTCCCATGAATGCCGCCATCAATTCTAGCTTATACCACGAAGATTCTGATTAAGGGATCCAAGAGATATGCACCCGGCCTAAGGCAGAACGGAAGTGGTTGTCAGTCATGCATGTTCATAGGTGAGAATGATGATGAGTGTCACAGATCATTACATTCATCAAGTTGAAGTGCAACGAATATCTTAGAATAGGAATAAGTCGAATTGAATAGAAAATAGTAGTAATTGCATTGAAACTTGAGGTACAGCAGAGCTCCACACCCTTAATCTATGGTGTGTAGAAACTCCACCATTGAAAATTCATAAGTGAAAGGTCTAGGCATGGCCGAATGGCCAGCCCCCATGGAGGTCTAAGGACTAGGCGTCCAGAGATGTCTAATACAATAGTAAACTATCCTATTTATACTAGACTAGCTACTAGGGTTTACAAGAGTAAGTAATTAATGCATAAATCCACTTCCAGGGCCCACTTGGTGTATGTTTGGGCTGAGCTTGATCTATCCACGAGTTGAGGCTTCTTTTGGAGTTGAACGCCAAGTTGTAACGTGTTTTGGGCGTTCAACTCCAGTTTGTGACGTGTTTCTGGCGTTTGACTCCAGACAGCAACATGGAACTGGCGTTGAGCGCCAGTTTACGTCATCTAATCACAAATAAAGTATGAACTATTATATATTACTGGAAAGCTCTGGATGTCTACTTTCTAACGCCATTGAGAGCGCGCTATTTGGAGTTTTGTAGCTCCAGAAAATCCATTTCAAGTGCAGAGAGGTCAGATTCCAACAGCATCAGCAGTCCTTTGTCAACCTCCTATCAGAGTTTTGCTCAGGTCCCTCAATTTTAGCCAGAAAATACCTGAAATCACAGAAAAATACATAAACTCATAGTAAAATCCAGAAATGTGAATTTAGCATAAAAACTAATGAAAACATCCCTAAAAGTAACTAGAACCTATTAAAAACTACCTAAAAACAATGCCAAAAAGCGTATAAATTATCCGCTCATCAGACATTGACACCATTGACTATTGAATTAAGTGTGCCATACCCTGGTAGGGACACATTTGGTGCTGTTAGCAGAGTTGTCTTGCCTGCTAAAGAAAGTGCTGAAGGTACTATTATAACAGAAGAAGACATTAAGGAAGAATTCGTGTACAAAATTTTGATTAGAAGGTATTTATCTTCCTGTTCTGAGTTGTCAAAGCTCTTAATAACAAATTTGCAAATTTACAATTGTGTTAGTGTTTGAAATGTCCAATACACCTTAAATTTCATCATTTTGTCTTGAGCTAATCTTTATCTTTATTATTTCTTCTCTATCATTTAGAAAAAACTATTTAAGCTGTTTTTCATGATACTTTTCAGGCACTTTGCCTTTCTCCTTTCCCCATTCTAACTTTGTCAGTAGATCTACAAGTTAATGGGATCTTTACAAAAAGTGCTACCATGTTAAAATGGGTAAGATTTATTGATAATTTTGGCTAGAATTTTGTACTTGCTTTTGTAGTTGATATTGTTTTATCTAATAACCATTTATATGTCACTCTTTTGAGTTCTTTGTGGACAAGAAGAGTTGGAGAGCTTCCATTCATAGGTATATGCCTAGAAAGACTAGGTATGCACACTATAGACAAGGTGAGTTGTTGTTGTTGGATGCAAGCTAGCATTGCAGCTTTGTTTTCAACATAAGCGAATTCATATTCAAGATGAAAGCTTACAGCTATACTGACCGGGTGTGCTTCTCTCATTACTTGAGCCTTGAAAAGATTCAGGATGTTAATAATTTCACAAAAATAATCGCGTTGCAAGTATAGTTCCAAACCAAAAAATTATCCTTCACTCAATGTTTAGTTTGTTTGTCACAATGCAAACCAATAAAAATATCTGAAGTATTTAAACCTCGGATCGTCTCTCAAAGAAATTGTACGGAAGTGTACTTATTATTGGCTGTGGAAAAGTATTTTTGGGATTTTTGAATGATGAACAAGAAATGTAAATAACAAGAAAATAAACTAACAACTAAGAAAAATCCTAGCAAGGGTTGAGAATTGGGATTCTTGTTCTTATTATGATCGTCAATTGTGATGGTAACTGCCTTTTGCTTTCACTTAGTTAACCTCTAACAATTGAAGGAAAGTCAAGTGAGCAAAATCAACTTAAGTTCACAAATCCTAATCAATGACTAAATATAGTGAAGTTCAAGCCAACTAACAACTTTCAATCACCAATCAACAAGAGACTTTGACAATTAACGGGTCTCCAAATTACTCAATCCAAGCCAAGAACACAAAAATCTATTTTAAAATCCAACCAAGCATTTTATCAAATACTTGGAAAGCACAAAATAAAAAGATAGAAAATTAACAAGAAATAATAAAATCTAAGACTAACAATTGCAAGAAAACAATAACCACAAATTAAAATAAACGACAATAAACATAAAATACCCCAAAAAATGCATTAAAGAAAATTGGAATCAACAAGGTGTCATGAACAATAAAGCAACAAGATAAAGGAAACAACATATAAAACTAAGAAAGCAAAGAGGTAATAAGAAATTAAAAGAAGAACTTGAATCAAAATAAGAAGTAGAACCTAAAACTAGATGAAACTGAAAATAAAAGAAGAAACCCTAAAACCTAGAGAGAGAAAAGCGTCTCTTTCTCTCTAGAATTCTACATCTATCTCTAACTAATGTGTGTATGAATGAATGATTGGAATTCTCTCCCAGCTCCACTCCCCAGCCTCTTGTCTTCCTTTTCGGGTTTAAAACTAGGCCAAAAGCAACACAGAAATCGCCCCCAACGTATTTCCTTTACTACAACACGTGACGCTTGTCACGCCTATGCGTCAGCCACGCGTACGCGTCGCTTGAATGCAGCTCCTGGTCACGCGTATGCATTAGTCACGCTACGCATCGATTAGAAGATGGCTTGATCACCCGTACGCTTCAGTCATGTGGACGCGTCGGTTCCAATTTTTCAAATCTTCAATTTCTTGTGTTCCTTCTGCTTTAGTATGCTTCTTCTTCATCCTCCATGCCATAGATCACTCAACAAACACATCACAACATCGAATGGTAATATGAGAGGATTAAAATTAGTTATTTAAAGGCATAGGAAGCATGTTTTCAATCATGGCACAAAATTTGGAAGAAAACTTAAAAACATGCAAATTATATGGATAAATATGAGTAAAGTTGATAAAATATACTCGATTCAATCCAAATAAGTCATAAAATAGTGGTTCATCAAGGTCATTGGAAAGATGGGGCCGATCCTTCATTCCTACTCGGCCATGCATCTTCCGGCGTATTTGTTGAACAATGCAGATAAGTACAAGTACTTGTTTCCTGGTAACTGCATAAGAGAATTTGGCTAATTCAATATCACAACTTATTTCCTTTTATATTGATAGTGTCTTTATTAAAATCATTTTTGGTGTTATTTTGCAAAGCAGGAAGGAAACAGTAACCTCAAGGCTAAGGAGCCGCTTCTTCAATGCATTCGTGCATACAGAGAGGTAAAATTCACTATTATATGTTCTTTAACACGCTGAGCTTGGAATTGCTTCTCTAATATATTTATATCAGCAAGGTACACCTGATTCGTTATATGGCTAGAGAGTTATACTCTTTCAACTGATGCCTTCCATGAAATAGTGGTAAGTCTCTTTATGATTAAATTTTGGGATTGGAAGGAATTGTGAATTGTCCTTCTATGGTTATATTTTTTGGTTAGTCTATTATATTATTTTGCTACTGTATTTACTTTTCTGTTGCCAGCTAACAGCAGGACATAATCATTTATCCATTAGCTAGTCAATTTTTAATCATAAGTTTCAATAATTTCAAAACAGAAAAAATCTTAGCTATACATGTAAACTGAAATAAAATAATAAAGACCGGGTGAACTAGAAAATTACATGTATATATCTTGGAATGTTAATAATTATTATAAAATAATAAATTAAACTTTTCCTTTTTAATTAAACTTTTTGGACTATCGTTTTTAATTTGTTCTTCTTCTAGTTAACTAGTATAGAACTTGTTCATACCCTGGGTCAAGCTGTCCGACCCGGGATGTTTAGTGACAAGCTGACCGACCTCGTCAGGCCAAATGCCCGACCTCGTCAGGCCAAATGCCCGACCTCTTCTCAAAGAGCTCGGCCAAATGCCCGACCTCTTCTCAAAGAGCTCGGCCAACTCACCAAAGGAGCCCAAAGCAGGCCCAAAACGAAGGAACACAAGCCCAATCTAAAGGCTGCCAAAGCCCAGAAAGATAAAGGCGGTTCCCTTGAAGATAAGATGACCTCACTTAAAGATAAGATAAAGATATAAGATAACTAACTTATCTTATCCACAGGAGGCCACATCTCACCATTATAAATACACTGGAGCACCCAGGTATAACTCATACTCTAATTCTACTCGATATCTGCTTGGACCCATGCTAACTTAGGCATCGGAGTGTCTTTGCAGGTACACCCCCCGCCGTTCAACACATCAAGCTCGGGTCACAGACCCCCCACCTCGGGCCTTGTCAGACGACCGAGCTACAGTTTCAGGTAATCCTCGGAACATTGGCGCCGTTGCCGGGGACCTGGAAGTCATCCCTTTACCATGGCGGACGACTCTCCCAACAATGACCATCCTACATCAGAACAAGAAGAGGAAGTTGACACCGGAGAACGACCAGACCGCCCTCTATCACCACACACTCCAGGGGGAAACAAAGAGAATCATCCAAAAGGTACACTCCCTAACAAGGATCCACAAAATCCTGGAAGGGAAAAGAGTTCAGAGATTCTGGAGACAGTCCGGGCACAACAAAGCCGGCTGAGACAACTCGAAGAGGACATAAAAAAGCAGAAAGAGACTGAACAGGATCTAAGAAGGGAGGCTCGCAAACGCAGAGAATTAGAAGAAAAACTACGAAAGATAGAAGCCAATCTGAAAGATCGGACAACACGCGGCACCACTCCCGAAAGTAATCATGATCCCTTCACACAAGAGATCATGAAGGAGAAGGTACCGCGAAACTTCAAGCCACCAGATATGGACCTCTACGACGGCACCACCGATCCAAGTCACCACCTCAGCAACTTCAGGAGCAGAATGTACTTAGTCGACGCATCCGACGCAATTCGGTGCAAAGCCTTCCCCACCACTCTCACCAAGTCAGCCATGAAGTGGTTCGACAGCTTACCGCCAGGATCAATCTCCAGCTTTGAAGACCTGACCAAAAAATTCCTAACAAGGTTCTCCATTCAAAAGGACAAGGCAAAACACGCCCCCAGCCTACTCGGGATTAAACAAAGCAACCAAGAAACTCTCAGAGAGTACATGGAGCGATTCAACAAAGCCTGCCTGGACATACAACACTTGTCCACAGAAGCAGCCATCATGGGACTAGCAAACGGCCTAAGAGAAGGACCGTTTAGCCAATCCCTATCCAAAAGATACCCGACCTCCTTGTACGAAGTGCAGGAGCGAGCGGAAAAATATATCAACATGGAAGAAACCTCACGACTGAGAGAACCTTCCAGGAAGGAGTCAACCTACCCGCCCCGAGATCGAGATCGGGATCAGAAAAAGAAGGAAGAGTCCAGCTCGGACAAGCCAAGGAAATACCACAGCTACACCCCCCTCCTAGTCTCTCTGGTAGACGTCTACAGAGAAGTGTGCCACACCGAAAAGATCCCACCACCCAAACCTCTGAAGCACAAAAGAGCGGGAAGGGATCGGTCCGAATACTGTGAATATCATAGACTCTACGGTCATTCTACTAACGACTGCCACGACCTAAAGAATGTTATAGAAAAGCTAGCTAGAGAAGGAAAACTCGACAGATACATAGCTGAGAAAGATGAAGAAACCAGAAAGAGAAGGCGGAGAGACAACGAAGATCGGACCGAACCAACCCACGAACCCCTGAAAGGCACATACACATGATAAACGGAGGTTTTGCAGGTGGAGGGACATCCAGATCCTCACGAAAGAGACACCTCAAAGAAGTCTACCATGCCCGAGAAGACAACCCCTTGCCCGAGTTACCTACTATCTCGTTTACCCGAGAAGATGCTCTTGGTGTAATACCCGGACACGACGACCCTATGGTGATCACCATCATCCTAGCCAACGCCAACTTATATCGAACCCTGATCGACCAAGGAAGCTCGGCAGATATCCTGTTCAAAGAGGCCTTCGACAAGCTCGGACTCGAAGAAAAAGAGCTAAAAGCCTATCCCACCGACCTATTTGGACTAGGAGATACCCCAATTCGACCCCTGGGATACATCTCGTTACACACCACCTTTGGAAAAGGCGAGCAAACCAAAACATTAAACATCGACTACATTGTGGTCGACGTCACTTCAGCATACAATGCCCTCATCGGACGACCAACCCTCAACAGACTAGCGGCTATAGTCTCGACCCCACACCTCTGCATGAAGTTTCCTACCGCAAAGGGAATCGCTACCCTAAAAGGCGACCAAAAGCTAGCACGGCAATGCTACAACGAAAGTCTGAGCCTAAAAGGGAAAGAGGTCAACACCATAGAACTCGGGCGAGTCCAAACCCGAGAAGATCTTCGGCCACAGCCAGAAGGGGAAACCGAGAAGGTCCAAATCGGGAACACACCCGAGAAAGTAACAAACATAGGGGCAAACCTCGAGGCAGGCCTAAAAAGGAGCTCACAAACCTCTTAAGGGAGAATTCCGATCTCTTCGCCTGGAAAGCCTCCGATATGCCAGGCATAAGCCCCGACCTAATGTGCCACAAACTATCAGTGTATCAGGGATCCCGACCTGTCCAACAAAGGCGAAGGAAACTCGGGCCCGAACGCATGCAGGCAATAGAGGAACAGGCACAAGCACTACTAGATGCAGGGTTTATTAGGGAGGTAAAGTACCCCCTATGGCTCGCAAACGTAGTTCTGGTAAAAAGCCCAATGGAAAGTGGAGGATGTGCGTCGACTACACAGACCTCAACAAAGCTTGTCCTAAAGACCCATATCCACTACCAAACATCGACGCTTTAGTCGACGCAGCTTCGGGCTACAGATACCTCTCCTTCATGGATGCGTACTCAGGATATAATCAAATCCCGATGTATGGACCCGACCAAGAAAAGACCTCGTTCATAACCCCAAAGGCAAACTACTGCTACATAGTAATGCCCTTCGGGCTGAAGAACGCAGGGCAACATACCAGAGACTAATGAACAAAGTGTTCTCAGAACACATCGGGCTACAGCTAGAGGTATACGTCGACGACATGCTAGTAAAGACACAAGAAGACAAAAACTTGGTGGCCGACCTCAGTAGTATCTTCGGTACCCTCAGAAAACACAATATGAGGCTTAATCCGACAAAGTGCACCTTCGCCGCAGAAGCCGGACAGTTCTTAGGCTTCATGCTGACTCAAAGAGGCATCGAAGCAAACCCGGACAAATGCCAAGCGATACTCAATATGAAGAGCCCGACGTGTGTCAAAGAGGTACAACAACTGAACGGAAGATTAGCCGCCCTATCAAGATTCTTGGCAGGATCAGCAATAAGGTCACTACCTCTCTACTCACTCCTAAAGAAAGGGAAACCCTTCTCGTGGACCCCGGAGTGCGAAAAGGCCTTCCAAGAATTCAAAGAATTCCTCGGGCAGCCACCGATCCTAACCCGACCTCTAAAAGGAGAAGAACTCGTACTATACCTCTCGGTCGGACATCGGGCAGTCGCTTCGGCACTAATACGAGAAAACGACCAGGGGCAACACCCCGTATATTTCGTAAGCAAGGCGCTGCAAGGAGCTGAATTAAACTATCAGAAAATAGAGAAATTCGCCTACGCGCTAGTCTTCACAGCTCGAAGGCTCCGTCCCTACTTTCAAGCCCACACCATCAAAGTCCGGACAAACCAACCGATGAGACACATCCTACAAAAGACAGACATGGCAGGACGAATCCTACAATGGGCGGTGGAGCTGTCTGAGTTCGACCTCCACTACGAAGCCCGAACTGCCATAAAGTCCCAGTATCTAGCCGACTTCGTAGCAGAATACACCGAGACCCCAGGGACCCCACTCTCATGGAATTTATATGTCGACGGGTCCTCAAATAAGGCAGGGAGCGGAGCCGGTGTCATACTCGAAAGCGATCAAGGAACACGGATAGAGCTATCCCTAAAATTCGAGTTCCATGCCTCAAATAACCAAGCCGAGTACGAGGCCCTACTAGCAGGACTAAAGCTAGCCAAAGAGGTCGGAGCAGAGAGGATCGCAATTTTCAGCGACTCCCAGGTCGTCACATCACAAGTAAATGGAAGTTACCAGGCCAAAGATCCTACTATGAAAAAATACCTGGACCAAACACAGGCACAATTGCAGCACTTCCCGGAAATACGAATCCAGCACATACCCCGGGAGCAAAATGCCCGAGCCGACGCCCTCTCAAAACTTGCTAGCACCAAGCCCGGAGGAAACAATAGAAGTCTCCTCCAAGAAACTCTACAATCTCCGTCCGTACTAAGAGAGGAAGAAATACTGAACATATCCGACCAACAACAAGGATGGATGACCCCCATACTCAACTACCTAAAGTCGGGAACTCTCCCCGCTGAAAAAAGAGAAGCTAAAAGGCTTACAAAGGACGCCCAGAATTACACGCTAATCCACGACGTGTTATACAGAAGAGGATTCGCAAATCCCCTCCTAAGGTGCGTCCCGACCTCAGAAACAAAAAGCGTCCTCGAAGAAGTCCACAAAGGAATGTGTGGGAACCACCTCGGAGCTCGGGCCCTATCCAAGAAAATAGTCAGAGCCGGGTTCTACTGGCCAACCATACAAAGAGACACGGCGGACTTTGTGAAAATATGTCCCCCCTGCCAAAAACACGCCAATTTTCACAAAGCACCGCCCGAAGACCTCATAAGCATCACAGCACCATGGCCCTTCGCGAAATGGGGACTCGACCTACTCGGCCCGTTTCCACAAGGCCCGGGGCAGGTCAAATACCTCATAGTAGGGTCGACTACTTTACAAAGTGGATCGAAGCCGAACCCTTAGCCACCATTACGGCTCAGAAAAGCCGTAAATTCCTATACAAAAACATTGTCACGAGGTTCGGAGTCCCCTATTCCATCACAACAGACAATGGAACACAGTTCACAGACACAAGTTTTCAGAACTTGGTGTCCGAGCTGAAAATCAAACAGCAGTTCACATCGGTCGAGCACCCACAAGCCAATGGACAAGCAGAGGCTGCAAATAAAGTCATCTTGGCTGGATTGAAACGAAGACTCCAAGAAGCCAAAGGGGCATGGGCCGACGAACTCCCCCAGGTATTATGGGCATATCGGACAACCCCGCACTCTACAACGGGAGAATCCCCATTCCGACTAGCCTACGGAATGGAGGCAATGATTCCCGTCGAAATAGATGAGGGATCACCCAGAACCATCTTCTACAACGAAGAAAACAATCCTCGGGCACAAAAGGAAGAGCTCGACCTCCTACCCGAGGTCCGAGAAAGAGCCCGGATCAAAGAAGAAGCCTTAAAACGACGAACGGCCCTCAGATACAACCAAAAGGTGATAAAACGAAGCTTCTCCACTCACGACCTGATTCTAATCCGAAACGACATCGGAACAAAAATCGGGAGAAGGAAAGCTAGCTGCGAATTGGAAGGGGCCATACAAGGTAACAGAAGTCTTAGGGACAGGCTACTACAAGATCTCCGACCTAGAAGGCAAGGAGCTGCCCAGAGCCTGGCACGCCTGTAACCTAAGACGGTACTACAGCTAGAGTAAACTTAACCCGAGGTGTACTCTTTTTCCCCACGAGGGTTTTTTAATGAGCCACCCGGTTAAGTAGGACACCCGACCTAGTAAAAAAGGGTAAAAACTTTGTACATATTTTCCTTTAATACTAACCAAATTTCTTTATTTTCTCTTTCTCGTTATGAAGCATATCCTAAAAAGTACCCCACCAAGGCGCATTAATTTATGCTCGACAAAACGCAAAAAATCATTTGCCAAAGGCCATACAAGGTCGGCAAAGATGAAGCGACGAGGTTCAAATTAATGTGAGAAGTTATAAAAGTAACTCTAAAACGGCTGGAAAAGCCGAACAAAAAGACGTTACAAAAATAACTTAAAAAGGCCGACCAAACCACGAAGTCGGACCTAATTAAAGGAGGTACTAAAGGATCCCGAGGTCCGAGAACAAACTCGGACCCAAGAAAGAAAGCCCTGAAACGGCACAGAACTAAGACCTCGAAAACGCTAGCTAAAAAGTTGTTGCCCAAAAACAACCAAAAAGCAAAAAGCGAGCACGAGAAGACAAAATCGCTAGCTAAAAGTTGTTATCCAAAAACAACTAAAAAGCAAAAAAAAGCGAAGTACGAGACATCAAACCGCTAGCTAAAAGTTGTTATCCAAAAACAACTAAAAAGCAAAAAGCGAGTACAAGACATCAAACCGCTAGCTAAAAGTTGTTATCCAAAAACAACTAAAAAGCAAAAAGCGAGTACAAGACCTCGAAAACGCTAGCTAAAAAGTTGTTGCCCAAAAACAACCAAAAAGCAAAAAAGCGAGCACGAGAAGACAAAATCGCTAGCTAAAAGTTGTTATCCAAAAACAACTAAAAAGCAAAAAAAGCGAAGTACGAGACATCAAACCGCTAGCTAAAAGTTGTTATCCAAAAACAACTAAAAAGCAAAAAAGCGAGTACAAGACATCAAACCGCTAGCTAAAAGTTGTTATCCAAAAACAACTAAAAAGCAAAAAAGCGAGTACAAGACATCAAACCGCTAAGCTAAAAGTTGTTATCCAAAAACAACTAAAAAGCAAAAAGCGAGTACGAGACATCAAACCGCTAGCTAAAAGTTGTTATCCAAAAACAACTAAAAAGCAAAAAAGCGAGTACGAGACATCAAACCGCTAAGCTAAAAGTTGTTATCCAAAACAACTAAAAAGCAAAAAGCGAGTACGAGACATCAAACCGCTAAGCTAAAAGTTGTTATCCAAAAACAACTAAAAAGCAAAAAGCGAGTACGAGACATCAAAATCGCTAGCTAAAAAGTTGTTATCCAAAAACACTAAAAAGCACGAAAGCGAATACGAGAAAGCAAAAACACAAACATGGCATAATAAAGCTACAGAGTAGCTAAAATAAATGTTCAAAGTGTTGGCGAAAAACATAAAGCCCACAGGTCGGGCAAAAGAGCAGAAAACAAAAGATCACTGAGGACCAATGGAATACTTTCCAGTCTCAGCATCAAAAACAGAAACTGGGACTGCATCGACAGCACCGTCATCCCGACTTGAAACCTCCACACCCGACCTATCCACAGCCAAAGGTGAGGCGGGTTCTCAACCAGCACCTCGGATCAGACACTGGAGCCTGGGATCGGACACCGGGACCTCATCCTCGGCAGGAGCTGGAACAATCTTTCCCTCCACAACTATGTTATCAGTGCTGAATAGGGTCAAATTCAGGTCGGGAGCAAGAACCCGGACCTGATCCCTTAAGTTTGCAAACATAGCATCCATACCCTTGGCCACATTATCCTCCAGCTCATAGTAATCATCCCGAGCCGACTGCAGCTTCTCCTTCGTCTCCTGAAGCTCAGCATGCAGCTTAGAATAATTCTCCGTCGCCACCCTCACCGTCTCCTCAGACGTCTTCGCCGCCGCCACAGCCGCGGTAGCCTTAGTCTTTGCATCCAAAGACTCCTCCAGCTCGGCAATCCTGGCATCCTTCAGCTGACTAATCTTGTCAAGCTCGGACCGGGCCCTCTCAAGTCGGGAAACTGGTCTCCCCAAGAGGAGCCTTCTTGAACTCCCGAGCAATAGCGGCGTGAAGGCTAGCCATCCGAACACAACTCCGCGCCATGTACTGAAAGTGATGCTCCATAGACGCATCATCAGTAGAAATGTAAGACTGGGGGAGAATGTGCTGCTCAACCCAACCGAGAGCATCAAAATCCTTGTCGTTTAAACCAGCAGGCTCTCGAGAAATCTTCTTTTCTTGGGGGGAGGACCCGAGGTCGAGGACGGGGAGAGCTGACCGGGTCCGGAGGTCGGAGGATCCTGAGTTATAGCTCGGAACTTAGGGGTCGGAATGGTCTTCGACCGAGTCTGAACACCAACGGTAGTCTTCTGCGGGGAAGATCGGGCAGAAACCTCAGCCTCAATATTCCGAGCTGCGGCGGACTTTTTCGCCCGACGAAGAAACTTCATCGACTCAGCCTGAGAAGACATCTCTGCAGAACACAAAGAAAGAAACTATCACAAACAAGAAAAACCAAATAAAGCCAAAAGTACAACAATGAAATCTCAAAAAGAGGTCGGGAACTACCTAACTCGGAACGGAGAAGGCTCGGATTTCCCAACATCTTCTTCGTATCCAAGTGAGGTGCCCGACCCCATAGACTGTCAGCACACCGACAAAGCTTGTTCCACTTCATCTAAACTCTCAAAAGTGTACTTGACCGACACTACACTCTCTTGCCAACTAAGAGGGAAAGAAGGCTCCCCACTCTCATCTAAAAAGAAAGGTCGGACATCTCCCACAGCCCGGACTTTGAAATAGTAATTCTTGAAATCGTGGAAAGACTCATCATACAAGGTACAGAACTTCTTTCCGGCGTTTGCCCTAAAGGAGACCAAGACACCTTCCCCCCACCCGACCCTGGTTTCGTCAGAACAAACAGATACGAAAAAAGAGAAACAGAAGGAGAGACACCCAAAAATCTGACACAAAAGTTGGAATAACTTCAAAAACGCCCACGAGTTTGGATGGAGCTGTGTAGGGGCAAGGTTACAGGACCAAAGACCTCAGACTCCAACTCGGAAAATGGAAGTCGGACACCTAGCTTTGAGAAGAAACAGTCGTAGGCATAGAAGAATAGTTTCTCGGAGCTCTCTAAAGGCGGAAAACACACCCTCTCTTCGGACTCCGGGGCTACCAACTCGTATCACGCTCAGACTCCCTATTCTCACAAATACTACACTCCCTACGGAACCTATTCAGATATTCAGAATCTACAACAGACGGAACCTTTAAAGGGGCAGGATCTACCCAACCTAGACCACTCGGATCTTGGTCGACATTGCTTGAAACACCTTTCGAGACATAAAAAATCTTGCCTACAAAAGAAAAAATACAGACAGCAAGCCAACAATCACATGACATGCAGACAAAGCAAATTCAGCAGAAGCAAGAAAAAGAAGTTCTTTTTAAAGCGGCAACCCGAAAAACGAAAATAAAGAAGAGCCCCCCCCGTGCAAGCAAAAAAATGGCGGCGCCTCTTTCCGGGCAACCCAGGCACAGAAGGAAAAAGAGAAAAGGAGCACAATGAAAGTAAAAGGCGAAAAGCGTGCGCTAAAAGGGACATAGCTTTGCCCAAAAAGCCACAGCTCCATGACAAGGCTATCAAAATTGTTCAGACCAACTAAAAAGGTTCTACCAAAGAACACTAAAAAGTCGTCGGACAAGTTAGCCCCAAGGACCACCTCACCAAGCAGAAAGTGGACAAAACCGGCAGTGATCAAAAGAGGTCGGAACAAATACCGACACTCTACAAAGATCCACAAAGGGAACAAAGACATCTCGCAACGGCCAGAGGAATGCCAGGAATGCTTGCTAAAAGGTACGAAGTCTTGAAAAAAGACACTACTTAAAAAGCAAAAGCACAAATCAAACGGCGCTAAAAGGTCATCCAAACAGACTATAAAAGGTTTCCCATCAGGAACTATACCTAAAAGTTGTTGGATTTGACTAAAAAGCCCGAACAGTGAAGACAAACAAAGTCGGAAGAAGGCTGAAAAGACCTCTCAACAAACTAAAAAAGGCAAAAGCCAAACCGCAAAGATAAAACTACTCAAGATCGACCAAAGTCAGGATGCTTGAGTACGACTTCCCCAAAAGAGAGCACGATCTCACGGAAAGATCGAACTCAAGCAGGGGCACTGTTCATACCCTGGGTCAAGCTGTCCGACCCGGGATTTTAGTGACAAGCTGACCGACCTCGTCAGGCCAAATGCCCGACCTCGTCAGGCCAAATGCCCGACCTCTTCTCAAAGAGCTCGGCCAAATGCCGACCTCTCTCAAAGAGCTCGGCCAACTCACCAAAGGAGCCCAAAGCAGGCCCAAAACGAAGGAACACAAGCCCAATCTAAAGGCTGCCAAAGCCCAAAAGATAAAGGCGGTTCCCTTGAAGATAAGAT